>NC_081843.1:32320099-32926184 GCF_963259705.1 Myotis daubentonii
GACCAATGAAAGGACAGGGTCCTCTCATTGACACGTGCAAGTCCCAGCTGGAGGGCAGGGCCCCCCAGCACAATTATAGCCAACGGCTGTGGTTGTAACCTTGAACCTATGGTCCGAACACATAGCCCCACGTGCCTTGTGCTAGAGTTCGGGTGCATGTAGTTGAGTAGGGTTGAAACTCACGAGAATGCTGTAAACAACGTGATCACGCCCCTACATTGCCTCGTGGCATCTGCTATAAAATAAAGACACGGCTTGTGGGCGCTGGCGCTGTCTCCTCATCAGGGAGCAGCGTCCCACCGAGACCCAGCTTTCATTCTCTTGTTTGTCTTTTCTCAATCCTTTCACCCCCCCCACTCAGGGTCACTGAACCAGGCTGAGCTGGCATGGCACATAAGGCGCCCTGGGGCTGAGTATGCCATGGCCGTGCCGGTTCCCCACACAATGGTAAGTATTTGTGAATCTAAACATATTTAAACATAGAAACGGCACAGTAAAAATGCAGTGTAAAAGATAAAAATGGTACTAGTATTGGGCACTTACCAAGAATGGAGCTGGCAGGACCGGAAGCTGCTCTGGGTGAGTGAGTGGTGAGTGAATGTGAAGGCCTAGGGCATTACTGTACACGCTGTAGACTTTACACACACCGTACACTTAGGCTGCACTAAACTTATAAAACAACATCATAAATCATGTGCTTACAAGAGAAAATGATGTAATCTAGAGATACGGTAAACACGAGATATATGAGGCTGCTGCTGGTGTAACATAGCGTACTGTTTTACAGTAAATTTTTTTATAAGTAGAAAGCATACACTCTTAAATAACGATAGAAGTAGTATAGTAAATACATAAACCAGTAACATAGTGGCTTATTATCATTATCAACTATTGTGTACTGTACATAATTGTAGGTGCTATGCTTTTATACAGCTGGCAGTGCAGTAGGTTTGTTTACACCAGCATCTCCACAGAAACGTGAGTTATGCGTTGCACTACGATATTACGATCGCTACAAGGTCACGAAGCAATAGGAATTTTTCAGCTCCATTATCTTATGGGACCACAATACTGTATGAGGTGCAACACTGGCTGAAACCTCAGGTGGAGCACATGACTGCAATAACGATGCTCTCCCTTCACAGGACACTGGGCATCCTCAAGGGACCCTCGGGTATATCCCCAGAGGCAGCACAAAGGATTTAGGTTTGCTTTTGATCTTTGACGGGTTTGGCTTGCATTGATTGATTGTTTTGTATTTTGAGAGACCACAAGGCCATAAAAGTTACCCAAAAGATCTGAGTTCAGGTTCTGAACCTTTTACTTATATATACTCACATATAGAACAAGTGCTGAATTTCTCTGAATCTCGTTTTGCTAAAATACAGAAAGTAGCACACACGGAATTGTGCTGAGCCAAGTAAATGTGTGTGCATGAAGAAATGCCCTGCAAATGTACAATGATATATAACGATGGGTTATTAATTTTGGTGTAGCCACTTACCCATTAGGCCAATGGGTAAACTGAGCCCTAAAGAAGTGAAATGGGCAGTGCACTTGGAGGTCCCACATCTCTCTTGTGTCAACCCTGTTTGGACAGAACAGACCCAGGGACACCCCTTCTTCCAGCCTCTGGCCTCTCTCCAGCGTCTCACCCAGTCGCCACCTTCTGCACCACCTCAGAGACGAGCCAACACACCGTTTGTCTTTTCTTCCTTAACTCCTTACTGCTGGGCAGCCATGGGCTCCCAAATTCCTCAGAATGACCCACCGAGGTGGAGGCTCCCACCTACCTCTCTCGCGGCTTCTATCCCACCCGAGGCCGTGGCTCTGGAGGGCGAGGCCGCGCCCCTCGAGCTGGCGGAGAAGAAGCGCCAGGCGCCGAGCGGCTCTGCAAGGGGCACAGCCAGCGCGGGGCCCGTTCTCCTCCGGGACGGGCGGACGCCTCCCCACGGCGAGTGGGCGAAGCTCAGGACGCCACGGAGCCGCCCGGGCCTTGGAGAGGAGCCTGAGCCGGGAGGCCCCGGCGGAGCGGCCGCCCCGGTTCCGCCCGCGCAGACCCTCAGCTCCGTGACCTCCTGGGGAACCACTTCCGGGTGAGCAGGTGAGACTCCTCGAGAACATGGGCGACACCTGACTCACCTCCGCGGGCGGCCTGCCCCAGGCTGGTGGGCGAGGATCTCTTCCAAAGGCTCACCCTCCAGCACGACCAGGAGCGTGGGAGCCCAGAGGCCTTTGAGGGGCCCCTCTGCACCCCCCTGGTGTCTGGCTTTTACCTGAGCCTCTCCCCGAAACTACTAGCCATTCTTTTAACCACCCTGAAGCCCTCTCCCATGCATTGGGCCAAATGAAACAATAAAGCTTTTTGCAGGAAAAAAAAGTGAAATGACTTGCCTAAAACTAGTTCATGTGAAAATAAGAGTAATAACCAACATTTATTTCAGATTATAAGACACATATCCATAATGGGTTTTGCAATAAGTTTCTAAGAAGTCACTCTCCTCCTTTTAAGGAAATGGTTTGAAGAGCATTAGGGAAGAGCTCACAATGGGGGTTTGGGGGCCTTGGTTCTCTTCTCCACTGGCACTCACTCCTGGTTTGCAGAGACCTCTAGGTACCCCAAACCTCACGCTTCCTATTGGTTCTAACAAGCTCCCCCATGAGAATCTTTCTACAGAATTCTGAGTGTTATGAACCCACTCTATCAAATCCCTCTCAATGTTCATTAATGCGCACACACGTTGAAAAGGGGCATTGGATGGCTGCTCCCATAGCATGCTTATCAATATCTTCCCCTCCCAGTTTGACTCAAGTGCCCACCTCCCCCAGGAAGCCTCCCTGACTGCACCTCAATGATCTCTCAAAATCACTCCCTTGCCTGAAACATTTATTTGACACCTATTTCCAGCTCCCTCACCCCCATTTTTTTTAATATGAAAATCTTGACTGCAAGTCTCTTAAGGGAGGAGACCACATCTGTATCCTTGAGTGTCCAGGCACTGTGCAATGGATTTGGGGGCCACCAAGAGATGCCCAAGAAATCTCGGATGAGGAGAGGATGATGGGAATGATGTGTTTCCATTCCTCTCTAGACGCAAATAGTTGTAGGTGTAGTGGAGAGGCCAGAGCTAGAAAGTCACATATTTGGAAGACTGCATGATATGACTTCAGGACATCACCCCAAAGCTGGGACCACATGGCACGATGCTGGGGGCTCAGCAACATAGCAGCCAGGAAAAGAGGACCAGAGCAACCAGCCGTACGCTGAGCAGCACTGGGCAGGTTAGCCAGGGTCCCGCAGAGAGAGCCAGGCTGGTGGTGCGCTGAACTGTGGTTCAGGAGTGCGCAGCGGTCCAAGGAGCCCATCCAGAGAGCAGGCCCCAGCGGAGGGAGGCCCAGCAGCAAATAGCACTCAAATCAGGAGGCCACCCCTTCCCTGTCCCTAGCATCAAGCCGCAGCCCATGGCCTGTGGGGAGCAACTATAGGGTTAAGCCTCGGACTGACCTGTTGGCAAAGTCACAAACAAGTCCCAGCTTAGAGGGCACAGTCCTCCTAGCATAATTAGGCTTGACCTTATAACCTCCCTAGATCTTATCTGGGAAGCTAATGGGCTGAGGCAGGTGCAGGAAGTGCTGTCAAAACAAGTGAAACTCACAAAAATAGTGTAACTATGGTGACCACTACCTTGTTTACCTCTGACTATAAAATAAAGGCTCAGCTTGCCTCTGGATCTCTCTCTGTGGCCTCAGCCAGGCACAGGGAAGATCCACGGAGACTAAAGAGAGCTATGCTGATCATCTGAACGCTGTCTCCATGTAAATCATTCTTTGCCAACTCCGTCCACACCTTTGGGAACCCCTGGCCCGCTGGGGCTGGACCCCGGCAATAGCCCAGGTCCGTGAGGGAAGCCCAAGGGAGAGAGAGGGCTGGTGTAATAAAGGACAGACTCTATTTGTGATGTTTAACTGCTGACAGCTTCCAAGTCCCACCACTCCCCCTTCCCCTTCTGCCCGCCCCCCCCATCTGAGCAACATGGTAAGAAAGCCCAGGCGCTCCCTGCTTTGGTGCAGGTGCGAAGATAAAACCACATGTGCCTGGGAATTTGCACTTTCCTCACCCACCCACCCACTGGCCACCTGCTGTGGACTATTTTGTGTCCCCCCAAAATTCACTTGGTAAAACCCTAACCCCAACGTGAGGTATGAGGAGGCGGGACCTTTGTGAGATGATAAGGTCATGAGGGCAGAACTCTCATGAGTGGGATGAGTGCCCTTAGGAAGAGGCTCCAGAGGGTCCCCGGCCCCTTCTGCCAGGTGAGGTTGTGGCAAGAAGACCACCTCGATGAACCAGGAAGCAGGCCCTCAGCAGACACTGAACCTTCCATCACCTCAATCTTGAGCTTCCCAGCCTCCAGAACTATGAGAACAAATTTCTGTTGTTTAAGGTATTTCTGGTTTACGGTCTTCTGTTTTGGCTGCCTGCGCTGACTAAGACATCCCCATAAAACCCCACGCCAATCACCTATCCCTGTTCTCCCTTCCCTTCTCAAAGCAGTTCAGAATCTCCCCCGCTCTCTCCAGGAAACATTATGTGAGTAATAAAACCCTTTTATGCTCTTAGTGCACCAGCAGGCTCAACATCCAAGTGAAATTTGGGGTTGGGGCGTCCATCCCACCGTTGTGGGGTGAGCACAATCGCTAGCAGGCCTCAGGGAGGATGTTCTACTCTCTGCAAGCTGGGGCTTGGGGTGGGGAAACTGAACTCAAGTCAGAGGTCTAGCTGGGCTGACCTGGAGCAGGGGTCAGGAAAGGCAAAACGTGGAAAATTATGGGAAACCATAGGTTCCCACAAAACCAACGTCAAACCCCACCAGCTGGTCCTCTGGGGCTGACTCAGGCAACTACAGGGCTGAGCCCACAGGAGAGGCACCTGAGCTGCCACCCAGGACAGACCGAGGACAGCAGGTGCCGATTTGATTCAGTACAACAGGCTTATGTAAAGAAACTCTCTCTCTACGGAAACCCTTGGCTTTGCCTCCCCCTGACCCCCATGCCCTCCAGTAACCTTTGGAGCAAAGCATTCAAGATGTAAGCTGAGCAGAAACTGTAGGTTGGCTATTCCCAGCCCTGAGTTTCATACTGTCCTCTTTTTTTAGAGATTTAAAAAAAGGGGGCGGGGAGGGCTAAAATATTCCATCTTTATTCTCCTTTCTAGCTAGGGGTGACATTGTAACATAGTTTTGGACAAAGAACTATAAACAGGAATTTCCTAAGGAAATGAGACCCTCCAGATAGACAGAATAAAGCCCGGCGAGGAGAAATCCCTTTGTCTCTTCCTCCTTCTTTCTGCCTGGAATACGGGTGCAAAGCAATGAAGTGCAGCAGCCACACTGTGACCATGAGAGCGGAGGAGACATGCTAAGGATAACGGATCCAACAACAGAAGGACCAGAACCGGCCCTGGATTGCTCTCCTATGAACTTCTGGTTACGTGGGGGAAATAAACTCCTGATTGGTTAAGTCAGTACAGTTGATGTTCTCTTACTCACAGGTAAACTGCGAGTAAAAGATAAAATATTAAATATTAAAAACACTGGCCCATCAGCAAAGCTAGAAGAGACACCCACTGATTCCTGATCAAGAACAGTCTTTAGCCTCAGGCAGACCTGAGTCTGTGCCTCGTACCTGGCTTCCCACAAGCTGGGTGGACTCGGACAAGTTATTTATCTCTCTAGCAGCTTCTCCATCTGAAAACTGAATATGATAACAGCACCCACTTCAAAGAGAGGGTGCCAGACTTACATGCAAAGCCTTCGCCCAGGGCCTGGCCCAGGGTAAGTCCACAAAAAATGTGGATTCTTTTTGTTAAACTGGTTGTTTCAATGGGTCAGTGCTCCATTTTCCTCACAGTAACAATTACAGGAGTTCCCCACCCCCACTCCCCTTATCCATGGTTTCACTTTTCACAGTTTCGGTTTCCTGAGGTCAACCGAAGTCCAAAAACATTAAATGAAAAATTCCAGAAGTAAACAATTCATAAGTTTTCAATTGCATGCCACTCTGAGTAGCGTGATGAACTCTGGCGCCGTCCTTCCCCGTCCTGCCCAGGATGGAAATCATCCCTTTGTCCAGCGCCTCCACGATGTATATGCTCCCACCCGGGGGGTCGCTGAGTAGCCTCTCCATGACCAGATCCACTGCCTCAGCACCACAGTGCAGGGTTCACCCTTATTTTCCTTAAGAATGGCCCCAAAGCGCAAGCGTAGGATGGCAGCAATTCAGAGATGTCAAAGAGAAGTCGTAAAGTGCTTCCTTTAGGGAAGAAGGTGAAAGTTCTTGACACAATAAGGAAAGAAAATAAATCCTATGCTGAGGTTACTGAGATCTATGGTAGAAACAGATCTTTCATCCATGAAATTGTGAAGAAGGAAAAAGGAATCCGTGCTAGCTTTGCGGTGGTGCCTCAGACTGCAAAAGTTACGGCCACCGTGCGTGACAAGGGCTTAGTTAAGATGGAAATGGCATTGAGTGTGTGGGTGGAAGACATGAACAGGAAATGCGCTCCGGTTGACGGCACTGTGTTGGGCCAGAAAGCACTGAGCCTGTACGAAGACCTGAGCGAGGGATCCTCTGAGAGGAGGGACACCAAGCCATTGACTGCAAGTAAGGGCTGGCTGCACAGGTTCAGGAAGAGGTTTGGGCTGAGAAATGCAGGAGCTCCTGCAGGGGCTGCGCCTGCTGTTGAAGAAGCTGCTGCCACATCTCCCGCAGAGGTGCAGTGGGTTAAGGAGGAAGGGATGTACGTACAGGAAAAACCTGGTCTATGCAGGGTTTGGTACTATCTGTGGTTTCAGGCATCCACTGTAGGGGAGGACTGCGGGTCCTGGAAACCGTATCCTCCACAGATAAGTGGAGACTACTGTATGGATAAACTAACAATACCTTTATCTTTTTTCTTACTTTTCAACTCTTTAGGGGCGTTTGTGCTGCCACGATACTCATATCCGAAGGCCAGTGGGTCACATAAATGAGTCTCACCTAGAGGAAGACTGGGATTGTCAGCTGTGGCATCTTCCTTAAAAATCCAGAGCAGAGACAGGTCTTTAAAAAGGCTTTAAACATGTCCCAAGGGGAGTGTCAAGGTCAAGGCCCTGTGTTCTGAGGGCAGCGGACTGGACAAGTGTTTCATTTAGGAAGCAGAGAGAGAAATCCAGGCGGCAAACATCAGAGACGCTGGAGAGCCCTTCCCCTGACCTTTCTCAATGAAATCTTTCTAACAGATGATTGAAGCTTTGCTTCCGTAATGAGCATTGAACGTCAAATACAAACCCACTGGGGACAGAGGATACATGAATGTCAATTCTCGTTAAAGTGCAGATGACCGGCACCAGGGTCTTTCTAGAAGCAGTGGAGGGAGAGAGAAAATGTAAGTGGCGGCCAACTGTCCAATGACACGCTTTGCAGTGTTCACAATTTCCCCAGGAGCTGGTGCTCAATGTTGGTCCAATCATAATCCCTGAATAATACATCCTTTCCTGTAGGGTTTTCAAGGTCTTAGACTCACATCTTCTTCCCCACCCAGAGATCACCAGCCAATTGGGAGCCAAAATAGCCAGAACTCCTGCCGGGCAAGTGCCTAGTCACCTCAAAACATAGGGCACAATGGAGTCTCCTGCCTCCTCCCTGGAGACTGGAATCATCCCAATAAGGATCCCCACGGATGTGCTGTGGGCTGCAGACCCCACATGGAAGGCTGCCCACAGCTGGCTGCATGATCAAGTCCACTGGGGCCTCTGGCTCCGTCAGGCAGCTGGGGCTGGAGCAGAGAGCACTCGCCAAGCTCTCCTGGACTCGCTGGTAAACCTCAGCCCATGGCATCCAAGCACTGACCCATCAGACAAGCCTCTCCTCTCCCGTGGGAAGGAGTAAAAACAGATCCTCTCTCTGAAGTAGGATTGCTGGTGTGTGCCCACGCACACACAATTGAAATATGACCTCATTTGATCTTCTCACCAGCCCTGTGAAACAGTCTGGGCAAATATTATCATCCCAATTCACGGGTGATCAGACTGAGGCTCCGCCAATTTAAATAACTTGGCCAACCTCCATCCAACTGGTAAAGGCAGCCCCAGGCTCTCCGCACGTCCATCCTCGGCCTCCCTGGGTAATTGCCCGAAATAACTCCCATGTGCTGCACGCAGAGGATCGCGAGGCCACCTTGCCCCTCAAGGGCGGCAGGAGGGTTTTACATTTTAATTTTTTTAAGTGCGGAGATGTTTTCAATAGTTCCTGCCTCTGTGCGCGTCCTCTGGATGAAACAGAATCTGGCTGGCGAGCCTGCCCCACAGATGGCCGCAGCTAAATGCCTAACAGCTTGGGGCCTGCGTCTGATTGCCAGGCATGGAGAAAAACAAAGGGATCCTTGCGCTGTGAAGAGGCCTGCCGGCTGCAGCGCATTCCTTTATGCGGCTATTGCGAGGCCCACTTTCAATAATTTTTAGTGTGTTGTTCTCTAGGATCTTTGAAGTTGCTCTTATGGAGAAAACGTTTTCTTAGGTTATTGGCTTTTTAAAGAAGCAAAATATGGGAGCCTTATGATCTTAACGCTCACAGCTCATAAATACTCCTGCAGAAGCGGTAGCCAGGCCCCGGGAGGACTATACCCTGCTCTCCAGGAGGAATAAAAGCACCTCACAGCGTGACCCAGCTTCACCGCCCCTTTGTCGGGGAGGTGGGGGGAGGTGTACACTGCATTCCAGCCCGGCCTCCAGGCCTCTGCTGGAGACACAGGAAAGAGGCTGAGGAGGAAGCCACTTGCCTTGAGCAGTAAGGTCTGGATTCATCTGAGAATGGAGACAGCCCACTGACTTTCCTCTTAACATGTCTCCCCAACCAATCCCTCCTTTCTTTGAAATACAGCCTTGTACCCGATTGCACCATTTTTTTAAATACCATGTCTGACCCAGCATTCTCTTTTTAGGAACCTCTCCCTGGCCCGTTGTATCAACCCAAAACTCTCTGACCCCAAGCCTGCACACCCTAGTTGCCCACCCACTGTGGCAGCTTTGTGAGGGTCCCGCCTCACCTGGGCTATGTCCCGCCTCACCTGGGCTATGTCCCTTGGCCGAAGTGGCCTCCTTCGCCTGCCATGCCCTCCTGCCCCAGGCGGAGGGCTTCCTCTACTGTTGTGTTTATGAAAAGGGTGCCTTTGGCTTGGCAGTCAGGCAGACCTGAGTTCTGCCATTTAAGAATGGCTCACACCTTTTGGACAAGTGCGCAGGAGAACTAAAACCAATCGGATGACTCATGGGCACAGAGGAGGTGTTCTTCCACAGCTGGGGGAAGACACCCAAGTGCTTGCACCCACCTGTGTGGAGAGATGCAAAGTGTTAAACTACGTGTGCATTTTTTGGCTCTATCTTTTAGTAAAGATACCCAAATGCACATACTACAAGTATTTAAGGTTCTTAAGCCTTTCCCCCAAGCAACCTGACCTGACTCACCTGACATCTCTCCGACACTCCCCTTCCTTTCTTCCTAGTTTTGTAACCCTCATGGATGCCCGAAACCAGACCAGTTTGGCAGCAGGGTGCATGGGACTGAGGCCATACTAATCAGAGGAGCAAGCGATGTAAGGGTGTGGGAGGGAATCAGAGCAGACCCCATGTTCAAGAGCACCTTCACAGAGGCTGGTCCCAGTGGTGGAGCAGCCCAGGAGTGAGGATCCAAAAGATCATCAGGCCCTAGCTGGTTTGGCTCAGTGGATAGAGTGTCTGCCTGCAGACTAAAGGGTCCTGGGTTCAATTCCGTCAAGGGCACATGCCCGGCTTTCAGGCTCGATCCCCATAAGGGGCATGCAGGAGGCAGCCACTCAGTGATTCTCTCTCATCATTGATGTTTCTATCTCTCTCTCCTTCTTTCTTTCTCTCTGAAATCAATAAAAACACATATTTTTTTAAATGATCATCAGAAAGTCTGGCAGATCCCCATCTGGTAGGATGGTAGGGCCCAGGATGATCCCTGCTTTGGAAAATAAATAAATGAACAACCAAAGAAACAGATTGCCAGATTTAGGATCCTCCAGATCAGAGTAGCTGCTTCCTGTCTCTGAACAACACTGAGATATGTTCAACCAACCCGCTAGTACCCTGGTACATTGAAATGTGAAGGCCAAGTTCCTTCAGTGAGCTTCTCCACATAATGCATGCTGGAGGTGGTCTCACACAGGACTGTGGGGTCTTGGGAGGGCTGCAGGGTGAGAGGGAAAGCCATGAAGGTCATCCTGAAGAGAAGCTTGGAAGCCAGGAGGTTAAGCCATATGCTCCTGACCCACCAGGAGCCAGCAGTCCATGTAAACAGCTCTGTGAGGTGGGGTGTGCTCCGACTCCATGGGGTGAGGCAGGGGTCAGCATCCAGAGGATGCATAATGCAGTTAGGAGGTTTAACAGGGAGCTGATGTTAAAAAAAAAAATCCAGATTGGCATAGCACATAGAGCAACCTAACTCCAGGCCACCCCATTAGCAGAGAAGGTGCCTTCAATTTACTGTGTAAATCAGTTTAGCAGATGGTAGTAGCAATAAGATTTATTTTTTGTTTGTTTGTTTGTTTGTTTGGTTGGTTGGTTGGTTGGTTTTGGGAGAGGGGTGTTTAATGTTTCCTCTGGCAACAGAATACATCCTATTTTCAAAGACACATCCAGATGGGACAAATCACATCCCCATCTTCAAGAGCAGTCATGACACTAGGCCCTAGTGACTAGGGTCTGTATTCCATTTCCCTTGTATAGTGATTGGTTGGTAAAGGGTCATGTGACCTGAGCTGAACCAATGGGAGTCATCCTTGAGACTTTACCTAAAGCTGTAGTTTGGAGGAGGGAGGGATTGCTTTCCTTTCACTGGGACTCCCAACTTTAAGGAGTATATATAGATCTACAGCTGTTAGCCATTCTTTTTTTTTTTTTTTTTTTGATTTTTCACAGAGAGGAAGGGAGAGAGATAGAGAGAGTTAGAAACATCAATGAGAGAGAAACATCGATCAGCTGCCTCCTGCACATCCCCCACCAGGGATGTGCCCGCAACCCAGGTACATGCCCTTGACCGGAATCGAACCCGGGACCTCTCAGTCCGCAGGCTGACGCTCTATCCACTGAGCCAAACCGGTTTTGGCTGGAAGCCATTCTTACCAACACATGGGGAGAGCCTGCCTGGGAATGCAACTCCCCAGAGGAAAAGAACCAGGAAAAGAAAAGACAGAGACTTCTGATGATTACTGGACCCAACCATACCTGAAGACCACATTGCTTCCCTTGTACTTCCCTGGGACATGACAGTAACTATCTTTTTTCTTTTAATTTGGGTTTCTGTTACTTAAAACTAAAATCATTCTGACTTACACACCTGGCTCATTGGCTCAGGGCCAGTCTGAGCTTCATTCTCCAGGTATCTTGTCTTCATTCCAGGATGCTATCAGGATTGGGGCAAGCAGGATGGGTGTATGGAGGACAGAGCTACACAGACACACCAGCCCCACAAAAGCAGGGCACCAGCCAGGTTATACCCTGTAGACACAATGAACAAGACCCAGAATTTGGCATCAGGCCGACTGTATTCAGGTCTCCATCCATCCATTTACCAATTGTGTGACCTGGTTGGTTATTTAATCACTCTAGGCCTTCGTTTTCCCATCTAAAAAATGGTATCAATAACATCTACCTGGTAGGCTTTTCTGTGATGTTTTAATGACATTGGGAATATAAAGGACTTGATCTTGTGTCTGGCTCACAGCGGGAGTTTGATCAATGGCAGCAATTCGATGTCACTGTGGTATATCTGTCCTTGCATGTTCAGCACTGGGAAGAGGAACAGCATAATTTACTGAAATATGTGCGTAAGCTCCTCAAAATAGCATTGCCACCAATGGTTTCAATTTCCTACGTCGCTTTTTTTTCTTAACAAGAGCTGCTAAACACCAACCAAATTGCCCAAAGGGATAGCAACAGAAGAGAAAAATCACAGTGCAGTAGCCTCTGGGTGATAACTAGACCAGGGGTGGCAGCCAGAGGTGCCTCCTCTTTGGGGGTAGAGAAGTGAGCATGAGGGGCCTGCCTCTTCCCTGAAGAGCCCTTGCTCTCTGCAAGTGACACCTGTGAAGTCTGCGTCTCAGCCCCTTTCCCTCCTGACTTAGACCCAGAGACAGACACCCAAGTGGAATAGAGGCGCCCGCAGTGAGCTGGGAATCTGGAAACCGAGTTCTAGTCTGGGTGTTACGTTGCTCCGTCTATTTGTCTTGGCCATTAACATCCCTTTCCGGAAACCCCCTTAGACTGGATGGGGAAACTGAGGGCTGGCCAAGTGTAGTCGACTGTGACAGGGATGCTCTGGACCAGAAACCCTAAGCTCAAACTCCACTCTCATTTGCTAGACCCCAGACAGATCCCAAAGCCTGCAATCCTGCTTTGCTAATGTATGAACAAAACCAAAGGCTAGCCTGGCCAACATGGCTCAGTGGTTGAGCGTCAACCTATGACCAGGAGGTCACAGTTTGATTCCCAGTCAGGGCACATGCCCGTGTTGTGGGCTCTATCCTCCCAGTGTGGGACATGCAGGAAGCAACCAATCAATTATCCTCTGTTATCATTGATGTTTCTATCTCGCTCTTTCCCTCTCCCTTCCTCTCTGAAATCTATAAAAATATATATTATAAAAATAAATTTAAAAAACAAAGGCTAGCCCCAGCCTCCAGGGACCCAGAATGAATCCATGTCTTTTCTTCAGCTCCAGCCTGGCTGTGAAGCCGACATCAGCAAAGGCGCTCTGGAAGGCACTGGGGGGCTGAGTCCAGAGATCAGGGTCCAAGCATCCGCTCAACTGCTTGTTAGGCCTCAGTTGTCTCATAGAAAAGGAGGGGGAATGAGGAGTTCCATTACTGTGCTTGTATAACGAATCACCCTAAAACTCAATGGTGTGAACACCCATCTGTTATGGGTCTATGGGTCAGGAATTAGGATGGAGCATAAAGCAAGATGCCCATCTCTGCCCTCTGGTGACATAGGCCTCAGCTGGAAGGTTCCAGTGGCTGGGACTCCTCCAGCAGTTTTCTCTGTCTCTCTGCACAAAGGAGAGAGAGAGAGAGAGAGAGAGAGAGAGAGAGAGAGAGAGAGACCACACCAGGGGAAGTTTTCCTGCCTTGTGACTTTCCTCCGAATGGCTTTTGCCATTCTGTCCACTGGGCAATTACAAAGTCTGTCAGCTCCAAGACAAGGGCACATAGGCCCTGCCTGTCGACGGAGGACTGTCGATGTCACATCACAAGACCGTGAGGATGGGATACGCATTCATGTGACCATCCTGGGAAAAAACAATCTGAGCCATAGTATCTTCCTTAAAGAGGCGACACCAGGATGAAAGGCCACGCGGGCCATAAAAGCTCGTGGCAAAGTGCTGCACGTGTGCTCATGGCCTCCGCAGACACTACTGAGCGCCTGCTTGGTCCTCAACACCACGGTGCCCTTCACTACCCGTCCTGCTGGGAGACTGTTCTCATTTAAGGGGGGCATGTGCGAGACAGGTGGGCAGACAGGGATAACGTGAGTGAAAGCCCTTTGCAAACCACCAAGGGCTAATATTTTGGTGGTAGCAGTAATGACGGCAAAAATCCTGGAGAGATGAGAAGACACTGGAAAATGCTTCTTTTTCCTTTTTTCTCTTGAAGAGCTGCACTGTATTCTTTCTCCAAATTCAAGATTCAATCCTTCAATCAGTCAATCATTTATTTACCCGACAACCATGTATGAGTGTCTGCTGCATGCCAGGTATTATGGGCAAACTGAACAATGAACAAGACCTGGTCTGAGCCTCCAGGAAGGCTGAATTCACCCTCTAAGTAACTGACACAAAATGGGCACCGAAGGAGGAAAGCGGGAGAGTCCCCACCCCCGCAGCGCCCCCGTCGCCCTCTGCCAGTTTCCACAGTGGATTTGGCTCTGAAAAACCAACGCTGACTGCCTGGGGCTGGTGAGAAAGCCCTAGAACACCCTGGAAAGCCCTGGGTAAGCAGAGCGCTCAGCCTCCCCCGGGAAGGATGCCAGCCCCCAGCAGCTTGGCGGTCACTCCTTTTGGCCTCACTCCTGGCCCTGCCTTCCTCCAGGCTTGGCCTCCGTGGTGAAGAGCCCCACGTCTGCCTCCAGCTCCTGTCTCCCCACCATTTGAGGGTTAACACTGTCTGATGTTCCCTGCAGGGTTTGAAGTGCAGCTGTTGTTGCCATTGGGAAATTGCTTTTTCCAATTGCTGGGCTGGCGCTTGGAAACGACCACAGTGCCATCCTCTGGTGGAAGTCTGGATTCCATGCACTGCAACCTTCCTGTGGCTGGAGGAGGCTTTTAAATGACTCCTGGGGCTCCTTCTGAAGGACACCCCACTCAGTGTGGGACCTCACTACCCTCGTGTAGCAACATTGTGGAAGGAAAATTCAACAGTTTGCATTGAAACTTTCTACCCAGGGGAAAAAAAGAAGAAGAAATTAACAGATAGTTACCCGTGTGTATAATACATATTTGTGTCTGCTATTTTCTCAATTTTAATTTTATTATTGTGTTAAAACATGAGAGATATGAGTTTCTAGACTCATTTATTCATTTCCTGGATTCATTCATTTGTTCATTCAACACAAATTTTATGGTGTCAGGCACTGATCTAGGTGCTAAGAATACAAAATACACAAAATTCCCGACTTCATGGAGATTGCTTTCTGGTAGAAGAGACAGACAATAAATAAAATATATAAGTAAATACATAGTATATTAGAAACTGCTATTAAAAAAAAAGAACAACTATAGCAACAGAAGGTGATAAGGAGTGCTGGTGGTGAATCATTACAAATGGGGGTTCAGAGAAGGCCTGAAGGTGAAGGTGGAGAGGAAATAAGCCTCTGGCTGAGGCCTTGAGGTGAGAGTGTGCCTGCCACTGAGTAACCAATATGACAGGAAGAGAGCCAGTGAAGAGGAGACTAGACCAAGAAGCAGAAAGAGAAGAAATTGAAGGCCAGGTGCAGACTTCAGCTCTTCCTCTGATGAAAAGGGGAGCCTTGCAGGGTCTGAGGACATGGTCTGGCGTATATGTGAACCTCTGAGCACACTCTGGCTGCTTTATTGAGGACAGAAGGAAGGGGGACAACAGCAAAAACAGAGGAGTAGTTAGGGGGCCACTGCAATAATCTGAGCAAAGGACGAACATGGATTAGACCAGGGCGGTAGCAGTGCGGGCATGAGGCGTAGCTGGGTTGGGATAGCATGACAATAAAGTGTTGAAATTGCTGAGAGAACGGGCATGGTGTGAAAGGAGAGAGAGTAACTACGCAGGAGGCCAAGGTGTTCGGACAGCAGCTGCAAGGCGTCAGCCAGGGACTGATCAAAGTCTCCCTCCCAAGAATTTGAAATAAGAAAGATCATCAGACCATCACCTCCTCCCACCGGGGTGTAAGCACTTGGGTGTCTTCCCCCAGCTGTGGAAGAACACCTCCTCTGTGCCCAAGATCATCACCTCCCCCCACCGCCCCTTTGTCGGGGAGGTGGGGGGAGGTGTACACTGCATTCCAGCCCGGCCTCCAGGCCTCTGCTGGAGACACAGGAAAGAGGCTGAGGAGGAAGCCACTTGCCCTGGGCAGTAAGGTCTGGATTCATCTGAGAATGGAAGCAGCCCGCTGACTTTCCTCTTAACATGTCTCCCCAACCAACCCCTCCTTTCTTTAAAATACTGCCTAGGAGCTCCAGTGGCGCAATTGGTTAGCGCGCGGTACTTATAAAATACCGCCTTGTACCTGATTGCACAATTTTTTTTAAATACCATGTCTGACCCAGCATTCGCTTTTTAGGAACCTCTCCCTGGTTCACACAGTGCTGGTGGTGATGGGACGCTGTGGCAGGTGCTGGAATGGGAAGGTGGTCAAACAGAGAGAAAACATGATGGGACGCCGTGGTGGGCCACAGGCAAGAGAAGTACCCAGAAGACAGATGAGAAAGAGGATGGGGCAGATGTGCAAAAATGAGCCGAAATGAGAGGGATCACCTCAAACTCAGGGCCACTGTGTCACACAACTTTAGGGATCAGCATGCACGTCACAGGAGATAGTGCCTCTGGAGTTGTGCGGTGCACAGCTTGTGCAACTGAGCTCGGCAGTCCCCGCCCCAGCTGGATGTCATCCCTTCGGCCAGTTGTCCACGGAGTTGCCTATTGCATCTTCCCTGAGCTAGCCCAGCGGGTTTTGTTCCTTTCCAGCAAAAGAGTTTTAACCAAAAACAGGCTCAGGGGGTAAAGGCCATCATGTAGGCCCCCAGGCCCTTGACTGACTGACTGCCTCTGAGACCATCAGTTTCTCTGTGTTGCACAACTCCAGGGAGCAACGTTCCTCCAGGGACACAGGACCTCGCTGTTGGAGGACCTGAAGAGCAAGTGCACATTGTGTCTGCTGTCGTGGGACTGACCATTATCTTCTTTCATGGGCACCAGGTCCTGGCCTCTTCTGCGTGTTTGCAGTATTTTGGCACTATAGACCTACAAGGACGAGACTGTGAAAGACAGTGCCCTGCCCTGCTGGTTTTGCTCAGTGGTTAGAGTGTCGGCCCTGCAGACCAAGGGGTTGCAGGTTCAATTCCCAGTCAAGGGCACATACCTGTTTGCAATATCCCTGCCCTGGGAGGCAAACAATCGATATGTCTCCCTCACATTGATGTCTCTCTCTCTCTCTCTCTCTCTCTCTCTCTCTCTCTCTCTCTCTCTCATCTATCTCTCTCTCTCTTCCACTTTCTCAAAAAAAAAAAAAATCAATGAAGAAAATATCCTCAGGTGAGGACTAACAACAACATCAAAAAAGGCAGTGTCCTAATGGTCTCATCAGACAGCTGGGAAGCTGGATGGGTCAGGGGCCGAGTCCCCCCACCCCAGGTCAGGGATTTGGAGTCAGTGCTGAGTGGCTAGCAGGCCCCATACCTGGGATTACCTAAACGCTGCGAGAACTATCCATCCCTTTTAAGCAAACTCACCAGTATGCATCTCACCACCATTCCTCTGGTCCCTCCACCACAGTCTTTGCCAGGGAGAGGCAGAGGGACACAGAAGAAAAGCTGTTGCCAGACTGCAATCTACAATGAGCCCTTAAGCAGAGAGAGGCCGCTGGTCGAGGATATTTGAAAATCATTTTCCTCCTCTCGTCTTCTTTCCTCTCCAGCTGCCTAGAGTCTGAGGCCCCTCACATTTAAATCTTCAATTTATCTATGTTGCAGCTCATGAAAAGGAATTTTTAAACAACATCTTAATATTTATTCACATGTCACATCCATCTACATTTTGGATAAAGTACATTTCCCCAGAGACATCCCCCGCCCCATTTATTCTAAACACATTGCAAAGCCCACTGCTTGCATGCTCGATGGTTTTCTGAACATCAGAGTGTCCTCTCCAGGCTGCCACTGATACTCCAATAACTTAATGCTGTTTTTCATAAATGGAAAGATCAGACCGTGATCCAAACGCTGTGGCATTTGGCATTTGTTTGATGGAGGTAACATTTTCCACAACAAGATACATTTCTGATTCACGGGGTTATTATTAAAAACAGAAATTGAGCTGTGTGGTGATGGAATCAAACCACAGCCCATACATGGTGTGGATTCTAAAAACAAAAGAAACAATGGATACTCCCAAAGACAGCACGAGTGTCGCCTGGCACTCTGCTACATGAGTCTCAAGCAGCGGTTCTGAGGGGCCCCCGACCAGCTGCCGCAGCATCTCCTGGGGCTGGTGGGAAAGGAATGTTCTCGAGGCCACGCCACACCTACTGAGTCAGAAACCCTGGGATCTGCGCTTTCACCAGCCCTCCGAGCGATACCGTGAATGCTTAAGATTGAGGGCCAAAGAGTCCTAGACATTAGAACTCTTTACAAGGTAGCAGCAAATTAGTAAGGAAGACATATCTAAGCGGGAGTTTAAAAACATAGAGTCACGGTCTCTGCAGAGAGGCGATACCCCTAAGTGGGGGTACCAGGCAGCAGGACCCCTGACCGGGTTGTGTTTCAGGAGGAGTGCTCATTTAGAACATCAGTGAAGGTGCCAGTGTCCCGGAAGTGGGATTGGGAGCGAATAAGCAGAGCTCCCTGCCTACAAGGGCACCCAGTTTCGTGGGAGAGGGACCGAGAACCCTGAGGACAATTAGAGGTCATGGTGTTGACTCAGAAATGCGGGTCAACTGTGGAGCAAACACAGAGGGAAGCCTCACTCCGGCTGGGGCAATAGAAGTGTCCACGGGGAGGAAACCTTTGAACTCGGCCTTGGAAGAGCAGGAGCTGTCAAGGAAGCCGCGAGAGTTAACTGCGGGGCAAGGAGAACTGCACGTGCAGAAAGGACCCCTGGCAGCCCGGGGAGCACTGAAAGATGTGTAGGTTTGGTTGCTTTAAAATTATGCTCTAAGCCCAGCAAAAGGTGCCATTTTGGGGGAGAGGTGTGTCAGGGGGTCCAGAATCGTGTCCCAGCTGTAACCCTGTTGCTTTTTACCCAGGAAGGATTTTAAAGAGTCACCTCCTCACCAGATGCTTGACTTTTCTTTTGTAATATTCCTGCTGGTCATACGCCAACACCAGGATAGCCCCTAGCACTTCTTCACTGAGAAGGCCAGATCCGGGCTGAGCAGGGCCCTCACAGAGGGGACAGGAGCACAAGCACGAGGGAAAGAATGAAAATCAGGAACCATCGGGTCAACACACTATTCTGGTCAGAAAGTCTTCCTAGCACACGCACCACCTACTGGCTGGTCAGCTTTGGGTCAGTTATGTAACTTCTCTCTGCCTCAGTTTCTTCATCTGTAAAATGTGCATAGTAATAATCCCTAATTTATATGGTCGTTATGAGGACTAGATGATTTAATATATGCATAAAGGACATGGAAGAGTACCTGCAAATAGCAAACATTACACATGTGTTAGCTATTATCACCATTATCATCACCATCATCTTCATTATTATTATCATCATCAATATCACCACTATCCTCGCCATCATCACCACTACCCCCTTCACCATCGTTATCACCACCACACCCCCACCATTATCATCATCACCGACATGTGTCACCTCTGCTTGGTCCCAGAGCCGGATGATTGAAGTTGGGAACACCAGGCTGACGGCATGATTACCTCTGATCACAGTGAACTGATAAATATAACTAAATATATTTTCTTTACCTCAATCCAATTTCATTTCTTATTAGAAGCTTGACTCCCCTCTACAACATCTCTGCCAAGCAGTTGCCAGGCCGTGTTTTAATTCCTCCCATGGCAGGGAGCTGACTTCATTCCCAAGAAGCTCATCTAACTGCCAGATCCGGCGATTTGACTCTAGGGCTTTAATATTTCTGCAAATCCAAGAATAGCAATGCTATCCCACTGTGGGATTGCTTCTGCTGGTTAGAACAAAATTAGAAAATAGGCCATTATTTGTGCCACCTCCTCCTTCTTTATGCCCAGGGCAAATTTTTTGCTGCTCCTCTCACTAATTCCCCGCCCCTCGGATCTGGGCTGGCCATGGTGACTTGCTTGATCCGTAAAATATAACACAAGGGGCTTCCACCCAGTCCATTCATCCAGCCGATGCCGCCTGAAGCAGACCTAGCCATCTCCATCGCGTCCTATTCAAATTTCAAGTCCATGAACAAAACAAATTTTGTTAAGCTTTTAAATTTGGAGGGGATCTGTTAAATTGCAACAAATAACTGAAACATCCTGAAATAGCTGAAACATCTTACCTCTTATCTTCACTCTTATCTTCGCATTACCCTTAAACTCCTTCAATACACGCTTTGTCTTGAACAAAATTTGTTTTGTTCATGGTGCTATGCTGGAGATGGTGGAAGACAAAGATGCACCAGCCACTCGCTGTGTCAAGGACTTCGGAACCTTCCTGAATGAGGCAATGCATCGCAGAGGAGGAGCAGCACACAGCTGTAAGGAAACTCAGGGATGGAGAAATATGTTCTGTCTGGTGGGGAAGACAGTGAACTGACTGCAGAGGGATGGAAAGGATTTCCCAGATGGAGAAGCAGAGGAGGGTGGTGGGGTAGAGGGACTGGGGGGTCCATGAAAGGATACGGCACTTTCAGGGATCAGTTAGGAGGCTGAAGTGGCGGGGAGCAAAGGGCATGAAGCAAAGAACAGAGAGGCGAGGCTGGGAAACTAGGTGGGGGTCAGATCGAGAAGGACTTCATAAACTGAGAGTTTGGGCTTTACCTTGAGCACAAGAGAGAGCTACAGAGGGGTTTTAACACGTTAAGCGCCCTGTTAAGCAAGGGCAGAGCAGAAGCAGATTTGCATTCCTGAAAGAAGAGTCTGGCTGTAGGATAGGATCAAATGAAAAGAGGCCAACCTAGGACTCCTTTCAATAGCTGGTCAGGAGATGAGGGGGCACCGACATAGGGCAGTGGAGACTTCAGAAAGTTTACAAGACCCAGTTGGAGATCAATTGGATAGAGCAGAGAAATTAGTCAAGGATGATCCCAGATTTCTGGTTGGGGAGGTGCCATTCCACCAACTACCAATGACAGCAGGAGCAGGCGTGAGGATAAGGCAGACAAAAGTCCCCTTTGATTCTTGGGTCATCCCACACCCTGATTCCAGTTCACATGTTCAAAGACAGTCGTAACGTCCCGAGCTGTTGCTTGGGCATTTGCTTGAGTGTCTTTGCTCCCGTGACCTTCTTGTTTTTTCATTTCCAATAGGATTAGAGGGCACATCTGACTATAGGGAGAGTCTGTTCTAAAGTCCACACCAAGAAAAAACAGATACTGTTAAGGTTTTTAATATCTTTTTAGTTGCTGCCTTTTTCAAGGATTATAACATCAACACATGGTGTTGAAAATACATAAAAGTACACCCATAGCCCAATTTCTCAGAGAGAGTATTAACATTGGAGGACATGCCCTTTCAATGTTTTTCTGTTCATATATATTTGCTTTATCTGGTTAATATTGTTGTGTGAGCATTTTTCTTTTTTTTTTTTTTTTTTTTTTTTTTTTTTTTTTTTTTTTTTTTTTATTGCTTAAAGTATTACAAAGGGTATTACATATGTATCCATTTTATCCCCCCGCCCTAGACAGTCCCCTAGCCTCCCCTATCACCCAGTGTCTTATGTCCATTGGTTATGCTTATATGCGTGCATACAAGTCCTTTAGTTGATCTCTTACCCCCCTACCTCCTGCCCCCCAACCCTCCCCGGCCTTCCCGCTGCAGCTCGACAATCTGTTTGAGGCAGCTCTGCCTCTGCATCTATTATTGTTCAAAAGTTTATAATGGTCTCTATTGTCCACGAATGAGTGAGATCATGTGGTATTTTTCCTTTATTGACTGGCTTATTTCACTTAGCATAATGCTCTCCAGTTCCATCCATGACGTTGCAAATGGTAAGAGTTCCTTCCTTTTTACAGCAGCATAGTATTCCATCGTGTAGATGTACCACAGTTTTCTAATCCATTCATCTACTGATGGGCACTTAGGCTGTTTCCAGATCTTAGCTATGGTGAATTGTGCTGCTATGAACATAGGGGTGCATATATCCTTTCTGATTGGTGTTTCTGGTTTCTTGGGATATATTCCTAGAAGTGGGATCACAGGGTCAAATGGGAGTTCCATTTTCAGTTTTTTAAGGAAACTCCATACTGTCTTCCATAGTGGCTGCACCAGTCTGCATTCCCACCAGCAGTGCACAAGTGTTCCTTTTTCTCCACATCCTCTCCAGCACTTGTCGTTTGTTGATTTGTTGATGATAGCCAGTCTGACAGGTGTGAGATGGTACCTCATTGCTGTTTTGATTTGCATCTCTCGGATGATTAGTGACTTTGAGCATGTTTTCATATGTCTCTTGGCTTTCTGGATGTCCTCTTTTGAAAGG
The DNA here is from genome assembly GCF_963259705.1 of Myotis daubentonii. NCBI lineage: Eukaryota > Metazoa > Chordata > Mammalia > Chiroptera > Vespertilionidae > Myotis > Myotis daubentonii. Next base: position 32,342,028 of record NC_081843.1, read on the forward strand.
TGTCTATTTAGGTCCTTTGCCCATTTTTTGATTGGATTGTTTATCTTTCTTTTGTTAAGTTGTATGAGTTCCCTATAAATTTTGGAGATTAGGCCCTTATCAGATATGTCATTGGCAAATATGTTTTCCCACACAGTGGGTTTTCTCGTTGTTTTGTTGATGGTTTCTTTTGCTGTGCAGAAGCTTTTTATTTTGATGTAGTCCCATTTGTTCATTTTTTCTTTAGTTTCAAGTGCCCTAGGAGCTGTATCAGTGAAGAAATTGCTTCGGCATATGTCTGAGATTTTCTTGCCTTTGGATTCTTCTAGAATTTTTATGGTATCCTGTCGTACATTTAAGTCCTTTATCCATTTTGAGTTTATTTTTGTGTATGGTGTAAGTTGGTGGTCTAGTTTCATTTTCTTGCATATATCTGTCCAATTTTCCCAGCACCATTTATTGAAGAGACTATCTTGGCTCCATTGTATGTTCTTGCCTCCTTTGTCAAATATTAATTGAGCATATTGGTTCGGGCCGATTTCTGGGCTCTCTATTCTATTCCATTGATCTATATGCCTATTCTTGTGCCAGTACCAGGCAGTTTTGAGAACAGTGGCTTTGTAATACAACTTGATATCTGGTATTGAGATCCCACCTACTTTGTTCTTTTTCAGGATTGCTGCAGCTATTCGGGGTCTTTTTTTATTCCAGATGAATTTTTGGAAAGTTCGTTCTAGATCTCTGAAGTATGCTGTTGGTACTTTAATGGGAAGTGCGTTGAATTTATAGATTGTTTTGGGTAGTATGGACATTTTGATGATGTTGATTCTACCAATCCATGAACACGGTATGTTCTTCCATCTGTTTATGTCTTCCTCTATGTCTTTTTTCAACGTCCTGTAGTTTTCTGAGTAGAGGTCTTTTACCTCTTTAGTTAAGTTTATTCCTAGGTAGCTTAGTTTTTTCGGTGCAATGGTAAACGGGATTGTTTTTATAATCTCTCTTTCTGAAAGTTCACTATTGGTGTATAGAAATGCCTCAGATTTCTTGGGGTTAATTTTGTATCCTGCTACATTGCCAAATTCATGTATTAAGTCTAGTAGCTTTTTGATGGAATCTCTAGGGTTTTGTATGTATAATATCATGTCGTCTGCAAATAAGGACAGTTTTACTTCCTCTTTTCCAATTTGGATTCCTTTTATTTCTTCTTCTTGCCGAATTGCAATGGCTAACACTTCCAGTACTATGTTGAACAGGAGTGGTGAGAGGGGGCATCCCTGTCTTGTTCCTGTTCTTAGGGGAAATGGTGTTAGTTTTTGTCCGTTGAGTATGATGTTGGCTGTGGGCCTGTCATATATGGCTTTTATTATGTTGAGGTATGATCCTTCTACTCCCACCTTGCTGAGAGTTTTTATCAAAAATGGGTGTTGAATTTTGTCAAATGCTTTTTCTGCATCAATTGATATGACCATGTGGTTTTTTTCTTTCAATTTGTTTATGTGATGTATCACGTTTATTGATTTGCGGATATTGTACCATCCTTGCATCCCTGGGATAAATCCTACTTGGTCATGGTGTATGATCTTTCTGATGTACTGCTGGATCCGATTTGCTAAGATTTTGTTGAGGATTTTGGCATCTATGTTCATGAGGGATATTGGCCTGTAATTCTCTTTCATTGTGTTGTCTTTACCTGGTTTTGGTATTAGGGTGATGCTGGCTTCATAGAATGAGCTTGGAAGTGTTCCTTCCTCTTGAATTTTTTGTAGTAGTCTGAGGAGGATAGGTTTTAGTTCTTCCTTGAATGTTTGGTAAAACTCCCCTGTGAAGCCGTCTGGTCCTGGGCTTTTGTTTGATGGAAGCTTTTTGATGACTGCTTCAATTTCTTCCATAGTTATTGGCCTGTTGAGATTTTTAGATTCTTCCTGATTGAGTTTTGGAATGCTGTATTTTTCTAGGAATTTGTCCATTTCCTCCAGGTTGTCTAGTTTGTTGGAGTAGAGCTGTCCATAGTATTTTTTAACAATCATTTGTATTTCTGTGGGGTCTGTTGTTATTTCGCCTCTATCGTTTCTGATTTTATTTATTTGGGTCCTCTCTCTCTGCTTCTTGGTGAGTCTGGCTAGAGGTTTATCAATCTTGTTTATCCTTTCAAAGAACCAGCTCTTGGTTTCATTGATTTTCTGTATTGTTTTTTTGGTCTCTATGTCATTTATTTCTGCTCTAATCTTTATTATCTCCTTCCTTCTGTGAGCATTTTTCTAGGCCTCTCACACTAACCTAGGAAAGACGTTTTTTTAAATGGCTGACTAGAGTCCAAATGGGTGTACCTAAAGGAAGTTAACTTCTACAATTGGACATTTCAGCTGTTTTCATACATGTGTGTGTCTGTGTTTTGCTTTGGTTTTTTTTGTGTGTGTGTGTGTGTTTTTGTTTTGCTCTTATGAAAACCTTATGTCAAGCATGTTTGTGTCTAAATCTTAGCTATTCTTTTCTAATTATTTCTTTAAGACAAATTATTGGAATGGGCCAAGAATTGACAGATTTGAACATGTTGAAGGTTTTTTGGTACTTATGACCAAGTTTCTCTCAAAATATAAAAGAATGGTTTTGTCGGGTTCTTTTTTACTCTTCCCCAGTCGGCTGTGGAGGAAAACACATGGCCGCACTTTTTGGAGCCTGAAGTTTCTGGAAGACATTTACTGACTCTTTCTTGGTGGAAATTTGAACCGCTCTCCTCCTCCCAGGATGGCCCTGCCCTGTGATTTACAACCGGCCCGAGCCGGCTCAGTTGCCACAGCGCTGTCATCGCAGGCTGTCGGTCAACCAAATGGAATAAAACCTCCAGGGTTATTTGGCCTCTGAGCAAACACAGGGGAACAGTGGCTGGTCTCTTCTGCTTCCAAAGGAACATGCTGCTTTAATAACACTCAAGAATGCTTTTCAGGAGTCCTGCTCCCCAGAACTTTCCTGTCAGGCCCAGGGCCTCCTTCCTGAAATGTAACGGCCAGCCAGCCCAGTCCCTGGCCACCTCCACTGCCAGGCCCCCACGTCCTGTGCAAGGACTGTGGGGCATGCTAATTGGCTGGTACCCAAGGAGCATGAGCAGTAAGCGTGCCTTGGACCAGACCGGGAGGTCCACAGTCCGAGGGCTGGACAAACTCCAGCTGGCTGTGTGCAAACCAGGCCCCTCGGTCCTTTCTGCAATATACATGGAGTGTCCTCCTTGAACCCAGACTCGCTGCTTACTGGGGACCAGGGAGGAAACATGTAGGATGATTTTAATCCCAAGCAAGTGCAAATCACTGCAGAGAAGTTGAGTCCAGACGCAGAGAGGAGGGCTCTGTCCCATGGCCTCAGCCAGCGAGGGAAGGAGCTGAAAGAGGAGGGATCACGTTCTGCTTCCCTCCCTGTGTGCATGGACAAGACTGGCAGAAAGCAAGACTTGGAGTCTGTGGGATGTTAGGAAGATGCGACAATTGTCAAGGAGAGCGATGTTGAAGGCCCAACCAGAGCTATCAAGGGGGCAGAACTGATGAAACTTGGTGACTGAGGGTTATTCAAGTGGGGGCAGTTTATAGACTCCAATTTCCTCAACTAACAATGACAACAATAGTACCTGCTGCAAAGAGACTTTGTGGGTCAAATTAAATGACACATGAAAAATGCTTATGCCCAGCCAGCTTGGCTCAGTGGTTGAGCATTGACCTATGAACCAGGAGGTCATGATTCGATTCCCGGTCAGGGCACATCCCCGGGCTGTGGGCTCCATCCCCAGTAGGGGGTGTGCAAGAGGCAGCTGATCAACGGTTCTCTCTCATCATTCATGTTTCTATCTCTCTCCTTCTCCCTTTCTCTCTGAAATCAATAAAAATATTTTTTTAAAAAAATGCTTAGTACAGCGTCCTGCTTAGTCAAACTCATTAAAGATTAAGTCCTAAAATAAGTAAGACATAACAATGTCATTATTTTATAAGCCTGCAGGTCATGGCCAAACATACCGAGTCAGGAATCAGCATGTAGATGGCAGGACAAGCCATAGGAATGGACAGGATCCCCAAGGCGGACCTTCAGTGAGGAGACAGGGAGCACTGATGCAAAAGACCTGCTCAGGAGGGATTTGTGGAAAAGGAGAGTGAGAAAGAGCAGCTCAAGCCAAGCAGGAGAAGCATTTGGAGAAGGAGAAGGTACCCAGTGTAACTCTAGTAAGACCAAGATGGATCAGGATTCATTGGATTTGACCACAAAGAAGTCACCAGGCAACATGTTTTCAGTGGTGAAGGTGAGATTGCAGTGAAGGGAGAGAATAAGAGTGTGCACAGGAGACATTCATCACCACATTAGACATCACAGAGAAAAGGGGCATAAACTAAGTGCCCAACAATGGGGGACTGGGTTTGTCGTGGTACAACTATTCTGTACTTTTCTTCATAGCATTACATGACAATCATTATAAAACAATTGTTTTGTAGCAGAAAAAGGAGGAGGATTAACAGGAACAAAAGAAGCAAAAGACACAGGTATGGGAATAACACAGAATACGTTTTTTAAAAGCCTACAATGGTATATAAAAATAAAACAGGCAAGTAGACAATAACTACATTATATTTTTTCTTAAGAGATTTGTTAACCCTAGAGAGTTCAAAAAGGACAACAGAGCTGACTCAAGGTTTGGCAAATAGGATGGAAAACAAGTAAAAGGAGACTGTGGTCCAAAACATTAAGTGGTGTAGAAAGCAGCTTCGTGACTGTATCAAGGGCAATGGACAAACCTAGGAAATGCAAATGCTCATGAGGACACTACACTATGAATGTGTGCCATTCCCGACTAGCCGGGAAACTCCATGGGGACGGGGGCCTCACTCTCCTGTTTTCTTGGGGAAATGTGGTATCTAAACTAGAACTGCAAGCATTAAAAAATGTGCACAGAGAGGAAAGGACATAAAAATTTTGAAAATGTATTAAGGTCTGGGATTGTGAATGTGGACTTTTATTTTCTAATTTCCCTAAGTTTCTATACTGGGTTTATACTACTTTTATAATGTAAAACGGAAGGAAGGAAGGAAGGAAGGAAGGAAGGAAGGAAGGAAGGAAGGAAGGAAGGAAGGAAGGAAGGAAAGAAGGGGAAGGGAAGGGAAGGGAAGGGAAGGGAAGGGAAGGGAAGGGAAGGGAAAGGAAGGAGGGAGAAACAGGGCAGAGAAGGAGAGGGGAGGGGAAGGGAGGGGAGGCTAACCGAGGCCAGGGAAAAGAGGACAAAACTAGCAAGTGGACTTGGAGCCAGATGACTTGGCTTAGACCTCAACCATGCTGCCCACTAGCTGTGTGACCTTGAGTGAGCTCCTAAACTACTCTGAGCCTCAGTTTTGTCAATAAAATGGAGATAAAATGGATCCACGAAGAAACCCAGCAAAACTGTGTTTGTTCATTCTTTCCCAACTGTGGGCTCCTGGACCCCAGTCCATACCATTAACACATAGATGTTGTGGGATTTGAGTGGTGCTGAGCTCATCCTCAAGTTTGGAAAACAGGTTGGAGCCCTTCTTTTTTGTGAAAATATCTGGGGGTGGGGGTGGGGGGTGCATCCCAAAGCTCCAGGAGCCTTGTTTAGCTTCCTCAGCTGTGACCCAAAGAACCTGCCTTATTTACTAGTACATAGGACTTCCCTGTGGAACAATAAAAGCTGAGACAACATGGGTCCCTAAGAGCAGAAATTTACTAGCAGAGGCGTGTAAACCTCCCCCCATCCAGCTCATGTCCAGCCGTGACCTCCAGATTCCATACACATTGGCAAACCAGGAGCAGGCTCTCCCTCCCAACATTCTACAGCGTCGTTTTCACGCTAGAAAGCCTAGGAAATCCTGGCAGAGCCGTCTCAGTTTTTTCTGGCCACCACATGGAGAAAAACAGAAATGGGTCATTTGTCAAGGTCCAAAACAGCCCAGGAGGAAGTCTCATGGGGTGATATCCCTGTGACACTCATAGTATCAGAGTCACTTCTATGACCTTAGGAAGTAGTAGATATGCAAGCCCCACAACCCACATGTTCTTAAGACCCTTAAAAAGGGGTGGACCCAGGTAGGTCTCCATCCCTGGACTCAATCCTGAATGCCTCTCCTCCACTCTCACACTTGACCCCTACCCTCTCCAGCTACCTCCCCTTTCCTCCTCCTTGTCTTCCTCCTATGGCACATGGGTTACACTCCCCAAACCCTTGGCTCCTCTCAGTGAGGTCTCTGCTCTTGGGAGCCTGGGGACAAGCAGAGCCGATCCCATTAAGGGATCCACCACCACCAGCAATCCCTTTGGCAGGGTCTCTGCTGAGCTCTCCCTGAGCACCCACTCAGTACCTCTCTGACATTTTCTCCAGCTCTTCCTTGAGACTCCACTCCTATTGTACAGTGAGCCACCATCACGGCCAGCAACCTTGTTTCTGACACTGAATTTACAGTGGGACTGCCCAGCATATCCTCTCACCTCAGCATCCTGGGGCACTCAGGTGTCTGAGATACCAGGCTCTGTCCATGGACTCTCTCTCAGACGCCTGAGTCCAAGCCTCAGCTGGGAGTTAGCAGTTGGTAATCTCCCTTATCTCCCATTTGGCTTTATTTTTAAAAACTAGCTTCTCATCTGACCTTGTTCCCCTTGAAGGTGTTTGTAAAAATAATTCAGAAAATGAGGTGCAGAGAACTTCATATATGAGACCATGACATGCCCTCCAGTCTTTAAATGAATGTTTTCAAAATACTTTGACATCATATGGTCACTAAATCTTCAAAATCTCCCTATGAGGTGAGCATCATCCCCGTTTTGGGAGTGGGGAACCTGAAAGCCATGGAGGTGAAATGCATTGCCCAAAGACACACAGCTGGTATATGGCAAAGTTGGCATCAAGAGCTAAGTTTTCAGATTCAAAGCCCAGTGTTTCTCTTGCATAGCACACTCCTTCTGCAGAGACAGGGACTGAGCCCCGGGCTGACTTCAAGACTAAGGTCCCGACTCAATGTCATTAACCATGAAGCACAGACCTCATGGCAGTGACAGTTCAGGACCTCAGAGCCTGAGAGAGCACAGTGTGAGCAAACACTGTCAGGACAAGGAGGTTGAGAGAGGCTAAGTGGAGAAGGGGGGCAGATGGCCAACTTCAGAACAGGGCAGGGTCCCATATGGTGCCCATCTCCCACACTGTCCCTGCTGTCCCCTCTGTACACTCTCCTCCCCATCCTGACCTCTTGCCCTGATGAAGTGACTCAGGTTGAGGCCCTACTGCAAGAAAATGGTTCCAAGACCCTCCTCCTCCTTCTGCTTGTGTTGTGCATGGGGACTCCAAAAGGTACCATCTTAGCCTGGATCCCCTCAAAAGAAGAGCCTGAGACAAGGAGTTTGGTGCAGGGAGTTTATTTGGGAGGTGATCCAGGGATCAAGAAAAAGACAGCAGGAACAGCATGATCAGTAGGCAGAGAAACCTGATAAGATTAAGTAGCAAGGTCACCACTGTACAAAGTATAGCAGTCACCATGTGAGCCGCTGTCTCTTAGAGGGCTCAGAGATGAAACACAGCCAGCACCACACTTTTCAGCACAGCCAAAAACAGTCTGTGCGTATAGACTGATTCTATGCCACTCGACCTCTGCGAAACAGGCAGAACTCCCTCAGATTTATACTTCAGACGGACAAGGGACAGCAGCCTTTAACACAAGTCCCCACCCCTATTCGCCGTACAAAATAACTTAATCAAGAGAATGACATCCCGTTATTCTGCCACTTGCTGTTGGTTAGAAGCAAGTTGTAGGTTTCACCTGCACTCCAGAGAGGGTAGTATATAAGGGTGTAACTCACTGGTGGTCACCCCAGGGTGTGTCTGCCACACTAGATCAATGGTTCTGAACCTGCCTGCAGATTAGAATCGCTGGGAAGCATTTTCTAAAAATTAGTGCCTGGGCCATGCTGCAGAGATCTTGATTTAGTTGTCCTAGCAAAGGCCTGGACATCAGCATTTTTAAAATGCCCCCGGTGATTCTAGTGTGCAGCTGGGGTTGATCACTACTGGTCTGGGATGTGGGAGAGGAAATGAGAAAAAAGAAGGGAAAAAAGCTGTCTCAGCCCAATCTACGAGTCTCAGCCATGACCTTCTCAGGTCAAAAGCAATTTCAATTTTTCATCCCCAGCAAAACTAGCCACCACAGCTTCTCATGGCAGTCTTTGCCTTTGCCTATGGAGCTGGCTGGGCTCCTGATCCTCACCTTTGTCCCTCCCCGTGTTTTTCCTCTTGCCCACGCCTTTTCGTAGTTGCACACCATTCTGGCTCCATAGTCTTCTTATACCATTATACTCATCCCTGTCATTTTCTTCCCCTTTCACCTCCTGTATCCATCAGGGTTCTATTGGAGAATCAGAACTACCAAGAGATGTGTATAATAAAGAAGTTGTTGATTTGACCTTATGTTTCTATATCTGGGGCTAGGAGCCTTGCAGTCCACAGGGCAGGTGATCAGGAAAGGAAGATGGAGATGAAGTAAGGAAGAACAAAGACAACTTGCAGCCTGTGAGTTTGGACTGGAACTCACAGTGGTCTCTCCTTGCCTCTGAGTCTCCACCTTCAATAATGGGGCTGATCTGCAGGAGAAACTAGTACCCTTTCTTCCAGCGCCAAATAAACACAGAGCCCAGGAATCCGAGGAGCCAAAGCCAATTAGTAAAGCCAGTGACCAGCACACATGAGCTGTAAATGGGCCCAGGGCCTGCTCCATCCCACCTGCCAAATAAATAAAGAATGTGGCTGCTGTTCCATGTCCACCTTCCAAATACAGTGTATGAAGTCCCTTGTGGCCTGGGCTAACCCAGTACTAAGCAGGGAAGGGGATTTAAGAAACATACTAGTAGTTCCAGCTTAGCTAAGCTGACATGGCACAGACCCAGCATACTTCCCCTGTCTTTCTTTCTTACTTCTTTTCTTTTCTCATTGTCTTCCACAGATCTCTAACGGCATTTTCAGTCTTGATCATTTACTCCTATGTAAATCTAAATGTTTAATTGGAACCTATGGGTTTTCAACTTTGTGCTATTACCACTGGGGTGGGGAGCTATCTGGTAAAGGTAGTGGAGGAATGCCCAGAGTAGAAGCCAAATCTTTACCTTTGCACCCAGGCCAAAGGTGTTACAGGGGCCCACACTCACCAAGCCCTTTGGCTGCCTCCCTGGGCCTTCTAGGGTCTGGGCCAAGATACTCTATCACTCACTGTATCTAGGCCAACGCAGAAAAGAGTTTGCACTGGGTCCTGCAAGACTGAGATCGTCTCTGTCCGGGGGCTTGCTGGTACCTGCCACTGCGGTATTCCTTTATGCCGATACCTTTTCCTAGGGAAGTCCAGGCTGGCACCCACTGCTCTCAACAACACCCATCTCTGAAAAAGCTGTAAACGATATTCACAATGAGCATCAGACCTTGAAAACGTACCTGGCACTTCAGTTACAAATGAGGAAACTGAGGCTCTGGAGTGTCACATCATTTGTCCATGATCACTCAGCCAGGAAGCAATAGATTCATGTTTCCAATTCAAGTGTCCTATCTCCCAGCCAGGGACAAGCTATTCTGTGAAATAAAGACTCAGAAAATAACGGGGTTTGGTCCCCAGGGGGCGGGCCAAGCCGGGCAGCCTCCTTCAGATCTAGGGCTGGCGTTTCTTTGAAGTGAGGGTAACACCTCGGGGAATAAAAGTCTGTCTGCTCAGAAGGGATCATGTGGAATTTGGGGCCCTGTTATAGACTAGACTGGCCTCTTAGCTCAAGCGGTTAACATGTGTTCTGGTCTCCCTTAGAGGTCTCTGAGATGAAACGCCGGCCGCCACACTTCCCAGCGCAGCTGAAAACAGTCTGCAGGGGCCTATCTGGAGCAAATCAGTCTCACTGGAGTGAAAAATAGCAGATGTCAGAGTTCGCCAGCAGCCCCGGGAAACCCGAGCCCTGCCGCCCTCGGCTCTGCCCTCACAAATCATCCTCTGAGCAAATCTCTCACTCACACGAGGCAGCTTCTTGGCTCCTGGCTTCCCTTCTGCCCCAGAGGCCCAGCTGTGGCTGCCAAACAGGTTCACAAGCTGGAAAGGAAACCTGGAATCTCCTGGGGGGCCATCATCCAGGAGGTTTCCTGGCTCCAAGTCAAAGACTCATAGACCAGTAGGACATTCAAGTTCAAATGGGCCATAGGGGGCCTCTGGTCCAACTCCACCATCTTACAGATGAGGACACGGAGGCCCTGTCTCAGCAGATCAGCTCTGAGGCTGGGACAATGACACTGGCCAAAGCCACCTTGGAAACACTCGGACCTTGGTGAGGTTTGTGTCTACCCTGAATATCTCTGTAACAGCCAGCAGTGACTGGATAGGAAGGAAGGAAGGAAGGAAGGAAGGAAGGAAGGAAGGAAGGAAGGAAGGAAGGAAGGAAGGAAGGGTAAAAGGATGGATGGATGGATGGATGGATGGATGGATGGATAATCAAAGGGAAAGAGGTAGGGTGAGAGAGAGACAGAGGTTAACAGAGATAAGCAGAAGAAAGGAAAAGAGAGACAGAAAAAGGAAGGGATGGAGGAACAATCAGGGTACTCACCTTTTTGTCTTTGACCCACCAGGAGTTGTAGCAATTCCTAGGTGACCTCCACTGTAGCTCTTTTTACCTTGTCTCCCAGGCCAAGGGTGTTACATGGGCCTGCCTTGACCTATCCCCTAAGTCACCTCTCAGAGCCACCAATGTCAGGGCCCAGGACCTTTCACTACTGCTCACTATACTTAGGGATTGCTTTGGCAAAGGACCGTGCCCAAAAGCATGTTCCTTGTGTGTTCACTTTGTCTTTGGAACTTGGCAGAGTTTGCTTTCCAAATATACCTGCTCTCCCTCACTTCCCAGACAAATGATGCCAACTTGACCATGTCCACCGAGGCCAGGCGCCTCTGAGGTTTTCCTCCCAGTCACCGCCACCATCCCAGAGCACGAGAAGGTGCTCACTCCTGGTGCAGGACAGAGTAGAAGCCCAGCATTGGGGATAGACCCCTGGGATCCCACCCCGATTCTCTTACTCAGCAGCAGGCTGATTTTAGGGGAATCGTGTGATCAGACCTATAAATGGGAGTCATTATGCCCAGTGCTGTTGGGAGGATGAAATGAGAGTAAGCATTTAATACAAAAATGGCATGATAAATGGAGACACTTTTAGGAAAACACCAGCATGAGGGCCCAGCAGAGCAGATTCATGGCAGCCATGAGCATTATGGGCTGTATTGCCAAAGCGTGTGGCCTCCGTGACCACAACCACATCTGGGACGTAGCAAACCCAACCTGATGGATTGGCTGTTGGCTGACTCGCTGTTTTCCCCAGCATGCCCCAGCGAAGGAAAGGAAGAACTGGTTTTGATTTCTTTGCTGCAAACATGACCAAATTTGCAAAGTCCATGGCCTATAGATTTCTCCAAAAGAACACAGTTTGGGTCTTGTGTCCAGATCCCTGCAGATCATTATGTACACACCCGCCCTCCACTTCCTGTAACCATTTAGCACAACTCCGAAAGCGGGATGTGGGGCAGGAGCAGTTGTGCGTGTGATGTGGATGGCCATGCCAGCTGTGCTGGTGTGTGTGGGATGGGGGCAGGGGGGCTCCATCAAAATTGTATCCGGGGATGGGGAGGTGCGGGGGGGGGGGGCGGGAGTAGTTTGTGCTCATCAGGATTTAGGTATTCCATCTTTAATCTGGAACTTTAAGGAAGAGGGGGAAAGACTTAATTGAGAAGAACTAAGAGAATTTCAAGTGTGAATGGTAGGCAATTCCTTTCAACCAACATCCGTTGAGCACCCACCATGTACCAGGCTCCATGGCACCCTAAAGGAATCCACAGTCTAGGGCAGGGGTGGGCAAACTTTTTGACTCGAGGGCCAGAATGGGTTCTTAAACTGGACCGGAGGGCCAGAACAAAAGCATGGATGGAGTGTTTGTGTGAACTAATATAAATTCAAAGTAAACATCATTACATAAAAGGGTATGGTCTTTTATTTCAATAGTTTTATTCATTTCAAACGGGCCGGATCCGGCCCGCAGGCCATAGTTTGCCCACGGCTGGTCTAGGGGCATAGCCACACACAGATCATGTCTCTCTCTGGTCAGTTCTGCAAAGAGGGGCTAGAAAACGAAAAGAAGGGAGGGACACTCAGCACAGCCTAGGATGCAGGTCCCTAAAGAAGTCACCTGGGCTGATGTGAAACCACCAGGTAACCCACAAGACACGCAGGTGCAATTAAGTACCAAGCACTTCTCCATCGGGAACGCCAAGTCTTCCAGCCAAAGTCTCTGTGTGGATTCTGGTCCCCACACCTTCTTTGCAGCATCTTCCCCTCGGGCTCCATGGACCACCAGGACCAGCACTTTCTTCTGGAAATCATCTTTCAGGGAGCTGGGTGGGCTCCCAAGAATCCCTCATTCCCTTGGGCCCACCGTCTAACAGGGAAGGGTTTCCGTGCGACCCTGCTGCGCTGCCCCCCAAGAACACGTCTGTTTCTGCCTCCGCGTGATCACATCCGTGCTTGCTTCACACTGCTGAATGGGAAGTTATCCCTGGCCAGGAAGCCCAGCATTCCTCTTCCACTTCTGCACTTGGTTTGAGGACCCCACGTTATCTGTGCTGATGAGCTCCATTTCTCTAGGTTCCAAGAACTTGGCAACCTTAGATTCTACTTCTCAACACTACACTCTCGCTCTGGCCACCTGCCTTAAAGCGTAAATCTCAGAAAGACACCACCCAGACCTCAATAGGGGCCTGCCTCATGGCACCTGCTTGTAGAACCCTCCGGTTACACCAACCAGTTGCTATCTGGACTGTTTTGGCCCATAGTTGGTCCCGGTCTCATCCAGGCAGTCACATCTCTCTGATTCCCTCACCTCTGAGGTCTTCAGCAGGTTGGCCCTGGAGAAATTTTAGCTCAGTTGCCTTTCCTTGCTCATTTCCTACAGAAACACTCTTACTAGTCCCTCTGTTGCCTCAGGCATATGAAGACTCTCACTCCTCCTTTCCCCTTGTCTTTCAACAAGAGCTGAACTCACTGATATGCCACTGGGGATAGCACCATAGACGCGAACACCCCAGATGTCTGCAACCCTTTCCAGCTTGCTCCCTGCCTGCTCATGGCTACCACTGGTCAGTTTCAGGCAGGTCAAGCCTGCAGTGAGATGCAAGGGGCAATGGGGGTGGCAGTGGCTCCATCATGAGGAGTGGAAGGAGGCAAGGGATTAACTGATTCAACAGCCATTTATTGAGAGCTCTCTCTGCACCAGGGGCCAGCCTAGATGCTGGGATTCCCAGTAAACAGGACAGATGGAATGCCATTGGAAATGTTTTTATCTAAACAGAGGGAAACAAACATGAATAAATAAAAATATCATTTCATATCATGTCAAAGGCTATGAAGGACAAATGGAATAGCAGACTAGAGAGTGATGGGGCAAGGGTAGGTGTGGTGAAGCCTGAGCGGTGAGGAGGAAACTGGGCAAAGATCTGAGGGCAGACGTTTCCTGGGGGAGGAAGCAGCATATGCAAAGGCCCTGGGTAGGGTGTGGGAGCAGGAGACAAAGTTAGTGTGTAGCAGAAACAGAACTAAGGCCAGAGAACAGTAGCTAGAGAAGAATGGCAGGGGAAGGTGGAGAAGGGGCTGGGCAGGAAGATAAGGGGGCCGGGGCGAGGTTTGTGGAGGGACGCATGTCAGCTCCTGAGGAGGGGCTGGAATTGTGTCCCCAATGTTTGAGCCTGGGGCTGCTTCAGCTTCTGAGACTGATTCCTCAGGGCAGGTGTGATCCCCGCAGTGGGACGGCCTGCATTGCCTCTCGTGGCCCTGAGGGCTCAGGAGCCCTCTCTCCGCAGCTATAGGTCTGCTCAGCCAGGGCCAGCCTGGCCAGAGGAGACTGAAGACTCCCTGAATTGGCCCCTCCCAGGAGCCAGGTGATTCTCAGCACTGGCCCCAAACAAAAACCAACAGCTTCAGGGCTGGGCATCGCGTCACAGGCTCTGGGAGTGGAGTTTGGTCCACGTATCCCAGGCAAGATGGAAGGAGAGGGGCTCAGGGAGACCTGCGCCTCGGTCAGCCGGCGCCATTAATGCTTCTGACTCCGGAGGAACATCCCCATTCCCATCCTCAGGAGAATTCTCATCTTATTTTCCCTTATTTATTGTTTTGTTTCCAATTACACATCTAATATACATCCACAGTGGAGCATTTGAAACATTCAGAGAATATAACAAAGGAGACAGCAATTAGGCACAAACCGAATACCAAAAGAAGCCACTCACCTCCAGCACAGTGGTCTCAGAGGGTGGTCCCCAGACCAGCAGCCTCAGCATGGCCTGTGGCTTGTGGGAAATGCAGACTCTTGGGCCCACATCTGTCCCAGCAACACGGGGACCTTGGGGTGACGTCCCAGCAACACAGGGACCTTGGGGTGACGTTCAATCCTCCGGGGGATTCTGAGGCACACTCAGTTTGTGAACCACGGCTTCAGAATACTTCCTGTCTTTCATCTGGGCTTGTACCTAGTCAAGTTCATTCTGTGACTGTGACTGCATGTTTTGATTCTTTTGCCCCCGCATACATCAAGAGATTCCCCCAGGTCATTATAAACTATTCGAAAACTTTTCATGAGTGTCCTTCCTGACGTCTGTGTAGCAACATGCCCCATGGTTCTGCCATCACTGATTAACCAGAACTCTTTTCTAAGCACCTCTGGGGAGTTTGAGAAGTCCTACCTATCCAACTGCACCCTCAGAGTTAGGCTGGGAAGGCGCAGCTGTGGGCCTTCTGAGACACAGCTGGATTTTGTTACAGAGGAATCCTGACTGCTACCAACACAGGTCCAAGTGGGTCAGGAGAGAGGGTGCTGACCAGGAGCTAGTAGGTGTGGGCTCCAGGCCAGACTCTGTGGCCTTGAACAAGCTCCATGCCCTTTTGGACACAGTTGACCACTGAAAGGCTTGACCTCCACATCACTGAGGTCCCCTGAAGGTCTTTTGCTATGGGTTCCGGGCACTTCCAGTTGGCTATCCCCCAAGGTGGTCCCGCAGCTCTCAGCATCCTGGGAAGCACAGCTATCACCACCGACAAGGCTGTCTGGGTCTGGCTCTTCTCTCATCCAATCTACCCCTGCTCTCCTGCCCACCTGCCACTTGCTCTGATCACCTCTGTCAACAAAAAGAGGGGTCTAGGTCTGGCCAGTTCCACCCTCTGGCCCCCTCCTGCTGTCCAGCTGGGACCCCACCTCTCGTCTCACCTGCCCTGCCAACCACCTCCTAATGCAGGTCACAGCCTCTGCTTCTTAACTGCCTACTCATTCCCGGGCCCTGCAGCCAGCCTTGTTGTGTTGGGGGGCATTCTGGGAGGTGTGGGAGTGGTCCAGTGAGAAAGGCAGGGATGGTGGGGACTGAGGGAAGGGTAAGAAACGTTCTATCAGGAACCACTGAGACGGGGCTCATGAGAGAGTGGAGCCCAGCGTGACTGCCAGGTTCATTTTCTCCAATAGCAGTGCCATTTTTCAAGAGTATACAGGAGGATTATTGGGCTCTAGGGAGGCAGAAAGAACATTCATTTGACCTTGCTGCAAGCATCTGCCTCTTCTCTGACCCGTCCCTCGGGCCTGCTCTGTTTCCCCAACCGCCAATCCCAGGCCTCCTCGCCCCCACTCCCAGCCCCCATTCCAGGGGTGGCCTAGCTGACAGCCCGCACTCTGTGAGGGTCTGGCTGCCAATGGTTTCACGTGCTCCCGCTCCATTTCCAGAGCTTCACAGAGGCCAATAAGGCCTCAAGCGCCCCAGTTTTCAGGGGTGGGGACAGCTGGAGGGAGGGGAAGGGGCCAAGACTTAATGTAGCAGAGATGTCTGACCCAGGCAGCTCAGCCACAGCAGCCACCCCAGGTTCCTCCACTGGAATCTCATCACACAGAGGTGGGCTTCGGGGTTTCCTGGATGTGCAGAGGAAGGTGGAAGGGTGGTCCCCTCACTGTGAGGTACATCAGAATCACCTGAGGGCTGTGTCACATAGATCACTGGGCGCCCCCCCCCCCCACCCACCCACCCACCCAAGACTTCCTGCCTCAGTAGGTCTGGAGTGCAGCCTGAGAATTTGCACCTCTAAGGAATTCCTGCTGCTGCTGCTCCCAGCACTTGAGAATGAGGGTGGGGGAGGGGAGAGGCCTATGGGGGAGCTCTCAACAATTTGAGGGAGAATGAATTCCACCCGGTTCGTTGCTCTCTCCCCAGGGCCAGACACATAGTAAATCTCCAATGAAGATTTCTTGAGCGGACAACCCTAGGTCAGGAAATAAAGGCCCAAGAGCCCAAGACAAACCTCTCTCTGAGGTGGGAGAAGGCAGCTCTGAGGCAGAAGGCTGCTTCGGCCACGGTTTTCACTCCTGAGCTCCAGGCAATGGGGTTCAGCTCATACAATCTAAGCAGGGCCCCACCCCCTCCTCCCCCTCTCCCCTGGGCTGTGAGCTGCCTCATTGACATGCAGCCCGCACAGTTGCAGGGCTCACTTCTGGATCACTGAGAAATGGGTCCGATTTGAAAATGTCAAGATCTCGTTAGCAATTCCAATGGCCACAGCGGTAATTACGCCTTTTCATGTTCCAGTGTGTTACACCCGCATCAAAACTGACACAAACGCCTGGTTTTATAATATCACAGCCTGGAAATAAATGTCCAAAATGATATGAAAATGTACTAGGAAGAGATTAATAACTGTTCTTCCAGGAGGAAAGATAGCCCTTTTCAACCAGTATATTACATATTTTTCCTCTTAAGAAAGCCTCTCTGATAGCATCTCTCCTTGAGGGGGACTGAATTATATTATCACTCCCAGGCAGTAATCAGTGCTGTCAGCTACAGGGCTGAGCCGCTGCAGGCAGGAGGGCGGTGGGGAGGGCTGTCAGGGGGAGGTAGTTCCAAGGGGTGGACCCTGGAAGGGACACTCCCCACCCCAACCCACCACCAGCCCAGAGTTTTTCTTCCTTGAATAGATAGAACCCGGGTCCACTGATCTGTGAGCATCTCGTTGCAAAGCAGGAAGG
This sequence comes from Myotis daubentonii, assembly GCF_963259705.1. Lineage (NCBI taxonomy): Eukaryota > Metazoa > Chordata > Mammalia > Chiroptera > Vespertilionidae > Myotis > Myotis daubentonii. The sequence goes on from NC_081843.1 coordinate 32,359,093, forward strand.
CTGCAGAGGGGCAAAGTGGCATCTGTTTACCTAGAAAAACCCTGTCTGGCCACCTGGGAAAGCATCCCTCTCCAGTCCCAGCAACGAGCTGGGAGATGCTGGCCCAAGGATGGGCCGATAGCAACCGTTTCCTGAGCCCCCTGCCTTGAAGGTCCATCCAGGTAAGATGGAAAGGGAGGCCTGCCCCATGCCTAGGATCAACTGGGCACGTCATATGCATTACCTCATTTCATTATCTCAACATCCCTAGGAGGTTGGCATAATAACCCCCATTTTGTTGATAAGAAAACTGAGGCACAGTGAGACAGTCACTTTCCCAAGCCCACACAGGACAAAGAGTGGCAGCATCTGGCATATAAGCAGATCCCTCTGACTTGGAAGGCCTCTCTCTTCCGGGACTCTGTGTCACTTTCAAGGCGGCAAATGAAAACAGCCACACAGGGACCCCAACAGGGAGCAGATGTCTGAACCAGGGGCGGCACACTCCAAGGAGGCATCACAGCCGGTTACCTTAGCCCCTGAACTTCACAGGTGCCCCTCTGCCCCCATTACCAAAGGCTATATAAAGAGGAGGATACGTTTGACAAAGTTTGGTCAAATTCCTAGAGCCCAGGTGACAGGGAGATACTAGACAGCTTGGAATCCCAGTTGCAAAATGTGTGTGGAGAGGATACCCAAGATTAAATATTTAAGTGGTTATCTCGGTGGGGACCTTGACTCTCTCCCAAGGCCCAGGGAGCCAAGATGAGCCAGGCAGACCTGGGTGATATCCCATGTTGTGTCTTCATGCTCTGTGACCTCAGACAAAGGTCTCCCAGCCTCTCCCAGGGAGAGGCACCTTCCCCACCCCAGACTCCGAGGAGGTGAGAGGCACCAGCGGTGTTGACAGGCTCCCAGGCGCTTGGCCACATTCTCACTGCAGACCTGGGACACAGGGAGATGCGGGAACCAGCACTGAACAGGGCGTCGTGTCTAAAGCAAACCAGCCTTTTTCCAAAAATGGGAATCGACAAAATTAATGAGGCCGATTACTGCCAGCTGCTTAAAGGAACTTGAAGGCTTTTGATGTCAGTACATTTATGATGACAGAGTAATTAGAGCCAATTAAGAAAAACACGAAGCTGAGCACCGTGTAGTTGGCTGATGCTGGCTGAGTCTCAAGGGGCCTCAGACCCTCTCTGGAGTCCCCAGGAGTGCTCTCAGGAGAGCAGCCTGCAGCCAGGGCCCCCTGTGGCCTCTAGGAATACAGGATCAACAGAGCAAGGACAGAGGCAAGGAGGAGAAAGAGGTCCAGTTTAATTCAAAATCAAGACTGCCTTGTCTAGGTAAGAACCAGTAACCATTCCAAAGAATTTCTCTTTCAACCCGGTGTGCAGGGTCATACACACTTAAACAGAGGCAGCGTGAGTGTCGCCCCATGACAAGCAGCTTTTCTAATGGAGGCGGGGGGCAGGGGGGTAGCGGGGGGGGGGGGGTGGGGTGGGTGGCGGGGGCGGGGGGCAAGAGGGAACAAAACCATCACCATTCCTTCACTCAGCTTCCATCACCCATGGGAGGCACAGATTTGCAAGGAGGCCAGCTGGGACCGGGCAGAGCTGATGGTCTGGAACAGAAAGGGGGTGACTGTTCTTACTCCAAAATTTAAGACGTAGGAAAGCAGATGGATTTACAGCTCAGGGTGGCTCATGACTCTCGGTTCATCTGCCACCCTCTTCCCTGATCTTCCCAGGTTGTTGGAGAAAGGCACCCCCTGGCCTTATTCATAGGCTAACACAGGAAACATTGACATACGATGAGGAGGGCCCTGCGGAGTTCCCAGACGCCCTTCCCACCATCAGCTTCCCAATCCCTGAACCTGATACCAGGAATCAAGCCCTTTACCCCACCAGGAGAAATCCAGCCTAAAACGCAAACTCCCCCAGGCATGGGGCATGAGAACCAGAATTCTTACTCAAAGGCGGATGGCTGCCATCTCTCATTCAGTCAAAGGTAAATGGCTGCTACCTTTCATTCAGCCAAGATGCTGTACACCAGCCCCGCGTCCTGCCATGGGCCTCATCTCCCTGGCCCCACTCCCCCCGGACAGACCCAGGTGAACCAGGGGCAGGGCAGAGTTCTTACAGGGCTGGAAGTGGGGCAGATTTTCATCAAAGTTGAAATAAAAAAGAAGAAGAAACTCTGAAGCCCATTTTGAAAGACCCACCCCTCCAGATGGAAGTAATATGCGCCTCGCAACCATTTAGTTATGGTCGCCTTTGTGCTCAGAGATCTTTAACGCAAGAGCAGAGTGGAAAATAAACACAAGCTCGTAAACGGAGAAGTCAGATTCTCCTCCAACAGGCCGAGGAAATCAAAGCACATGTGCTAATCCCACTGCTCGCCCTGACCAGCTGCTTCCACGCGGGTCTCTCGGCCTCTCTGGGCCAATTCACGCATCTGTAAAGTAACAGAGCGGTCCCGTGTGATTCCTCAGGTCCATCCACCTCTGTGAGTCTAAGGTACTGCACTCAGCTCTGATTCTTAAGTATTTCTGCTAAAGTGCAATCACAGGGGGGGAGGAAAAACCCTATGAGAACCAATGGATATGTTTCTTGGCTAAAAAGAACCATTTATTCTGGAAAATGAACTACATCCCTGATGTGAGCATTAAATCAAGCCGCATCCTAAAAGCACATGTTCAGGGCCGCAAGAGACATGTGAGTCCAATTAAAATATTTAAGCTGGTTTTCTTTCTTCAGAGAATCGCAAAGTCTAACTATAGACACATGTCTGGCATTTTCCGGGGATTGTGATGAGATTTTTGCATGAGTTGTTTGGCGTTTGAATTTTATTGGATCAATACCAGGTGTGGGTCATGTAACGAAAAAAAATTGGGGGGGGGGGGAATCTGATGTGTTAGTCTCTCGTTACAGTTTCTATGCCTTGCTTTTATTTCTTAGACTCTAAGCACATGGGACTTGTTCTGTAGTTTCCTTCAGTCTAACGCTCTGTTCTCTCAAATGCCCTTGTTCTCATGATCAGAGTCAGAGACTGTTATTGGACATCGAGGTTGATGCAGGCAACCAGGAATGCCATTGGGTGAGGAGCTGCTGGGCTCTCCGCGAGAAATCATGAAGAGGACCGGTATGAGGTTGAGACTTCACTCATGTTGATGATGGAGAGTATCCTTCTATTTCTGAGGCATGTCCTGAATAGGAAGACCAAATTAACGTATAAGAGAGTTAAAGACACCTAAATCGTATGCCAGGAAACTATCATTGATAGCAGAAGGATATCTGTTAAGGGACAGTCTGAGCTGCTATAACAAAGAGACCCAAAACACAGTGGCCTCACCAGGTTGGAATCACATTTATTTCTCGCTTAATCCAGAGAAGCCATCCCAGGGCTAGGAGGGCAGCTCTCCCGTCCTTGACATGCAGCTTCCCTCTCTGGGTCCAAAGTGGCTACTTCAGCCCCTGCCATTGCATCTGCCTCTTAGCCAGCGGGGAGGAGGAAGGAGAATGGCCAGTGCATGCCCATTTCTCTTAAGATTATATAAGGAAGCCTGCTAACTATCCACCAAGATCTACTGTCCCTTCTTTAGGGACACTACATGTGCCATCCTGTTTGAAATTGGTTATGGCCATAGGATAAAGTTCTCTCAGATGGAGTATAAACAGAAGTGAAGGATTAGAAAAGAGGATCTTATGGGCCACATATAGAAATGGCACACATTAATTCTGCCTCATTTCACTGGCTGGAGCTCAGTCACATGCTCTGCAGGGGAGGTTGGAAATAAGGTTCAGAGAGCTTAAGGAATCTCCCCAAAGCAGAACCATGATACAGACAAAGGTTCCTCTCACAGCCCTTGCACTTTCCTCCACGCCAGGATGTCCGTGGATTCTTTCTAAGCAAAGCACCTTCCCTGCCCCACTGAAGGTGCTAGTTCACCCCTTCACGTTGACTCACACTCTGTAACTGCTCAGTGGGGACTGAGGCCAGTGTCGGTAACATAAAGATATCCTTACAAGATAGTTGCTCTCCAGATGAAGGCAGGAGAGTGATCCAGAAAGGGGTCCAGGGCTTTCTGAGTCACTGCCTGCAGGGGACACAGGTCAAGAATCCTACAGGAGACCATGAGCTGGGCTCATCATGACAAAGGCCTGGAAGGAAAGAGGTCAGAGGCGAGGTGTGTTTACAATAGCAGGGTGATGAGGATGCAGGGCTATACAACCTCTCTTATCCACAGATACCCAAAACCACTTCTTCTTGTCCCCACCCCAGTCCACACATGCTAAGACATGCCACAAAGTCTCCTGCCAGGCCCTGGGGCTATGGTAGTGCAACTCCAAGGAGCTCGTGCTGAGCTTCTGACTGAATGGACGGGCTGCCTCCCTGATTATGGAAGACACGTGCTATATTTTGGCATTGCTATGAGTTTGTGAGCCAAAATAGTCCTGTATGAGAAAGCATGAACTGGGCTCATTCCCTCGTGTCTTTTGTTATGAGGCAGAATAGCATAGACTCCAGAGACAGACTGAGTTTGAAACTCAGCTCCACAATTTACCAGATGTGTGACCTTGGGCAAACCAATTAACCTCGTTGGGCCTTAGTTTTCTCATCTGTAAAATGGGTAATAGTCTCTACTGGTGCCAGGAGACACTTGCAAAATCCTGCATCTCAGGGTCGGTGGCTTTTTGGCATGTGACATTTCTGTTTCCTTCTGAGAAGGCAGGACCTTAAGAACATCTTCAAAGTTCCCCATCATGGTACCCAAAGCCTGGACGTTTTGCTCCAGAACATCATTTATCCTTGTTACACTGAGGGAAGGAAATTAAATCATAAAATATTTTGCATAATTCCTTTATCTTGCTCTTTAGCAAGAAAAATGTGCATGCTTGCTATGTTGCTATTAGAAAGCAAATGAAATTTTCCTTCTAGGGTCCCAAATGAGCAAGAAAAAGCTGTGATTGGGTGCCACCACTGCCAGTCACCTCAGATCTCAAGGCCCACCCCCAGGAAGGCCAGGTTGTGCCCACACAGCTTCCCATAGACAAAAAATCTCTTTTTCATCATCCCCCCTCTACTAATCAGACTTTGGGAAAGGGCTAATGAATCAGGAGGAATATTACCTCATTTCATAATTTCTTGAATAGAAAAATAAAAAGGGACTTTGTTTTAAATCCCTTTGGTGGCACATCTACATCTTAGTTCAGAGTCTTTTGCTCACTCTGTTACAAAAAGAATGAAGACACTAATTAGGCCTGACAAAGCAATGGGCTCTCCCCTGACCTCAGAAGCCAGAAGCCACTCAGGGGCTGTTGTAAGGTCCACAATATGCTTGGAAGAGGCCTTGACAGTCAGGGACTTGATGAAGGATAGCAAGTATGCTATTTGTTAAGTGCAATTGAATGCTAACTGGGTACCCAGGGCCCCAGGTCTCAGGAGGTAACAGTCCAGATACCTCAAAGGGCACAGAATACTCCCCAGGGCCATGCCTCTGATGAGAAGTGGGAACCAGTCAGGCAGAATGATGCCAGGAGAGAGCACCCAGGCAGACTCAGAAGCAGTTGAGCACTTGAGGGAAGGCAGGTACTTCCAAAGAGCTGGAGCGAAGAGAGTCAGAGGAAGTGAGAAGTGGGGATGACTTGAGATGAGATGTCCAAGCAATAAAGGAAAAAGAAGAGAAGATTTTCAAGAATAAGAATGGAGAGAAGTATTGGTGAAAGGGGACCTGGGATTGGGAAGAGAGAAGGAAGATGAAAGAATAACAGAACTGGAGATGTTTTCTTCCAAGTACCATTGAAAGAGGCCAAGGAATTCCCTCCAAGCTGACATGGAGTGAGGACAAAGGGAGCTTGGCAGTGGGTCCTACTATGTTCCACTGGGCTCAGAATACAGCAGCAGCAGCAATAAAGACATCCCTTCTCACAAATACAAGAAGCCCAGGAGTTAACATTGCTAGATTCGTTACAATGGTTCAACCACGTCATCAAAAACACAGACTTCTGTCTTCATGCTTTGTCATCCCCAGAATGTTATAGACTTTCTGTCCTCGAGAAAACATTTCCAGTTCTGCTACTCCTGGTCACAAAAGGGTTGCTGAAGTACCACATAAGCACATTCAAGGCAGAGAGATGAGAATGGGCAGGAAAGGAGCCTTGTTCCTATAGCAACCTCTTGTATTAGAGAAAAATATCTAGAGTCCCCAGCAACTTGGCTCATGTCTCAATAGTCAGATAGGCTCATGGCCACCCCTGGACCAATCACGGATAAAGACAAAGTGAATTACCATGACTGATCTAGGGAGCCTCAAGGTTCATTCTCTGGGTCTGGGCACATTGCTGCCTGCCAAAAAGTGGAATAAAACTGGGACCTGTTATCCAGAAGGAGAGGGTAGGAATGGTTGTTGAGTGGGCCATGTCCTGGCACAGATTGTTTTTGCCTAGAACTAATGCTCTAACATCTTAGGCAATGAGGGGACTAGAAGGGCCATTCCCAGGGAACCAGGAAGTGGCCCCCTGAGTGACAGAGGGTCAGAGCTGGAATGGGACTTGCCAGGGTTATTAATCTAAAGCAGTGGTTCTCAACCTCTGGCCCTTTAAATACAGTTCCTCATGTTGTGACCCAACCATAAAATTATTTTCGTTGCTACTTCATAACTGTAATGTTGCTACTGTTATGAATCGTAATGTAAATATCTGATATGCAGGATGGTCTTAGGCGACCCCTGTGAAAGGGTCGTTCGACCGCCAAAGGGGTCACAACCTACAGGTTGAGAACCACTGATTAAAGACTGGCAGGGAATTCCCACCCAGCTCACCCTCCCAGGAATATATTTTTGTTTTAGGGGTTTTCAATATTTTTAATTGTGGTAAAATATACATAACGTAATATTTACCATCTTGAACATTTCCAACCTTAGTGTTAAGTATATTTACATTGTTGGGCAACTGATCTCCATAACTCTTTTCAGCTTACAAAACTAAAACCCCAGCCCCATTAAATAACTCCACATTCTCTCCTCCCCCAGCACCTGGCAACCATCATTCTACTCTCTGTTTCTATGCATTTGACTGTGCTATATCCTTCCTACTGGTGGACTCATACTTACAGTACCTGCCCTGTTGTGACTGGCTTAGCATAATGTCCTCAAGGTCCACCCATGGCATAGCATATTGCAGAATTTCCTCTCTTTTCAAGGCTAAACAATAGTCCATTATATGGATAGACCACATTTTGTTAATTCATCTATCAATGAACACTTGGGTTACTTCTTCCTTTTGGCTACACCATGCTGCAGAGGCCAGAGCACAGGCTGAGGACAGACATCAAAACAACTGTGGTTCCTGGTCCTCATCCAGCCAGCTCTCAGGTGCCCACAGCAGGACCAGGGAGAGAGACACATTCTGAAGACAATGTCATCTCCTGCTCTAGAAGTGGAACTGGTCCCTGGCACAGCCAGACCCCCAAAACGTACTGTTGTGTTGACCAGCTGACAGTAATGTCTGAAATACTACCCTTCACGTGTCAGGTGTGGTGGCTCTTTTCATTGAGGCCAGCCATCTGTGCCCTAGTGTGTTCCTAAAGCCAAAACCCTCCTCCCCGTGACGGTTATGCTGCAGTGGGCCCTTCGAGTAATGTTTTTCTTTCTCACACCACTTTCCATGTAGCATGCTCCCTTCTGAATGAACTCCCAGTAGGCACACAGGAGTCACTTGTGATTCAGTAAAGAAGGAAGGACCAAGCTGGGAGAACAGCAGAACACAAACAAAAGGCCTTTGCCATCATCTCCCCCAGCCAGTTAAGCCTTACAAGTCTTATAGCTTCAGAAAGAGAAATCTTTAACCCAATTATGTCAAACCCCGCTGGATACATTAGATCCGGGGAAAATACCATCTCTGGCAATCATAAAGAATATTAAGGTATTAGCAGTTGTCGTTTTAGAATTGCATTGGAAGGGGAGCTGGAAATAATTGCACATCAGTTGCTCAAAAATCAGCAGTAAAAGAAATTTACATTAGTGTATAAATTACCCTCTCAGCAATATAAATTAGGATTTTATACTTCCTAATGACAAGAGTACAGGCCCTGGCTGTGCTAAGCAGAGATTTGTTAGAGGAAGGAGCGGCTGTGCTCTGAATCCAGCAGGCACCTGGGCCTCAGCGCTGAGCTGGGGAGCAGAAGTGATTGGAATCTGACTGGCACCCGCCTGGAAGCCTTCGCTGCTAGAAGAGAAGCCGGCGCTGCTGGAAGATTCTCCAGTCAGCAGAGCACCAGGAAGGCATGCAAACTCGCAGCAGGCTCTGCAGAGAACAAAAGTCATTTGCCTCCCTTTCCCTAAACAGCGTATGAAGCTCCTCCCCACTCCTGCCTTGGGAACAGAAGGCTCTGGATTTACTTGGATGTTATCAACACTTTTATTAAGAACATTTGGTGGCTTGAGCTCCAGTTCTCCAGCCTTGTGGCAGAGCAGCCCAAGCCCAAGTTTAGAATCAGGGACCAAGTTTGCTGAAAATGTCAGCAGAAAACACCTAGAAACCCCTTAGAATTCTAAATTGATGAAGCCAACGCCCACGGCAGGGAGGGTGAGTGGATGGGATGAAGTGGACAGATTGGGGGCTCTTCCTGTAGCAGGTGACAGAAGCCAAAGCCAATATCATTTCACGGGGCAGGTGGCTGGAGCATGAAAGACTGCTCCTGGCTTCTGGGATAGAAAGCCCATGAGCTCAAACTCTACCCATCTACCCATCTATCTGTCTGTCTTTCTGTCTATCTTTCAGGTCTGTATGCCATCTTTCTCTCTTACTATATAGACTGACGTTTTCCATTCAGCCAAGGAAGATGATTGCCAAACAAAAGAAAAACAAAACAAACACACAAACAGATCTATTTCTTCTCAGTCTGAGGCAGGGACTCTATTGGCTCTTCTTGGTGATATACCCCACCCCCTGGATCAATCATTGTTGAGAGGAGATGGTTATTACCATTGGCTAGGCTTGGGTCCCATGTTCACCTATCATTTGAGTGGATGGTAGTAGTGGCCATGATGGATTTACATCCCACCAAACCCGCAGAGAAAGGGAGCATAGCTGTTCTCCCAGAGGAAATAGGGGTGCTAGGCCCTCTAGCAAGTGGTTTGTCCAAAGGGCCCAAAGAAACCAGTGATGGAGCCAGGATCGGATCTCTCCTCTCCCCGTGGTCCTGAGCACTTTATTCAGGCAGCACGCCCAGGGAGGGTAGGGAGGTTTGGAGAGGGACTGAGCTAGGGAAGAGGCGGCCTCGGCATGATCTGTTGCTTGAACATTTAGAGACGACAGCCCGTCTACCAGTCTATAGGAGAGAGAAAACAGAGCACAGTGGCCACAAAATACAGCCAGGCTCCAGCAGGCCCGGGCATCTATGATTCTAAACAGCTCCCCAAGCAATCTCAGTGAACAGCCAGTGTCAGCAGAGGCTCTGGGCTAAGAGGCTGGGGTCTCCAGAATGGTCCTGTTCAAACTGCACACAGGGTCGGGTCATGACAGAGGTAAGAAGAGAGGAGATGACCTGGGCAAGGACCTAGGCCTGAACCCAGGGTAGCCTCTGGCTTCCTGCCCCTCTTGGAGACCAAGGCCAACTCTTGCCCTCTCTGCGCCGCCCACGGGTGAGAGCCAGGCCCTGACTGACTGGTTGATTAATTAACGTGGAGACCAGATCTCCATGAGGATGTTTTCCGATGATAAAAAAAATCCCTGGAGAATGAAATGTTATGTGTCATTTGTCAACAAAGCCCAGCACTTTTCAGTGAAATAAGCATCTGATTCTGGAAAAACTTAATTAAAACTGCTGTTGGTACTCAAGTGATTTACACCATTATTCCCAGCCTGCGCCTGGTGACTCCCTGGGGAGACACCAATTATCTGCTGGGGTTGTTGTGAAATTCTCAAAATACTCCTCTAAACAACATGAATCTTTAATTCATTTTAACTTTAAAAATATCAGATCATGCAGCAGCTTTTCCAGAAAAAAAAAACAAAAACAAAAAAACTCCCAAGTTTGGAGCCAAGTGAAACCCAAAAGAAATGGAAGGCTCTTACAAATAGGCCCAGGAGGCCCGGAGCCAAGCGCCAGTGCTCCATGTTTCAGAAAACACTGAAGACACACTGTGTGCTAGGCACTGGGAAAACCTCAAGCCCACTCTTCCCCTGGAACTTGAGAGGAAATGGGCTTGTAACCAGAGGTGGTTGGGCTCGTGGTTTCTCTGCCCCCAGCAGCCAAGCCTGGATTACCAGCTTCACGCATGAGCCCAGAACTGGCAAGTGCCCCCAGATCAGCACCTCACCTCTCTGCTGCCTCACCCTCCAGAGTCTCAGCCCCTCCCATCCTGTTGTTTCCACAGTTCTCTTGCTTTCAAAGTTTGTTTTTTGTATTTTCTTTCTAACTTTTCTCATTGTTCTTAGCAAGGCTGTTGACCAGCCACATGTTATCCCATCCTCCCCAGAAGTGCAGGTTCGAAATTACATATTTGTGGCCATGAAATACAGCCCTGAGTTTATATGAAATAAATTCGTTCATGCCTTCGTTCAACAAACATTTATTATGTGACAGTTAATGTCTCTGGGCCCATCACTTTGTGGGGAGCCCATCACTTTGTGGGAAAGAGGACGCCTCCCCCTCAGAAAGTGAACATTGGGCCCCAAGTTGTTACAAAAGGCTGAGCCTCCACCCCCCTGGCTGCTGTAGAACCAGCTGTCTGCCCTGCCTGCCTGCACTCTTTGGGTAGCATTTTACCCTTTTGGACCCCATTTCTTTTATTTTCAAGGCTCTTTGTAACCTGGATAAACAAAGTATTGTATAAGAATGATCAACACCTGGCAATATATCAGCATCCCATTTCTGTACCCATGACGGTCATCACTAATCAGTCATGGGGATCTGTCTTCTGAACTAAGATATGGCCTCAGAATCAAATTCAGTGCCTGTGCTCCAATAAGCCACTACCAATCGATCACAGAAAACAAGCAAGAATAAACATGCTTGCCAGCCCTGGGTGAAAGCAATAGTCCTTAGCCCTCTCCACACCTGCCCAGACTCCATACCCGCTCCTGGCTCCTGGTGCCTGGTAGTGGAGCTTTTCAGACCTCATCTGACCTTCCCACACGCTTCCTCCCACAGCTGCAGATGCCTCTGGGTTGCAAATCTTCAACTCGCTTCAATGACTTACTGCTATGCCCGGTAGGTGTGGCTCAGAGGTTGAACTTCGACCTATGATCCAGAAGGTCATAGTTCGATTCCTGGTCAGGGCACATGCCCAGGTTTCGGGCTCAATCCCCAATAGGGGTGTGCAGGAGGCAGCCAGTAAATGATTCTCTCTCATCATTGATGTTTCTCTCTCTCTCCCTCTCCTTCCTCTCTGAAATCAATAAAAATATTTTTTTATTTAAAAATCACTTATTGCTAGTCTTAGTCCAGGTTCACCCTCCCCTGGTGACACTCCCCTTCCTGTCCTCCTAGCCAGGCTCAGCTTCTTACCCTTTATCCTGAGCCCCACCACCCTCTTCCCAACAGTCCGGGTACCACTCAACTCCTGCATTACCCTGTGCATCATAAAGTGCTTCAAACTGGCTGCATTTGAACCATGGATCAGGAGGCCTGACATCTAGGTCCAGCTCCACCACTGGCTGTGAGCCCTCAGAGGAGTTTTCTCCCTTTCCAGGCCCACTTATCTCCTGTAGAAACTGAAGGGTTTGAACTACATTCAGAATGGCAAGTACCTGGCAAGCATGCTGCCCCTTCCTATTCTAGAGCTCCTAGCAGATGTCGTCAATCAATCATGAGACTCTCTCCCACTAAGTTCAGATACACTAACGAGGAAACTGCTAAAAACAACTAGAGTAGGACCACAGATAAAGTTTGTTTGCATCCTAACTGTTGGTCCCACAGCACCTCTTTAAAACCAACCTTCTCTACTCTCTTTAAACTCTCAGCTCTAGCCATTCCCGTGTATGAGAGGCGGAATAATGGCCCCACGCAGATGTTTACGTCCTAATCCCCAGAGCCTGTGACTGTGTCACCTTAAATGGCCAAAGGGACGTTGCAGGTGTGATTAGTTAAGGATCCTGCAATGGGGGGGTTGGCCTGGATTCCAGGTGAGCCCAATGTAATCACAGGGTCGTAATAATCGGGAGGCAGAAAGATCAGAGTCTGAAAGAGAGACAATGTAAGGCAGAGCAGAGATGAGAAAGGAGAGAAAATGCTTCATGGTTGTGAAGATGGAAGATGAAACCATGAGATAAGGAATGTGGCCTCTAGAAGCTAGAAAAGACAAAAAAATTTCAGGGATTTTCCCTGGAGCCTCCAGAAGGTGCGCAGCCCTGCCAACACCTTGCTTTTAGACTTCTGACCTCCAGAGCTCTAAGAGAACAAGTCTGGGTTGTGTGTAGCACTGTGTTACGGCAGCCACTGGAAACTAACCTGGCATCCCACCAGCAGCTCCCATCTCTAGATCTCTGTGCTACGAGGCTCTGCCTTTCCTCCACCAGGCGTCCAGGCATCTGTCTGAAGACACGTGTCCTCTCACCTGTTCCACAGGTATCCGGGTGTGTGCTTTGCAGGGACCACCAGGAGACTGTTAATCCCATGAGGGAAGAGCTGTGCCTTGCACGCTCACATTTCCACAGTGCCTGGCAGCAAGAAGAAACCCATAGAGGTGGGCTTTGGACATGTCTGGGTTTGAGTCCTGGTTCTGCCCCTTATTAACTGTGTCACTTTGGCCATTCTTCTTTCTTATCTAAGAAATAAGAAAGAAGAATGGCAGAGGAACAGTAGATGAAGGGATGCTGCCAGGGTTTAATGAGATGATATTCAGCAGTGGTTCCAAGGAGCCATGCATCATGACACCAGGAAGTCTCATTTCCTGACACACTGATTTGACCTTGCATACCGTGGGCCCAGCACAGCCTCACAGTCTCAGAGCCTCACCACTCCATCTGGTTGCTCTCTTTTGATTCTTAATCCTTATTGACAACCCTGTAAACACTGGGAATCCCAGTTGACAGTTGTGAAAACGGAGAAAATAATTTATGACCTTGAATATATAGTAGGAGACTGTATAAGGTTACCACCTCAGAAACTAATGCCAGATCACCTGTGTTTAAATCTCAGCTTCAGTACTTATTAGTTATATAACTTTGGGCAGATTACTTAAATGCTCTGTGCCTCAGTTTCCCCTCTAGAAAACAGGAACAATAGTGCTGTCTACGGCATAGGGTTGTTGTGAGAATTCAGTGACCAATGGCAGGTAGGCAGTCCCCTTCCTTCACCTCTCCCACACTGGTTTTCAAGAAATGTTCTCAAAGGCAGTTGACTCCTTACAGATTTCTCCCAGCCCTGAATCCTGGGGTTCCGTGTACATACTGTTTTGTCAATGCTCAGCCACATTCAAACAGGTCCACTAACCCATTAAAGTTCACTCTGGACCTCAGCTGCAAGGAAGATGAGGCCTGAACCTCCTCTCGCTCCCCACCCACCTTGGGCCCCAGATATTCTTCTTATCTGCTAGGCCACATCCCCTCCACTGCTTAAAATGACATTTTGGGCCCTAGCCAGTTGGCTTAATGGATAGAGCATCAGCCTGCGGACTATAAGGGTCCCAGGTTCAGTTCTGGGTAAGGACACATGCCAGGGTTGCAGACTCAATCCCAGGGTGGGGTGTGCAGGAGGCAGCTGATCAATGATTTTCTCTCATCATTGATGTTTTCATCTCTCTATCCCTCTCCCTTCCTCTCTGAAATCAATAAAAATATATTTTTTAAAAATCTTTTTTTAAAAAAATGTCATCTTGGAATCTGACTGCCAGCTTCAGAGAGCCAACAGAATCTTCCTGGATGTGTAACAATGTGCCTTTGCCAAGGTTTCATATACCAGCCAAGGCCCATGAGCCAATGCCACTGGAGACCTCCTGCCACAGCTCTCAGCACTGACCTCAGAGAGCTCCAGCTACCACTGCTCCTTGCCTGGCTCCCCTGGAACCTGGAATCACTGGAGACCAGAACAAACTTCTCCCACAGTTGCCCCGTGACTTAGGGCGTGATGGATAGGTATGGAGACCCAGAGACACATGGAGAAGTAGCCACTCACTACAGGACCCAAAGTCCCAAGTGTGAAATCATGCAGCAGAGATCTGCACTAGAGCAAGGATCCTTCTGTTCCTCCTTTATGTCACCACAGACACAGGACCTGCAGTACACAAGGAGCTCAATAAATGCTAAAGAGGTGGATGAACGGATGAATGAATAAATGGATAGATGGATGGATGGATGGATGGATGACTGGATGGATAGATGAATGTATGGATGAGTGGATGATGGATGGATGAGTGGATGAATTGAGTTACTGAGTGAGTGAACAAATCAATAAGGGAATAGATGGAACTTCTCCTTGCAGATAATTTTAAAAATGTATCCTCAGATAAAAGGAGTTTGAGGCTTCAAAGACTGGTGTGTGAGGTATTTGGGTTTGGAGGATGGAGTTGGGGTGTGCAAACCACAGCATGAAATCCATGCTGTCCCTAGGATGGTTAGAGCCCCAAGTCTGACCCTGCCCAGCTGTGAACACCACCAGAACCTCATGGATGCCACCCAGTTCCTTAGAGAAACTGGCCTGAGTTTTCAGAAGCAGGGGACTCGAAGCCATGACTTACTCAGAGCCGTAAGCCGGCCCAGACTAGGGCTTCCCCATCCACCATAACGACTTGAAGAGCTGAGAACACTGTCTCCTGCTTGAAGAGATATTCTAGGACATGTCTCCAGCTCTGCTTTCTCCTGGGCTCGGCCAGCTCTGTGGGATTAAGGATATGAATCCAGGAAGACTCATGTTAAATACCCTTCAAAGGACTCCAGTCACCCTTGAAAGAAAAGATGAGGAGCAAGATATACAGAAATGAAGAATTGCGGCTTTGGACTCAAACCTTACTAGCTGTATAACCTTGGGCAAGTCACTAAATTGTGTCTTAGTGTTGCTGGTGGAAGTGGGTTCTTGCATTGTCACAAGGAAATCATCTCAGGAGACCCACAAGGGAGGAGGATATCTGGTAATAAGATTTATTTGTAGCATCAGATGTGAAATCAAAGGAGTGCCCCTCCTGGGTTCCCAGTGTCCCATCTCTGTCTGTCCCACCATGGAAAATTGGGGCAGGAATAGGGCCAATGTCCAGATATCCTGCGCCACTGGTCCAGCATTAGCAGTCACAGTCCCCATGCAGGTAGCTTAGCGCTGTTCCTGAGTGGTTACTGTGGAGAGAGAATGTGCAAATGCACGGGTGAATCACCACGCCAGAGAGAAAGGCTTTGTTCCCTGGGATTATATTATCTTGGGCTTGGGAAGAACCAGGAGCTTTTTCAAAATAACCAATCAATTTCCCAACCTTTCTCGGGCCTCTGATGGGTCCACCCCCTACCCATGGTCGGCAAACTGTGGCTCGTGAGCCACATGCGGCTCTTTGGCCCTATGAGTGTGGCTCTTCCTAAGCCTTAGGAGTACCCTAATTAAGTTAATAACAATGTACCTACCTATATAGTTTAAGTTTAAAAAATTTGGCTCTCAAAAGAAATTTCAATCGTTGTACTGTTGATATTTGGCTCTGTTGACTAATGACTTTGCCGACCACTGGGCTTGGAGGATGGAGTTGGGGTGTGCAAACCACAGGAGGAAATCCATGCTGTCCCAACTGGCAATTGGTCCCTTTCCCAGGATGGACTGACAGGCCTCTGTGGTCACCATCTTGGCTCCTACTGAGCATGTGCTCATCTCCCCCTTTAATGTTCTATCCCTTCCCCCCAATGATCTGTGGGGAACAGACCAGGGTTCCCTGGGGAGTGTGTGAAGCTGTAACTTCCTGGTGAAATAAGCAGGCTCATGCTCCCAGTTGATATGCTTAATAATGTCTGATTCCCTCTACTTCCTTCCTTTATTAATACCTAGCTGCCTACACTAAGAGTAGTTTCCCTGACTACAAAATGAGTGTAATTCCCATCTCCTAAGGCTATTTCAGGGATTAAATGGCACAGTGTTTGGAAAGCGCCACACAGAAGCACCTGCACATAGTGGGTCTCCAAAGGTGGCTGCAGTGACCCACTATGTGAAGGTGGTGACAGTATGGCTCCTGGTGGGGACAAGAAAGCCTGACCCCAAATCACCATGATGAAAGCAAGAATGAGACACATGACTATGGCATAATAAAAAATATATTTGGTCTTTGTTCTTGGTTCCTGGCACCAGTCTTCAAAAATTCTTGGAATTTCTTGAGTGATAGGCATGTCTTTTACTATTTATAACAAGTCTCTTTAGGCTCGTGGCAGAGGGGCCTCTAAACAGCTGCAGGATGGGGACTGGGTTCCAGAAAAACTGATGTGATTAGAGAGTTGAAACTTTCAGCCCCACCCCGACCTCTGAGGAGGGGAGAGGGACTGGAGACTGAGTTTCATCATGTGGCCAATGGTTTCATCAATCATGCCTACATAATGAAAACTCAGTTTAAAACTCTGACACAATGAGGCTGAGGGAGCATCAGCCTCCCATGTGTTGGGAAGATGGCCCACCAGGCGAGGGCATGGAAGCTCTGTGGCCCTCCCACACCCGGCCCCATGTAGCTCTTCCATTTGGCTATTTCTGAGCTGTACCCTTTCTTATAAAACTGTAATCAAATATAGCACCTTCCTGAGTCCTGAGAGTTGTTCTAGGAAATTACCAAACCTAAGGGGAGCTTGTGGGAACCCACAAATGTGTAGTCATCCCGGAAGAAGTGTGGGTAGCTTGGGGAGACCCTAGACTTGCAGCTGGCATCTGAGTTGGGGGGGGGGCAGGCTTGTGGGTTGTGGGATCTGCATAACTGTGTCAGAATTGAATCGAATTATAGGACACTCCGTTGGTTTTGGAGAGTTGGGTGTTTGAGCAGAGTGACATGAATGGGAAGGGGATGAGCTTGGGGAGCGAGTCCAGAGGAGGGGAGGGAAGAGAGCTCCTAGTTGAAGATGCTTGAAGCCTGCTGCTCCTTTCCAGCTTCGGCCTGTCCCACCTGTGCTAAGTCCTGGGAAACAGAGAGACTAGATGAACATGAAGAGGAGACATGGCCAGGGCCAGGGCCAGGAATAATGGGGGAGGGAGCACCTCAGACCCTGCTTGCCCATCCGAAGCTGAGGACACGTCCCCCTGCCTCATTTTCCTGCACCCTCCACAGCCACCCACTGTTCCATCTGCAGACAGTGATTCCGTGACAGAGGGGTGGGGCCCCGGACAGACGAGGAGAGCCAGGCCCGGGAAGATAAATGCCCAGGAGTGGCAGGCGTCCTCCCAGCGGCGTGACGGGGCTCAGGAAGAAGATCTATTCCAGGGAAGATCTGTTCCGTGACAAATTGCCCCCCAGAGTAACACTCCCTTTAAGTGTTAATAGCAGAATCCATAAGAAAAAAGGTTCCTCTGAACAGAGCAGATTCCTCAGGGGCTGCTTTGCTTCCCGCTGGGGAGTTACGGCCCTCCGAGGAGGGCTGTCTTCCCATCAATTGCTGATTGCAGTGAGCACAGGGCCTGAGTTTGACGGAGCAGGACAAACATCTTTCAGCCAGGCAGGCAGGCAACAGGGAAAAGGTCGGGGGGAATGGGAGGAGCCAGGAGCCAAAATGGTGCAGTGAAAAGTGGGGCTGGGAGATGTGGATTTAAAACCCTAACCTATGCTCTGCCGGTTATGTGACCTTAAGCCAGTCAGCCCTTCTCTCTGCTTTGGTCCTCTCAGTGTCCAACTGGGGGTACCGCTATCCACGCCCAGGGTTGCTGGAGGACAAACTAAAGTGATGCATATTAAGATTCCTGGCCTAGAAGGGGTACTATTTTTTTTTTTTTTTTTTTTACTTTTTGCTTTTTTAAAATATGTTTTCATTGGTTTTTAGAGAGAGAAGAGGGGAAGAGATAGAAACATCAATGATGAGAGAGAATCATTTTTTGACTGCCTCCTGCACACACCCCACTAGGGATCGAGCCTGCGACCTGTGGTTCCTGGGTCAATGCTTAACCACTGAGCAACACTGGCCGAACCAGAAGAGGTATTAATGCAGCATCCAACTCAGTGCTGTTCCAACCAACCTCCCACATCAGAAGCTCCGGGAACAATTCTGAGAATACAGATGCCGGGGCCCCAGGGTGGCAGGAAAGCACTGTGCTAATGAGCTGGTCTGCTGACTCACGACACTGCTGCACGCTGATCGGAAATGGTCAGCGAGAGGCCTGGGGGTGGGGGCAGGAAGGGCGGTCTCTCCGTACTGCTAGGTACCTTTTGGTATTCCAGAACAATCACATCTTCTTTACACAGTTTTCTTAGCCATGCTGCCTAGCATATCGGTCTCCATTCTCAAAATGCTTCCACCATATTCGCTGATCTGTGCAAATGTCCAGGCTTGGCCCAGGCTGGAGCACATCAGCACATCAGGAGGTGGGAGAGCTGTTAAAACACAGAGCCCCGGGCCCCACCCCAGAGTGTCAGATGCAGCAGGATTCACATACCTAGCAAGTCCCTGGGGGGTGCCCGGGTGCTGGTCCAGGAAGGCACTGGTCCTCTTGGACAAGGACTGCAGCATCCTCTGTGTCAGCTGAGCCCTGCTCAGAAAGCCCCTCCGCCAGAGCATCCCACCCCCATCCATCTCCACGCCTCTATTTCTCCTATTCAAAGTCCGTTTGGGTTGAAATCCACATGTTTGGGTGTGGTGCCCCCAAATCTACTCTGCTCTTTTCTGGCTGGCTCTTCTTCTGGGGAGGACCTCTTAGGCCCCTCCTGTATCGGCCAGCTTTGGGTGAATAGAAGGCAGGGACTTAGAAGCATGCGTTAGAGGGCTGTACAGATATGCCATTATTACTCCCAGGAGCAGCATAATAAGTGCATCTAGGCAGGGCTCCCTGTGTGCCAGGCCCTTCTCTGTGCGCTCTACACATATTAACTCCTGAATTGTCTTCAGCAAACCGTGAGGCAGAGCCTTCTTAATTCCATTTTACAGATGAGAAGAGGGAGGCACAGAGAAGCTAAGCAACTTGTCAAGTTCACACAGGTCAGAAGTGACTAGACTAGGAATGGAACTCAGTCTGGCTCCAGAAACCAGTCAGCTTTGAAAGGAACAGACCCAAGGCTCCTCCTTGCCTAGTGATCTCAGACCCACGAACACACCACACACATAAGGTGTGAGGTTCCTTTTCCATCTCGACATCTACAGGGGACTAGGCAGCAAAGCAGCGGCCTCTGATCTTCCCTCCATCGTTAGGTGACTGTGACCTTGAGACCAGGGCCACCATGTGCAGTGTGCAGGTTGTTTACTTGCCCACCCAGTGGGCAAGCAGGGGCTGAGATTCAGCTTGCCCTCTGCTCACCAACCCTTGCACCGCGGCACCGGGCTGTGTCTGCCTGGAGGGAACGCCTTTCTCTAATTCCCACAGATGACTGAAGCAATCCTACTTGGATCATTTCCTTTCTCCGGTCTGTTTTCCGCACCTGCAACTACACAATGTTCAGTTGAGATGACCTCCAGGCCCCTTAGAGCTAGGAAAGTCTCCGCCTCGACAATGAATCCCTCACCAAGGGGCCATTCCAAACCATCTTGGCCATCGGCTGCTGTTAAAAGCACTCAAGCTGGCTTTCTTGGACTAAATCCCCAATAATCTGCTCCCTCTCCCTCCTGAGAGCTCCGGCTGAAGCTGTGGATTTGGATCACACAACTTCCTCCTGGCCATTTCTTCCTGGCCTTCATTACTTTGCTCATTGCCGCAGACGCGCACCAACGCCAAGCACACAAAAGCTCCCACTGGCACAGGAAGCAGAAACATCTGCTGGCTTCCTTGGGCAGCTGGCTCTGGGTGTCCGGCGGCAGAGACGTTTGCACTGAATCAGCTCCCGCTCAGATCTGCCCACAGATCTGTGGGCAATAAACCTTCCAGACCGACGGCTGCACTGCAGTAGGAGAGCGTTGGCTGGGCTTCAAAGGCCACTGTGGAAAGTGCAGGAAGAGTGACTTGGCGTGGGAATGCCCCACGAGGCATTATTGCCCTCCCTCCTCCCATCATTGCCAAGCAGCTCCAGTTTCTAGTTAGCACAGCACAGCTTATTTTAGCCGTGTCTTCTTTCCTTCTGTTCTTCCTCAAACATTTACCCAGCACCTCCTCCATGCCAGCCACGGTGGCAGTCTACACAGACCGCCCAGAATCCAGGGCCCGTCCTAGAGGGACCCGCACGGTAGTGGGAGAGAGAGCGATATAACCCAATAGCTGCCATTCAACGGGAGGGCTGATGTCATTTACGCAACCACCAGATAGCGCCCTTGTTGGACACAGTCCCTGGGAGCCTGGTGGATGGATCAGGAAGAACATGGGTTATGGAATCCTCAAAACTGGTTTTAGACACCAGTGCACCATCACCATTTCTCAAACGAAGACACTAATAGGACCTCACACTTCCTGGGCCTTCCTGGCTCATTGCAATTCCCTGCTATCTCCATTACCCGTTGAGAACTACCAGGCCTAACTATCCTCACCCCGTAAGCACTTTTCACCAAGTTTACCAGCAGAGTCCAGACAGAGTTCGCCAGCCACTGAAAAGACTGCCTGTGTGTCCCGTTGCGAGAATGCGACACCATAGAGCCTTTCCAAAGTCTGTGGCCAACTGACCCTGGCATTCCTCTTTGTCATCCTTGACCCCTGCCCAAACGCAAACCTCTCCCTCTACCCCCGCCACCTAGGGCCCTTCTCCTAATGACCCCCCGTCAGGAGTCCTCATGACGAGGAAAACTTTCTCTCCGCACCCCTCAGGGTGATCGCAGAATGCTCCATTTAGAACTTGCCTTAACTCTAATTGAGGGCACAGGATAGAGTTTTAATAACAGAGTGGCCAGTGATCTTGAATGGCCCTAAGAGACCATATAAGATAAGGAGAACTCAGAGGAGCCAGAATTAGTGGAACAGTCAAAAAAGCCAGATTGTGGGTGGGAGCTGAGATAAAGCAAGGAAGTATAAACAGGGATTTTCAGAAGGTTTAAGGGGAGAGGAGACAGGGTGACAGCTGGAGGGGATCAAAGGGCCAGCAGAGGACACAGATGGAGAGTCGCCTTAGAGAGAACTCTGTTTCTTGAGGAATGTTCTCTCTAACCCATGATAACTTAGTCCATTAGTTCATAGACTGGCATATGCTACACATCACACCCTAAAGAGACCTTAGGGACCTGGCCTAGCACACTCACTCTACAGGTGGGGAAACGCAAGCCCAAGAGACCAAGTATCCTGCCAAGGTCATCCAGCACGTGAGAGGCAAAACCAAGGATGGATCCCCTGTCTTCTCGTCCTCCGAACTTGGTTATGCTCCCTGTGCCATGCAAATAAAATAAATCATGTGTGTCTAGGGGTGTCATAAACACGGAAAGGTGTGCCAAGAGTCTGTTTACACAATGACTTGGGGGAGAATTCATCCTGGGAGAGGAATGACCTCAGGACAACAAGCTTGAGTCCTCAGAAGGAAGGCATAACTCAGAGTGTGCACGGCAGCAGTGCCACGCCCCCCGCTGGTCCCTCAAACTCATGTCCAAGTCCTTTGAAGATAAAGAAGTTCTCAATAAACCCAAATGAGTTATTTCTGTAAAATTCTGCTATGACCTTGGAATGCAAGCCACACCTTGGGGAGGACAGTCTAGTTGAAGGTCATGCAGAAATTAGGGGGCTTTCCCCACTGCCAAGCCACATAGCATTTCACAATGGACAGCCACTGCTCTGGGCCATGAGGGTATTTTGCTATGACAGCCCTAGCAAATAGTAAGTTGGCCATGTTGCCTTCGAGTGGCTTTCTATTCCAAGTCATAAATAAAAAACAGCTGTTCACAAAGGACCTCTATTCCCTCCCCTTCTCTAGGTCCCAGAATGGAAGCATTGATTTCTCTGCTGGCATTTTCATGCTTGATGGTATACAACATGCTCCACCTCTCTAAATATCTGGTCTGAGACAAGGAATGCTGGGCCAGATACATGAAGGTCCCTCAAAAAGTCTCTCTTCACTCCCATCCCACCCTAGCCCACCATAGTCATGCATTTAGCCAGCCAGACCCACCTGTCTGCTCCACCTGCTGTAAGCTCCGCCTGAACCAGGTAAACTAAACTCCCAAACTTCCTTCTTCCCTTCTGCATCTCCTAAGACTCTGTCACATTCTGAATTCCCTCCGGGAGTCTAAGTAGGAAGGATCAAGGGCAATTCAGCAGAAAATCTGCAAGGGGTTCTCTAAATGTTGATGAAGCCGTGGTTTATCCACAGTGTTGAACTTTGATTTATCATCATGTCAATATCAGAGCAAGTGAAAGGCACTTTCCTAAAGCATGACCGCGGCCTTTAAGTGGGGTGAAATCATTTCCCTTGTGCCAGGGCGATGAAACGCCACTTATGATCTGCAGTCCAAGAGGAAACCCTCAGCAGGTGAAGAGCATTAATACAAAGTAAGGTTCTTTCATATCCCACTGAGCAAACCACTTCACAGCCATTAACATGCCTGTGTTTAGCCCAGGAGTGGGGAGCATCCAGCCCGCGCTCCATATAATCATTCGGCCTGGCCCTGCCACGGTATTAGGGGTGGGTTAATTAAATGTTTGACCAAATATAGCAGGCTACTTTTTAAGTTGATAATTTTGTACAGCCTGAGAATGATGTTAGAAATATTCAATTGGCAGTTGTCAGAGAAAAGGTTCCCGCCCTCCCCTCCCCGCCCCCCCCGCCATCCCCACCCCCTGATTTAGACAAACTCCCTTCCATTCAGGGAAGTGGCTTTCAGCGGGTGGGTGGGAGAAATTGTGAGATGAACCACCCAGGCAGGTCCTTCTTCCAGGGAGCCCTTGCTGCCCAGCTGAGAGGCTGTGGTCAGCTGGCAGCCTACAGCTAGGCATTCCCTCAAGGTCAGGCCCTTCCCAGGGAGCCCAGACCCAGGGACTAAGTAAGGCAGAGATAGGCCGGGCCAT
Source organism: Myotis daubentonii (assembly GCF_963259705.1). NCBI lineage: Eukaryota > Metazoa > Chordata > Mammalia > Chiroptera > Vespertilionidae > Myotis > Myotis daubentonii. The sequence continues at coordinate 32,382,073 of NC_081843.1, forward strand.
ATTGGCCCAACAAGGGGCAATTCTAAATGGCGATGCTTTGTCCGAAGTCCCCCCCGGAGCCATCACCATTCAACTTCTTGTGCCCAGAGCTGCATCTCCCCTCTGCTTCCACAGCTGTGATCCCTAATAAGCCTCTTGCACCCCAAATTCCATCTCAGCATCTGCTCTTGTAGCATGAAACAGGTTGAGTGAAGATGCCATAAAGAAGCTGGGAGCCATGGCAGAGCCACAGCTGGTCCTCGTACAGGGGAGCTTGCAGGGGCGGTGAGCCGGATCTGCCCTGGAGGAGTTACCATTCTGCCAAAACTTGCATGACACCAAGAAATGCAGGAAACGATGGGCTGTGCCGGAGAACTAGAGAGGAAGTCTGGGCCTCAGGTGCTGTGGGCCATCCCCTCAGATGTTGGGAACGAGAAGGAGGAAGGACACATTGGAATTGCAAGAAGAGGATCTGGTTGGGAGAGGAAGGAGGTGAATCAGTTCTGACTGTATTAATTCCAGTGGGATCTGGAGAGGAGGGGAGAGGGAGGAGTGAAAGTCTAGGAAGTGGGGGATGAAGGCGTGTGGAACTCTGAGCAGCACTCTGTCTGGAGATCTGGGAGGCATTCGTATTTTGATGATGCAATTAGGAGCACCGGAATACAGGAGCCAGCCCTGGGAGTATGCAGAGCAAGAAAAGGGGTGGGCACCAAGAGTAAGGACTAATTGGGTCCAACCATGAGGCTAAGGGAAAGAAATTCCTGTGGGTGGAGGTGGTCATCCAAGAGTTCCCCAAAGAGAGGGGTCTTGAGATGAGCCTGGAGGGACAGGTAGTCAGAGGCCACATTTAAATCATAATGGAGAAGGTGTGGCCAAGAGGAGAGCATGGGAGTTCTGGAGATGGATGGTGGTGATGGTAACACATTATGATTGTATTTAATACCACTGAACTCTACACTGAAAATGGTTATGATAGTAAATTTTGTGTTTGTGAGTCTTTACCACAATTTAAAAATTGGTTAAAAAAATAGCTGATAATACATGGCATGATACAATGAAACAAACATAGGCAAAATGAGCTTTGTGACCTTAGACAAAGACGCTGGGAGGCTAAGGAAAACATTGGATATCATAGCATTTTTTAAAAATTCTGAGTGGTCCAAATCTCCAAGCTGCAATTACAACCCAGCTCTTCACTGTCTCAAAGATTAAGCTAAGAAATACAGAGCATTTCAAAATGGAGTTCAAGAATTACGGGAATAAATTGCCATTCTTAAATTGATACAACTTTTCCCAAGTCAAAGGCATGAATGGGAATTCTGGAGTTCCAAGAAAATCATTACAAAACCCTTAATTTCTGGCCTATCAGATGCTCAGCAGGAAACAGGGATCGGGCTCTGTTCCTTTTGTGAGCTGCCTTTCACGGGAGACCTGGAAAACAATGGCCAGAATCTGTGATATTTGGCGCTAGTTCAAAATCTTAAGAAGCATTTCTCCTATAAAGACAAAGTTGCAGGAAACGTTTCCTTCCTTCAAAACAAAAGTACTAGCCAACAGTTATTGTTTAAGTGATCTTTTTGAAGGTGTTCCAGTTAAAGAATAGGCACTGAAGCATATTAAACAATGGATTTTTCATGTAAAAAAAAATTAAAGGTGAGAATGAAAGTCACAGGAGAGAAAAAGATATTCAGTGGTGTCAGCCACTCGCCGCTCTGTGTCCTTGGACCTCATATCACCAAGCCTGCTCTTCATCTATAAAGTAAAGCCACAGCTGCCTCCCTCGCAAATTGTTGTAGGATTCAAGAGGATGTTAGGAAAACACTTGACACAGTGCCTCCCACTCGGTAGGTTCTGAACAAGTCATAACTATTTTTATGATGGAAGAAACCTTGCATTTTAATATGCAACGCCATATGCAGTGGCGCCCTTTTTTTTTTTTTAATATATTTTTATTGATTTCAGAGAGGAAGGGAGAGGGAGAGAGAAATAGAAACACCAATGATGAGAATCATTAATCGGCTGCCTCCTGCACGCCCCCTACTGGGGATCAAGCCCGCAACCCCGGGCATGTGCCCTTGACTGGAATTGAACCTGGGACCCTTCAGTCCACAGTCTGACCCTCTATCCACTGAGCCAAACCAGCTAGGGCATGGCTTCCTTTTAAAAATCGTTTTCCGGAAACAGAACTATTACTCACCAGAGGAAACCTTTTGGGCTGGTGACCTGTCAAATGCACTGCAGAAGTTTGGAGGACCATGATCTGATCTGTGATACACGCAGACAGGTGTACTCAGCAACGGCAGCATGAAGGGACTGCTCCCAGGGGACTGTCTTACAAACACCACCCACTGCCCGCAGCCTGCAGAGGACACCTGCTGTCTCAGAAGGCAAGTTCTATGTTACTCTGTGGTGTGGAAGGGCTTGAACTGCCAAATGCCTCGTTTTTGTATTTCATTCTGTCCCCAAGATAACCTTGCTGAATAATTAATATCCTCTTCATTTTTACAGCTGAGGAAATTGAAGCTCAGAACCTTGCCCAAGGTCACACAGCAGTAAGTGGAGGGACCCGGATTTGAACTCACCTGTCTGAAGCTGGGGTTCTGAGTATTCTGCTCCATTGCACGGCCTTGCACTGTCTTCCACTTGTCTTGAAATGACCTCACTGCTCTGCATCCCTTCTCTAACTTGCTTGCTTTGCTTCTCAGAAACACACTGACTACCCAGGGAGGGAAATAAAGAAGAGAGGAGAGAGCAAAGGAGGGGAGGGAGAGGAGAGGAGGGAGGTCCAAGGGAGGGAGGAAGGGGAAGGAAGCAGAGAGGAGGGAAGAGGAATACCCACCCAAGGCTAAGTTGTCCTCTGAAAAACACACCTGGGTAACTGACAACAGGCTTGGTTAGTTTGATTTGGGGGAAATCTGAGCATGTTTAGCTCTGTTCCGGCTCTGTTAGAAGACGCCAAGGCCAGGGCCCAAGAAGGCTCTCTGCCTTCCTGTTCTTGGTGAAGGGAGGGCGGCCACCACCACCTCGAGCTGCCGCCCAGATCGTTCTGTCTGATTCACCTTGCCTGTCTCCTCCCTTACTCCCCAGAGGCCCCTTTAGCCCACAAATGTCTTTCTGGGAAATCTCATTTCGCACCCTGGCAGCACGCTCAATTCCTCCTGTCAGGTCCTGCAGGCAGCCCTATAAATAAGGCCCAAGTTCTTTATTGCTGGAGTCAGCAGAAGGCTTGCACACAGGATGTCCTCATCACAATACAGCCGTATTTTCATAAAACCTGTGCTCAGAGCTTTGTATGAGGCGGGACGTGGCCGGGGAGTGTACAACAACAGGCCTCTCTTTGCAACTATGGCCCCCCTCCCTTTGGAAGGTCTCAGGCCAGCCCAGTAGTCTAGAAACTTAAAAAAAAAAAGAGTACAGTGACTTTACCCACCTTCAGACTGAGGGTACAATGCCTGATGATTGGCAGGGACTTCTCCGACAGGGCTTGCCTTGTCTCCTGGTGAGCCAGGCCCTGCAGCAGTGTTCTGGTTTAAGCTGGACCACTGACCCAGCCAAACTCATTCTCAATCTCCCACCTTCTCTGGCTCAGGACCATCTTCCCACCCACTTCCAAGGATGTAGGCAAAGTACCCGTGAATTCTTCATCTATTCATCTATTCAAGGTCTCAGGTCAAGAGTCCAGTTCCCCAGTCTCTACTGTACCGGTGGAGCAGGACCTGGGCTGTGCAGGACAAGCAGAGCAGAAAGAGGGGCGGATGTGCAGGTGGCGGATGCCAGGGCAGGAGGGAGATGTGTGAGCTGGAGGCAAGGTGTCCTCAAGATGAGAAGTCTGTGCAGGCACTGCTAGTGTTCACCAGTTCATCCAGTTCTCCTTCCCAGGAACAGGGGTAGCCACACTTCCCAGTCCCCTGAAGGGAACCAGGACCATATGCTAGGAACCAATTTAGCCAGTGAGTTTGCTTTCAGGTCAAAACATAGAAAAGCTGCCCTAACTGGTTTGGCTCAGTGGATAGAGCATCGGTTCGTGGACTGAAGGGTCCCAGGTTTGATTCTGGTCCAGGGCATATACCTTGGTTGCAGGCTCCATCCCCCATAGAGGGTGTGCAGGAGATGGCTGATAGGTGATTCTCTCTCATCGATGTTTCTATCTCTCTATCCTCTCCCTTTCTTTCTCTAAAAAATCAATTAACATATTTAAAAAAAAAACAACATGGAAAAGCCAGCACATGGTCATACAGTTGTCTCCCTGCTCCCACTCCCATCACTGGATTCTAAAGGAGCCTTATGTTAAGATGGAACCATGAGATCAAAGGAACTGGGATCACTAAATCACCACACGGAGAAGAGTTGACTTGAAGGGCTGCACAATCCTCAGTAAACTGAGTGTGAGCAAGAACTAAATCTCTGGGGGTTAAGTTGGGGTTGTTCAATTTGGTTGCCACGGAACATAACCTAATCTAACCCATTTTGACTGATACTGTCATTCCATGTATGACCTGACCTCTCCTGTGAAGTGGGCAGCTGGGAGCCAAGCACCCGCCCTCTGATAGAGAATGGGCCCACCTGTGTATCACATCTTTAGAATCAGAGACTAAGAGTGAACATGGAGAAAAGCCTTGGTCAAATAACACCTCACCAAGCTTCCTTGTGAATCTGAGGGTACATCTTAACTGACGTCCTTTCCCAGGGCTGGGCCCACTGTGGTGTCTGAGACTAGATGTTGGTTGTGCAGCAGTTATATTACAAAGCAGGGACCAACCAACATTGGAACCTGGTCATCTTTTCTGCACTCTTCTCTGGATGAAGAACTCAGGGTCCTTGAATCGGGTCCCAGGGAGAAGCAGAGAGAACCAACCCCCCTCCCCCTCGTGGGCACTAGGTGTGTGTCTCAAAGACATTACCACCTGTAACCTTCACAGAAGCCCTTTGAGTGGGGGCAGGGGCTCCTCATTTTAGAGAGGAAGAAACTGAGGCTCAGAAAGGCCACTTGTCCCAGCGCACACAAGCTGAGAGTGGCAGAGCTGGCTTTGGAACTCAGTCTGTCAGGCCAACCTAAAAGGCACAAATGTCTTGACACACGGGTGTTAACAGGTTCGTCACAGTTCTGTTTCTTACCCAATGTCATGGACAGTCTCAGGGCCCTGTAAATAAGGATAGCTCCTAGGCTCTCAGCTCTGCACATAGGCAGACTTTGGATGGCCTCTCCTTCGCCGAGGTAAAGAAGTTTACAGTGCTAGGAATAAAAATCCCTAGAAGAAACCACTGCCTTTCTCCCAGCACAGCTGAGATTCTGAGGAAAAGGTCTCCATCCTCTTTTCAACCCCTCTTGTGTATAAGAGTAAGAGAAGGCACAGCAGGAAAATAAACAAGAGAGACTCCATATGAAGCATCCTATATAATAAAAGGCTAATATGCAAATTGACCGAACAGTGGAACAACCGGTAGCTATGATGTGCACTGACCACCAGGGGGCAGATGCTCAATGCAGAGGCTGCCCCCCGGTGGTCAGTATACTCCCATAAGGGTAGTGCCACTCAGCCAGAAGCCCTGAGCCAGGCTCACAGCTGGCAAGCAGAGCAGTGGTGACAGGAGCCTCTCCCACCCCTGCAGCAGCACTAAGAATGTCTGACTGAGGCTTAGGCCCACTCCCCCTGGGGGGCGCGGTCCTAAGCCTTCAGTTGGACATCGCTCAAGGGCTCCTGGACTGCCAGAGGGCACAGGCCAGGCTGAGGGAACCCACCGAGTGCACGAATTTCGTGCACCAGGCCTCTAGTAAAGAAATAACAAAGAAAGATGAAGAAAAGGAAAACATTGCAAGAAAGGATGCACAGGAAATCGGTCAGCATCCTAGGGAAGGATTATTGTGCAGTGTCTGGTCTAGTTCGGTGATTTACCAAAAGGACATGTTTGCCTGAGCAGATTGACAGCTTCCTTCCCTCCCACCAGTATTGCCTAATAAGTTTCAGCCCTGTCTGTCATGAGTGAGAGGACATTCGCTAACTCAAGCTGGTTTGGATTCCAGCCCCGTGGATGGGGTCCAGAATGTCTGGACAGAGTCCATGGCCCTGGCTGCCAAGCTCCAGCAGGAGCGCGGGCTCCCAGGTTACAGGGAGGCAGAGGCCCCCAGGGTCTGAGCGCAGCTGGAAAGGGGACTGATCTGAGGGCTTGGAATCAGAAGGAAACTGAGCTTCAATGTCTTCATTTGGGTCCCCTAGAGGCAGAGTCTGAGACTGGGATTGGAATGCAAATAGCTTATTTAAGAGGCGATCTTGGGAAACTCTGGTACGAGAATGGGGAAGCAAGACAGGGAAGGAAAGGCCAATGATAAGGCGGAGTAAGTGAGCCAGTAGCAGGGTGGGTGACAGAGTGGAACCCTGCGGGACCTCTGGGAGACGTAATACTGTAGGACTACCTGAGGGGGACGAAGCTGAGCCACCGTTCCCTGTGACTCCCACCTCCACTGGTGACGGCTGCTGTAGCGGGGTCAGGGGGGTCTCCAGCACTTAGGGCCTGACCAGAGAAAGCCTTCAGGCAATATCTCAATTGAAAAATCCTATATAATAAAAGAGAAAAATGGTAATTGGCGTACGACGATACCCTTTTCATTGGCTAATCAGGGCTATATGCAAATTAACTGCCAACTAAGATTGGCAGTTAACTGCCAACATAGGCGCAATGCTGGGAGGCGAAAGGGGAAGGAGGGAAGAAGCTGCCTGCCGCTAACTGCAATCGGAAACCCAGGCGGCAGCCACGAGCCAGAGAACCGAGCTGCCTTTGCTCGGAGAAGCCAGGCCTCCTTTGCCAGCTTCTGTGATAAGAGAACCTGGCTGCCTTTGCCGGCCCTGGGCCAGTAATGGGAGAAGCTGGGTGGGGCAGGGAAGAGGCGGATGTCTGCCTGGCTTCTCAGATCACTGATCACCAGTGATGGGAGAACACCCAGAGGCGGGGCCAGAGGCCAGGCTGCATAGCTGCCTGGGGACACCATCTGGACCCCAGGGGCGACGCAGCCAGGCCCCAGAAGGAGACCCAGGGCCAGGGGCTAAGTTGCAGCTGTGGTACGCAATCCAGTGCCTGGGCTGAGGAGACCCAGAAGGAGACCCAGGCGCCGGGGCTGTTTTTGCCGCTGGGGCACGCAATCTGGTGCCCAGGCTGAGGAGACCCAGGGCCCGGGGCTGCGTCGCAGCTGGGGCACGCCATCCGGTCCGGGGGCGATACAGCCAGGCCCCAGAAGGAGACCCAGGCACCAGGGCTGTATCGCTGCTGGGGCACACGATCCAGTACCTGGGCTGAGGAGACCCAGAAGGAGACCCAGAAAGAGACCCAGGGGCCTCGCAAGAAGAGAGTCTCCATGGTCAGATGGCGTGGTATCGGGACAGGAATAAAGACCCGAGGTGACTCAGATGCCTGGCCACAGGGTTAGACCAGCCAGCAGGGCCTTTCAGTTGGGACTGGGGTGGGGGTGGGGCGAGGGAGACAAGCCGGAAATAGAGAACTACAACTCCCAGGAGGCTTAGCGGCCAGGGCCTGGGTGCCTGGCTGTGAAATCGGATGGGCTGTAGTTTCGAAAGCCACTTTAAACTAGAGGCTTGCAAGGTTGGAAGTTCTGCGTTGGGAGCCAGGGAGAAATGGAGCTGGAGCAGAGAGAGGGGTCCATGGCAGCTGTGGGCTTTGAGGAGTTCTCAGCACCTCCCGGCTGGGAGCTGGCGCTGCCTCCGCTGTTCGGTGGTCACATCCTGGAGAGCGAGCTTGAGACCGAAGTGGAGTTCGTGTCGGGGGTCTGGGCAGCTCCAGCCTCCAGGAGCGAGACGAAGAGGAGGAGGCAGCCTGAGGCCAGCAAGGGCAGCGCCAACAGGAACTCAATCGCAGGAAGTACCAGGGGCTGGATCGGCGCTGCAGGGAGATTGAGCGGGCGAAGGAGCGGGTCCTGAACAGGCTCCATCAGATATAGAGGATAACATGGAGACTCCAGCAGGAGCGGAGGTTCCTCATGAAGGTGCTGGACTCCTACGGTGACAACTACCGGGCCAGCCAGTTCACCATCTTACTGGAGGACGAGGGCAGCCAGGGCAGAGACGCCCCCAACCCAGGCAACACTGAGAACGAGCCTCCAGAGAAAGAGGGGCTGTCCCCGCCCAGGAGGACGCCAGGGCCCATAGAAGCCAGCAGCCCGGCCCCTGGCGAGGGGCCCAGCAGTTGGAAGAGGCGGCGAGTGCCATAGGAAGGGCACTGGGCAGGAGTCCCGCTGACTCCGGAGCTGGCCCCCGTGCAGATAAAGGTGGAGGAAGACTTTGGCTTCTAAGCCCTCGAGGCTCTGGACTTAAGTTGGGTTTCTCGGGGGCCAGACAAGCTGCTGCCCTACCCCACCCTAGCCAGCTCCCCCTTTGACTGACCCCCCAATAAATGGACCCGATGCAAAAAAAAAAAAAAAAGCTTATAGAGGCATGTTTATAGGATCAAATAGTATAAATATAGATGTAACAGGACAATAAAAAGAGAACCTGGCTATGATGATAACCTGAATGCTGCCTCTGTGTCATTCCTTCTTTGGGAACCCCTGGACCTGCTGGGGCTGGACCCCAAGATTCCTCTTCTTATAAGGACTTCAGTGAGATGGGCTAAGGGTCCCACTGGAACTGCCACAATTTAATGTAATCCCCTCTTTGAAGATCTTATCTCCATATACAGGTACATTCTGAGGTTCTGGGGATTAGGATTTTAACATACATTTTGTTGATTACCCAAATCAGCCCCTAACAACCAGCATGTTTCAGAAAGTAGATTCCTACAGGGTTATTTACCAAACATTCAGAAGTATTTTTAAAAGAGCTAAGCCCCTCGCCCACCCTGTAGGCCCCTCCCAGCGAAGAGCAAAGGCCTGGGTTCCGGGCACCGGAGGAAAACTGGTGCCAGCAGCCAGGGAAGGGGCCCCCAAGGGGCCCCAGATTGCGAGAGGGCACAGGGTGGGCTGAGGGACCCACCCGAGTGCACAAATTTTTGTGCACCGGGCCTCTAGTGTTTTAATAAAAAAATAAGGAAGTCAGGGTGAGCATCAGGTTTGAAATGAGCAGCCATAACAGAGAAAATGCCACAAGTCACCATCCAGAGGGCAATGGGACACACATCAGTTAGGACTGAGAGCTGGGGAGGACGGGGCAGCACTGGGGGCTGCTGTGGGGGGGGGGGGGGGCCTAACTGTGTGCAGTCAAGGCGATCAGCATCTGTCCTTCTGGGACTCCTAAGGCTGTAAGTGGCAGGTCCCAGGCCCCAGCACTCGCCTGTACAGGCTTATCATCTAGTGATCAGATAGGTCACTTGCACTAATAATTCAATGATATAAGAGGGTCCACAGAGCACAGGCCCTGGGGTTAAGGCTCAGATTTCCTCCCTGCCATTTGCTCGCTGTGGGACATCAGGCAAGCCCCTTCTCCCAAATCAGCCTCTGTCCCCAGATACGTATAATGAGAGGAATGAACCCTGCAGGAATCAGAGAGCCCCAGCCCAGTCCCAGCACACACGCCTCAGACAATGTACATGCCACCTCACACGCTGCCCATGAGAGTAAACACTGGTTCCACCACTTTGCAAAACTGTCAGACAGCATCTATTACAACTAAAAACACTCCTACCCTATGACCCAGCATTCTACTCCTAGAGACCCAACAGAAATGACCACACGTGTCCACAAGAGAGCTATATACCAACTGTATTCACCAGAAGCAAATAGGAGAAACAGCCAATGTCCCTTCACAGGAAATGTGATATATTCGTGCACAAGAATATGCTACCCACAGCAACGTGGGCGAATAGCAAGGAATAGTCGTTCTGTGTGTATTGAGATTTCTAGAGAGTGTGAGGTTTTCAAGTCCAGGGACCAGGCATTATTCATCGCTATACCCAGCACCCTGTACAGAATAGGTGCCCACTAAACGGTTTTTTGAATCAACAAATGTGTGTGTGTGTGTGTGTGTGTGTGCACGCCTACATCCAAAGCTGCCTGATAATTAAGCAAGATGACTGCCAGCTGCCACCATGGCCTGGGTCTGGGGAAGGGCCACAGCTGGTTACGCATCCAGTAAGCCAACATGAGGAGTGTTTAATAAGCTCACCCCATCCCAGCCAGCCTCTGGCAGCTGGAGAGCCCTCATTAACCCCACACACCGCGGTGGCTAAGGGGCCTCGGGGGTGCACTTCTCCAGGGCAAGAAGGCTCCCTTGTTCCTTCACTTCTCCATTAAGTTCATGACTCTCTAAGCTCTAATTCACCCAGCAATCGCTAGAGGTTGATCCGGCTTGTAACAGATTTGTTCACGGATCAAAGTCATCTGACAGAGCATCTGGAGGCTGACCCGGGCACAGCATGCGGCTCCGAGTGTCTGCACTCAGCCTGCATCCAGGCAGATGGGGGAGCAGAGAGAGCGCCTGCAGGAAGCCCGATGACCCCGCTCACCTCAGCACCGCCAGGCATTGCGCTTGGACCTCTGCTGAAGCCCTTTCCACACGGCGCCCCAACTCACACAGTGACAGAAGCGAGATTTATTCACAGGTGAGCTTTCCTCCGCCTTCCCCATCTCACTGCCTCTCCCTCATCCTGCTAAAAATATCTCATTGTCATCTGGTTCTGGGATACTTGTGATGGCAACCGAAAGAACCTAAATTGATGTACGTGATGAAAAGCTGTGAGAAGCCAGGTGGGGGAGCAGGACACACACACCAGGACTGAGGAGGAGGGAGCGTGGACCTAGCAGGTTCTGGAACTGCTGTGGCAAATGGAAATGGGGGGGGGGGGGTTCAAAAAGCATGAGTACAGATTATAAATGGGGGCCTCACTGGTGTTCTTCAAGACACCTACATTACCATTTCTTGTCATTACCACAGAAGGGACTAGATTCTACGTAGAGCCTCAGTCACGGGAACCCCTGCTTCCGCTTTCACTGGATGGTTACTGGCGTCACTGACTTATTCTCACACTGGACAGTGAGTCTCCTCCCAATAACGAACCAAGTCCCACCTGCTTATCCCTGAGGGGGGTGGGGGCAGGGCAGGATGGGGTGTGTCCAGGGGCAGGGCCTGAGGCATGCCTGACAACTAGTCCCATGTCTACCTGCTACGTGGGAGTCAGCAGGAGGACAAAAAGCCCACCTGGCCCCCTGACGGAAGCCTACAGCCTCCTTGGGATTGTCAAATAGAAACAAACCCAGGCTTACTAGGGACAGACTTCATTCCGAAGGATCAGCGCGGGAAGGGCTATTGCAACGGGAGGGAAGGGAGCTGTGGCAAAAGAGAACTCTCTGACCACAAGGTCTGCCAGCATCTCAAGAGTAGGGCAAAATGAGCTTTTCTTGTATAGGAAGGAATAAGCCAGGCTAGAAAGAACATGTGTGGGGAGGTGGGATGAAAGGGCAGATCAGAGAACGTTGACCCTGAAGCCAGCCCATTCTCGGGGGGCTGCCTGCTGCCAAAAATCAGAGGCCTGGGGGAAGGAGAGAGGCTTAACCAAAATTTGTTTCACGAGCATTGTGTTTGGATTGATCAGTGGAGACAGCATTTCAGCTGATCATTTACGAGGCCAAAATGGAAATTTGGAGGGTCTGTGCCTGGCCTTGTCAGTGGTCAGGAAGCACAGGCCGCAGCAGAGCCGGTCTGGCAGGGATGGCTGCGCTCAGGACAGGCCTCCAGTCCAATGAGGGACGCCCCACAGTGCTTACAAAGACAGATGGGCCCAGGCTTCACTCCACTCAGCCCAACCTTCCTTTCCAACACCCTTCTCAGGCCACGCTCCAGCCCTCCAGCCCGCTAGCAGGTGACACACTCTGCCTCATTTCCTACCTTCTGGGTTCCCTTCCCCTTTTATGACTCCTCGCAGAAGCTTTGATAGCTTCCTCCAACCCAAGGATGAGACGCTGGGCCACTTGTCTCAAGTCTTTCCTGGAGAAAAACCTATTCTTGCTGTCAAAGCTTTGCCAAAGCTCAATCACAAGCTGGTGGATTGTTCTAACTTGCACAGGGCCAAGCCTGGCGAGGCTTGCAATCTGCTCTCTGTTGGTCTTTTGTATAAATAGCTGAGTCACTAATTTCTATCTCAAGATGTAAATAATTCAAATTTTCATATTTTAAAGACCATGAAATACTGCTATTTTGCTAACGATTACCAGTATTTCACCTCATAGGATGGCTACTATAAAAAAAAATAATAACCACACAAAAAAGAAAATTGGGACCCTTGTGCCCTGCCAGTGGAAATGTAAAATGGTTCAGCCACTATGGAAAGCACTATGGTGATTCCTCAAAAAATTAAAAATAGAATTACCATATGATCCAGCAATTCCACTTCTGGGTATATATCCAAATGAATTGAAGGCAAGATCTCAGAGATCCTTTCACAGCCATGTCTGTAGTAACATTATGCACAATTGACAAGAGGTGGAAGCACCCCTAGCACCCATCAGCCAATGAGTGGACTCACAAAATGTGCCATGAGGGAAACCCTGCCACACACTGCAACATGGATGAACCGTGAGGGCATTATGCTAAGTGAAACAAGGCAGTCACAAAAAGACAAACACCATATGATTCCACTTGTATGAGCCATCTACTTTAGATAGTCAAGTTTGTAGAATCAAAAAGTGGTATAATAGTTACCAGGGACTGGGAAAGGGGGAGAAATGGGTGTTGTTATTTAATGGGTATTGAGGTTTAGTAGTTTCACAAGATAAAAAAGTTCTGGAGATCCGTTGCACAACAACAGAATTTATATAACCCTACAAAACTGTATACTTAAAAATCCTAAGGTATGCCCTAACCCAGCCGTAGGCAAACTACGGCCCGTTTGAAATGAATAAAACTATTGAAATAAAAGACCGTACCCTTTTATGTAATGATGTTTACTTTGAATTTATATTAGTTCACACAAACACTCCATCCATGCTTTTGTTCCGGCCCTCCGGTCCAGTTTAAGAACCCATTGTGGCCCTCGAGTCAAAAAGTTTGCCCACCTCTGCCGGTTTAGCTCTGTGGATAGAGCGTCAGCCTGTGGACTGAAGGGTCCCAGGTTCAATTCCGGTCAAGGGTATGTACCTACTGCACACCAGTAGTGGGTGTGCAGGAGGCAGCTGATCGATGTTTCTCTCTCATTGATGTTTCTAACTATCTCTCTCCCTTCCTCTCTGTAAAAAAATCAATAAAATATATTTTAAAAAATAGTTCTAGATATTTGCCTGGAAACATAGGCCTTTAAAAAAAATCCTTAAGGTAGTAAATTCTATGTTATGTGTTTTTTACCTCAATTTAAAACTTTTTTAAATTTTTTAGTTACCAGTATTTCATCCCTGTAGAACAGCATAGTATACCAGAAGGCCAGAGCCCTGGAAACCAGTTGAGTGATCATTCTCTGAGATAGTGATGATGCTGCCTCAGGAGTGTTGCTGCTGTCTCAGGGGGAGCAGCGCGCCATCTGGGTTCTAGGGTGTAGACCGCCTCCATCCTCTGGTACTGTGGCCCACATCCACCTCTACAGCAACCTTGTGCGAATTAGGAAAGGGCTTTCCTTCTCAGTAGACCCAGCACTATCTACACATCGTCTGGTGATAGAAGGTAACTTTATACAAAGATATGGGCACCCCTTCCTCTGTGTAGAAGCAGGCCTGTGGCACGATGCATGACTTGGCCAGCAATTTGTATACATGAATTCAGCCCCACCCACCCTCCTGCCAATTGCCTTTGTTCAGTACAGAAATCACATAACCAGATGTGGCAGGCCTACCCATGCCTTCCTCCAGCCAACACCTCCAGAGTCTGACCTGCCTCCCCAGGGCCTATCCACCCAACGAGTAATTTCCTGCTTGGCCTTTCTTGGGTCTCTGCTGCCCCTCACCTGGCATTTCCTCCTGTTAAATCCTTTGGTTCAAAGTGTCTGGCCCCTTAGGAAGTCCACTCCCACCCTGATCCCGCCACCACCACTATCACCATTTAAATTTCTTCCACAGCTTGTAGGGTTTGGAGGAAAAGAAGCAAAGTATTTACATTCAAGCCCAAGGTACAGAAGTTCAAGTCCATTTGCTTTCCCACCCAGGCCTTCCCTGTCTTCAGGGATTTTCCTCCTTAGGGAGCACTTGGAAAGGATGAAATGGTTTCCCTCCTCCCAGCAGCCCCCCATCCACACAGGCACCAGTCTTGTTGGAAAATGTCTCATTCCCCACACTTCACTTGGTACTTCTTATGCTGTATAAAATGCGTATAGCAACAAAAATGGAGACCCATCTCCCAGCATAAAATGGAACAGAGTAATTTTGGCTGGAGTTCTTAAGCCAATATAAAGCGCCTACTCTGGCTGACCCCACAGGGGTCAGTCTGTTCTTTCCATTTCTTATCTCAGTGGAAACATCATTTTCATGGAAGAAAATGAGCCTTTCCCATTTTTTTTAAGAAAAGAAAAAGAAATGACTTTGTGGCTCCCCACAAGTTGCTTACAGATCTTGCTTTTCCTCTCTGGCTCTTAAAGATTAAGCTAAAATTAGTCTGGCAAGAAATGCCGCAGCCCTGTCATGGCTCATGAAAGGGAAGCCACCTCCATGCTCCCGTGGTCCTGTCCTGCTCTCCCAGGAAAAGAATCAATGTCACCGCCAAGGCTGGTGTGTCATCAGCGTTGGCAGGTACCACCGTGAGCACGGCGGAGAGGCGGCTGTCCCACTGACAGCATCAGCTGTTGTTTTGTGTGCTCCCAGTAGGATGTCACGTACAACAGAAGGAGACGGCGGGGAAGAGCCTCAACAAGCAAGGAGTGTCATGTGGAGAATTATCTGGAGCAGTCCCCCTGCCTCTCCCCTCCTGAATACAGCACAGACGCCCACACCACCTTCACTAGCCCCCTCACACCACCTTCACTTGCTCCCTCAACATGCAAAAATGGGCGTCTAGATCTGCCTCTGATTCACCTCATTCATTCATTCATTCATTCATTCACTGTTTCTTGAGCCCTGCTGTTACGGCCTGAACTATGTGCTTCCCAAATTCATATGTTGAAGCCCTAACCCCCAAAACCTCAGAATCTGACTATATTGGGAGATAGGGTCTTTATAGAGGCAATTTAGTTAAAATGAGGTCCTTAGAGTGGGTCCTAATCCACTCTGACTGGTGTCTTTATAAGAGGAAATTTGGACATACAGAGGTGGTGCCAGGGATGTACACACAAGGAAGGAAGGAAGGCCATGTGAGGACACAGCAAGAAGGCAGCTGTCTGCAAGCCAAGGAGAGAGACCTCAGGAGAAATCTACCTGCCATCACCTCGATCTCAGACTTTCAGCCCCCAGAAGAGCAGTAAAATTAATCTCTGCTGTTTAAGCCAGCTTGTCCGTGGCAGCCTTGTCTCTAGCAGCCCTAGCAACCTAATGCACCTACTGTGCACCAGGCTCTGTGCTGAGTGCTGGGAAGGAGCCGTGATTCCCAATTCTGCCGTGGTTGATTGGATTCTGCTCCCAACTTCAGGCTCCATCCCTGCAGGGGTCCGTGTGCCTGCACCGCCGACTGGGGCTGGCCATGGGACTGGCTCTGCAGTGGGACGTGCCATCCCCAGTGGGAGCGTGGAGTGGTGCAGGTGCCCCCACTCCTCTGGTGTTCTGGGCTGAACTGCAGCTCACTGCGTGACTGGTGTCCGCATAAGAAGAGGAGATCTGATGACAGGCACACAGAGAGACCATGAGAAGACACAAGGAGAAAACGGCCATCTATAAACCAGAGACAGTGTCAGAAGGAACCAACCCTGCCAACACCTTGATCTTAAACTTCTAGTCTCCAGAGTCCTGAGAAAGTAAATTTCTGTCGTGTGAGCCACCCAGTCTGTGGTACTTTGTTCTGGCAGCCCGAGCTGACTACTACGTTCTCCTTGAGGACGGAGGCCTGGACTGAGAAAACACATGGACCCAAGTCTTGGGAGTCCAGCAGAGCCTCAGCTGACTCACAGTTCTCATGCAACCTGAGAGTTTGGGGCTATTTATTACTTCTGCAAAGTCTGACTGATACAATCTCAAAGGCCTGCTCATCTGGCATGCCCTCCTGTGCACCACCTCTCCCTCACCCCATCCAAAACTTTCCATTTCAGAGAGATGCTTGTTTCTTGCTAGGAGTCTAGAGTCTCTATGGGAGCACCCAAAATAGGGGGCGGATCATGGCTCTTCTGCAAGCCCAGCCCCTTCCACACACAGGAAGCTATAACAAGAACGTGGTTTCTCTCTCCCTTACCCACCTATCCTACAGGGGTAACAAGATGCCAGCCACTGTGCCAATGTGAGCTCTGGCTCATACACACATGGCATTGAGCCAGGAGGGACCTTATGGGTCATCTGGATCTAACCAGTTCCTGTTATAGGTCCAGAGAGGAGAAGTGACTTGCCCAGAGGCACACAGCTGGTTAGTGGAAAGCCAAAACACTACCCAGGGAGCATGAGCCACAGAAATACCTTTGATCAGATCAGAATGTTAAATTTATGCCTACGGTGGGGAAAATCCACTTCTCTCTCTAGCTAGAGCTTGCAAAGCCATGACCTTGGAAGTCAGCCAACCTAATGTGCATGTAACATAAGGCAAGGACCGGGGAGAAGACACTGTCAGACAAGCGCTCTGCCTGGAGCTCCCGCGGCCTCTAATAGGAACAGACAAGCTGGTGTGCAGGGAAGGGTGCCGCTGAGCTGGTATCTGCCCATCTGTATCCAGTGAGACGGTGCTAAGTGCACTCCCCACACTGGGCCGGCATCCTACAATTACAGAGTAATTTAAAGGCACTTTGTCAGCTCCCTTCCCTTACGGAGTGGAGACGCCAACCTTTTATTATTTGGGGGGAATAAAAGATGTGTAACTTGGCAAGTGTTTGTGACATCCCTACTTTGTGCAGAGTTTCTGCCCTCAAGGTGCTTGTAAGGAAAAGGGTTTCCATGATTATCCAGAATATAAGGTAGATGTGTGATCAAGTGACACCTGTCATTAGGGCAGGAGGGAGTCTGCCTCTGGGACATGGGGCACTGGAGCGAGGCAGCAGCTGAGGGAACAAGAGGGAGGAACAGGGGCGGGAGCCACGGCTGCCTGGCCCACAGCGGGCTGGCCTCCGGACGTCTGTTCCACAGTGAGCGGAAGCTGTGATTTATAGAAAGGAATATATATCTGGCCTCCATCCCCATTTCTGGCACAGAGCTCCTGAGACCTTGGGCTTCCCTGCGATGAGAGAATAAAGGTGTCCTGTATGTTAACGAGGTGACTTTGGAGCGCACCTAAGGATGAGGGCTGGTTGCCAGTGGAGCCAGCCGTGTGATTGATTGGAGGGTTGGACTGAAAATCACCCTCCAGGGAGAGGAGAGGGGCTGGGGGTGGAGTTCCACCAGCAATGGTCGGTGATTTAATCCGTCATGCCCGTGTGATGAAGCCTCTATAAAAATGCCAAAAGGACGGGGTAGGGGAGCCGCCAGGTTGGTGAACACGTGGAGGTCTGGGGAGAGCGGGTGCCCAGAGAAAGCGGGGAAGCTTTCCCTGTGCCTGGCCCTACGCATCTCTTGCGTCTGGCTGCTCCTGAGTTACAACTTTTTGTAATACGCCGGCAATCTAGTAAATAAAATGTTTCTCTGAGTCCTGTGGGCGGTTCTAGAAAGTTAATCAAACCCAAGGAGGGGGTCGTTGGAGGCCCAGTCTACAGCTAGTGATGGCCTGCATCTCTACTGGCGTCTGAAGGGGGTGGGGGGCGGTTTTGAGGGACTGAGGCCTTATCCTGTCCCATCTGACACTATCTCCTGGAAGACAGCGTCAGAATTGAGTTGAATTGCAGGGCACCCAGCTGGTGTCTGAGAACTGCTGGGGGTGAGGGAAAGAAACAGCTCAGTTGGTTAGTGTCGTCCCAATACACCAAGGTTGAGGGTTCGATCCCCGCCAGGGCACAAGAATCAACCAATAAATGCATAAATGCATGGAATGACAAATTGATGTTTCTCTCCCTTCCTCTCTCTCTAAAATCAATAAAAAATTAAATTTAAATAAAAGGAAAAGATCAGTTTAAAAATAAATAAATGAATTCCTCCCCTGGAATTAGCCCAACTGAGACCTTGAAGGAACAATTTCAAAGGTGTCTGGGTTCACACTGAAGAGCGACATGTGCCAGCGAACTGAACCCTGAGAGGCAGAACAAGAGGAGAGTGCACACTGGGTTTGGCTAAACCTCAGGGTGACCCATCACCAAGCTGGAGCTGTCTGGGGACACCCAGCCACCTTCCTTTGCCCCCTGGGCTCCACTTCTGGCCCAAATACCTTGCCTGAGGAGGCCCGGCTTGGCCTCTGCTATTGAAGAAAAGGAGCTGAACTACTGGAATGAATCTGTTGTTTTCGTCTGCACGCATGGCCTCCTGCCCCCCACGCCCCGTGCCTGTCAGGGCCGCACAGGTCACTTGGGTCACTCCCACGGACTAGTGCAAAGATCTTGAAACCCAGAGTCTAGGGGCCAAACCTGCCCGCGGCTTCGGTTATGTGTTCTCACCGAGGCACCCGGTGATGTCTCCTTCTTGCTTTGGCTGCGAGGACATTCAGAGCCGATTCGAAGGGCCCCCCCCCCTCCCTACTTCCCTCAGGCCCCTCCCCCTACTTTCCCCAGACCCCTTCCTCTTAGTAACATTCTCTGACCTTATAGCAGGTGTCCCTGCATATTATAGCTTTCATTCTGGCCTCATCTTTCTCTTCCACTTTTATTTTCCCTGTATCCTGATTCATTCCTCTCATTATTTTTTATTTTAATATGTTGTTTTCGTCTTCTGAGCTGCCTTCAGATATTTTTAGAATGTGATGGGGAACACAAACATCAGTGAATAAATAATATCTAGTAATAGCCTTTATTCACTGAGACTTCATGAGGGATGACACTGAACTTAACCCCTTCTCATGCAGTAACTCATTTCATCTTCACAGAGTTCATACAACTAACTTAACAGAAGGCCTATGACCAGATCCATTTTATAGCTCAAGACACGAGAGCATAGTGAGGCTGCAGAATTTTTCAAAATATATTTTTATTGATTTCAGAGAGGAAGAGAGAGGGAGAGAGAGATAGAAACATCAATGATGAGAGAGAATCATTGATTGGCTGCCTCCCGCACATCCCCTACTGGGGATGGAGCCCGCAACCCAGGCATCTGCCCTTGACTGGAATCAAACCTGGGATCCTTCAGTCTACAGGCCGACGCTCTATCCACTGAGCCAGACCAGCTAGGGTAAGGCTACAGAATTTAACCAAGATCAGCCAGTGCCTGACGGTCCCTGGGCTCCCCCAAGGGCAGTCAGCTCCAAGCCAGGCTGTCCACCACCGGCTGCACTGTCCACCCTCACAGACACTCAGAAATCACAGCAACTCCTGCCTTCCTGCCTCTGCCTTCACTGTTTATTGAGAGAACTTCTGAAAAACCATTTCCACGTCCTCAGAGCAGGTAGTTGGGAGAAGTAGTAACTAATGAAAGTTTGCAGTTCACAGATGTCACATTAGCCATAGATGCAAAGATATGTGTGCAATTCCGACACCGAAAAATAAATTCACCCTGAGTGAGCCTATTAACAGGTGCTCTCAGAAGCACATTGCAGCTCAGGTCTTCAGAAAACAAATTCAGCTGCATCCTGTTCTCCACACCATCATGCCTGCGTTATCCACGCTGTACAGTACGGCCCTGCCGCTGGTGGGCTGCGCTCCCCAGCCCCACTGCTGTGAAATGCCTCCAGAGGCCACCTCTGCACTTATGGCCCCCTGCCCCCTACACGCCGTGCCCGCCAGGACCTCGCAGCCAGCAGAGCAGCCGCTGGACAAGGATGGGGAGACTGGGGAAGAGCTGGGCCCCAAGCCCGCTGCACTTCCTAACCGGGACCAAGGCGGCCACAGGCCTGTCCCACACACACACAAGGGCTCCTAAGCCCTTAAGAAAATGTCAAGTGCCTTCCAAGTGTCTGATTTCAAGGGCCAAGTTCAACCTTCCCCTTCCATCCAATTTGAAGTCCCCTGGAGACCTGATACAAGTAACAGAATCTGCCTGGAGACAGCCCAGGGAACTCTAAGTTCATGAGAGCCCTGGGCTCCCCACGCCCTCCCAGGAGGCCCAACCCCTCCATCTCACATGCACACCTGCCTGTGCATGTAGTACATACACATGCACAGGGCATACGTGCATACACGTGCATGCACACGCCACCCTCACACACATTTTTCCCTTTGCCTCCCTCCGGGGAGCTGAACCACAAAGGCTCTGCGAAGTACAAGAGATGAACTCGTCTGCCCAAGTTCACAGGAGGAGCTCAGCCCATGTGGAAATCAGATGGAGCCCTGGGGGACAGGCGGGGAAGTTACACACGGATCACGTCTGCCCGGAACCAGACACCACTCTCACTGGTACACGGAATCCTCAGCTGGAAACAGATCAGAAAACAAGCCCTGCTGGCGGAGGAGCGGTCGCCACGTGCTCAGGCCCTCCCAGCTGCTGTGCAGATGTGAGCGGCAGACAAGCCACCCGCCAAGAGGGGCCCCTGCTCTCGGTGTGGATGGGACACGGGCCGAGAGGCCCCGGACTGAGCCGAGCAGGGCGCCTCCACTCCTTTCCAGACCAACTGGCTCCTTTTACAGCTGAGGAAACTGAGTCTCAGGTCCGTCGTCCGCTGTCTGCCAGCTTGGCAGGCCAGTCTGGAGCCTCCCCAGCACCCAGGATCTCACACCCTGAGAACTTCCGGAAGCTTCTCTCAGTCTGAGGGACCCTTGGTTCCCTCCTCATCCTGCCCTTGCTTCCCAGCGTGTTCCAGCAGAGCCTGGCAGTTCCCGGGAGCAGAGGAGACACCCTCTTGAGAGACACACCCAGGCCTGGGCAGTTTGCGCCCACCTCGGGCCTCAGTTTCCCCATCTGTAAAATGGGAGGACCAGCTAAGCTCCCTCCAGCCCTGCTGCTGCCTGGCCCTTCGTGCCCCCGGATCCAGCAGGCGGGATGCTCATGAAGGTTGCCCTCCATTGCCTTTATGTTCCCCCTTTTCCAGGGCTTGTCCCCCGTCAGTTCTCAAACCATCCTAGTTTCCCGGGTCATGGAGAAAAGATCATTAGGGAAAACCCCTCCCGAGGAAGTGGAAGAGCCAGAACCTGCAGAAGATAGCGCTGCACCCAACAGAGAGGCAGGAAATGCCCGGCCCAGCCCTGACCCCAGCTCCGCGCCCTGTCCAGGCTGCCTCCATCGCTTCTGGGCGAATCCCCTCAGGCCTGGGCACCCCACATTCAGCTCGTCCCATCCCCTGTCTCAGCCTCCAGGCCATGCTGAGCCTGCATTCCTGAACGTTCTCTGAAGGAAGAGAACGTCCCTTGTGTGTCAACTCTTTGCCAAGCTCCGACCAATCCTTGGCGCCATCCCTGCCCCGGCACATTCTTCTCCTTCATCTCCCAGGGGCTATCCTGAAAGCCAGGGTGCACAGCCTCTGGGACAGGTGTCCCCTCCGCATTTCCTGCCCACCCAGCCAGAGCAAACACCACCCATGCACCCCCATCAGTGGCTAGCTCTGCCCTCCCCCTCCCTCCTTCTCCATCCCTCCCTGCCCATCCCTCCTCCCTGCCCAGCCCTCCTCCCTGCCCATCCCTCCTCCCTGCCTATCCCTCCCTCACTCCCCATCCCTCCCTCACTCCCCATCCCTCCTTCCCCGTCCCTCTCTCACTCCCCATCCTTCTCTCACTCCCTAGGACCTCACATCCTCTGAAGAGCCCTCTGCTTCTCCAGAGCCCAGACTGAGACCCTCTGTTTACTCCTGCCTCTCCTCCCGCTCCATAACATCATCTGAATTTTCTTTTCTTTGCAGCACCACTGCCATCTGAAATATGCTGGTTCCTCTACTGGTTTAATGCCTTCTCCCCAGTCGGCTCCAAACTCCTTAAGAGCTAACCAAGTATCTGTCTTGTTTACGGCTGGGTCCCCACACCTCGAATGGTGCCTAGCACACAGTAGGCCCTCAATAAGTGTGGGCTGGGTACACAGGCAGACACGGTGCTCTTGGCTGTTCTTCTGGCAGAGCAGGGTAAACAGACAGGAACAGACATCACCTCTCACCCTGCCCTCCGACTGGTCTCCTGTGGGGAAAGCAAGGAGACCTGGGGGAACAGAAAGGGCCAGGCTCTCTAATCTACCCACCCACCCTCCCACCGGCTCCTGAACCCTGGAATCCGCAGCCTGAGCTGAGCCCTTCTTGGCACGGGCAGGCGGCAGAAGGGCTCTGGAGGGGCCATCCCAGCCCATCGAGGAGGGCATAGATCCACAAACCGCTGACCCTCCTTCGCCCCACGCACAGCACCAGCCCGTGGAGTCGGTCACTTGCTCTTGTGACCGTGGATGGACCAGAAAGACCTTGGCCTTCCACAGCCCAGGTGCCCGCTGAAGCTGCGTGTTACTCCGGCCTCTGCAGCTCTGGGGTCCGGACGGTCACTGTGCCATAATGACCATGAACTGAGCCTTGTCGCCTGCCAGCCAGTGCCTCAGTCTGCCCAGGCATCGCATGTACTCCCCCCCAACTCCGGTGGTGGGCACCCACACAGGGGTGTGATGCCAGCTGCCCAGACTGCTGACTACAACGGGGCCAGGCCTGGAGCGAAGAGACTGCCCTGCTCCTGGTGCCTTGGCTGGGCAATGCCAGGCATGTGGCTACCCAGCTAAGCAGAGCTGAGCCCTCACTGGTACTGCACCAGCGAAGCACCCAAGACCATGCTTTGTGGGGCCTCCCCAGCCGCAGACAGGCCTGCGGACGTTTTCCATGAATCAAGAGAGACACCTGGTGGCCGTCTCGAGCACTCCCGCCACTGGCTCAGGCTGCCTGTCCCCGACCAGCTTGGCCCTCTGGACCCTTCGTGTGTGTGGTCCAGCTGCCCCGGCCAGGGCACCCAGCCTGGGCCCCGCCCTCCTCCCTGAGGCCGGCTGCCTTCCCGAGGATGCCAGGGGTCCTGCCAGGCAGGTGGGGAGCTCAGCCCTGAAACCCCCAAGGAGCCCCTCAAGCTGAAATGGTGGCCCTTCCCTGGGAAAGACTCTTGCTAATAGAATAAGATAAATAAGATCATTTTCCTGGTAGGGACCCTCAGAAGCCCTGCTCTGGGCCAGGAGGCCCTGCACACCCCTCTACCCAGCTTTCTACCACCGCCCCTTCAAGGCACAACTGGAGGGCCACCTCCCAGCAGCCCTTCCCACCCCCCCTGCATCCTCCCTGCCCCCCCCCAGGTCCCCTCCCCAGAAAGGCACCTCCCTGCAGGGATCACACCTGCCCCCCAATCAGGGGACTCCAGGTGGGATGAGGGACTTGGTTCCTCATCTCTGACTGGGCTGGAACATTCGTAACTTTCCCAGCACAGGCTGAAACGGAATTAATGTGGGTGGTTCGTGTGTGTCTTTTCCGCGAATGAACCTCTTTAATGCATCGATGTGCGCGGCGAGTTCTGCAGAGGCTTCCCCCACCCCCACCCCCGCACCCCGATACCGGGTATTTTTTAATTGCGGCACAATACACATAACATAAAACATACCATCTTAACCACTTTTAAGTGGCCTTGAGTACATCCAGGTTGTTGTGCAACCATCACCACCCTCCATCTCCAGAACTTTTCCATCTTCCCAAACAGAAACTGTCTCCATCGAACACTAAAGCCCCCACACACACACCCCCCACACTCCCCCCCCCTGCCCCGCCCTCCAGCCCCCGGCAACCACCTCTCTACTTTCTGTCTCTGTGAATTTAACTCCGGAGACTGTGAGCTGAGGATTGTATGTCTTTTATGCTTATCTCCCCTTCTCTGATCCCTCCACACAGACACACTCCACTCCCAGCACGGGCACTGCCAGGCCCCTGGGGGCACAGCGGGCAGCTTGCTCATTGCCCGTTTACAAGCACTCTCTGGCCTCCGCAGAGTCCAGGCCGTGTGCTCGGGCTGGAGACCCTCATGGAGAAGACAGTCGTGGCCCTGGAACCAGCAGGCCAAGCCAGACCAGCCCTGACACTTGTGCAACTGAGGTGCTGCTCTTTGAAAGCATCCAGGGAGCTCCGAGGGCCAACCTTGCAGGGGAAATCAGAGCGGCTTCCCGGAGGAAGTTCCGTTGCAACTGAGACCTCCAGAGAGACGAAGAGTGATAGAGGAAGGTGTGAGAAGGGGGAATGAGATGCGTTGCTACTGCTGCTGCCTTAACAAGTAGCTCTCAGTGCAGTGGGTTAGACAATGCGATCTCACCTCTGAGAGTTCTGGAGGTCGGAAGTCCCAAAGTCCAGGTATCCCAGGGCTCACTCCTTCTGCCGACTCTAGGGAGGAGCCCGTTTCTTCTGCTTTGCCAGCTTATAGAGGCTTCTAGAAGCCACCTGCATTTCTTGGCTCATGTCCCTTTCTCAATCTTCAAAGCCAACAGTATAGCATCTTCCTCTCTTCCTCTCTCTCTCTCTCTCTCTCTCTCTCTCTCTCTCTCTCTCTGCTTCCACTATCACATCTCTTTCTCTGTCTCCAATTCTTCTGCCTCCTCCTTTCCTTCATGAGGACCCTGGTGACTCCATTGGGGCCCCTGGATAACCCAAGACAGTTCCTCCCCTGCGGGGCCTACCACAGTCACATCTGCACGGTCCCTCTGCCACACAAGCCCCCACGCCCACAGCTTCTGGGGGTAGGGTGAGGGCGTCCTGGGGGCCGTGACTCTGCCTGCTACATGAGGTACTGTGGCCAGGGTGCAAGACCTCCTTTTCAGAAGGGAAAGGAGCTTCTGCGCATGGAACACCTGTGGCCCAGGGAACCTGACAGCCACTGTGGGTCCCCCGGTCATTGTTCCTACTGCTGCGTGCTGAGCACACGGCCTTAGCTGCTAGGTCAGGTTTAAGCCTCCCAGTGGCCCTTGGGGGTAAGCAGTGCAATGATCACCACCACCCCCTTCTCAGGTGGGTGCACAGGAGCCCCACAGAACACCCCAGGCAAGACCTCAGCAGATGGCAGAGGCGATGCAATGCTGGCAGCCGGGCTGGTCACCTGTTAAAGGTGCCCCAACCCCCTCGACACGTTATCCCCACAGACGCAGGGGGATGTGACCGTGCTGGCCACCCTTCCCACCCCAACCCTCAGCCCTCACTCCCATAGCCCAG
Organism: Myotis daubentonii; assembly: GCF_963259705.1. NCBI lineage: Eukaryota > Metazoa > Chordata > Mammalia > Chiroptera > Vespertilionidae > Myotis > Myotis daubentonii. The sequence goes on from NC_081843.1 coordinate 32,407,173, forward strand.
CCCACCTCCAGCCTCCGGCCTCCATGCCATTGGGCCTCCAACGTGCTCCGGCCCGGCAGCACCAGCCCCGCTGACACGGCACTGGAGACACAGTTAACCCTGGGACCTGCCGAATAGAAACTGGGGGCCGGACCGGCTCCAGGTTGGGCCAGGCTCTCCAAGTGCTTCCACTGCGGCTCCGTTGACAAGTGGCTTCCTCTTCAGGAGCTCAGCGGGCTCCTTCAGGACTGCGTCCGGTTTCTGTGCTGGACCACAGTCAGGGCTCCTCGCAGGGCCTCCAGGAAACCCCTCAGCACCCGCCCTGGCTCTGCAGTTAGATATTGGTGATGGTCACAGCCTCGTGAATGGACTAAAATCCACCAGGCGTAAGCTTTAAAGGGGTGAATTTATGGTAAGGGGATTTTACCTCCAGTTTTTAGAAGTGAGGGGGGCAAGATCTCACCAGAAGAAAGGACCTGAGGCTGAAAAGTACATAAAACCACTCTGCTGATGGCTGTCCAGGGCCCTGCCAGCAGGCAGTCCCAGCCCTGGGGTCAATGTCAGTCTCCTGAGCCACAGGGCTTCCCTGGGTTATTAGTAGGAGGCTACTGCCACCTGGTGTTCACAGGGGTGAACAGCAAGACAGCAAAGGGGCCGTGGGAGAGGCCAGCCATCTGGGGAGAGGCCAGGAGAGGGGCCCAGACAGCTCACATGGCCCATTAAGGCTCACACTTCCCTCCTGCCACAGTCACACGCCAGCAGGGTGCAGCGCTCACAGAGAGCCACTCCCCACTCCTGGGCAAGTAAGGAAATAAAATTTGGTAAGATTTGAACCCACCCCCTTGTGATGGCCCTAAGAAAACGGGGACACTTCTAGGCCAGTGATGGCGAGCCTATGATACGCGTGTCAGAGCTGACACGCGAACTCATTCTTTTGGTGGATTTTTCTTTGTTAAATGGCATTTAAATTTGTAAAATAAATATCAGAAATATAAGTATTTGTTTTACTATGGTTGCAAAGATCAAAAAATTTCTATATGTGACACGGCACCAGAGTTAAGTTAGGGTTTTTCAAAATGCTGACACGCTGAGCTCAAAAGGTTCGCCATCACTGCTCGAGGCCCAGAGGGTCCCTGGGCTGGCTGTGTGCCTGAGTCACTCCAAATCTCCTTTGATTCCAGGTCCCGATGAGTTTCGGCTCAACTCTACAGGTTTTCCTTGGCTACATTGAGTTTCAAAGGCATCTCAACGTGACCGGTTCTCCCCAGGCCTTTCCCTCAGCCTTGCTGGTGCTGAGGCCCCTGGAGTTGGGGTCCCTGCGTAAGTGCTTGCACTCCTGTGCTTACTACCCGAGGCAGACACCGGGTCAGCCCAGGAACCTTGCCCTCACCTGCCCCGCATCTGCTCAGTCTCTCAAGTATTCCTCAGTCCCTGCCTCCCAGAGCGCCGTCTCGTGTGGATCTCTCACAGGGTTCCAGCACCTCCTGCTGCTCACTGGCCTCCGCCGGGAGCTGCCTTCCGTCCGCTGACACCACCATCCACCCAGAAGCACGTGCCTGACCCTGCCCTGCTCGGCCTTGGGAACCTCAACACTGCCCACAGCACTGCTTCCCAATCCCCGGGCTCAAGATGATCTGTTCACAGGAGGGAAGGATACACTAGAACCTCTATTTATATTTATTTTATGTCTCACTCTCAATTCATTGCTTTTGGGGGTGTTTTATGTTGAGAAATATGTGTATGTCATTTACAAATAACGAGAGAGAGAGAGAGAGAGAGAGAGAGAGAGAGAGAGAGAGAGAGACTGCTCAAAGTGTTTTTACCCAGAGGGATGCACAATCAGAAAAATCTATTGCCCTGGCAGGCATTGCTCAGTGGTTAGAGCCTCGGCTTGTGCACCAGAGAGTGTAGGTTCAATTCCCAATCAAGGGCACGTGCCTGGGTTGCAAGTCTGATCCCCACCCCACCCCACCCCCAGTCAGGACGAATGTGGGAGGCAACCAATCAATGTGTCTCTGTCACATCGATGTCTTCTCTCTCTCTCTCTCTCTCTCTCTCTCCCTCTCTCTCTCTCTCTCTCCCCCCCCCCCCACACCCCCTTCCACTCTCTAGGAATCAATGGGAAAAATATCCTCACTCCTTGGGTGAGGATTTTTTTAAAAAAAAGAAAAGAAAGAAAAGCCTGTTGATCACGGCCAGAGTGAAGGCCAGGGTCCTCAGGCAGGGGAGCTGCTCCCCACTGGGCCCAAGCCCACTGGGCACCACTTTTGCCTCGTTTCTCTGCACCCCCTCCTTGCTCTTGAGGTTCCCTCTTTCCCAGACTGCGCCGGTCCTGCCTGGTATTGTGCCCGCCCTGGAAGATTAGCAGAGCTCAGCACCTCGGTGATGCACGGAGCGGCAGCACGTCCACCCATCGGGAAGCATCTGTACACTCGTCACCTTATTTCTTCCCACAGCCTCATGGCTAAATCGCTCAGGAGTTCTTGTCTCCACTTTTCAGATGAACGGCGTAGAAGAAAACATAGCACTAAGTTCCTTGCCATTGGTCCTAGCAATGAATGTTCACACTTAACACCAAAAGCAAAGGCAACGAGAGCAAAAACAAACAAGTGGGACTATGCCAAACCAAAAAGCTCCCGCACCGGGAAGGAAACCATCGACAAAAGAAAAAGGCAGCCTGTGGACTGGGAGGAAATACTTGCGATTCATAGATCGGGTAAGGAGTTAATATCCAAAATATATAAAGACGCATACAACTCAATAAGAAAACAATCTGGTTTTTTAAATGAGCAGAGGATCTGAACAGACATCCAAGACCCCCTCTGCAAAGCCTCGGTGTGCAATTTAGATTCAGCCAGTGAGACACCCATGTGTGACATTTAGAAGGCAGACGGGAGGCAAAAGGAAGCCTCCGAAACCTGACTCACGGGCTCCCCAGACGGGTTGTGCGGTGTCTGGACTCCAAGCAGCGAACTCTCCCGCAGCCTCCTGACCTGGAGGTGCCTCTTGCCTCTCGCCTCTGAGAGATCACAGCTGCAGCGGGAGCCCCTAAATCTCATCCCTCCGGCCCTTCCAGCAACTTCGTAAGCTCTTACTAACCTGCATTAAATAAGTGCCTTTCTGCTTGAAATGCCAAGCATGTGGAGGTACCACTCAATCATACTGAGGATCTAGCCGAGAGAAGACTGGCTGTGCGGCCCTCCGCCTGAATGAAATACTTGGGATGATGTTCGGACTAGGTATAAATGTGACTTTGGACTTGATGTTCTTTTCCGGGCAAATAGAATCCTCTAGAGCAGCGGTCACCAACCTTTCAGACCTCACGGATCACCGGTTGGCGACCACTGCTCTGAGCTCCTTGGAAAATGCCGGGGGAGGAAAGGAGGTGCCTAGAAAAAATAATTGTTGACTGTCCTTTCTTGGGGGAATCAACTGCTTCAAAAGGTTAAATCTTTTCCTAAAGAGGGAAGGAGAAAAAACTCTAATTCTTGTCTGAAATACATGTATTAAATGCTTCCTAGTCATGCCATAAATATTTATTAAGTATCTACTATGTGCTAAGCATTGTACTAGGATAATTATAAAAATCATAAGGTGATAGGAATATAATAACCTATTACTCATTTTAGAATGTTTACTTCAGAACTTTTAATATATGGCATAAATATGTACATAACGCTTTTCCAAATTGCTAATCAATTCTTCAATATATATTAAGTAATATTTTTCCCATTATCTGTGATGTCTGCTGTATCATATAGTATAGCCTATTAAATAATTGGCTCTAATTTGAGTTTAACTAGTGAGTCTAATATGTTCAGTAACTTCCAAAGCTCTTTTCTTAAAATATTATTTTATAGTTTAGTCCTTTTGTTTACTGTATTAGTCAGCTTTTGTTAGATGGTGCTGCAATAACAAACAGGCCCCACATCTCAGTGGCTTACAACTGCAGAAGGCAGCTGTGCAGGCTACTGTGGCACTGTTCCCTGAGTCTCCTCAGCCCAAGACCCTGATTGAAGAACATTCCCCATCAGGACATGCAATGCTCACAGCAGAGGGAAAGGAGCAAGAGGACAGTCAGGAGCTCACGATGCCCCCCAAAGCTTCCACCAGGTTGTGGTGCCTCTCATCTGCTCACATGCCATTGGGCAAAGTGACCATGTGACCAGGCCCAACATCGATAGATGAGGGATGCATAGTCCTCCCACAGAAACCTCGGCAAGTCACGTGGCGATGAACAGGATGTCTGGTTCCCTTCCAGAAAGGGGGGCTGCCCCTCTGGAAACAGAAACATAACCCATCACATTCCTCCTGTTGACAAACATCCAGTAAAAACAAAATGCCTTTGGAGCTTTTAATTTATAGGATGTTCAATGTATACACTAACTTGAAAATAATACCCTTCTTATAGTCTTTAATCTCCCAACCAGAAACACATTTTTCTCCATTCATTCACGACTCATGTTTTTTTCATAATTATTCTGCCTTTCTCACATTCCATGTGTGTGTGTGTATGTATGTGTGTGTGTGCACTACATAAACACTGTCATTTTTTCCATGTACCTTAAAGAGGTAAATATAAAAATAGATATAATAGAACTAAAAAAATTAAGTCATTATCGCTTCTTTTTTTTAATATATATATTATTGATTTTTTACAGAGAGAAAGGGAGAGGGATAGAGAGTTAGAAATATCAATGAGAGAGAAACATCGATCAGCTGCCTCCTGCACACTCCCCACTGGGGATGTGCCCACAACCAAGGTACATGCCCTTGACCGGAATCGAACCTGGGACCCTTGAGTCCACAGGCCGATGCTCTATCCACTGAGCCAAACTGGTCGGGCTGTCGCTTCTCTTATGACACTACTTCCCAAGCTTTGGAGCAATAGAAGAAATCACAAATGCGAGTCATCAATTTAAAACACATGGAAGGCCTGCAAGAAGAACAATAAAAATTTAAAGGGAACTACTGGAGTCAATAATTGCTTCTAATATAGCCAAAAAAGTGATAATTTGCAAGTCTTAGAAAAGACTAATGTATGTTTGGCGGTGGGAATCGCATTGGAGAAAGAAAGAAACCCAAGTCACACAAAAGGGAATACCTATTTTTAAACGCTGCCGCCTCACTGGCAGTCAAAGAAATGCAAATTAAAACTGCAATAGAGTGTCGTTTAGATGTGTTACAATGAGCTCTGAACAATTTTCTTTGTACTAGTTGATGCTGGTGAGATTGCTGTAACAAAAGAACCTCCTGAACGTTGCTGGAACAATGTAAATGAGACAACCCCTTCGAAAAACATTTGGACAATGCACACGGAGAACCTCAAAATCACTCAGCCCTTTTGACCCCCTTCTAGCACCTTGACTTAAGGAAATTATTCAATAGGTGAGAAAAGGCTACTTTTAAATACTCACTGCAGTTTTATTTGTTAAATCTGATTATTTTTTAAAAGGCAACATCGTATTGTAGTAAAGGGTGTGGCTTAAAAAAGAAAGAAAGAGCCCTGACCAGTTTGGCTCAGTGGATAGAGCGTCAGCCTGCTGACTCAAGGGTCCCAGGTTCAATTCCGGTCAAGGGCATGTACCTTGGTTGCGGGCACATCCCCAGTGGGAGGTGTGCAGGAGGCAGCTGATCCATGTTTCTCTATCATCGATGTTTCTAACTCTCTATCCCTCTCCCTTCCTCACTGTAAAAAGTCAATAAAATACATTTTTTTTAAAAAAAAAAAAAAAGAAAGAAAGAAAAGAATGGACTCCAGTTCTGGTTGTGCCTTTTTCTCTTCTTTGTCACCCGATGGCCTCTTCACAGCCTCTCAGCCCCCACTTCTCCTCTGTAACCCTTTGCAATACAACAGGACCCTCACCCTGCAGGTTGTTGGAGGGACTGAGTGAAATGTATGTGCACAACTGCTTTTGCAACTGGATATAAAAGACATTTTTATTGTCTTTATCATCAAAGTGAAGACTTGGGAACAGCCCCTCCAGACAACAATAGGACAAATGTTAAGTGCATTATGCTCCACCTACCCCACGGGGAAATGTGCAGCCACCTGGGCCTATAATTATGAAGACACCCTGAAAGAGCACTACAAAACACAATGCTGGTACAAGATGTAAAAACGAAGCACGTGAACAAAAGCAGGGGAGAAACACGGGGTGGTAGACGGCAGGCAGTCTTTCTTTTATTTCTCTTATTATTGCTGAAAAGTTTTACTGAGCAACTACTTTATACCAACTTCTGCAACGAGGCTAAGAAGGCATATACCTTGGTGGGGGCCAAACCCAGGCTCTCAGGAGCCGGGATAAAGTGAAGAGCTGGGGCCTCCACAGAAGGCAAGCAGAATGGTCAGTGCGAGGTCATGTGGGTGAACACTTTGCCGGGAGTGTTAGATGCCAGCATAGGGCTTGGCACACAGTGGGTGCTCAATAAACATATGTTGAATTGAATGGAACTGAACGGTAGTGACTGGTGGAGCCACCTTCCCATGTCTACCCTCTCCCACTCCAGCCCAGGGTTGAGGATAAGCCCTTCCCGCCTCCCCCAGGAAGCCCCCCGCCTTTCTCCCCATGGCCCCTTGCATCACGGCTTAATCAAAACCAGAGCTCTGCTCCTGGCTCCTCGCTCCTGGCAAGGGTGCTGGGAAACAGCCCTGCCTGTCCCCTAAGGACCGCCCTCCAGGTCTTTGATATTTGAAAGATGAAAACCCCAGACCTGAAGAATACTGACAAAGGACATGTTCCGATTTGTAAAGTCGCTTGTAAAAAGAAAAGAATCCTGCAAGGAAACAAGAAGCAGTCACAGTTGGGTTTGGATTTAATGAGCCGCTTTTATTGAACAGAACAAAACGACACAGGAAGACTAAAATTCCAGGGAAGCGGCAACCGCATCGGCCTGTCTCCTTTGTCATTCACCCTCTGCGGAAGCTGAAGATGCACCCTTCCCCTCCCGCGCGTGTGAAGGGCCATTGTGATCAATAACCGCCTCGTCTTTTTCATGTTTTCAAGGGCCTCTTGGCAAGCCTGCCGGCAATTCAATTGGCCAATCGATGGACACTTTCCAGCCCACTGTTGTGAACACAGCCACCCACCTCCACCACCACCACCACCACCACCACCACCACCACCACACACACACACACACACACACACACACACACACACACACACACGCAAATGTTTGCCTGGGGATGCTCACTTTTTTCTAAAAACAAAATTCCTCTTGCACAGCTAGACTGGCAGTAGGTAAGTCTTTCCCTGGCTTTCTTGTTCATTTCATGCGAAAATAACGTTTTCAAACGCACTTGAGCCAAGTGAACAAGCGGTCCACTGGGAAGGTGGGCCACCAGGGCCCCACTTCAAACTTGGTGGCAGCCAAGACTTGCTCCTCAATAGCTGATGCTTTTACTCCAGAGCCGTGTTCCCGCCTTTACCGCTGAAAAACCCACCCGCGCGCGCACAGCCAGCGGCGGGCCTCTGGGAGGCAGGGGGATGCCAGTCTTCGTTTTCTGTGATGTGAGCATTTTCCTTAAAATGTTTCCCGACTTTATTGCTTCCAGTACACGTTTTCCGAAGCATTAGAACTCGGGGGCATTTTTCTGGTGTGCAGAGCAAAGGGGGGAAATGTATGGAATCAGAAAGACTGCTCAGATTTGGTGCAGAGAGTGGACAAGCCCAGTGTCCTTGGTTATATCTTCGGCACAAGGGACACCTGGGGACGAAATGGCACATGGAGCTAAGCCCATCCCCCACTTCTACATCAGGGAAGAGCCACTGGTTGGAAGAATAAAGTGAGATCCAGAGAACAGAACCAGAGAAACTCCTCCTTTGCTCCCTCCTGGGGTTTAAAGTGATTTGACAGGGTGGAAATTCTCTTCCCCCACAAGAACACAGCTGGGGGAGCAGCACAGGGAGGGCCCTCGCTCCCCACACAGGCCCCTCCTGGGGCAGCCGGGCCAGCGTGCCTGAGCCTGAACTCTGAGAACTGGAAGTGTTTAACTTGGACCGAGGAGCATTTAAGCTTTATTTATTGATAGCTTCTTGTTTAAAAACAAAGTGTTGAGAAGAAATCTTTGGTTATTCATACAAAAACTGAGTTGATGGGAGACAAGTCAGAATCTAATTGTTTTTGTTGAGAGCAAGAGTGAATGTTACTGATGAAATGAACCCTGAAAAGGAAAAAAATTAAAAGAAGAAGAAGAACACAGCTGGGGGTGCCAGGAGACCCAGGAAAGGGGAGCAAAGAGAAGTTGGCTCCTCACGACAGGTTCTGCTGGTGACTTAAACTAAAGACCTGTTCCAGCTAGCTACTGCTGAGTAACAAAACAACTTTTTTTTTTTCCTCATGAATCTGCAAGTTGGGTTGGACATGACCAGGGTAGTTTATCTCTGCTCTACTCGGTGTCTGCTGGGGCAGCTCGAAAGCTGGGGCAGGAACCCTCTGAGGCTCACTGACATGTTTGTGCTGGTTGCTGCTGGCCGTCAGCAGGCCTCGGCGGGGCCTGCACAGGGCCTCTCCATGGCTGCCTGGCTTCCTCACAGGGTGGACAGGTGGTAACGGTGGCATCTGGAGAGTAGGCCAAGTGCAGGCTGTATTACCTTTTCTAATAGACCTCATCTCTTGGTGGGGACGTGGCCAGGTTCTGGAAGAGCCAAGGTAGCTGGAAAAGCTTGCTGAAGCCACATTTCAAGAAGATAACCTGCCACAGGGCCTTGAAGTTTCCATTCTCAGCTCCTGGGGAAGGAGGAGCCTGGAGAGAGCTACGGGAGCAATGGCTCCACTGCCACGGTGTGTCCACCGCACTGAAGGTGCCCCGCCATCAGGACCTGGCAACACGCTAGTCAGGGCACAGCTCACGAGCCCATCACCTCTTCCAGGGTCTACAGTCCCTCTGGCCATTCCCAGCGTCCCCTCCCCCTGTCTTCCCCCCAGTGTCAGTCCTTCCCAGCCAATCTCTCAGACCTCCTCCAACCATTTTCCTCCTCTCCTTCCCATCTTTGCCAAATATGCCAGTTCAGCCCCTCCCCTCATCACCACCTCTTTCCGCAGCCCCCAAGTGGCGCAGTTTGGATTCACCCAAAGACATTGGGGGCCAGGAGACGTAGGCAAGGGCTCCAACTCTGCTGATAAAGCTGTGTTTCTTAAGCTGAGTGCTGAGTACTGTGGTTGCTCATGTGTTATTTTACATGTTACTTTGCCTATAATACTTTAGAATAAATATCTATTTTAAAGATACTGGTGTGATGTCCATCATTAAACCCAGAGACCTGGGCACACCCCAGCCTTCTCTTCAGAGCCTCAGGTGGGACGTCTGCACCTCCCTCCCTCCCACAGCTGCTGTCGCCTCTCCCACTGCCACAACCACACACCCTGGTCGCTGCGGCCTAATCCCGCCTTCGCTGCCACGGCAGATGAAACCCAGAGCAATCAACCAGATCAATTAGAATCTTTCCACCGGGCCTCTGAGAGCAGAACCAAAGAACAGCAAGGTACTGTGCCCTTGCTGACAAGGTAATGGGCGGTTGAGGAGGTGCGGGTGGGTTTCTCACCAAGACTAACCAGTCTACAGAAAGAGACAAAAGCAAGGCAGATACATAGAGAAGGGGCTGAGACCAGTACTGCCCAGGTCCTGGTGCCAACCCCTTCCTGATGCCACACCACTTTCTTGGGTTCCAGGGTAAACTTCCATAATTTTAAAAGCTGGAATGGCCCTGACCGGTTTGGCTCAGTGGATAGAGCGTTGGCCTACAGACCCAAAGGTCCCAGGTTCAGTTCCAGTCAAGGGCATGTACCTTGGTTGCAGGCACATCCCCAGTGGGGAGTGTGCAGGAGGCAGCTGATCGATGTTTCTCTCTCACCGATGTTTCTAACTCTCTATCTCTCTCCCTTCCTCTCTGTAAAAAATCAATAAAAATATATTTTTAAAAGCTGGAATGTTCCAGTTTTCTGGTGTAAGAGAGGCTTGGCCATTGCTCAGCTCCAGGGGAGACCACACACATGGTCTTTCTATGTAAATGTCATCCCATGGAGAAGTTGCTGTTCATGTGTAATGCAAACAGGATAGCACCCCCTGGAGTTGTGCGATGGCGAAGTTCATAAGACACCCTAGAGGTGTTGGATTTAACATTTAACAGGATCGCTCCACTTGACAGATGGTGGAAGCCGGCATTGTCGGGGGAACAGAGAATGGGATTCTAGTCTCCAGCCTTCCCCTCCCCCTCCCCGCCCCATGAACTCAGGCAAGTCACTCCCCTTCTCTGGTGCTCAGTCTCCCATCTGTCGAAGGAGGAGCTGCGGGAATGACCCGACAGTCCCTCCCAGCCCCGACACTGGTGGCTCTGGTGTCTGATTTGAGAGTGTGTGCTGGTAGCATCACGGTGCCCCCTTATCTCAGGAAAGAATCCATTTCGATTCCTTGTTAGAAAATGCGCTGGCTCTGGTGGAAGGTGGTGACTTATGCTGACAGTCACCTCTGCATGGACGCCGAGACTCCTCCTCTGCACATTTTTCCAACTCCTCTGCACTCATTTGTCCTGGAGAAACAGAATGAAACAGGGACCTCTACCATCAGCTTCACCGGGCTGATCTGTCACTCCCTGCCGGCGCCAACTGCCTTCAGTTTAGGGCTAGGCTTAGGGTTAGGATTAGCCTTTCAGTGACATTTAGGACTGAGGTTAGGTTTGAGGTTAAGGTGAAAGATAGGCCTAGGCTAGGGTTGGGTTAGAGTTGGGTTAGGGCTAAGACTAGCACTCGGGCTAGGTGTAGGGTTATGATTAGGGTTAGGGCTAAAACTAGCATTTGTTTTCGCTTATTCTTAGGAATACACTCAGGCTCTGTGACCTTGCCCCTACTTCTACCCATTTTCCCAGTTTACTTTACATGTCTTTTCCTCTACCCAGCCTTTAAATACTAGTGTTCCCGGAGTCCCTTCTACCCTCCAGAAAATTGGCTTAGTGAACTGACTTTTCCTTTTAGGTGTTACCTACTTAATATGAAAACCTTTAGTTTATAACCCAATCAGTTTTAACATATGCAGACTCCCAGGGAAGCTGTACCTCTATCAATACCTGGAACACTCCATCACCCCAGAAAGTTGCCTGTATTATTGGTCCCCGAAGCAACCACTATTGATTGATTTTACCCATTCTAGAATTTACCATAAAGGAAAGCATCCATCATGGAGTCTTTGGTGTAAAGCTTCTTTCAAATGGCATAATGTTTTTCAGATCTATTCATGCTGTTGTGTTATACTGACTCTTTTAGGACAAGATGTATCTTCTGCCTTCTTTTAGTGTGAAGCACTTTATTGCTACCTGTCCCAAGCTTGTCACAAAAAGTGAGCAGACCTCACCTGCCTACAGTGTCCGCCCCGACCTCGATCCTCACGCCGTGTGCTCTGCTGAGCAATCTTGGGTCTTCGATGACTCACCAATTATTCCAACCGCCGTTTGTGAGGAAAGACCAGATGTCAGTCCTTCTCCGTCAGCCTGTCCAACGTGCACGAGAGGATCGGGAGCGGCATATGTGACAGAAGAAGGGGAGGGAAAGCCTTTCTTGAGGAGCAGAGAACCTGAGGGAGGTGGCTTGGCATGATGGAGAGACTGACGGCTATGAAGTTGAGACAAACGAGTTTTAGACCCAGCTCGGTCACTGGGCTTTGCGATTTTCGTCCAATCACTTCTCCTCGCCTGATCCATAAGGCACGGAGAACACACTTGCCATGATAATAATAACTGCTATTTGGATAATCATAACCGGCATTTGCATATTGCCACAGAGAGCATGTGAGACTCAAATAATCGTAGGTACTGGTGAACGTTAAGTGAATAATCCACAGCGCTCTGTGGACTGTGGAATGCTTGCTGAAGCCCTGCCTGTGGCCTCCGGGGACTCGGCCAGGGTGCACTGCCACTCACGCCTCCGGCCCCCAGGATGGCTCACCCACGGACCTTTCCTTATTGGTATAATCAAGCCAGGGGTGCTTTCCAAACACGGCCCCACTGCAGACCTGCCGCTTCGGACCTCCAGGCTGGGCGACTAGTCTTAAGTTCCTCAAGTGATTCTGATCTTAGGGTAACACTGGCGTGGCTACGGCTCCTTGGGGAGACTGGGTTTTCTATAGTCAGGAGGACAGTCACGGCCAGAAAGCAGATGCCCCTGGGTTTGTCTTTGATAAATGCAGCTCATTTCTTGCCACAGGTGGGCTGACCCCTGGGGCCAGATGTGGACACCAACCCACAGTAAGGATTGATGGGGAGGGTGCCCACCATTCCCACGAGGAGCACTGCTGTGAGAGCGAAGTCAGTACTTACCCAATATGCCAGATGTGCCCCCTGTGTCTCCCAGACACCCCTACACGTAGGTTGGAACCTTGTTCATCGTTTTGGCCAATGGGCTGTGAGCAAAATTTACACGTGTCACTTTCAGGTCAAGGTAGCTAAAGCCAGCGGACCTCAGCATCCCTCTCTTCTACTTCCACAGAGACTCAGACATGGCGTGTCCTCAATGTCTGCTTCAGCCTGGGTCCCTGAGTGACTATATGGAGCGAGGCTCTTCTCAGCTCTCTCTGAGAGGCACCAGGATGGTACCGATTAGCAGTAATTACTCTGACCAATGCATCTGCACACCAAGTGGTTTCTACTTATTTCCAAATATCTCTTAGAAACTGAAATGCTCTGAACATTATTAGGAGAAACTGGGAGGGGGGTTAGCGCCTCAATAACCATCAGCAAGAAATCCCAAGTAAATGACCAAGTCTGTCCCCTGAAAGCTTTGAACAGCTTCAGAAAAGTCATTCTGAATGTTCCACGTCAGCCATTTCTAAGCTAGCTCCCTGCCTAGGGACCCCCCAGATGTTAGCTCCCTCCCTTAGCCCAAAGCCAAGCAACTGGCCACTCATTCAGTCCCTGCGATTGCACCTAATAAACATTTTATGGACCTGTTCCATCGCAAAGCGATGCAGGCAATTAACTTCCATCGTGGTTTTATTGTGGAAAGATGGTGAAAGCTTGGGCCGTGAAAGTGGAGCCATACGGCAGTTCAGGACACGCGACTGCCAGAGCCCAGCGGGGTCCACCGTCAGAGCAGGTGCAGAGCTCAGGACGGCTAATGGGCTGCTCCCAATCTTGCCCATGGATGGCTGGCACTCAGCCTGTGGCTCCATTCTCTCAGCAAAGGTCCTGGAAAATGCTGGACTGAGCCAGGCCCCGTGTAGTGTGGGGTAATGTTAAATTCACCCCCAGAGGGATGCGTGGGTCACAAAAATCTGGTATGTCAGCCTTGCTTGCCTAATCCTACATCCACTATAGACCTACTTCTATGCAGTAACGTGTATTAATGACAGAGAGAGGAAGGGAAGGAAGCAGAGAGGGAGGGAGGGAAGGAGGGAGGGAGGGAAAGAAGGAGGGAGGGAGGGGAAGCAAAAGAGAGAAAGGAAGAGAGAGAGAGAGCATGCTTGGCTACTGAGAGGTCATGAGAGGAGGGCAGGCTGGCTGAGGCCCCCTCCCCAATCCAGAGGAATTTGCATGGAGCAGTGTTTCCCCAGCAACGGTCTCTGATTGGTCCTCTGTCCACCAGCTGATTCAGGTCCTGAACAGTCTGTTTTCGGTCCTCCTGCCCTGGGCAGAAGCACGCAGAAGAGGCTGGGAGATCCTGCCTGCGCAGGCTGGAGAAGTCCTTAACTGGCTCTAAGCCTGATGACCAGCCCATCTCTCTACAGTTCACAACAAAATGGCATTTTTTCAGAACAATACGAAACTTGCCTTAATGCTGGAAGTAAAATAGCCTCCTTATCAATTTTCTGATGGCAAAATTCTGGATAAGCTTGTCAAAAGTGATTGCTTCTCCGTCTCCTTGTGTGCGTACGTGCGTGTGTGTGCATCCGGGTGTGAGTGTGAGTGTGAGTGTGTGCTCCTTCCTGCTTTGCTTGTTCCTGCATCTGTCCCCTTGCCCCTCCTTCAGGCTTCATCTCCCCCCGTGTCTCCCTCTGTGGAGGACCCCGGACAGGCTCTGTCTCCCGAGGGAAACCAGGACAGAACAGAGGCTAGTGCCAAGGAAGGCAGGTGGGCGGGCAATGAGAAGACAGGGAAGTGGGTCAGTTCAGGATAAAACTCTAAAGTCTCTTCAGGGGTCAGGCCAAGGAGCATCTTGAAGGGAATGCTGGGAGTCACACCAGAGACTCCTGTGCCTGGGCTGTGCTGGGAGGTGGGGTGGCCAACTGGACCACGCTCTCTGGATGAAAAGCTCTAAGTTTCAGCAAAACACCGTCCTCTTTTCACGGTGTGCCCGCGAGCACACAGCTTCCCCTGTGTGGCCTCCCACTAGCTCCATCTGTCAAATGGCAGCAGTGGTCAGCCACTCCCGGGACAGGTCTGCAGCAGGAAAGGACCATATTTCCTAAAGTCAGCAAGTCCCCGGGGCCTCTTGGGTGCTCTGAAAATACAGTCGCTTAAATGGCCAGAGCAGCCGCAGGGCCGCTGCATGTGTTCAAGCTTTCCGAGCGCTTGTTTAAATCAACACTGGGGGGAAATAACGCACAGCGATTGTCTTTCCTCGGAGACGATGGCTGGACCGCCCGAACAGCATGGCTCAGTGCTTGAGCGCCGACCTATGATCCAGGAGGTCATGGTTCAATTCCCCGTCAGGGCACATGCCCGGGATGCGGGCTCGATCCCCAGTGTGGGGGGTGCAGGAGGCAGCCGATTAATGATTCTCTCTCGTAGATGTTTCTATCTCTCTTTTCCTTCCCTTCCTCTCTGAAATCAACAACAACAACAAAATGTAAATGTTTACAGAAAAGGGACTGTCACCTGATGCTCAGCTAGCTGTGGTGTATTGTCTCTTCTGCAGCTCATCCTAAGCAAACTGCCTTCTTAACCGTTGCCGCCATTCTGCTCAGTTACCTGTGGTGCTGACGCTTGGCACTGCCTTCGTTTACTTTGCCTCTGACCCCATCCCAGGCCTCAGGAATTCAGGCCCTTCACTTCTCGCCCTCCAGGGGAGGACTGGCGGCAGCTCTGCCTGGACCCTCTGTCCCGGGAGGGGGGACGTCTGCTGATGAGCCCATTCCACCTCGTTCAGTCCTCAGAGTGACGCGCTGTGATGTAGGCGGGGAACATCTCTATCGACCAAAGGAAGTCGCAGCCCCGAAGGCTGAGGTAACTGGCTGAGGTGCCAAAGCCAGTGAACGGTGAAGGCTGCACGAGCACCAAACCCGCGCACCTGGTTCTGTGCCCTCCCAGCCCGCAGAGCAAGGCTGGCTCAGGTGAGCTGCAGGGCGGACCACCCGCCCGCCAGAGACACGCTGCCTCGTGAGAGCAGAGTAGGTTCTGGTCACCAGGAGCTACTGAGCCCGCCTCCTGAGCCGGGCCTCACCTGCGGCCTCGCCGGGGAGCTGAACAAGCGGAGGTTTGGGAGAAGCAGTGCATGGTGGGAGAGAGCACTCATGATCTGGATTCTTCCATTTATCATCTGGGAGCAAGCCCCCTCTCTGCTCCCAGTGCCCGTTTCCCCAGACAGAAAATGAAAGCGTTGGGCTGGATCAATGGCTCTCAAACTCTAGCGGGCGACAGAATCCCCTGGAAAAGCTGTGCAAGCACAGATCCACCCCCGGGGAAGGCATGTCAGCGTTTGCCTTTCTGACAAGTTGTCAGGGGGTGCTGACATCACTGGTCCTGGTGCCAGGCTTTGAGAACCACTGGCCTAGACCAGCTCTAAGTACCCTCCCACGCGGGCGCCTCCTCCACGCGGGACCACCCACCCTCTCTCCTCCTGGTCCTCATGAAGGACTAAGTGACTCCCATTGACAGGCCTCCCTGCGCGCTCTGTGGCCTGGCCCAGTTCTTCGTCTCTGCAAATGTATTTTCTCTTCTGTGATACAGGATTCATGTGAGGATCGAAGGAGCTGTACATAGAAAGCACTTAGAGCCTGGCACATGCTCAGTCTTAACAATTACATAGCAGAGTTTCAGGTGCCCAGCAGTAGTCCACCCACCTGGGAGGCCAGCCAAAGAGGGTGTCCCCACCTTCCCAGGATGTTATGAAGTGGCAGCCTTTACTTGGGCCTGTGAGTCTCAAACTGAGGTATGTGTACCCCGGGGACCTGGTACCCAGAGGGCATCGAGGGCACCTCTTCCTGGATTGCACACAATAACAAGCCATTTCAAAGTGCATCTCAAACTGTAATCCGGCAGGCTGAAAGGATGGACCACAAAAGCCCTCCCAAAAGGCAACTGGCCCCAAGGGGGAAAGTAGCCAGCTTGACCCAGGAGCCAGCCCCGTTACATCCTGACTCCGTAGGTGGGGGGAGGGCCCAAGGATCTGAATGTCTAACAACTCCCGAGTATGGCCGAGCTCCAGTCCACAGCCCAGACTTCCAGTAGGAAGGTTTAAATAGTATTTTCTTACAAATCAAGTGTAAATAGATTGTAGAGTAAAATACAACATGTTTGTAGACTGTGAGTATTGTTAAAAAAATAAAATCCAGCCCTGGCTGGTGTGGCTCAGTGGGTTGCAGAGCCGTCCCCATGCACCAAGGAGTCTCAGGGTCAATCCCCAGTAGTCAGGGCATATACTGGGTTGCAGGTTCGACCCTCAATCGGGGCGAATGTGGGAGGCAGCCAATTGATGTTTCTCTTTCTCTCCCTTCTGTCTTTCTCTCTCTCTTAAATCAATTTTTTAAAATCAATTGAGTGAACCAAGATGGCGACATAGGTAAACACCGGAGATTGCTGCCTTGCACAACCACTTCAAAAATACAACTAAAAGACGGAACGGACATCATCCAGAACCACAGGAAGGCTGGCAGAGTGGAAATTCCACAACTAGAAGGAAAGGGAAAAGCATACCGAGACTCAGAGGAGGTGCAGTGCGGAAGTAAAATACAAAGGTGCAGAGGTGCATGCGGAGAGGGCTGGCGGCTGAGGACATGATTGTCTTTTTCAATCGGGAGGGAGTCTCAGGCTCTGAGCTCCAGTTCCGGGCGAGTCTCTGGGGACCCAGACTCATACGGGAGAAAAGGGACTGTCTGGCATCAGTCGGAACTCGAGGGCAGCTTTCTTTCAGAGGCGCTCGAATGGATTGCCGATTGCCAGGGCCTCTGAGGGCAGGATTGAGAGCAGCCATACTGCTCGCTCTGCCAGCCCAGTTGATCCTCTGGGTCCCTGCCCTGCCCAAGCCCTGCAGGGATACTTTTGCATATGAAAGACCCAGCCCTTTGTAATCTGAAAATTACTTAACAAACTGCAGCTGGCCCAAGGCCCCAGGGCAACTTGCATTGCTTTACAGCTGGCTTCTGCAGGGTAGCCTCAGGCAGAGGCTAGATTAGCACCTCCTTAAATCCAAGAGCAAGTGTACCCAGTGGTCAGAGTGGGATCATCCAATTATAACTCCACAGATCCATAAGGGACACACTCAGGGGCAGACTCAGTGAGCACCAAAGCCCCACTGAAGCAAGTCTTGCCCCATAAGGGTGTCTTCAGCACAGAAGTCCTCCCACCGTAGACACAGCTGATTCTCGCAGCCAATTGGCATGGAGGTCAATCCCTCCCAGTGTTACCTACAACAATCAAGGCTTAACTACAACAAGACTGTGCACAAAGCCCACAAGGGGATGCACCAAGAATGTCTACCTCAGGTAATTGGGGAGGCTGAGCCACTGGGCCCTATAGGACACTTAGCACAGAAAGCCACTCTATCGACACAGCGAAGCATAAAAAATGCGGAGACAAAGAAAAAGGACACAAATGACAGAAATAGAGGAAAGCAAACTACTGGATATAGAGTTCAAAACCACACTTTTAAGGTTTTTCAAGAATTTTCTAGAAACCGCCAATAAACTTAATGAGAACCTCAAGAAATCTAGTGAGACCCTCGATGTTGTGATAAAGGACCAACTAGAAATTAAGCATACACTGACTGAAATAAAGAATATTATACAGACTCCCAACAGCCGACCAGAGGATCGCAAGAATCAAATCAAAGATTTGAAATACGAAGAAGCAAAAAACAGAAAAGCAAAATGAAAAAGAATCCAAAAATACGAAGATAGTGTAAGGAGCTTCTGGGACAGCTTCAAGCATACCAACATCCGAATTATAGGGGTGCCAGAAGAAGAGAGAGCAAGATATTGAAAACCTATTTGAAGAAATAATGAGAGAAAACTTCCCCTACCTGGTGAAAGAAATAGACTTACACGTCCAGGAAGGGCAGAAAACCCCAAACAAAAGGAATCCACAGAGGACCACACCAAGACACATCATAATTAAAATGCCAAGAGCAAAAGACAAAGAGAGAATCTTAAAAGCAGCAAGAGAAAGACAGTCAATTACCTGCAAGGGAGTACCCATACAACTGTCAGCTAATTTCTCAACAGAAACTTTGAAGGTCAGAAGGGAGTGGCAAGAAATATTCAAAGTGATGAATGCCAAGAACCTACAACCAAGATTACTTTATCCAGCAAAGCTATCATTCAGAATTGAAGGTCAGATAAAGAGCTTCACAGATAAGAAAAAGCTAAAGGAGTTCATCACCACCAATCCAGTATTATATGAAATGCTGAAAGGGATCCTTTAAGAAGAGGAAGAAGAAGAAAAAGGTAAAGATACAAATTATGAACAACAAATACACATCTATCAACAAGTGAATCTAAAAATCAAGTGAATAAATAATCTGATGAACAGAATGAACTGTTGATTATAATAGAATCAGGGACATAGAAAAGAAATGGACTGACTATTCTTGCCGGGGAAAGGGGTGTGGGGAATGCGGGAAGAGACGGGACAAAAATCATGCACCTATGGATGAGGACAGTGGGTGGGGAGTGAGGGCGGAGGGTGGGGTGGGAACTGGGAGGAGGGGAGTTATGGGGGGAAAAGGAGGAACAAATGTAATAATCTGAACAATAAAGATTAAAAAAAAAAAAGATTAGTGCTATCAACCAAAAAAAAAAAAAAAAATCAACTGAGTAAATCTTAAAGATCTTACTGGGTGACTCGGTTGATTGGAGCATCGTCCCGTACAGGGAATTGATTTCAGGTTCAATTCCCAGTCAGGGCACATACCTAGATTAGGGGTTCAAACCCTGATCAAGGCTGTATTTCTCTCTCACATTGATGTTTCTCTCTCTCTAGCCTTCTCTCTCTTTCTTTCTCTCTCTCTCTCTCTCTCTCTCTCTTCCCCTTCCTCTCTCTAAATCAATAAGCATATCTTCAGATGAGGATTTTTTTTAAATCTTTATTCAACTTCAAGAATCAAGCAGCATCCAGTCTAGCAGATAGAAAGGAGATCCAAAGAACTGTAGCAGGCAAGAGACTTCATCGACAGAAGGGAGGCGCAGGAACGAGGAATTTGTGCGAGGCCAGAACAAGCGGACCAGTTATTGGAAGATGACTTTCCTTACAGCGAACAGCAGGGGCCTATCAGTCAGATTACCTCATGCTGGTCAGATGACTCCTGGCTGGCTGGGCTAAGGTTCCATTTCTGGGAGGATGAAACCATAATTAAGTGAAATCTCAGTTTGGTGACATGGGGCTTAGCATAAGTGGCTCCAGTTCGGGGCCTGTTGTCTTGTTTTCAGCCGTCTAAAACACAAACACACAATAAATGCTACCCTGCGGTAAACTATTTCAGATGCACCATCACTGTCATCCCCGGCCCTCTCGGGATGCGAATTCTCTGTCCTGAGGTCGGCTTTGGGAGGACCAACACCTAATGAGCCTTGTCTGAAGCCACAGCAACCTACACACTCAGGTAAGGGCCCAGGTCATACTGCTGTGGGGCCCCCTCACAAAGAGAAACCCAAGTACAAGGAGCCTCTCTCCCCTACCCCAACACTGGCCTTGGGCAGCCCCCACAGCCTGGAGGCCCAGAGGTGCCTCAGCAGAGCGGGCCTAGGGCAGATGTGGAGCAGTTCTGTGGTCCCAGGAAAGGGCCAAACATGTTCATTTAAACCCTTCCAGGGGAATGTGTCCAGAATGTGCCAAGCACATAGAGATGAATCAACGGCCTCCTGGGGGTCCTCAGGCAACGAAACAGGGACTTGTTGGCAGAGAGATAGGGTCCTAGAACAAGAACAGCTTGTCCAGGGACATCCCATCCTGAGGATGTGGCGCCAAGATGGAGGGCCAAATGGCCTGGCTGGCGGTGTGACTCAGTGGATTAGAGGCTTGTACCATACACTGAAAGGTCGTGGGTTCCATTCCCAGTCAGGGCACATACCTAGGTTGCAGGTTCAATCCCCAGTCAGGGAGTGCAAGAGGCAACTGATCTCTCTCCCTCTCTCTCTCTCCCTCTCTCTCTCTGTCCCTCTCTTTCTCTCTCTCTCTCTCTCTCTCTCTCTCTCAAATCAATGAACAACAGATCCTCAGATAAGGATCTATAATAATAAAAGGGTAATATGCTAATTAGACCGGATGTCTTCCAGATGTCATTCCGGACATCCTTCCTGACGCAACCAGGCCGGAGGGAAGCCAGCCCGGGTCCGGGTGCCTGTGTTGGCCCGAGGGAAGCCGGTGTTGGCAGCCGGGGGAAGGAAGGCCTACTCTTGCACGAATTTTCTTGCATCAGGTCTCTAGTTTAAAATAATAACTAAAGAGAGTTCTGCAACCCCTTAATGAGAGAAAGGAGCCCCAAGAGGAAGGAGGGGTTTTAAGAGACCAACACTCTACAAGGTCAGCAAGTTGCTCGTGGGGAGTAAGGGGTAAAGGGGTGCCAAGTTAGGAGGAGGGAGCCAGGGCCAGGTCATGGTAGACTTTTACATCGTGAGACAGAGTTTGGACTGCATCCTGGGGACAATGGGGAGCCTTGGAGAGTTTTGAGGAAAGAGTGGCGTGGTCAGGTTGTGTTTCAGCTGGATCACTCTGGAGGCTGGGTGGAGACTCAGGGAGGCAAAGACAGGCATCCAGTGGGAAATGAAAGCCTGAACTGAGGCAGCCGCAGTAACGTGGGGAGAGATCTTTGGGTCAGGCCGGCAGCAAGGGGTCCTGCGTGTCTCCGGGGACTGAGTCTGTGTCAGGATGGGTTTGCCCCTGGGGTGGGAAGGGGTGTCCCGACCCCCCTGCAGCATGGGGAGAGGCTGCCGGGGCAGGAGCTGTGTGGGAGGTGGGAGAGCTCGCCTCCATCTGCCCCCTTCTGGTCACGTATGTGCTCCTTTGTCCATGCATATGCACACGTGCCTGTGTGTGCGCATGGTCTATACAAACAGTAATGCCACTTACCTTGTTCACGTCAGCACTGCCCTTTTCCCGCGAGTGCTGTTTCTCAGAGACGGGCCTCCGTGGGCGCAGAAGACTTCCTCACTTTTCATGGCTGCACGGTCCGTGGCACGCGGGCCCTCATTTAAGGTCTCTCCTTTGCATGGAGGTTTGTGCTGTTTTCTCTTTCCTTACTATTCCAAACAACACTGCAATAAATATCCTTTTTTGCCCTAACCGGTTTGGCTCAGTGGATAGAGCCTCAGCCTGCAGACTCAAGGGTCCCAGGTTCAATTCCGGTCAAGGGCATGTACCTTGGTTGCGGGCACATCCCCAGTGGGGAGTGTGCAGGAGGCAGCTGATCGATGTTTCTCTCTCATCAATGTTTCTAACTCTCTATCCCTCTCCCTCCTCTCTGTAAAAAAAGCAATATAATATGTTTTAGCCGAAACGGGTTTGGCTCAGTGGATAGAGCGTCGGCTTGTGGACTGAAAGGTCCCAGGTTCGATTCCGGTCAAGGGCATGTGCCTGGGTTGCGGGCACATCCCCAGTAGGAGATGTGCAGGAGGCAGCTGATCGATGTTTCTCTCTCATCGATGTTTCTGGCTCTCTATCTCTCTCCCTTCCTCTCTGTAAAAAATCAATAAAATATATTTAAAATATATATATATATATATATATGTTTTAAAAAACAAATAAATAAATAAAAATAAAAAAATATCCTTTGCGGTCCTGTCATTGCTTATGTGATTCCGGACATCTGTATTACAAAGCCCTAGAAAGCGAGCCGCTACATCAGGTGGCATGTGCGTTTCAGTTTGAATGGATGCTGCCAGAGGCCCACGATTTGTACTGACGTAGCAAAGCATGTGGCCTGAGGAGCCTGAAGCCCCAGCCCCACCAGCCCAGGTGTCAGCAAGCTGGCTGGTCTTTGTCTGAAAACACCAGCTTTTCAGAGCATCTCCCACGCCTGGCTCTGCCTGCTGGAGAACGCCCGCCCTGTGCGTCACAGTGAGCACCCGGGGCTGACCACCCGGAGCCCGGCCCTGTGCTGGCCGCTGCCCCCGCCGTCCCCGGCCAGTCCCCTGGCCTCTGCTGGACCAGACTTGGAAGGCTCTCTCCCTCTCCATGTACTCCACCCCCAGGCCGGAGGGGCGGGCCCAGCCAGCCTCCCAACAGAGCAAAACGAGTTCCAGCAACACGCTTTGAGAGTTCAGAGGCGTCGCAGAGGGAGAATGACTTTAAACCTTGCGAGTTCTGCCTTCACTGGGCACCTGAGGTGCGGGGATGGTGGAAGCCGCGTCTGCTTCTAAAATCTGTTCCCAGAAAACCTTGAAATGTTCAAGAGTCCACTTGATTATTTACCAGACATTGACTTTTCATAAACGCTGCCTTTGTCAAGGTACAGAGCAGCCACCAGGGGCCAAGAAATATGGCCTGTGAGCCTCACGGGGGCTGTCTGGCTGCTTTCCGGGAGCCATTCTGCTGCGAGAGTCCAGCGTGGTGCACAGTAAATACTCGCTCCCTGTGGGCGGATGCGGACGGACAGCGGGTGCCCTACCAGAAGGCGGAGCCGCTGGCGATGCGATGTTAGGGTTTGGAGGAGCTCCTTTCACCCACCTTCAGCCAGAAATCTCCCCGGGCACCTGGAACCCCACTCTTAGCCCTTTTGTATTGTTATGTTTAAAGAGCTTTCTGGCCCAGCCATGAGGCTCAGTGATTGAACATCGACCTATGAGCCAAGAGGTCCCGGTTCGATTCCCAGTCAGGGCACATGCCTGGGCTGCAGGCTCGATCCCCAGATCATGCAGGTGGCACTCGATCAATGATTATTTCTCATCATGGATGTTTCTATCTCTCTCTCCCTCTCCTGAAATCAATAAACATATATTTTTTAAAAAACAGCTTTATGAAAGTATAATGGACATATGATACACTGCATATATTTAAGGTATATTATTTGACTAGTTTTGACACATGTAGGTACCCATGAAACCATCATCACCATCAGGATAGTGAGTTAATTCATTATCCCCAAAAGTTTCCTTGATCCTTTGTGATTCCTCCCTCCTGTTCCCCACTTCCTTCCTCCCCTCCATTCCTGGGCCCAGACAACCACTGATCTGCTTTCTAATAAGATAGATGAGTTTGCATTTCCTAGAGTTTCATATAAATGGAGCCCTCACGACAACTAGTGAGGGATTATTGGCCCCATTGACTCTGGCGCAACCTTAGTAACAGCTCAGGCAATCGAGTGTGGGTGGGGCAGGGGTAGTGATCCTCTCTAGGACATTGGTGCTGTAGCCCGGTGCTGCCATGTAACCAGTCTGACTGCCCTGAGGCCACCATGCTGTGAGGAAACCCAAACCAACCCCTCAGATCTGCCTACATGAAGAGACACCCCCAGCCAATCCTCTACCTCATCACACACACACACACACACACACACACACACACACACACCAGCCCACCCCGCCTTTCCTCCTTCCTCCACACACACACACACACACACACACACCCGTTCCTGACCCCTCCCACCCCCTCACTCCTTCTGCCCACCCTGCTACTCTGGCCTGAAACAGTGTGAGAGAGACCCTTCATGCCCAGAACTGCCCAGCCAAGCACGTCCAGGATTCCCAACCATAGAAACCATGACAGGCACTAAGTGTGGGGCGATCCACTTCATGCCTCTACGTTTAGGAGCTTTTGTAGGGTTTGTTTGAGCAACAAGAGATAACAGAACAGTCCTCAAGGTCCCACAGTGGCCAAGCTGTGACTGAACATGACTCCCAATTGCCTCTCGGATCCATGAGCAGGGGAGGAGAAATCCCTCTTTAAAATGCCAGAAAGAATTTTTAAATCATTGCAGGCCACAGAGTCATGCGCCTCAGAGAGAGAAAACCCTCTCAGCCAAGGAGAGGAGGAGGAGGAGAGGGGGGAATCCGCAGGGAGATAAAGGAGCGTGGACCCAGGGAGTGCAGTGCGCAGTGGGGTCGAGTTACTTGGGATGAAACGTTGGGGATGTCCGTGCGGCTTTGGAATAAAAAGTAGGTTAATAAAGCTGATAAACGGGAGGCGGGTCTGAACGCATTACTCCATGAGGGATGGCTGTTTCTCGATGAGCAGAGGCTGAGGCAGAGGCGGGGGAGAAACCCTGCTGTCGGGCCCCAAAGTCTGGGTCAGCGTGCACACGGCCATGATCTTTGGAGGAACCATGGAGGGGTCAAGGCCTTTGACCTGTGCGTTAACAATCTGCGCCTTCTGCTGGGAAAGGGTCGCGCTGCCGGGTCAGTGGGAGGAGGGGAACAGGGCCGGGCTGCAGGCGGTCCCACAACAGAAGGCACATTGATCGCTCTCAGACCACAAAGGAGAGTGCCATGAGGTTAAAGCCTGCCGAGGGCTAAGGAGTTCATGAGATCCCCAGGAAGCCAGCCCCGTGGAGGTCAGGGAGCGGGGAGGGAGGCCGAGAGGAGCCTGCCCCTCGGTTCACCCTGGCCTTGGCTTTCTCTCTTTTTTCTTTGGGTCTCAGACTCGGCCTTTCTGGGGGCGCCAAGGGCCAGCCAGCTGGAATAATATTCTCTAGAAGCCCAAGAGGCATCCTGGGCTCTGAACGAGCAAGTGCTCACGGAGTCCCGCCCCACACTTGAGACTGTGACTCAATACTGGGGGAGTAAGGTGTCTCTCTTTTGGTTTAATGTCTGTATGAGTTTCCTGATGCTGCTGTAACAAACTTGGCGATTTTAAACAGCACACGTTAGAACTGAAAACAGATAAACAAATTTTTGTACCCAAATGTTCGCAGCAGCTCTATTCACAAGAGCCAAAAACAAACAAAACAAAAAAAAACTGCACAGATGGCCATCCACTAGTGAAGGACTGGCAAAACGTTGCCTGTCCACACAGTGGAATACTATTCATCCACAAAAAGGAAATCATTCTGCTAAGTGAGAGCAGACAGACATGAAGAGTTATATTGTCTGATTCATTTTATATGAAGTGTCCTGCGTAGGTAAATCCATAGCAACAGGAAGCAGGTCCGTGGTTGCCAGGGGCTGGAGGAAAGGGAAGTGAGAGCTTCCTCACGGGATAATGAAAGGAAGGGACAGAGCTGGTGGCTACATATCATGATGGGTGCACTAAATGTCACCGAACTGTACACTTCAACGTGGCTACGTTTATGTTCCATACCTTTTACCTCAAAATAAGTAAATAAATTATTATTTTTTTTATCTTGAGTTCTGGAGGCCAGAAGTCCAAAATTTGTCTCATGGGGCCAAAGTCATGGTGCTGGCGGGGCTGGTTCCTTCTAGAAGATCTTAGGGAGGATCTGTCTCTTCGCCTTTTTCAGCTTCGAGGTGACAACTGCTCTCCGTGGCCGGTGGCCCCTCCGTTCACAGTCTGGCGAGCTCGCTCTCCACCTCACATCGCCTCCTCTTGACTTGGACCCTCATGCCTCCCTCTTATAAGGACCCTTCCGATTCCACTGGACCCACTTGGATAATCCCAGGTAACCTTCCCATATCCTCCACTTAAGCCATCTGCGAATCCCTTCCTCCATGTGGGGACACGCACAAATCCCAGGGACTAGGAAGTGGCTATCGTCAGGGGCCGTTAGGCTGCTGACCATGGTATCAGAGTCTGTTTCCTTGGTGTTTAGATTCCTCCGGAGAGACGCCCCTGCCTGTCTGTGGTCATCAGACTGAACCAGCTTTGTCCTGGCCGGCAAGAAGGACCCTCCTCCTGAGGCACCAATAGGGCAAGGTGTGAGCTGCCTGATCCCTTTCCCTGGGAGTTATCCAGGGGAGTGGAACAGAGGGCTTCAGACCCTGGGCTGGGGGCGTAAAAGGCTGGCAGCGGGAATAGGCTGCTGGCAGTGACGTGCTGATACGTCAACTTTCAGAGGGAAAAGCCCTGCTATGTAGACATTCCCACCGTAGCCAATTTCTGGCTACCAGAGCGACATGATTGCCCGTGGTGTCGGGAAGAGACGCACAGCATCATGAGCCATCACAGCAGCTGCACCCACCACTGCCCACAGGGGACACCAAGGTTGCCAAGGTCCAGCTGCAGAGACACAACTGAAATATGACCCCAAGGCAGGTAACGGGAGGTTTACATACAAAACCCAACCAGCATCAGAGGACAGAGCAAGCCGTGTCCAGGGGATGTCTTGTCAGAGGGGGCAGATGGGCGTGCACTTCACACCCATGGGTCTGGTCTGTTGAAGAAGACAGACTTACTGTGCTGGCTTTTCTTTAGGCCCCAGAACTACACCCGACTTTGTGAGGCCTCTGTGGTTCCTTCCTGAGGGCGGGAGAGGAGTTGAGTTGGAGGCTTCTTTGAGATGCTATGTTAGTCTGCTCAGGCGGCCATCATCAAGTGCCGCACAGCGGGCGTCTTGAACACCTGAAATGTATTGTCTCGCAGTTCTGGAGGCTGGAGGCCCAAGTCAAGATGAGGGCAGGGCTGGTTTCTCCTGAGGCCTCTCTCCTTGGCTTACAGGAGGCCGCCTTCTTACAGGTCCTCACATGGCCTTTCCTCTGTGTGCACACATATCTGTGCCCGAATCTCCTCTTCTTATAGGGCCACCTGTCACATTGCATTGGGGGATACCCCAAATGCTTCATTCTAACTTCATTACCTCTGTGAAGGCCCTATCTCCAAATATAATCACGTTCTAAGGTACAGAGGGTTAGGACTTCAACATATATATTAGGGTGGGGGAGACGGTGACAAATGCTTACAAAGGGCTTGATGCTCTGACCATATGCAAGCGAGTTCGGGGCTACCCCACTGGCACCTCCCTCCCCCACCCTTGTTCTCTCTCCTGCCACCTGTTTTCTGGAGCTTCACTTCCTCCTCTTTCCGTCTCTTTCCCCCTCCCATCTTTATCTCCCCCTCCCCTTCCCCATCCTTTCTTCCCTCTGAGGACAAAGCAAGGGGTGGCTCTAGGAGGGGCCCTTGTCTGGTGTAACTGAATCTGGTGGTTGGCTCCAGAGGTAGGTTAGGACCAGGAGATGTGTTGAGGTTTGGGATAATGGTCTGGGGTCGAGAGACCACAAACAGGGAGGTCTGTGCACAGGTCGGGGCAGGGCGGGACCATGATGAGACTTTGCACACATGTCTTCCGAGTGTTAGGATGTGGTGATTGACAGGAGGAAGAAATTGCCTTTGGTTGCACCATTTGCTCTATTACCGGGCACCAATGCTGGGGACCTGAATTCCTGGGGGCCAGCTCTGAAACTCAGTTTCCCAACATGAAAACAAGCCAGTGCGGACCCACCGTCCCTTCTACAAAACCTCAGGGCCAAATGTGTTTCAGAAGTCAAGATATTCTTTATGTTAGAAAGATGATATGGTACACATATCATGTGTTACATAGTAGAAGTGAATTAATGAGATGGTGGGAATCCTTTCACAATGTGTATCAAGTCACCATGATGTACACTTTAAATATCTTACAATTTTATTTGCGAAATATATATATCAAATTGTCCCCTAATATGCAAATTGTCCCCACGGGAATTTGACCAGGAGACCGATAGCTCGCTTTGATGTGCACTGACCACCAGGGGGCGGCACAGAATGAAGAAAGGCAGCGGGGGCAGGGAGGCCCTGGCCGGCAGCCGTAAGAAAGGCCTTGGCCGGCAGCCAGAAGGCCCCGATTGGCCCCGATCACTGGCCAGGCCTAGGGACCCTACCCTAGTATCTCAATAAAACCCTCTCTGTTGCTCCTATTCCCCTCTCGCTCAGCAGTGGGTCCTGGGGACCATCCACTGCCTCCCGTGTCCCCAGCCCAACCCTGGGTGCCTCCTTATGGCCTGCCTGGCCCCCGCTGTGGAGGCTGCAGACTCAGGATGTCTGGCCAGCAATGTGGGGCCACTGAGCCCTGCCCACCAAGGCCATGGTCCTGCTGTGTGCTGACCCCTGGCCACAGTCAGCCTGAAAGACATGCCCTCTGCCTCCACCTCCCATGGGCCTTGTCTTCCACCATCTGGGTGGCTGAGCCCCTCTCCTGCATCTCAACCAGCTGGTCAACATCTGGCCAGAGGCCTGGCCACTGAGGAGCTGCCTGGGTCACAGGGAGCCCCAATAAACCTGCAAATCAAATACTGAGACACAGCCAGGCTGGTGTAGCTCAGTGACTGAGTGTCGACCTATAAACCAGGAGGTCTGGGTTCGATTCCCTGTCAGGGCACATGCCCAGGTTTCGGGCTCCATCCCCAGTGTGTGGCAGCCTATCAATGATTCTCTCTCATCATTGATGTTTCTATCTCTCTCTCTCTCTCCCTCTCCCTTCCTCTCTGAAATCAGTAAAAATATATTTTTAAATTAAAAAAAAATACTGAGACCCAATCTGACCTAAGCCCACCACTCTTTGCAGCTGTTTACCCCAAGGCCCTGCAGCTTGGGTGGGTCCACCTTCCTGCTGCCCCTGCCCCGCTGAGGCCCCTCCACCTCTTCCATCCTCAACAGCCTCCTTTCAGGGCTCTGAAATCTCAAAGCCTTTCCACAGCCTCTCCCTGGCATCTTCCTATTGCCCAGGCTGCTGCTCAAATGCTTCCCCATCAGCAAGGCCTTCCCTGACCCCATCTCAGTTACTCCCAGGCCATGGTTTGTGAGCCCAGTCTAGCCTCCAGATGACCTCCATGCAACTAACCAGGTAGAATTTCTGTGCACAAGGTCAGGCAGGCGTCAAGAGGGCCTCCGTGCAGGGGCAGGGATGGGGAGGAAGGTGGGAATACAGGAATACACACCGGGTATAGCCATCATTTTCTGCACAAGGCAGAATAGTAAATATTTTGGGTTTTTATGGGCCCTATGGTCTCTGTCAGACTATTCATTCACTGTGCTATTGAAGTGCAAAACAGCACTTTCTTTACAAAAACAGGCAACAGGCCGGCCTTGGCCCCCAAGCCACAATTTGCCAGGCCCTGATATAGCTATTTAGTCTAGGAATTAGGTCATCCCCAAGTAGAGGATTCCCAAGATCCAAGTATGTGAAGAAACAAGGGGAAAAGAGGGAGCCAGTGGGATAAGGGACACGCAGAGTCCGAATGTGCTTTTACCACGCCTTCAGTAGCATGTCCTGGGCTTACTCACAAGCACTTCCACTTGGTCGGCCGGACAGCCCCTGTTTATGGGGCCCCATGTCTGACTTTAGAATTACGTTAGAATGTAACAGGGAGATGCGATTCCATTCACAGAGACTTATTTTGCAGTCGACTTTGTTAGGAGCCATCAGAGCTTTGGATTTCGAAGCACCTTCACTCTCAGTGCTGGGATTCCTCCTACGTACCTCTTGCTAAGTGATCGTGTTTGGACATTTGGCAGTCGAATGGTTTCTGTAGTGGCAAGTTCTACCTTTCAGTGAACTGTTTGCCTGCATCTCTTACAGACTGGCCCTAGATAAGCACTTGGCTGTGTTTTTCAACATAATAAACCAAAAGTATCTTCAAGACCTGAAAGACCCTCTCCCAGTATCCACAGGTCGCTCCTCCCTCTGTTACAGACTTCTCCATAGTATCAAGCTAACTGGCTTGAATTGCCCTTTGGTGGCTAGCTGCTGATTAACCATGTCATGTCCTTGCAGTGGCTCGACAGACGTCAGATGAATTCAAGTGGATGACAAAAGCAGACACTAAGAAGCTCTCCAGCCCTTCCACAAAGGGGACGCGTGACAAACACTTCCAAATTCCCGCCCAGAAATTACATGCGCTGCAAACTCCGTGTGTCTGCAAGCATTTGTGCAGAGGCAGGAGAAAAATATGTCAGGAAGTGGTGTGCAGGGAGTTTCTATCCTGAGTAAGCAGTTTGTATCAGTTTGTGTTACTCATCTGCTACTGTGTAGCAAAGTACCTTAAAATTTAGTGGCTTAACCAAAGATAAACATTGATGATCTCTCATCATTTCTATAGAACAAGAACTTGGCAATGACTTGGGTGGGAGTTCCTGGCATGAAGTTGCAAATCAAGTTGTTGACTGGGCCTGTCATCTCCCAAAACTTTGACTAGGGGCGGAAAACCCGCCTGGCAAGTTGGCACTGTCCATTGGCAAAGGCCTTGGCCCCTCTCCCCATGGGCCTGTCCATAGGACAGTTTGAGTGTCTCCATGACACTGAGAGAGAGGAACAAACTTTCCTTTACCCTCCAGGTTCTTCTGGCTGGTCTTATACTCAAACCAGTGACCCGATGCACGGATTCGTGCACATTGAAAGGAAATTAATTAGAAGGTGGCCAGCAGGGCAGGACTGGGTGAGACGGGCTGGACACGCCCTGGAGCCAACCTCCCCCAGTCCCTCCGGAGTCTGTGGAGTGAGCGGGGTCCCTCCAGCAGGTGGGGTCCCTCCGCCTGGCCTGCAGGGATCGGGCCAAAACCAGCTCTCCAACATCCCCCGAGGGGTCCCGGAGTGCGAGAGGGCACTCTGCGAAGTTGCTGCCGTACAGGGTGTGGAACGCAAACGCAAGTGTGCAGTAAACCAGATTCAGGGCCGACAGTGCCCCAGCAACAACATAACCCACGGCGGAAGGTGGAATCATGTGGCCCTGCTAGGAATCGGGCTCCCTCCTCTCTGGTTTCAGGATGCGTCCCCAGAGAACTGCTGCTACCAAGTCACTGCAGCTCGGCAGCTCCTGCGTTGAGCATCTGCCCCCTGGTGGTGAATGTGCATCATAGCGACCGGTCGGACAGTGGGAGGGACACTTAGCATATTAGGCTTTTATATACGAGTATATAAATAGACATAAGACAGATTGGCAAGAGAAAATAACCAAATTTAATACATACAGATGTATGGGAACCCCACATACATGAGAGAGTCAGAAACTCCACATGTGCGAGAAGTTCAGAGGTAGGAAGGAACATAGGCATACAAGACATCCTGCACTAGGGATGAGGGCTGCAAAGTGTCATTACCCAATGATAAGAAGAGCAGATGTTTAGTAAAAAGAAGTTGCCCTGAGGTATAGGTAGGTCAAAAGATTATCTCTGATAATCTCCCATTTGGGGCAAGGCCTCTAATTCAAGTATTCAAGGAAGGAGCAGAAACTTATCTTCAGTCTGAAGATAAAATTGCCTTTAGCTCAAAATAATTCACATACCACTGAGACACATCCGGGGTGGCTCCTTCAGAGCCCCCACAACACAGCAGCTGGCTTCCCCCAGAGCAAGTGTCCGAGAGAGGCCAACACGAAAACGTCAAAGTCTTTTATTGACCAGGACATGTACCTGGTTTGCAGGATCCCGCCTCAGTCAGGGTGCATATGGGAGGCAACCAAGAAGAAGGAGAGGATCCCAACAAATCAACAAAAAGTTCTGGAACTAATAGCTACTGTGACAAGGTTGCAGAATAAGAAAGTAATATACAAAAGCCAATTGGTTCTTTTTATATCAGCAATGGATATAATAGAATTCAAATTGTTTTAATTGAAATTAAGAACACAGTGCCACTTATATTAACACCGTACTTAGGTATAAATATAACAAAATATGTATAATATCTATATGGTAAAAACTACAAAACTATTGAAAGAAATAAAAGGCATTCTCAGTAAATGGAGAGATATACCATATCCATGGATAGGAAGACTCAGTATTGCCAAGATGTTTGTTCCTCCCAAATTGATCTATAAATTCAATGCGATCCAAATCAAAATCTCAACCCATTATTTTGTGGATATCAACAAATTGATTCCAAAGCTTATATGGAAAGGTGAACTACCCAGAATATCCAACAGAATGTTGAAGGAGAACAAAGTTGAAAGACTGACACTACTCAACTTCAAGATTTACTATAAGGCTAGGGTATTCAAGACAGTGTGGTATTAGCGAAAGAGAGAAAAATTGATCAATGGGACAGAATGGAGAGCCCAGAAATAAATCCACACAAAATATAGTTACTGATCTTTGACAAAGAAGCAAAGGCAATTCAGCTCTGGCTAGTTGCTCAGTGGTTAGAGCATCAGCCTGCAGGCCAAGGGGCTGAGGGATCGATTCCCGGTAAAGGACAAGTACCTGGGTTTCAGGATCCCCACCCAGGTCGGGATGCATATGGGAGGGAACCAATCAATGTTTCTTTCACATCAATGTGGGTGTTCTCTCTCTCTCTCTCTCTCTCTCTCTCTCTCTCTCCCTTCCTCTCTTTTTAAAGTCAATAAAAACATATATATATGGTGTCTCCAAAAAATGTAAACACACTTTGAATGATTATAAAGTCGGTGTTTATTAACATACAGCTCATTTTCAAAATTTAAAAGAATCTACAGAAATGAATTTTTTTTTTTTTGTCAATGCCTGTTTTCAAAGTGATGACCATTCTGGTCCAGGCACTGCTGATAATTCGAAGCAATGGAATCCCGAACATCAAGAATCATTTTGTTCAGTATTAGTGTGCCCTCAATTCATCAATTGTTGCCAGTTTTGTACCGTAAACTTTATCTTTTATGTATCCCCATAAAAAAGCCTAGTAAATAAATTTTCTTTGTTCAAAGTTTAGGCTTTAAAATCAGTTAAACCTAAAAGGGAGTAAAAATTAAGTGAGTTATCAGCTGTTTATACATTTTGGGAGGACACTTTGAATTATTATAAAAGCAGTGTTTGTACTTCGACTTGTGTTTTCAAACTCCCGGTAGGATGAACTTCCTTTGTTCAAAGCTAAGTCTGGCTGAAAAGAAACACCAATTGAGCTATCGACTGTTAAAGTGTGTATACATGTTTTTGGGGACACCCTGTATGTATATATGTATGTATGTATGTATATTTATGGTTTCAGGGCATTGTGAAGTGGGCTGTAAACCTAAAACCTGTGTTGGCCTGAGCAGGCCCATTCTGAGAGAGGTAGACGTCCTGTTCTGAGGGAGGAGGTAAGCAGCCCTGTGACCTCAGTCCTGGGACTTCCGTCAGGAGGGTCATGTGGCTGCTTGGGATTAACTGGGGGCAAACTGCAGACCGTACAGCTGAACTAGTCTCCACTCCTCGATCTTGGTCTTCCCAAACCTGCTACGTACTTTAATGATGCTTTTTTTTTTTTTTGCTGGAAGTAACACAATGTCCAATTCAGAAGGGCCTAAGCCAGCCGTGGGCAAACTACAGCCCGCGGGCCGGATCCGGCCCGTTCGGCTGTTCTATCCAGCCCGCGGAGCCGAAAGAGCGGAGGGTTCTCTTGCTCTCCCCTCCGCTCCTTCACCAGCAGCAGTGTTAACATGTATTAGTTCACACAAACACTCCATCCATGCTTTTGTTCCGGCCCTCCGGTCCAGTTTAAGAACCCATTGTGGCCCTCGAGTCAAAAAGTTTGCCCACCCCTGGCTAAGCAATCAGAGGTCTCTATTCCTCCTAACAAGAAGTCCAACATTAGGGAGATCCCAGGGTTATTTTAGTGTCTAAATGATGTCATCAGAGTCCCAGCCACTTTCTGTCTCTTTCTTCTGCCACCTACTATGCGCCAGCCACACTAGCCTTGTTTCTGTTCCCAAAATTACAAAACTCAAACCAGGTGGGAATGGGAATAGATGGGGCTGAAGACGGGAGCCGGGCCGGGCTCAGGAGCTGAACCAGAACGTATGGGAATGTCTCCTTTGCAAGACATTGCCATGGACACTCCCCTCCGCCCCTAGGTCCTGGAAGCATCTCCCTGGTTCTATAATTTTTCCTTGAATCACGGCTCCTAAACCTAAGTCAACCAAGTCCCTAGTAACAGAGTCCGGTTCCAACTCCCATGCGGAAGGAAAATGTGCTGTTCAGGGAAGAACAGCACAAAAGGGAATAATGGAGCACATTGATGAGGCCCGAGGAAGGACGTTCTGAAAGTAGAACCTCACCATACCAAACCCCACCAACCCTTCTTCAGGTCATGTCAGAACTGATTGCCCAAGTCCCAGACTTCCAGGAAACAACATTTGTCAACCCGCTGAGAGGTCCACATTGCCTGGAGAGGAAGCTGAAGAGTACTGCATCTTTAAAAAATGTTTTGATTGATTTGAGAGAGAGGAGGGAGAGAGGGGAAGAGAGAGGAAGAGAGGGAGAGAGGGGGAGAGAGAGGGAGAGAGGGAGAGAGGGGGAGAGAGAGGGAGAGAGGGAGAGAGGGGGAGAGAGAGGAAGAGAGGGAGAGAGGGGGAGAGAGAGGGAGAGAGTGAGAGAGGGGGAGCGAGAAAGAGGGAGGGAGAGAGGGGGAGAGAGAGAGAGAGAAACATCGATGGGAGAGAGAAACATCAATCAGCTGCCTCCTGCACTGGGGATCGAACCCGAGACCTGGATATGTGCCCTGATGGGAAATCGAACCAGCCACCTTTTGGTGCACAGGGCGCTTCTCAACCAACTGAGCCACTCCAGCCAGGGCAAGAGTGCTGTATGTTTTTTAACAGAATATTAAGTAGCAAATATTAAATTGGGTCAGTAAATACATTTGCATCTTGATGAGAACCCTGACTTGGGAATAGGGGCCTCTGCACAGGGTTTCATCGAACTAAGAAAGGTGAGCCTTCTTCAAAGTCAAATGAAATTAGTGGAAATCTGGGAGGAACTTGGCCAGGCCTCCAGTGGGGGCGGAAGGAGCCAGCAGGAAGGGGCAGCAGGAGGCTCCTTTGCCTGGTGCCCTGACCCTGCGGAGGCAGGTGCGCATGAGCTAGGACAGGCCTTCAAAGGCATTTGGCCAAACCCCTACAGGACTGATACAGAAGGTGCGGCAGATTGCATTCCAAATATGGCCACGATGATCTCTCCCATCTCATATGGCCTCCCTCAGTGTGAACTTGCCACTCTCCCATCAAGAGGTGGGGTCCAGGCGCCTCCCCTGAACCCCAGCAGGCTTGTGACTGCTTCTACCAAGATAGTATCATGGAAGTCACTGTGACTCTCCAAGTTCCGGGCCGAAAAAGCAATGTGGCTTCCCCTGGCTTTATTGGGATGCTCATCCTGGGGGAAGCTAACTATTATATAAGGAATTGACTTCTGCCCTAGCTGGTTTGGCTCAGTGGATAGAGCGCCAGCCTGCGGACTGAAGGGTCCCGGGTTCTATTCTGGTCAAGGGCACATGCCCGGGTTGCAGATCAATCCCTGGTATGGGGCGTTGATGTTTCTATCTCTCCCTCTCCCTTCCTCTCTGAAATCAATAAAATATTTGAGGGGGGGGAGAGAGAGAGAGAGAGAGAGAGAGAGAGAGAGAGAGAGAGAGAGAGAGAGAGAGAAAGGGAGGGAGGAAGGAAGGAAGGAAGGAAGGAAGGAAGGAAGGAAGGAAGGAAGAATTTGACTACTCAGAGACACACTAGAGAGGCCATGTGGAGCCTCCAGCAGCCAGTCAACACCAAATCCAGGCAGGTGACTGTGCCATCAGCCCAGTCGTGCCTTCAGACAACTGCATTCCCAGCCAGCGGCAACCTCAACCAAGTGGGAGGCTGGGAGGCCCCAAGTGAGAGCTGCCCAGCCGAACCATTTTCCAATTCCTGACTTACAACATAGGAGAAAAAAGAAAAGAAAAAACAGTTATTTTAAGCTGCTCCATTTTGGGGGTAACTTGTTATGCAACAGTAATAACCAGAACCAGAGGAAAGAGGGGGAAATAGAATGGAGGAGGTGGGGGAGGGGGAGGGAGGGGGTGTTGGCCGCGGAAGACAGGTTGAAGGACATTGAAGGAGGAAACAAAGATGAAGGTAAAGATGATGGGGATGGGGCAGAGAGAGAGGGAGACTAAAATACTGATGGGGTCCAACCTTCCTTTTCTGATGAGTTTTTCTCCTTCCCTTTGGGTCCTGGCATCAGGGGAATCACCTGCTCTTTTCTCCCTCACCTGGAGCTCCTAGAGTCTCCCTCCTGACCGCTGCACACCTTGATAACATGACTTCTTTGGAGGGGGGGGGGGGGGGCTATTTTCTGCTCCAACCCCCCTGTGATCCCTGCCTTTCTCAATGAAACCTTTACAGAATCTACACACCACTCTGCTCAATGCCAGCCACTCCCCTGGCCCTGCCCGTCCTCCCAGCGTCCTCCCTTCTTTTTCTGCATCTGCATCCATGTGACAATGGATGATGAGCAAATACTAGCACGTAGACCTCTGCTGCCTGTGTGTGAAACAAAAAAGCAGGGTTCAAGAAGGTCAGAGGAGGCTGGTTGGAAACTTTTGGGAGAGTTCAGTGGGAATTTTGACACTATGGCTTCCCCTTGGGTGATGCCTAATGGACGCTCTTGCCATGTAAACTGTCACTTTAACAATAAAACCCTCTCCAGTGACAGCTGGAGCCCTGCCACTTGGAGCATCAGGAGAACGTAAAGGATCTTCTTTGGAAACGACGTTCTGCATTGTAATTTTGGTTCTACTTTATTTTAATTTTTCTTTTTATGACATGTCTTCAAAATATTGCAGCCAAGAAATAGGGGGTAAGGAGAATAAATGAAGCAAGACTGGCAGCAGGGTGATCGTTACTTAAGCTGGAAGATGGGTCCATGGGGGTTCATTGCGCTATTCGCTCTGCTCCTGCACCTGCTCAAACATTTCCCATTATAAAAAGTTCCTTGTTTTTCTTTTTGTTTTGCTGGAAAGGAAAAAAAAGATATTACATTTTCAATGTTAAAGTGTGCAAGCTGCCTTGTTTCCATAAAACCAAATGTATACACAGATTTTTGATGCCTGTCTCACAACATGTAATACTTCAGAGCCTCTCAGTGTGAGTTACGTAATAAATATATTGTCAGCCTCGGTGTCTCCAAATCTAGCGCTATTCCGCCCTGTGCACATCGCAGGCCATATGGGTTGCTCTAATACAACCCCTCAGGCGGAGTAATTCACCAGCGATTATGTCATCAATACACACAACCTGGGGATGCCACATGGCTCAACATTTAGTCCATGATTTTTTATCTCAAATTGTTTGCTTTTTAAAAAGGGCTGCAACATCCATTCAGATGCTAAGATCTGCCACCACCAGATGGATGTCAGGTGCTCTAATGCCCAGGGACAATCAGTGGGCTTGTTGTCAGGTCTTCCTCTGTGCACCGTGTCCAAGGAGATAAAGAGGCTCTCAAGAGTCGGTGTTTGTAGTGTGGGAAGAGCGGACTTTTTATTTAGGTGTCAGCTAGCAAGCACAAAGCAAAGGCAAATGGAACTCTCCGTGACCTTCACCTGTGACCTGGTTGAGAAGACAACTTGCATGGTCCGCTAAATGCCCTTAGGCATACATGAAACATGTTACGAAAGGTGCTGCCAAGAGCATAAGCTTTGCAAGCTGTAAAATTGAGTAGCTGAAGTTCAGTGCTACGTACCATTTTTATTTTTTTAATATATATATTTTTTAATTTTATAGATAGATAGATAGATAGATAGATAGATAGATAGATAGATAGATAAAATTGCTTTCAGAGAGGAACAGAGAGATAGAAACATCAATGATGAGAATCATTGATCGGCTGCCTCCTGCACACCCCCTACCCACAACCCAGGTATGTGCCCTTGACTGGGATCGAACCCAGGACCTTTCAGTCCACAGGCAGACACTCTATTCACTGAGCCAAACCAGCTAGGGTTTACATACTGTTTTTAGAGATGTGCTTTAACACCTGTGGTTGAAGATAGATATAGTTTTAGTTGTATCTCCCCAAAATTCATACGTTGAGCCCAGTCAGCATGGCTCAGTGGTTGAGCATCAACCTCTGAACCAGGAGGTCATAGTTCGATTCCCGGTCAGGGCACATGCCTGGGTTTCGGGCTCCATCCCAATGTGGGGCGTGCAGGAGGCAGCTGATCAATGATTCTCTCTCATCATTGATGTTTCTATCTCTCTCTCCCTCTCCCTTCCTCGCTGAAATAAAAATATATATTTTTAAAATTCATATATTGAGATCCTAACCCCCAGCACCTCAGAATGTGAGAGTACTTGGAGATGGGGGTCTTTAAAGAGGCACTTACATTAAAATCAGGTCCTTAGGGTGATTTTTAATCCAATCTAAATGGTATTCTTATGAGAAGAGGGGGTTAGGACACAGACACACACAAAGGGAATACCGTGTAAAGGCACAGGGAAAAACTGTTCATCTGCAAGCCAAGCACAGCAGTCTACACAGGAACCAACCCTGCCGACACCTTGATCTTGGACTTCCAGCCTCCAGAAATGTAAGAAAATAAATGTCTGTTGTTTAAGTCTCTGCCCCCTCCCCCACCATTTGTGACATAAAGGCAAAGCCTTTGATATATAAAACGTAATGAACATGGATTACATCAAGTGTTTTTACAGTACAAAAACGTTTTCTCTAGTAATCTGTTGATGTTACAAATTATGTTGATTAATTTCTTGAACCATGTTTGCATTCCTGAGATAAACCCTCTGTGCTAATAGTAAAGTATTTTTGATATATTGCTTAATTCTACTTGTTGATATTTAACAATTATACATCTCTCTATATATGTGAGATTGGTATCTACTTTTCTTTTTCGATACTATATCAAGGTTTGCTACGTAAGTCACTATGACTGCATATAACGAATTGGGGTCCTGTCCATCATTTTCTTTGCCTTGGAATAATGTAAGTAATGGAATTTATGTGTTATTGAAAGCTTCAATAAAGCTTATTCATGAAACAAAAAACAAAGGCTTAGTAAACAGGACTAGCCCATCAAGAGGCAAAACCATGTAACAAAACCTCCTTTAACAGAGAGAATGGAATTTCTCTACGTGGGTCAGGAATTTTGGAAATAAAGGAAAGGGAATAATCTCCATAAATGAAATCAATACTTGTTTCAAGTACACTCTTTTTTATTAGCCTTTGCAGTTGCTGTTCCCTGTATTGGGATTCTCTTCCCGAATTCAAGTCTGGCTCTGCCTTGTCACTGGGCTCTGCGCTCCAGGTGACTTACCCTGGGAGCCTCTGCTGACCACCCAGGCCAGAGCGCACGCCCGTCACTGCAGACCACTTGATGGCACTCTGGGGTTGCTCCACGGCCCTTATCACTGCCTGAATTACCTTATTTATTTATTTATTTATTTATTTATTTATTTATTTATTTATTTAACTTTTCCTGTCTCCATGACAGCAAGGATCTTGCCTGTCTTATCCACTGTTGAAGTCCCGGCAGCTAAGCAGGCAGCCAGTCGGCTCTCACTAAGTATCTGTTTAATGAGTGAACCAGGCCAGTCCTGCTCTCTAAGGCTGTACTGCCCCCACTCAGTACCACTAGCTGCATGCAGCTATTTACGTTTAAATTAATTAAATTTAAAATTTTTTTTTTATAACTGGGCCTGGGACACGTGCTCAGGGGGCCAGCCTAGTGGGCAGCACAGACACAGAGCATTTTGATCACAACAGAAAGTTCTCCTGGGCAGCACTGCCTCCTGTGGGGTCAGGGCAGCAGCATCCCTGAGGCCGGTGGGAGCAGAGAGAGGGAGAGTGAACACTGTCATCAACACCCGGAGCCGTCAGCTCCACCTTCCACCCAGCTCTTGCTACAGGCTGGGGGCTGTGTTAGATGTGTTAGAAACAGCACCACTGGCCCTCCTGCCAGTTCTGCAGGGCAGTAACACCGCCCCTATTAACGACAGGGAAGCTGAGTCGTCAGTGGTATAGGCTCCTAGCAAGTGACCCAGGGGAAAAGGACAGTCCCTGGTTCAGGAGCTGGCTTCAGGGGCCCAGCCAAATCAGCTTGATCTCAGGGACCAGTAGGGATCTCAAACACAAAATGGGAAATGAGGAGTTGTACACTTATGTGCGGGGGGCCTCATCTAAGTGCACCCACGAATGCCCAGGGCTCCCCCATCCACTGGGTACCAGGGCTGAGGCCATGTGACCCATGCCAGCTCCGATGCTGGAGGAGCTGAGCTCAAGCCATGCTCTGCCCAGGACAGGACTGGGCCCCGTGCCCACTTCCCGCACTGGGGAGGCCTCCGTGACCCTGGCTACAGAGGGCTGAGGAACACTCGGGATCACAGAGGGCCCGTGTGCCAGGGCAGCCTCCAGACTCCAGCACCTGGGCCATTCCCGGCCTGCTCCCGGCTTCCTGGTTGCTTCGTAAAGTGCCTGGTGCAGGCTGCCTCCTGGGAGCAGGACGGGGAGGGTGCCTGAGTCCCGTGGGCCTCAGTGCCCTGAAGTGGAGGGCCTCCATCTGAGGGTGGCGCCCCTCTACTCTGGACAGCAAGCCCCCGGCCTCAAGGACATGCTCTCGGTTGTCATCTGAAGCAACCGAGAGGCTAGAGGGACAACAATGAAACAAACACCAAGGACACGTCATCAGCCTTTGGTGGTGTCAGCAGTCTGTACCAGAGCTGCGGGCTGACTCCAGGCACTGCCCACAGTGGGGTGGGGTGGGGCACCAGGCTGCCCTCAGAGCAGCCCCGTTGGACTGGTCCTCACCTCTTCCCAGGGCCCTGGGATGCAGGAGGCTGCTGAGTGGGACAGCGCCGCCTTAGGAAATAAAGAGGCGGAGCCCTTCATGTGCCAGGCTGTCAAGGGACTGCAAATCTGCCTGAGGTGTTACATGTCT
The DNA here is from genome assembly GCF_963259705.1 of Myotis daubentonii. NCBI lineage: Eukaryota > Metazoa > Chordata > Mammalia > Chiroptera > Vespertilionidae > Myotis > Myotis daubentonii. The sequence goes on from NC_081843.1 coordinate 32,447,799, forward strand.
GTTTTTAGAACAAGAACATCACATCAGCAGGAACCAGTGTCCAGAGATGGGGGGAGGGCGATGCAAAGCAAAGGAGGTGATGGCCTGCCTCAGAGCTTCGGGTCTGCGGCCGAATATCTAGGGCGCATTTGCACAGCACGGAAGGCGACCCGCCCTCCTCAGCTTTATGAAGCTGCTCTGTGTCCAGCACTGTTGGGGCCCTTTGCATGTGTGACGTCACTGTGGGCTCACCACAAGGCTACAGGCGGGTGGCATTGTCCCTGCTTTGCAGATGGGGCTCCAGCTTCTGGGTCAGGCTGAGAGGGTGCCCTGGGTCCCCATTCTGGGGCTCAAGATCCAGCATGCTCTTTGCCGAGGCTTTCCCTGGCCTCTGCGTCTGCTCTGCCTGGCTGGGCAGGAGCAAATGCTGGGGAATGAAAGGCCCCCAGGCTGCCCTTCACCATGACTGATGGGACTTGGTGCACAAACACCTGGGCAACCTCAGCCTGCAGGGGGTGCTGCTCCAAGTCCCTTCTACACAGTCTCTAGGAAGCACCCACCGGATTCAGCTCAGCTGCCACAGTGGCAACTTGCTTGGTAACGCTGGCTGCCTTCCTTTCCCTGCCTCGCTTCTCCACAGCCCTACCTGGGTTTCTGGGGCGACTTGCACTTGAATCCTTGTCTCAGGGACTGCTTCAGAGGGAACCCAGACTAAGCCGAGAGAAAGAGGAGACAGCTGAGAACTGGTGGGGCTACTTGTAACCATCACCTCATCATCTGGCCTGGACGGAGGTGGCCCAGAGGTGGGGGAGCCTGGCTCACGCAGGCCGGAGACGACGTCCAGCCTGGCCATTGGGGATGAGCCCAGCAGCAGAGTCTCCAGAGAGGGAAGCTGTTCACTTGGTGTTGGCTCAGGATGCTATTTTGTGTAGCCTGTCCAGACTAGAGCTGGGCCTGAAGACAGGGAATCAGGGTTCAGCCCTAGAAGAGGGGTCTGGTCAGGTCTGGGCAACTGGGTCAGGGCTCAGGACCAAGGTATAACCACGGCATTCTTCCCAGCTGGGGCACAAGCCCAGAAGCATCGACTCAGCACACCCAGTGGGTCAGAGAAGAGGTTAGTATTGGGCAGGGACAGGATTCTTGGGGCCCACAGGACAATGGATCCACTTGAGACCTCATCCCCAGGAGCCAGTCTGAAATGGCTCAGGCCAAGAGCAGTGAATTCTCTCTGGGAGGGTCTCACCTGGACAAAGATGAGCAAAACAAGAGCCTGTCCCCAAACCTCCATGCCCTCTAGTGACAGCTGGGCCCTGGACGCCCTGACCACCACCAGCCCACCCCCATGCAACCCATCACTATCCAGCTCGTGTCCTTCAGGTGGGAAGGCTCCGTCCTTCAGGTCTGGGCTCAACTCTTCCGGGTTAGGTTTGGCTCTTAGGGGCTGGGTCACTCGCTCCTTGGGGCTACCCTAGGCTCTTAGGGGCTAGGCTCCACCTTTCTGGAAATGGCTCGGCCCTTCGGGGCTAGGTTGGGCTCCTTGGGGTTGGGCTAGCCGCTAGGCTCATCCTTCAGAGCTAGTCTTAGCCCTAAGGGCTAGGCTCAGCCCTCAGGCCTAGGCGTGGCTCTTGGGGCTAGGTTCAGCCCTTCAGGGCTAGGCGCAGACCTTCAGAGCTAGGTCTGGCTCTTTGGGGTTAGCTAGGCTTTTAGGGGCGATACTTGCCTTTTTGGGGCTACTTCTCTATTCCTATAAAATGCAAATCTAAACATGTATTTTAAAATCTTAAGTAAAAACCATCTAATTTAATTTACCAGTAAAAAATATGTATAATAATAGTTGCTGGTGAGCTGGCATTTATCTCATTAATAATAAATAAAACTATTAATATAATATAGCACATTATAGGATTAAAGGAGGGAAAGAATATAAGATAATCTCAATAGTTGTAGGAAAAGCATTTAATAAAATTCTATACTCACTCATACTATTAAAAACTAAGGTCCAGCTGGTGTGCCTCAGTGGTTGAGCATTGCCCTATGAACCAGGAGGTCATGGTTCGATTCCCAGTCAGGGTGCATGCCTGGGGTTTCAGGCTCGATCCCCAGTAGGGGGCATGAAAGAGGCAGCTGGTCAGTGATTCTCTCTCATCATTGATGTTTCTATCTCTCTCTCCCTTCCTTTATGAAATCAATAAAAATATGTTGTTTTTTTAAAAAATAGAAAAAGAACATCAACCTAGACCAGTGATGGCAAACCTATGACACGCATGTCAGAGGTGACACGCGAACTCATTTTTTTGGTTGATTTTTCTTTGTTCAATGGCATTTAAATATATAAAATAAATATCAAAAATATAAGTCTTTGTTTTACTATGGTTGCAAATATCAAAAAATTTCTATATGTGACACGGCACCAGAGTTAAGTTAGGGTTTTTCAAAATGCTGACACGCCGAGCTCAAAAGGTTCGCCATCATTGACCTAAACATAGAATATAATGTCCTTAATGTGATAAAGGGTATTTGTTCAAAACTTACTCTATTATTACATTTAAGGGTAAAACTGTACAGGCAATTCAATTAAACTCAGAACAATAGAGTCCTCTAACACTGTTTCCTTTCAGCATTACACTGAAGTACCTGGCCAATGAAACAAGGCAAGTGAGAAAAAGACATTAAGTGAAAAGGAAACGTGTATCTGGAGAAAGTCTGATGCTCTACATAGAAAATCCAAAAGAACCTACATGCAATCTTGTAATCAGCAAGATTGCTGTACACAAGATTGACATATAAAAATCAGCCTGGCTGGCATGGCTCAGTGGTTGAGCATCAACCTATACTAAATCAGGAGGTCACAGTTCGATTCCCAGTCAGGGCACAGGCCCGGGTTGCAGGCTCCATCCCCAGGAGTGGGCATGCAGGAGGCAGCCAATTAATGATGCTTTCTCATCACTGATGTTTCCATCTCTCCTTCTCCCTTCCTGTCTGAAATCAATAAAAATATTTCTTTTAAAAACATTCTCTCTTTAAAAATTTTGTTAACCAGTGTCATCCCAGTAAATTCAATAAAAAGGGGGAAAAATCAATAACATCCCTATGTATCACTGATAAATAGATATTATTTTTTAAATTCCATTTTTCATAGCAAAAAATAAAAAATAATAATAATGAATGATTCTAGCAGAAGTTGTGGAAGACCTATATGGTGCAAATTACAAAACATTATTTAAAGACTCAAAAGAGTTTCTAGGCCACATGTATATATAGATGGAAAGATTCGCTATCATGAAGGTGTCAATTCTACCCAAATTTATCTATAAATTAAATAGAATTTCAAAAAAATAAAAAACACTCTTATGAGAACTTGACAAAATGCTTATAAAATATATATACAAGAGCAAAGGGCCAAGAATAGCCCTAGACTAGTGGTCGGCAAACTGCGGCTCGCGAGTCACATGCAGCTCTTTGGGCCCTTGAGTGTGGCTCTTCCACAAAATACCGACTTCTGCGCATGGGCCACGAAGTTTCAATTGCACTGTATGTGTGCACCCGCACGTGGTACTTTGTGGAAGAGCCACACTCAAGGGGCCAAAGAGCTGCATGTGGCTCGCGAGCCGCAGTTTGCCAACCCCTGCCCTAGACCGATGTATTAGATAGAAAGATTTCTTATATAATTAAGATGGTGTTGAATGGGTGCAAGGATAGACAAGCGGACCAATAAAATAGAGAGTCCAGCAGCATATATAAAGCAATGGGGAAAGGGTGGCCACTTCAGTAAGTGGTGGAGGGTTATGCATAAGGAAAAACAAAATTAGATCTCTACATCACACAAAAATACAATTACAAGTGAACTAAAGACGTAGACGCGGAGAGGGAGAAGTGTCTGAAAGTCACCTTGCATAAAGACCATGTGGGTGGGGAGATATTTTTGGAAAATACAAAATCTGCTGGAAGCCCTTCCCCCAAAACCTCTGCACAAGTCTGCGAGCTGATGCGGCACATTTTGCAGTTGTGTGACCACAGGTAGCCAGCCTGGAGGGAACAAGTGAGGAGAGGAAACTCCCTTTTAGGCTGGTGGGGGCGGCTCAGAGGCCGGGGCTGTGGCCCAGCCAGGCGCCACGCAGGAGAGGTCCTGAGCCTTCCCAGAAGTCTGGGCCGCAGCGGGGGAAGGAGACTCCAGCTACGGCACATCTGCCTTGGGCTCAGCAGAAAGCTTGAAAGCAGCCGCCCAGCTTGGAAGTCGATCACAGGAGGGAACAGGTCACTACCACACAGTGGGAGAATGTTTGTGAGCACAAGTGAGACACCCCCCGAGGCTCCTGGAAATAAACAGCAGACACTTTAAAAGGCGTAGAGGTCCCACTATAGCAGAAAGGAAGTAGCCAGAGGAGTACTTTCTACTGCCATTGATATAACCACATTTTTATCTCCAGCCTGGAGAAAGGTAACTTACAAGACAGAATGTAAGTAAAGTGCCCATCCAGAATGACCGGTCGACCAGTCGCTATAACGCACACTGACCACCAGAGGGCAGACGCTCAATGCAGGAGCTGCCCCCTAGTAGTCAGTGTGCTCCCACAGCCAACCTTCCATGGCCAGCCAACCTCCCACATACGCTCCCCCTGGCCAGCCAACCTCCCGGGGTCCTTTCCCCCAGCCAGCCGGCCCCCCAATAGGCCTCAATCACCAGCCAGACTGAGGGACCCCACCCATGTGCCAATTCACTGGGCCTCTAGTTCTATTATAGAAGAAAGCTAGGCTTGAAGTTCTCTTAGGGGTCCACCACCTAGTGGCTGATCACCAGCAGATAATGTGTAAGCAGTTGATACAAAAGTCCCCAAACCCCATCAGGACTGAGATCTGGCACTGTAGCATCAAGTGTCCAGGCCCCAGCTCCCATCAGTGACAGGACCATGGGGAACAGATCAGGGTCAGGCCCAAGAGCCAATGACCAGAGAACACTGTATTAGTTTCCTATGGCTGCTATAACAAACGACCACAGCAGAAAGTTATTCTCTCACAGGCCTGGAGGGAGGCAGTCCAAAATCAGTATAATTGGGCTGAAATCAAAGTGTCACCAGGGCTGTGCTCCCTCCAGAAGCTCCAGGGAAGAATTCTGGTGGCTAGATGCTGGTGGCTGCTGACATTCCTTGGCTTAGGACCATCTCATTCCAATCTATGCCTCTGCGGTCAAGTCACCCTCCCTTCTTCTGTCTGTGCCAAATCTTCCTCAGCCTCCCTTTTGTGAAGTTACTGTGATTACATTGTGACTCCCCATCTCAAGATCCTTAACTTAATCAGATCTGCAAAGACCTTTTTCCATGGAAGGTAACAGTATAGGTTCCAGAGTTTAGGACTTGGGTATCTTTGGGGCCATTATCAGCCACCACAAGCATAGACACACGGATAATTCTGAAATATCATCAGGAGGGAGGCTAAGGTCAGAGCAGAAGGAGCAAGGTGGAGAGCTAAGTGTAGAGAGTGAGGAGAGGAAGGGATGTCAACAGGAACCAATCTGGGGTCAGGAACCAAGGAGACAAGAGCAGGTCAGGAAGCCAGCCTGAGATGGGGCCAACAGTAGGACTAAGAGGTCCAATTGCTGGTCTCTCCCGCCCCGTCCTCCCCCCTCCCCTCCCCCCCCCTCTGGCCCCAACAGAGCAGGAATCAGAGGGCAAATGGCAGAATCCTACCACAGGGGAGGGCATGGCTGAGCAGGAGAAGGCCACTGGAGCAATGGGGGAAGGCTGAGAAAGCCATTCACCCATAATGACCTTTGGACATATTACTTCCATCTTTGGGAAATTATCATAATGCACTGATTTTCTAAGAGCGAGCAACTTTATTGCTTTCTCGGGACAGTATTATAAGTAACACAAGTCTAATGGTGCCCCTTAGATGTACCCAGAGCCTATACCACATTATATGTGCTGCATGTATGTCCAACAGGGGGTGAGAACCAGGGAAAGTGAGCTCAAGGAGCTCCCAGGTCCAAATGGGAGGCTGGCAGAGGCTTAAACAAGGTGCAGGGAAGAGGTCTGATGTTGTCCGTGGCTGGGTTTTTACACTCATCCATCATCTGTTTGCCTGAGTGGGCAGCATCTATTGAATCACTAAAGATAGGATGGGCAGATGAGCAGGAGATGAAGGCCTTAGAGCAGTGGTTCTCAACCTTCTGGCCCTTTAAATACAGTTCCTCATGTTGTGACCCAACCATAAAATTATTTTCGTTGCTACTTCATAACTGTAATGTTGCTACTGTTATGAATCGTCATGTAAATATCTGATATGCAGGATGGTCTTAGGCGACCCCTGTGAAAGGGTCGTTCGACCGCCAAAGGGGTCGCGACCCACAGGTTGAGAACCACTGCCTTAAAGGCTGTTTTATTTTGTTCTGATGCTGTGATCCCAGTGCAGAGCCATGGATGTGAATGTTCCGAGGACCAGCAGCAAGTACAAGATTCTCTGTGAACTTTGGGTCTCAGGACTCAATTTCATTAACCAATGAAAACTGCCATTTATTGACCATCTACCACGTGCCAGGCCTTGCCCTCTCAGCCAGGCCCTCCCGTGTTGGTGTTATCATCCCCATTCCACAGATGATGAAACTGAGGCTTCAAGAGAGTAAGTGATGCCCTAGCTGGTTTGGCTTAGTGGATAGAGCGTCGGCCTGCAGACTGAAGAGTCCCGGTTTGATTCTGATCAAGGGGACATACCTCAGTTGCAGGCTCCTCCATGGCCCGGGCCCTGGTCAAGGCTCATGCAGGAAGCAACCAATTGATGTATTTCTCTCACATCAATATTTCTTTCCCTCTCTCTTCCACTCTCTCTAAAAATCAATGGGAAAAAATATCCTCAGGTGAGAATAAATTTTTTTAAAAAAAGGACAGAAAGAGTAAGTGACTTCCTTGGGGGCACACAGGAAGAAAGCCATAGGTTGCCATTGACCAGTACTCCATGCCAACTCGCAGCAGGAGATGGGCAGTTCCAGCTGAGAAGGCCACCAGCATGGTCCGCGCACTCGGCCTCCTGAGCTCGGGTCCAGCCTTCCATCTACTGAGGCCTTGGGCATGGACGACGCCTGACCCGCTCACTCTGTTTGGAAGTTGAACAGTAAATTAAAGGGCTTCATTATCTATTGAAAGTGGAATAAAACACTTGGAAAAGGCTGGTGCGTTAACTACAATCAAGTTCTAAAAGGTTCTTCGTTGCTGGAAGGAATATCCCTGATAAATTGCTCTTTTCACCGAGATGTGGCTAATATCTCATAAGTGATCCCAGCAGCATCCACTGCAGCTGTTTCTGCATCTTCACAAAGGATTTTAAAGAGACCAAAGCACCTCCCGAGAGAGCAGATCGTCTTTGCCATGTCCAAAGAGTGGCCCTGGGCCAGGCTCCTTCTCCTGAGAAGGAGCCCTGGGGCTGCCTTGGGTCTGGGGTCACACACCCTCAGTTGCCAGTCAGTATAGTTGCAGGGTGAGTCACTCCACAACCTTGAATGAACACCACTGCAGGGAAGGCAACAAATCGTCCCAGCTCTGCCTTTCCTGGACCTACAATTCGAACTAGGCTCTGTGTTAGTTCTGCAGGATACAGTTATGGTCTTCCTGTCCCGTGATTTAATGACCAACATCTCACCATTTTCCCGGGAGGCAGCCATCCAGTGACTTGCATTTTAGTGAACATGAAACTGAGGCACAATTCACCCATAATCACACCTTCAGAATGTCAGGCCCTGACCATCTCCAGAATTAGTTCCCAGGGTCTTAAAGAGCTGCAGCAGGGCCAGCCTTAGGAACCGGCAGAATAACAACAGCATCAATTCATATCTATCAGGCACTTCCCATTGGTCAGGCCTGTACTCAGCCCCTACACACACCACCACGAATCCTTACAACCACTCCGGTTTACAGATAAGGAAGCTTAAGCATGGGAGTGTGACTGGTAGGAGGTTGGAGGCTCCTCAGCTCTAATTTCCATCATGTCAACCTTTTGGTTCTTAGAGACTACACAGGCTGGTCCTGAGACAGAGTATCACATGAAAGAAAGGAGAGAGAGAGAGAGAGAGAGGAAACTGTCAAAAGAGCACAAGCTAAGAGGCATGTAGAAAGGAAGGGGAGACAGAAAGAGGGTATAGAAGGAAATGATTCAAGATGGAGAAAGAAGAGGGAAAGACTCAGTGGCCTCTGTCCTGCCCTAGCCCCGCCCAAGGATGGCACAAGAAAGGGGATGGGGCTGCTGCTGTCACCATGGCACCTAATATGCAAGCATTGACTCAACCAATGGGCATTCCTTAAGTACCTCTGCATGCTCAGCCCTGGCATAGGCCCTTGGAAAATCCAAGAAGAGCTGTGCCCCAGGCTCTTCTCCTCACCTCCCCTCGCCTTAGTCTCCCAATCTGGGCATATGAATCCCTACCTCTCCTGAGGATCAGATGCACCAACATACATGCTAGCACCAAGGAAAAGGCCTGGGCACATCCTTTTCCTTCCTTCCCTCCTTCAGTGAGGGGAACCACACAAGCCAGGAAGGAGTAGAGAATAGGAGGCACAGAGGCGACCCACCCTTAAGGCCAGACTGTCAAAGAACTGCTTATCTGTCCACCCATCCACCCATCCACCCATCCACCCATCCACCCATCCACCCATCCATCCATTGGACAAATACTGAGTATCTACTGTGTGCCAGGAACAGCACTGGATACTTTCCCAAAGGCATTCTTTTATTTACTCCTCAAGCAAAGGCGTGCACAAGCACACACACATGCACGCACACACACACACACACACACACTTCTGCACATGTGCACTAATGTACACACTCATACACACATGCACATGTGCACATCCTATGAGAGCAGCACTATTATGCCCATATTACATATAAGGAAACCCAACCAGAGAAAGAAGATTTAACTTGCACAGTACAGAAGTGGATAGAGGCCAAATTCAGACCAGGTCTGGCTCTCTAGGATGCAGGGTTGGTTGGTTGGTTGGTTGTTTGCTTTCCCATAGCCCACACTGTCTACCGTGGTAGAGCTGAGTGATTGCCTAGTGTCTGTGTCCAAGTGTGGATCTGCAGCCGAGAGGCTGACATCTGGTCCCTGGGGCTCCTGGCCAGGCTGACAGAAAGACCCTGTCCCTCAGATCAGGACAATGGCTGGTGGGGATAAAGCTATGACTACTTACATTAATCCAGTCCACTGTACTTTGGGGGCCAGTAATCCTTTCCTGAAGGGGTGTGGGGTGGGGAGCATATGGGAGGGGCACCCTAGCAAGGAATCAGAGAAATCTCTTTCTACAGCCCTGTAGGAAAGTGTGGGAAAGGCAGGTGGCTGAGGCCTGGGATCCTTCAGAATAGACCAACAGGGCATCAGGCTTCTCCCTTGCTCAAGAACCCTCAATGACACCCCAGGGCCCTCACTGTTGTTTGTCAAACTTATGGGAGAAGATTCAAGGTCAGCTCACCTAGGATCCAGAAAAAAACCTGAGCCCCAAATAGAGTTCTCCTGAGCCTCTTTCACCTTCTTTTTCCTACTCCCACCCTGTCTGAGCAGCCCATGCTGATAAAGCCCATACTAGGCCTTAGCCAGACGGAGAAGACCTGCCCGTCTCTGGGTGTTGCTTTATTGGGTCCAGAGACTCCAAACTTAAATGGAAAGGGTGTCTGGAGTCCATACTCTCCCAGCCCACCCCATCCCAGCAGCGTGATTGAGGCCTGGAGAGCTGATGAAAGAGAGGCCCAGGGTCCTGGAAGCAGGACAGGGCCTGGGCCTGGGTACTTTGACTAAGTGCCCCTAGTCATTCTGACACCAACCACATTTGAGAATCACCACTCCACAGCGACACTGTCCAATAAAAACATAATGCAAGCCATATGTCATTTTGAACTTTAAAAAGTAGAAACAGATGAACTTAATTTTAATAATATATTCTACTTAACCCAATATCCAAAATATTATCATTTCAACATGTAATCAATGTTAAAAAAGATTATTAATGAGATGCTTTACATTCTTTTTTCCACACCAAGTCTTTAAAAGTCAAGGTATATTTGACATTTCTAGCTCGTTGCCATTCGAATGTTTTATTTTCATCTCCATTCAGGTTTCACAGATTTCTATAACCAAGTTTTTTCCAAAGTGGTGTGACCAACTCTTCCCAGTTTATCCAAATCCTGGTTTTAAAACCAGTCCCAGGAAAACCAGGATGGTTGGTCACCCTGTTCCAAACACACTTGAGCACTTCCCAATACCTGAATCAAGTATCAGTTTTTTAATTTAAATTAATTAAAATTAAAACTTGTTTCTCATGATACCAGCTACATTTCAAGTGCTCAATAGCCACATTTGGCAGATTGGAGAGCATGGGTCTAGGAGTCACGAAGCCCGTTCTACTTTACATATGACCAGCCATGGAGGATCTGGGCTTGGTTTTCTTTTTCTTTAAAAAAAAAATTTTTTTAATTGATTTCAGAGAGGAAGGGAGAGGGAGAGAGAGAGAGATGGAAACATCAATGATGAAAGAGAATCATTGATCAGCTGCCTCCTGCACACCCTCTACTGGGATTAAGCCTGTAACCCAGGCATGTGCCCCTGATCAGGAATTGAATCCGTGACCTCTTGGTTCATGGGTTGATGCTCAACCACTGAGCCACGCCAGGCGAGCTGGGCTTGGTTTTCTTAAGAGGCCTGTGGTTTCTTCATGGTCCCTAGAGGGCATTAACCAGAGGAGTTATAGAAATAGGGCCACATCATTGAAGAGCTACCATGGCAACATGAGAATGCAATCAGCATTAGGAGGCCAATGTTCCCATCTAGCACAGGAAAGTTATGTCCTGACCTAAGATCATGATGGTCCAGATAGAGAGAGAAACAGGCTTACAGAGGTATGCAATATGTAAAATCATTAAGACGGGGTGACTGATGAGATACTGGGGCAGAGGCAAACAGGAAGCAAGAGGTAGCAATCTAGGCCGATTCCCTGGTCAACTTCCCCTGTCCCCCGCTGCCACCACCAAGTAGATTCCAGGATGTTCCAGTAATCTACTGCTGCTTAGCAATCCATCCCAAAATGTAGTGGCTTAAAGCAGTAAGTATTTTATTATTATCTTTCACAGTTCTAGAGGCTGATGAAGTTCACCAGAGTAGTTCTTGCTCAGGGCCTCTCATGAGTTTCTGACAAAGGCTTTCTCACCACATACCTGCTGGTGATGCTGGCTGTCCGCTGAAACCTCAGCTGAGGCCATTGGCTGGGATACTGCTATGGGTCAAACTGCATCCACCATCCCACAGATGCACATATTAAAGCCTTAACCCCCAGCACCTAAGAATGTGACTGTATTTAAAGAGGTAATTAAGTTAAAATGAGGTCATTAGGGTGGGCCCTAATCCACAGGAGATTAAGACAGATATGCATAGAAGGAAGACCATGTGAGGACAGAGGGAGAAGGTAGCCACCGACAAGTCAAGGAGAGAATCCTCAGAAGGAATTAACCTTGCCAGCACCTTGATCTTGGACTTCTAGCCTCTAGAATTGTGGGAAAATGCATTGCTGGTGTTTAAGTCCCCCAGTTTGTGGTACTTGGTTATGCAGCTCTAGCAAACTGATGCAAATGCCTACTTGTGGTCGTTCCTTGTGGCTCATGCTTCCTCTCAGCATGGCAGCTGGGTTCCAAGATGAATGTCCCAAGAAGACCCAGTGGCAGCAGTACCACCCATTAAGCCAAGCTTAAGAAGTCAGATGGGGTCATTTCCTCTGTAGTCACAGGCCTGCTCAGATTCAAGGGGAGGAAACACAGACCCACTTCCTAGTGGGGTGATTCTGAATATTGTGGGGGAGGAGAAGAGCATGTAGGATAGAAGATCTTGTTGCAGGCATCTTGGAAAATTCAGTGTGCCATACCAGGTTGGTAAATTGAGGGACTGGAGATGGTGTTGCTAACCAAGACAGAGATTACAGGAGGAAGAGTTGATGGTCTGAGGTGGTCTAGATGAGGAGGTAAGATTTAAACAGGTTGGGTTGGCCACGCCTGTGAACATTTAGGTGGATGTAGCTAACCACTAGGAAGTTAAATATGTGAATTATTTAACATAGGAATAGGCCACAGGAATATAGATATAGATATAGATATAGATATAGATGATATAGATATAGATATAGATATAGATATAGATATAGATATAGATAGATATAAGACCTGAATATGCAAATAGACCGAATGGTGGAACAACCAAACAACCGAACAACCGGTCACTACAACATGCACTGACCACCAGGGGGACGCGTGCGGACCATGGCGGGTGTTGGCAGCAGGCGGCAAAGCACAGAACATGGCAGGCGTCAGCCACTGCAGGATGGTGGAGCAGGTGAGCAGGGGCGCAGACCAAGGCAGGGCTCCAGTGGCTGTCATCCAGGCAAGCCTCTGATGGTTACTGAAAATTGGTGTGAGCGGGTGGCTGCTGGCCCCGATCGCCCCTCGGGGCTTCTCCACCTCCCCCTGCTCCTGAGGAGCGATCAGGGGCAGCAGCTGCCACTCGCACCCGCTGCTGGAGCCAGCCCCAATCGCTCCGTGCCATCAGCGGGTGAGAGCGGGGCCAGCGCCATCAGCTCATGGGAGCCGTGGCAGCAGGAGCAGGGCTGTCGGCAGACGGGGGCGGGATGGGGGTGGGGGGGCAGCGGCACAGCGGGAGGGGTCAGGCAAGGGGGCAGAGGATGGGCTTGAGACCCACTCTTGTGCCCACTGCAGTCTCCCAGCCCTAGTGTGTTATAAGCTGGAACATAGGCCAAAGGAATACGTTCTAAGCTGGAACTATCAATTTGGGGGCCATCAACATATTAGAAGCCAGAGATTGGGTTCACCCATTGAGTGAGAATATATATCAGCTATCTACTATTGTGTAATAAACCACTCCTAATCTTAGTGCCTAAAAACGATGATTTATTATTTTTCATGTTTCTATAGATTGGCTGGGTAGACCTTCTGGTTTTACCTGGCTCACTTGTATGGCTGCATGCTAAACGCTGAGTTGGAGGGTCCAAGATGGTCTCACTTACATGTCTGGTAGTTGGTGCCAACCGTCACCAGGGGGCTGGGCTCAACTGGAACGTCTGGGACACTCGGACCCCTCTCCATGTGGTCTTTCATCTGGGGTTCTCTACAGGATGATGGTCTCAGAGGAACATTCTAAGTGGGCAGTCCCAATTCACAGGACTTAGCAAGCACATTTGCTAATACCTCATTCACCAAAGAAATCACATGACCAAACAAGTCAATGTGGATTGCCTCACCAGGAGGCATGATTCTCTAGCAGCTATTACTGCAAAAATACACTACAAAAAGGAACACGAGGTGGGCCTCCACTGATTTTAGGATTGGGCAGAGAAGAAACTAAAGGTGGAACCCAGAATACCAGAGAAGAGTGCAGTGCTAAGGAATCAAGAGAGAATGAATTCCACCGGCAAAGTGCCAAGCCAGCACTTGCATGACCTTGAGAGTGAATGTCTCACCCTAGTCCCAGCTTGAAACCATCCTCTGGATTTGGCAACCCTGAGGCCAGTTTCTTTAACTTCTCAACATTAATTTCAACAGACAGTTTTACAAAAACCTTAAACACCAATTACAACTTCAAATACAAAAGCAATTGTACAAGTCAATCAAAATGGCCTAAATTTGTAAACTTGATGCTAGTCTGGCTTGATTAAATGGAAAGCCCAGAGTGCTTTCAAATGTACTTGACCAAGACCCACAGTAAGGAATACCTTTACATCAAGATCCAGTGCACACAGACACACACACCTGCATACATGCACACATGTACATACACAGCCAGATGAAAGTGTTTTGAAACATAGAAATGATAATGGTAACTTTACTATGTGCCATTCCCTATTTAATTATTTTTTAATGAATTCATAGCCTGCTAAGTTAATTTCACCATGCACTCAGGGGTCATGGCCTACAGATTTCTGCCATCCAGAGCAGAAGTCAGAAAACTGGCTGATTCCTGCCTTTAGCCTTGTTTGGTTTCACCTGTTGGTTGTTGATTTAAAATTTGAATTTATGCCTTCAGGCTGGCCTCCCTTCCCCTGTACCATTTCTGACTGATAGCCGACTGCTTCACACACTTATGCCACTTGACTGGCCCCTGAGTGCATTTCTTGTTGGGCCTTCTAGATTCCAAAGGAATAGATGTATGCATTTATTCCATAAATATTGAATTCGTGTCTCGCACATGCCAGTCACATTGCAGGCACTGGGAATACCGCAAGGAACAGACCAAAGCCACTGCCTTAATAGAGTTGAGATTCTAGAACAGGAAGACAGAAAAATAAAAAGTAAATATATTCTTTATTAGAGGGTAATAAATTCTCGAACGACAATAAAACAGGAAGGGGACCAGCAGGCTGTAAGATCAGCATGCAGGCTTCACACCTTCTTGTGGAAATTAGGGAGCCTAATATGCTTCTGCCTAACAGAGAAGGGCTGAGGGTGTGAAGGAGGACAACCAGAGCTTCCCTCAAAAAGAGACTCCCAGCTTGCCTATCACATCACCAAATTACTCTGCCAAATGGCAAAGCACCAGTCACTTTAACCTAGAAAATTTCAAAATCGCTCAGCCATTAAGGGGAACCATTGAGGGTTATGGTCACTGGCACATTGGCCCTGAGGTGGGAAGCCTTTCGAATGTATTTCAGACTTTGCCCCCATTTGGCCTTCCAGGGGACGCCCCCATCAGCCCCCCTCCCGCGGGATAAACGGCCCCCTCCTTAGCTCTGCACACATAACCCCTCTCGACCAGACTCCCGGTGACTGGGCCTGCCTTATCTTTGCTTCTCCTCCCTCACATTTTCCGCTCCAACAAAGCCAAACACAGCACGGTGGAGGCTTTCACGCTTCTGTGCCTCTGGACACGCCGTTCCTTCTGCCTGGAAGGCCCCTGGCCTCCATCCCCGCAAGCCCCCGCCCCCTTCCTCGGAGAGCTTCCATTCATCCTTCAGAACCCAGCCTGGATGTCCCTCCTCAAAAAAAACAAACAAACAAACAAAAAAAAACCCTTCCAAGCCCTCGGCCCCATCTGTGTCCCCAGCACCCATCTCTGTTTTGCTTCTCTGCACGGTAATGACTGGTTTCTCCAAATCTCTCCCCTCCCAGACGCGGGCCTCCTCCAGCGCTGCAGCGGCGTTGGCTACTCGCTCTGACCCCAGCGCGCCCAGTGCCGAGCGCAGAGCGGCCGAGCTGGCACGTAGTAGGCTCAGGTTGGCTCGAAAGCCCCCATTTCTGCCCCCCGCCTACCCGGCGGGCCCGGGGGAGGTCGTGCTCGTGCATTTCCCCTACACCCGGCCGACCCCTCGCGCGGCCGCCCAGCAGCCCCTGACATCAGCGGCGGGCAGCGCCGGGCAGCGCGCGACTACAAGTCCCGGCACGCCCCGCCCGGCCGCGCATGCCCAGCGGGCCGGCGTTTGAGTGGCAAGTTGTTTGTTACAGCGAACACCAGCTGCTCTCCGCGCCGGGCGCCGTGCGCCGCCGCTCCGCCAGCGCTGCCGCCCTCGCCCGCCGCCCGCCGCCCGCCGCCCCTCGCGGCTTGGCGGGCCTCTCCTTTGTCCGCTCGGGCCCGCCCGCCGCCGAGCTCCTGGTCCCCGGGCCGCCCGCCCGCGGCGCTCGGTGCCGGCTGGGTGCGCAGGGGGCGGGGGCCGCGGCTCGCCCCCCGCGGATGAGCCGCCGCGGAGCGCGGGCGGACGATGGAACTCCACATCCTGGAGCACCGGCTGCAAGTTGCCAGCGTCGCCAAGGAGAGTCTCCCGCTCTTCACCTACGGCCTGATCAAACTTGCCTTCCTGTCCTCCAAGACCAGGTGAGCGTGCGGGGACGCGGCGCCGGCGGAGAGAGACAAAGAGGCGCACCCGGGCGGCTGTCCTCGCCGCCGCCGCTCGGAAAACAACTTCGAGCCCGGGGAGCACCCCCGCCCCGCCGCTAGCCTGGCTTTGGACAAAGCCACCCGATCTGCCCTCAAACGGGGTTCCTTCCACCCCGCCCCCCGCCCCCAGAGGCACCCCCACCGCTGTCTCCCCCCATCTCAGCCCTCTCCCTCCCAATCCCTCCCCGAGATCCCGAGGGCCGGGGAGGCTGCAGTGACGAATCCCTGAATGAATGAGCGAACGAATGAATGAATGAAAAACAGGTGTGGGGACGCGGCGGTGGAAAAAACAAACTACCACCCCCATCCCCCAATCCCTCGGTTGGGCCGGCCCCCGTCGCCAGGGCGGCGGGGAGGGATTCTGCTGAGCGCGGCTACCCGGAGCAGAAAATCATAAAATCATTAGTGGGTGTTTTATCTCAAGGTGCTGCAAGGGCTGCTGACGGTGCGGGGGGCTGGGAGAGGGCCAGAGAGGGGCTGCGGGTGACGGCCGCGGTGGTTCTTCATCCTTGGGGTCCGGGAGGTGGGAGGGGGTGTTGTGCCGAACCGTGGAAGGGGGAGGAGCGGGCATGTTTATGGCTCTGCCTTGAGGCTGGGCTTGGATGCTGCAGGGGGAAAAATAGTTGAAGGGCCTTGGGAGGTTGAAAAAAAAACAAGTTGGATGTTCCCCGTGCCAGGTCAGGTCTGACTTTGTGAGCCCCGGTGGGTGCTTGGATTAGGGTGTGTGTGTGTGGTTTTTTGTTTTGTGTGTTTTTAAGGAGCCTGAGCCCCATTGGAGTGTGAGCCTCTGTAACTTAAATCTCTTGTTTGCCAACCATTGTGACTATTCAGAGGGATGAAGTTGTTGCTGGTTGGGTTTTTTTTCAGAGGCTGAGGCGGAGGTTGGTCGCCCTCCCTGCAAAATGAATGAATAAATTACAGGTCAAGGTTAACGTTAAAATGACAGACCCCCCTCAGCTGCCCCCTTGGGCACTGAGCTCAGTGGAGCTCTGGGGTTGCAGGGAAATGATTCAATCCGAGCCTCTTATCTCCCTGGTAAAGTTCTTGCCTGGAAATCTCACTTTAATGTGTGTGTCTGAGCCGGGAGCTCAGTCCGGCCATTGTTTGCCAGATGGAAGGAGATCTATCTGCCAGTGGCATCTTGTTTACTTTCTTCTCCGCCTGCTCCGTGGGGTATGGAGCCTTGAAATCTTTTTCTTTGCTGGGCCCTGGTTCCTTTGATTGCCAAGGTAATTATTAAACAGGTCATTTGAAAACAAAAGTCCACAGCTCAGATTCAGAATCTCCCCTTCCACCCCCACCCTCACAGCCCCTCTGGCTGCTGACACCCACCATCCTGCAGCTACCTGCCCTCTGCCCCCCACCCCCTACCCTGCCTTGAGTTCCAAGGCTGGAGTAAGAGAAAGCTGCCTTGTTTTTCCAACCCTTGGCCCTCAGCCCCAGGCAGCCCCCTGGCTGATTTCTCGGCTCCCATTCAAACTGGGCTGATGACTCAGGCTGCGGCTGTGCAGGGCCTGGGTGCCAGGAGGAGGGGGCATCGGAGGGCTTATTAGAAAGGCCAAATAGGAGCCACTGGCCCTTTCCCTTTGTAGAGGGACTGGCCCTTTTCCAGCCCCACCCCGGGGTCCACTTTGGAGGACTCAGAGATAGGCATGCCCTGGGGGTGAGCCCCTGCCAACCTTTCTAACCATGAAAAACCTACCCCTCAGCAGGTCCCACTTCTCCCTCTCTGCAGGAGGCAGCTGGTCCAAGGCCCAGGTGACCAGGCCAGTCTCAAGATGACTCAGAGGTCAAAGGTCATCTCCATGTCTCCAGGGTCCGACTCTAAAAGGTGTCGAGTTCATTTGTCAAATGGCTGAAAGCTGCTTCCTGATGCTCCTGGGGCCAGGACACTGGCTTCAGATTGTTGTCAGCACCTTCACTGCCTGCGTGGAGGACACAGGGTCCCATTCCTTCTCTGGTTCTCACTTTGTTCCTCTGTAATGAAGATAGCACCACTTGGCCCGATAGTTTCCAGGGAGCTTCTCTGTGTGTAGTATGGAGTGATTGTGGAAGTTGGCTGTTTAGCAAGTATAAGGTGTAGTGGAGTGTGGGTATATTGTTTAAGCTATTCTCAATAATTGGTCATCCAGGTAGAATTTTTGGTCCTCTTTTGTTTTTTTCCCCCCCTCTGCCTAAAGCCAAGTGCTGGCCCATAGATAGCCCTGTCATTTTCCCCATCCCACCCCCAACCTAAGTTCACCCCAAACTAGTACAGCATCCTCCTGCTCTACCCCTCTCTCCCCCACCCTCCCCCACCCCGGCCCCCAGGGTCTCTGTGCTGCCTGTTTACAAGTTTTCAATCACTCCTTTATAGGGTCGACTCCTTGCTCTGGCATTTGAAGCCTTTCCAGATCTGGATCCAGAATCCTCTTTAACCAATCCTCTCTGGCAAACACCCTGGTGACTCACAGTTTACTTTATCCTTCCCTTCACACCTCTGTGCTTTAGTACTTCCATCTCTGTCTGGAACCCTTTCCCCCAGTAAATTCCTACTCAGTCCTCAAGATCTAGTGATATCACTCTGAAACTTTCCTGAAACCCCCTTCCCTCCACCCCCAGCACACTTCGTCACTGCCTCCCTCTGGTACCTACCTGAGTGGAGGCTTGGGGAGAAATATGGTGTTGCTAGATACCCACTCAGTGTGGGGATGCAGCTGGATCCAGGAGATACTGAAGTACCCTATCCTCCCCTCTTTGAATCCCAGCGCCTGGTGGGAGAGATAAACAGAAGTGATCACAATACAGCAGGGAATCGGGGAAGAGGGGGCGGTATTAGGGTAAGGGTTGTTGAGGGACTGCCCAAGGGAGGCATGTAGGCTTTCCTACTGGAGGTAGTTGGATCTTAGAGCTTTAAAATAGGAATTAGCTAGGTAGGAAAGGGGGTCCTGGTCCCAGACACTGATGACTGTACCCTGGTACAACTCTGTGAGTTAGGTTTTACACCTGTTTTGCAAAGTACTCTGAGGCTCAAAGGTTAAGTGACTTGCTCAAGGTCACACAGTAAGTGGTGGAGCCAGGACTTGAATCTGCATCTTTCGGACTTACGCTCAGAGGTTTGCTATTGCAGCGTGCAAATGATGCCGTCACAACCGTTACTAGTATGGCCAGCCCTTCTGTGTGCAGCGTACTGTTCCCAAGGCCTTAGGAGCACGGAGCGGCACCTGCGGGCTTTCTGTATCCCTTCTGCCAGCCTTTGTGGGCCTTGTCTTACAGCAGGAATGTTTGCCCCTCATCACCTCCCATCTGGATTTTCTACTTCCTGATAGCCCAGCTGAGACGCTCCCTCTGCGTAACCTTGCATCACTTCTCAACGTTTGTCCACAAGAGCATATTGTTTAGTTGTCTTATTCTTCCACCTAGATTATAAACTTTATGCCCAGGAAGTTTTTTTGCATCTTTTTATCTCCACCCTCCCCCCGCCCCCAGTACCAGATATAATAGAACCATCATTGATTTTACCATCTATCATATAAACAGGTAAAGACACCGGGTTTGGAGAAGTAAAGTGCCTTGCTCAAGGTCAGCCCACTGGAAAGAAACGGAATTGGGATTTGAACTGGGTCCTCTCTCCACTGTGCTGAGCACACTGCTTTGTAGGCATTTAGTAGCTGCCCGTTTGATGGATGTCCCACTCGTGCACAGAGTGACCCAGATTTCAGCCAGAGTCTCTTACGAGTGCCCTGGGGGTTGGGAGAAGCATGGCAGACAGAGTCACACCTAGAGAGAAGCAAACCCCAGCGCCCTTGCCCCAGCTCTTTGCCCCACCTCGGGACAGCGTCTGGGTATGATCAGAATAAGGGGCGGAGGCCAGCTGAGTGCACTTAGTCTAGGCACAAAGCTGGATGGCAGGACCCTGGGTGAGCAAAATCAAGGTTGTCCACAGGGCTGCTCCTCCATCCTTGTGATCACCTGAGGCTCTGTAGCCTCGTGGAAGGTCCACTGCAGCCCGAACCACCTTTCTCTCCAGCCTCCTCTCAGGCTTCCAGCCATGCAGACCCACCACCCTACGGTGTCTCATGTCCTTTTCTGTCTGCCTGGAATGTTACTCTTTGTCCTACCACCTTTGTCACCTGTTCATTCTTTTAGATTCCACTTTAGCCCCACTGCCTCCAGGAAGTCCTCCCTGAGTGCACAGCTGAGCTCAGACCCTTCAAGCTCTGGTATAATGGGCTTAATTTGAAGATGAAATGTGACCCACTGTAGAATATCAGCAGGATGCCTTGGGCTGCAGATAACAAAAACCTATTACTTAGCTGGCTTTGACAATAAGAAGTTTGAACTTTGTATGATAGGTTATAAGTCAGGCTGTTCTAGGTAACTTAAAGGCTTGGTGCTGTCATCAAGGACCCAGGTCTTCCTGTCTTTCTATTTGGCTATTCTTGGCTTGACAGTGTGGCTCCCTGTGGGACAGCCGGGGCAGCCCCAGGCCTATGGGCAGTCGGGAGAAAACCTAGTGGAGGGAAAGGGCTGTTGTCTCAAGGTGTCTCTGAGAAAACCTTTCCAGGAACATGTCCTGCTCCTGCACAGACTTCCTCATCTCGCTGATCAGACTGGGTCACATGAGCGTTCCTGCACAAATCACATGCACAGGGAGTGAGACCCTCATAGAGACCGTTTTGGCCACCTGGAGGTGGAGTCCCATCCTTCTGGGACTCGCGGGGGTGGGGAATGTTCGGCCCAAAGGCCATTATAAACCCCGTGAAATCATTTGGTCTGGCCCTGCCGAGGCATTAGGGGTGAGTTACCTAAATGTTTGACCAGATATAGCAGGCTAATTAAAAAATATTTTTTTATTGATTTCAGAGAGGAAGAGAGAGGGAGAGAGAGATAGAAACATCAATGATGAGAGAGAATCATTGACTGGCTGCCTCTTGCACATCTCCTACTAGAGATCGAGCCTGCAACCCGGGCATATGCCCTGACTGGGAATTAAACCGTTACCTTCTGGTTCATAGGTTGGTGCTCAACCACTGAGCCATACCGGCCAGGCTAGCAGGCTAGTTTTTAAGTTGATAATTTTGTGCAGCCCACAAATTATGTTAAAAATATCCAAGTGGCCCTTGGCAGAAAAAAGGTTCCCCACCCCCACTGTAAGGCAAAACTGGGAATAATAAGTATACAATAAAAGCAATAAAGGCAACTCAAGTTGGCTGGACTGTCCCCTTTTACAGATGAGGAAACCGAGGAACTTGAGTGCCCCGGGACACACAGAAGTGGCAGAACTAGGGTTCTAACCCAGAAAGTCTGATTGTAGAACATGTCTCGATGGCCGCTAGGCCAGGCCTAACAGCACACGAGTTTGGGCACACCTTCCCCAAGGTTCACTCAACAGAGATGTAGCCAAGAGGCCATAGCTGCGCTCCCCACAGCAAGGAAGGGCAAGGTGGGATTCAAGATCATTATCCTGAAATGTATTAGGTGCAGGAAGTTGAACATTCCCAAGGTTGGTGTGCAGTAAGCACATGCCCACAGACACACCAATCCTGCAGGTCTCCTATGTGTCTGCTTCCAGAGCAGTGCAAGTATTTAGCACAGAGTCCTCTAGCACAGCGGTCACCAACCGGTGGTACACGCACCACTGGTGGTCCGTGAGGTCCGAAAGGTTGGCGACCGCAGCTCTAGCAAAGGTCTGGAAGCTAGAAAGAGAAAGCTGTATGCAGAGTGGCTATGACTTGGGTCCCACCTTGACCCCAGCATGGGGTTGGTGCAAACAGGTGTGTTTTGTTCATGCGGAAACCCTGCAGCACGCACCTGCTACGTGCAGAGCCCGAGGAGAAACACAAACGGAGTTTCTGTCCTGTGAGAAAAAAAGCTGTGCTCTCTGCCAGAGCTGGAGGATGAGCGGTCCAGAGGCCCGCCTGGCTGGAGGAGACCGCTTCGGGAGCCATCATTGCCTTCACCATCTGTCACCTGGGGCCCAACCTGGGGCATGTCAGGGTTCACTCTGAACCCTGACCACAGCTCGCCTTGCTCAAAGTCCTTCTCAGACTGCCATGCTCCTGATTTGTTTGCCTTACCTGGCATTGTGAATATTCCTTGATCTGACTCCTTCTGTCCTCTCTGATATTGTCCTGTATCAATACCACACATGCCCTATTTTTTTAGTAACTCTGGTAGTTTTTAAATATCCCAAATTCTTTGACACTGTTCCCTTCAAAAGCTGGCGCTCCCTTGCCTTTAAGTGAAGTCTGCATTACTGACTTTCTTCTAACTGGTAGATGGTGACAGAAGTGAGACTTCCTCGTCTTTGAGGCAAGGGCATTAAAGGATAGCTGCTGCCTGGTGTGTGTGTCTCTCTGTCTCTCTCTCTCTCTCTCTCTCTCTCTCTCTCTCTCTCTCGGATCCCTTGCTCTGAAGGAAGCTAGCTGCCATGTTGTGAGGCCACTCAAGCAGCGCTGTGGAGAGGCCCACAGTGGAGAGGAACTGAGACCTCCCACCCACAGCCAGCCTGTGAGGGAGTCACCTTGACAACAGACCCTCCCCTCAGGCGAGCCTTCAGTGGCAGCAGCCCCAGTCAGCACCTTGACTTGACCTCATAAGAGATCCTCAACCAGTTGAACCACACCCAAATTCCTACCTCATGGGACCTATGGGAGAGATAAAAGTTTATTGCTTCAAGCCACTAAGATTTCGGGTAATTTGCTATGCAGTAGATAGCTAGTGGGGACACTTTTGAGAATAACTGGGGGCACTAAAAACAAATGCCCTGGACAGCAGGGCAAGCAGGGATGTGGGATTGCCCTAGCTTTGTTCCAGCTGGCTGTTACTCTGTGACTATAACCTATCACAGATTCTTCTTGGAGTCAGTACAAGCCTCAGATCCCCCAGGACGCCACCCTAGAGCTAGGTGAGTGGCTTCCTGGGACCACCTGTGCCTTGGGATGGAGGTTGGGAAGGCTGGTGCCCCCTGTCTATGCCAGGTGCATGCCCAGGCCTCAGGACCAGTGCTCCATGGCACTGACTTAGCTCCTATAGATCAGAAGAGGCCATTGTGAAGGACTGACTTGGTCTCTTCTGAACCTGCACATGGCTGGCAAGTTTTTTTCTCATCACAGACCTCTGTATGAGAAACCCGCCCTGAGTAAGCCAGCCCAGTCCCACCAGAGCTGGAACAGTCGGTTCTGGTTGTCCCAGGCCCTGTGCTGTTCCTTGACATGGGCAGGCAGGCCCACCGAGCTCTCCAGAAGCTGACAATTCACCCAAACCTTTAGCCACTTAGTTTGGTGTGCATGTGTTAAATTAAAACTTCTAAAGGGTCCCTGGCCAGCACCAAAGGGTGGCAGGTTCAATTCCTGGTCAAGGGCAGGTACTTGGGTTGCAGGTTCGAGCCCTGGCCCTGGTCCAGGTGTGTGTGCGAGGCAATCAATTGATGTGTCTTTCTCCCATTTCTCCCTCCCTCCCTCCCTCTCTCCCTCTCTCTCCCCTCCTTTTACTCTCTCTAAAAAATCAATAAGGAAAATAATAAATTAAAATTATTAAAAAAAACTTCTAAAGGGAAACTCACTTCTAGATGCCTTACATTTGTCCGTGCCTTAAACATAATATATTGGACATGCTTTGACCTCGGAGATATGTGCTGAAAAGCTTGGGTCTTACCTGTCCACGGGTGTTCTTAGCAGCAGCATTCACAGCAGCCAAAGGTGGAAACAACTGAAGTATCCATCGACAGATGAATGGATAAGCAAAATGTGGGCTACACCTTCAGTGGACTACTCGTTAGTCTTAAAGAGGAAGGGAATTCTGACACAGGCTGCAATATGGATGATCTTTGAGAACATTATGCTAAGTGAAGTTAGCCAGTCATAAAAGAACAAATATTGTATGATTCCACTTACACCAGGTGCCTAGAGTAGTTAAAATCATAGAGACAGAAGGTCGAATGGTGGGTGCCGGGAGCTGGTGAGATTGGGGAATGGGGACTTGTTTAATGGGTGTGGAGTTTCTGTTTTGCAAAATGAAAGGAGCTCTGGACATTGGTTGCACGACAGTGTGACTGTATGTACTCCTGAACTATGCACTTAGAAATGGTTAAGATGGCAAATTTTGTATGATGTATGTTTTACGAAAATGAAAAAGAAAAATAAGTAGGAGCCTAGCAAGTGTGGGGAACCACAGGGCAGTGTGGCGAGAGCGAGCGGAAGCCAGTGAGCTAGAACAGATTAAGGCCAAGGGAAAGAAAGACACACCCAGCCAGGCAGCGGCTCTAAGCATGTTACTATTAACTCATTTAATCCTCACAGCTACCCTTACCACACAGATGCAGTTACCAGCCCCATTTTACAGATGAGGAAACTGAGGCATTAAATAGTTCCCTGCTCCCCCAAGAACACAAAAACACTAAGTGAAGAATAGGGATGTTTTAACAGCAGCTGTATCGAGATATAATTCACCTACCATATAATTCACCCTCTTAAAAGTTTATAATTCAATAATTTCTAGTATGTTCACAGAGTTGTGCAACCATCACCATTGTCTAGTTGCAAAACATTTCATCACCCCAAAAGAAAGTCTACCCATTAAGCAGTCATTCCCGTTTTCCAGCTCACCCCTGGCCCCTGGCAACACTAATCTGCATTCTGTCTTAATGGGTTTGCCTATTCGGAATATCTTGTATAAATAGAATCCTACACTCTGTGGTTCTTTTGCTGACTTTTTTCACTTAGAGTGTTTTCAGAGCTCCTCCATGTTGTAGCATGTATCAGCACTTCATTCATTTTGATGGCTGGATAATGTTCCATTGTATGGTTATACTACCTATGGTTTATTCATCCTTGGATGGACATTTGGATTGTTTCCACATTTTAGCTGCTGTCAACAGCTG
The DNA here is from genome assembly GCF_963259705.1 of Myotis daubentonii. Taxonomy (NCBI): domain Eukaryota; kingdom Metazoa; phylum Chordata; class Mammalia; order Chiroptera; family Vespertilionidae; genus Myotis; species Myotis daubentonii. Next base: position 32,472,548 of record NC_081843.1, read on the forward strand.
TGCACAAGTGTTTGTGTCAACACATGTTTTATTTCTCTTGATCATATACCTAGGCGTGGAATTGCTGGTCATATGGTAGCTCTGTTTCTAACATTTTGAGGAACCATCAGGTTGTTTTACACAGTGGTTGTACCATGTAACATACCTGAGTAATAGGGATTTGAGTCCATGCTCTTAAAGCATCACTAGGTTTGGTTGGATAGGAGCCTGGAGGCCCTTACCCGCTGGGTGGCCACAGTCTGGGCTACTGAACATCTGGGAGACTTAATTTCTTCCTGGCAAACAGGGTTATGGGGGAAACAGCCTGAGGAAAGCGCGTGGCCCACAGCAGGCTCCTCCCGTCGTCCTGGTACAAAGTGTTGTGTATGTGTGCGTTCCAGTGGCTCCTGGGGCCCTCGGAGACTGCTCTGGCGTGAGTGCTACCTCCTACCCCACACCTCTTGAATTGGTGGTTGCTGGAATGGTGGACCCTGGGAGGGTACATCAACGCTGGGGTGGCCACACCTGCAGGCCCCGGCATGGGCAGGGGAGGGCAGGGCCCCTCACTGCCCCCGCCTCAGCTGTGGCCACTGGATCTGAGCTGAGGCTGCCAGGAGATGAACAGCCCTGGCAGGGAGGGGAGGGAAGGGGGGGTTAGGTCAGGCCTCCTCCTCCTGCACTGGCCCCTCACCCTGGGCAGTGGTGCTAATTTTCAAGCCAGGGTTATTTCCCCCTCAAAGCCCGCCTTTCCATGGACACCGGGCTGGGCCTCCTGAATGCTCACCTGGATGTTCCTCAGCCCCTCAGGGCCTCTGCACCAGGCCTGCCTTCCCTTCGATCCCCTCCCCACCCCACGGTTGACTCCCTTTCTTGAGCAGAAAAGTGGAAATTGGTTCTCAAAGTTCAGTCTTTTCCTTCAGAGCTCAGAAGTCACCGATGCACCGGCTGATGTGACGGATTTAGAACAAACAAAGCTTAACCTCAGAAATCTGTATTGAGGTTGTGAGCCCCGCCACATGGGGGCTTCCTGTCATGTTACCTTCGCCAGAGCTCGGGAGGAAGGAGAGGCTGCCCACCCCACCAGGCAGAAGGGACAGCTGCTCGGTAGCTTGCCCCAAGTAAGCTGCAGACACTAGCAGATTGGGGTTGAGGCCCCCTTCCCCACTCTCCGCCTGTGGCCCACTCTGCTCATTCCCCTGTTAACTCCAGACACAAGATCTTATGCTGAGGGCCATTTTCCAGGGATGTGCACATAACAGTCAAGAAAATGTGCATTTTGCCCAAAGTCTACCACTTACCAGCTATGTGACTATATAGGCAAGCCCTTAGGAGCCTCAAAGAAGGCGTAGTTTCCCCCTCTTTAAAGTGGACATCATAATTGACCTCTTTGGGTTGTGGTGAGCCTTAGCTGGGAAGTGTTATGTCAGGGACTTGGGTGTGTGACACGCAGTGAACTGGTTGATGTATGAATCCAGCAGGTGTTCACTGATGGCAGGTGTTAGCAAGGGGGCGGCGGTGGCTTCTGCCTGTGGCCCTGACAGCCTGTCCTGCTTCAGAATCATCGGAAAGGTCGATCTGATAGTTGCAGGATGGAATGACTGATTCCGGTTTTTATATGACGAGGGGAGTTTTTCAGATTTGGGGGAGCTGTGGGGACTGATGGAGATGGGCCCGAGGCCTGGGGGGCGGGGGGCCTGCAGATGGCCCTCTGTAAGAGCAGCTGGTCAGAACCTAGAGTTCTGTCCTCCAGGCGGCCTTTTAATGGTGGGAGCTTTCTGCTCCCAGCAAGGCCTTGGGGGCCGTCCCCTGCACCTCACACTGGAAAGCTCTGCCTGACTGATGCTGGGACACCCCAGACGTGGCATGTTCCAAATGGTGCTCCCACCTGGACCTGCTCCCACCTTCCTCTGGGTCCCCACGTCCACCTGCCTCCCCCACGTCCGGCCTATCTCGGGGCCCTTTCTCTAATCCCTCCTCGGCACCTCAAATGCTGGGGGCACCGGGACAGTGTCCATACTGTGCTTCCCGTGGGACAGTTTAAAAGTGGCACCAGAGGCCTCAGGACGGTACAGAGTGGTCCCCCAGCCGTGTGGAGTGATGCAGAGGAAGCCACAGACGTCGGAAGAAGCCCCACCCCATTCTTTTCAGTGTTGGAATTGGGAGCCTGCAGTGAGAATCTAGAATAGTGGTCGCCAACCTTTCAGACCTCACGGACCACCAGTTGGCATCCGCTGATCTAGAACACTGAACGTGGGGGACGCTTAGAAGGGTCCTTGGAGATGATCCCCCTTACCTGCACGAGGGTGAAGATTGGGGCAGGGCTCTCGGGAATAGGAATCCCCCTTCCCCGTATCGTTCCCTCACTCCACCCTTACAACCTGGGCCTGGGACCTGTCTCTGGTTCATTTGTCCTCTTCCCTGGAGGGATCCCCCTTCTTCCTCATTGGGCCCCTGAGCCTCCAGGTGAACTGTCTCAGCTACTCAGGACTTGGCCCCAGGCAGGTGCACTGGTATGGGAGGGCCCCATAGTGAACTCCCTAGGAGAACTCATGCACCCACCCAGGCTGGACTCCCTGAACTGAGCAGTCTTTTTGGATGGGTCGTCCACTGGAACCACTTGTTTTATCTGCTCTTCTCTGAATACTCTTGGAGTAGTTCTGTTCAGAGTGTCCCCCCTCAGCCTCCCTCCAGCCATTCCCCTCCTGCAGTGCTTCCATCTAAATTATCCCGGTTGAACTCCCTTTATTTAGTTGTCAGTTTCCACTGGAAAACAGAAGCGGTAACACCTGCAGCCTGCGGCTGCCCAAGGATTAAATGAGACCATACAGGTAAAGTGGTAAAGTGCTTAGGTCTGTATGTGGTCTAGAGTCCGAGCACGTAGGCTGTGGGGCTGGGAGATGGTGGCAGTTGCAATTCCACAGTGTCCACCTGTACTTCGGGCCTCGCTTTGCACACCATCTGTGCTGTGAAAACGTTCCGTGAAAAATCAAGCCATTGGAAAATTGCCGTGTTACTGCCTCAAAGAGTGCTGGTTCTCAAAAGCGGAGACCCCTGAATTCTTGCATGAATGAAGGTTCTTGCATACCCCCACCCCCACCCGTACACACATGTCTGTCCCGTGAGGACAAGTTTCCTCTGCACCTTGTCCCTTCTCCCAGGAACAAGTTAAGGAGGAGCCCACGGGAGCAATTCAGGTGAGGGTGTGAACCAGGGGCCCCCTTTCTGTGCATCCAGCCCGCCAAAGGCTTGTCCATCCCTTGAGGGGGGTCAGGCCCATTGGTGGTGGCTGGGGAAGGCAGAGGCTGCACAGGGGGAAGGTGCTCTCTGTCTGCTCTTCCCTTAAACCTGGTGTGGGCCCTTGGCCCTCGAGGCTTCCTTCTCCACTGGTTCACAGGTATGTCTTGACACCCACCCCATGGCGGGGGCTGATCCCGTGAGGACTCAGACCCAACCCTGGACTCACTGTAGACAGCTGTGCATGCTCTTGATCACGCTCTAGTTCAGTGGTTCTCAACCTTCCTAATGCCGCGACCCTTTAATATATAGTTCCTCAGGTTGTGGTAATCCCCAATTTCATTGTTACAAATTGAACGTAATTAAAGCATAGTGATTAATCACAAAAACTATGTAATTATATATGTTTTCCGATGGTCTTAGGCGACTCCTGTGAAAGGGTCGTTCGACCCCTCAAAAGAGTCGCGACCCACAGGTTGAGAACCGCTGCTCTAGTTTGATGAAGAGGAAAGTCCTCATGGCATGGGGGAGCTTGAGGTACAGGGGCGAGTCAGAGAGGGCTTCCAGGAGAGGTGGCAGGTGGCATTGAGCCAGGCTTGAAGCATGAGGGAGGGAAGAGACTTCCAAGAAGGAGGAACAGCATGTGCAGAAGCACTGAGGCCTGGCCCCTATGGCCCGTGGCGTGCGGAAGCAGCGTGGTGTGCGGAAGCAGCATTGGGGCTGGAGAGAGGAGCCCTTTTAAGGGGAGGGTGGGGCTGGCCATGGGAGCTGAAGGGCTCTGTCCAGGCTCCTGGGCGGGGTCAGATGGCAGGTTAATCCCAGGACTGAAGAAGGCTCGTGGGGGAGGAGAGGACAGGTGGGGGAGGGCGCAGAGCAGTGGCCCGTGCGAAGGGAGTGAACGAGAACATGGGTGGCAGATCTAGGCTACTGAAATTCTTCCCGAAAGGAGCGGAAGGAGGGTCGCAGCTAGATGTTTGTGCAGCCAAATTCACAGCAGCATTATTCATCGTAGCTAAAACGTGGAAGCAGCCTCAGTGTCCGTTGACCCATAAATGGATAAACAAAATGTGGTGTATGCATACAGTGGGATATTATTCAGTCTTAAAAAAGGAAGGAAATGCTGGCACATGCTTAAGTGAAATAAGACAGTCATGAAAGAATAAATACTACATCTGATTCCATTCATATGAGAAAGCTAGAGTGGTCAAATTCATAGAGACAGAAAGTAGAATGATGGATGCCAGAGGCTGGGGAGGTGGGGGGAATGGGAGTTACTGCTGAATGGGTAGAAAGTTTCAGTTTTACAAGATGGAAAGAGTTACGGGGATGGTGGTGATGACTCCACAAAGGTGTGAATGTATTGGATACCGCTGAACTGTAAACTTAAAAATGGTTAAATTCTAAATTGTATATTACATGTATTTCAATACAATGAAATGCATAGTGAACAGCAACCAAAAAAAAAAAAAATCTAGGCTAACGAGAAGGAGGAGAAAGTTGAGTGTTGGGGGTGTGAGGGGATTAGAGCTATAGAGATGGGTAGTGGTGATAGTTGCACAAACACTGTCAGTGAGAAAGAGTATGAATCCTGGAGTCCTCACAGATTGGAGTTGGAATTCTCACTGTGCCACCTGTGTTAGTCTGCTCCGGATGCAGTAACAAATACCATAGGTCGGGTGGTTTAACAACAGAAACTTATTGCTGGAAGTTCTGGAGGCTGGAAGTCCAAGTTCAAGGTGCTGACATTCTCTTCCTGGCTTGCAGATGGCCCCCCTCTCTGTGTGCCCTCAGATGGGTTCCCATCGGAGCACGCAAATGGAGAGGGAAAGCCAGCGAGATCTCTGTTCCTCTTGTAAGGGCACTGACCCCGTAATGAGGATCCCACCTTCATGATCTCATCTAAACCTGATAACTGCCCCAGGGTCCCACCTCCAAATAACATCACATTGGAGGTTAGGATTTCAATATATGATTGGGGGGAGGGGTACAGATATTCAGTCCTTAATACCAACTTTGGAGATTTACTTCACTTCAGTGTCTCAATTTTCTCATCTGGAAAATGGGGTGGTGCTGCCGGCCCCGGGTTATTGTGGGAATCTCATGTGCTTGTGTGTGTCCAGTGCCCCGCATCTGGGCGATACTCAGCAGGCATCAGCCATCACCAGCCGAGCTTCCCTGAGCACCTTCCAGACTCCACACCCTCAGGTGCCTCGGAAGGTCTGGGGCTCTGGGCGATATCCACTCCCCCCCCCCACACGCCCCCCGCAGGCTGTGATTTGGGGCCTCCTCAGCGGGGCCTAGTACTCTGGTCTTTAAGCAGAGGCTGGGCATGAGCCAGCTGTTTGTCCTCATGTTGAATCTGGAGATCTGGGAGACCTCCCCCATCCATTGTTTACCCATCTTGCAGGGCCCAGGCTTACCAGGGGGCTTCCAGCAACTTCTCCTGGGAGCCCTGCATAGAGAGAAGGCAGGGGCTAGGGCAGCCGTGGGCAAACTACCGCCCGCGGGCCGGATCCGGCCCGTTTGAAATGAATAAAACTAAAAAAAAAAAAAAAAAGACCGTACCCTTTTATGTAATGATGTTTACTTTGAATTTATATTAGTTCACACAAACACTCCATCCATGCTTTTGTTCCGGCCCTCCGGTCCAGTTTAAGAACCCATTGTGGCCCTCGAGTCAAAAAGTTTGCCCACCCCTGGGCTAGGGTCAGCTTTAGGTTGTTAGTTCACCTGGCCTGTTAGGTGGGTCAGGGTCAGAGCCCCCGCCCCCGCTCCACCCACCAAATAGAGGGTTGCAGATGGATGGGAGAGACAGGGAACCCCATCATCCTGTGAGGCTTCTTCATTCTGCTGGCATCAGGCTGTGGCTGGGAGGTCCCCGAGGCCCTGGGCAGGAAGGAGGAGAAGGTTGGGACTGCCAGGGCCAGGCGCAGGCACGCAGCAGGGCTGGGTTTTGACTCCAGGGCTTCTACCTCCCCACACTATGCCCATAACCACTACAGCCCTCCTTCCTGCACCTTCTCATCCCACCCCACTCTGACCCTGCTCCCCTGCCTTTGCAATCCACCATAGTCTGCTGCCTCCTACGGGAAGGCCACCCTCCCTCTCTGTTCTGTTTTTGTTTTCTCATTTTAAATTTTTGGATAGATAATCGATTCATAGACAGCAGGTGCAGGCAGCTGTCTGCCAGGCCCTGGGTCCAGCTAGCCAGACCTACACTCAACCATCTCCTAGGTGCCCAGCTCTTGAAGCTGGTTCCCCTTGACCTAGGGGCTGTCCCCTCCCAGGTCCAGACCTCTCTCCTCCGCAAATGTTGGGAACCGTCCCTGGTCCCGACCCTCCAGCCTTCCCACCCTCTGCTGCCCTGAGCTGATTGGGAGGCTCCAGGCTTTGGGGTCAGCTGGGCCTGAGCTTTGTCCTCCCCAGGGCCTGCAGGCCGCTGGAGCATGGAGCTGACAGCTGTCCCAGAGTTAGTGTACCGGACCCCATAGAAACACCTTCCCACCTCCAGGTGGCGAGTAGGCACCTGGATCTGCTTCCAGCCTCCAGAACTGTGAGAAAATACATTTCTGTTCTGTAAGCTGCCCAGTGCCTGGTACTCGGTTCTGGCAGCTCCGGCTGTTGCTGCCCTCTGTCTCCCCGCCACCCCAGCCCTCCTGGGCCCCTGGCCGTGCAGTGGGACCGGTGGAAAGAGCTCAGGGACTGGGCTTGTTCAGATCTCTTCCTCCCCCCTGATGAGGGCAGGTCCCAAGCCTCGTTGGTGCCATCTTGGAAATGGGAGGGTGAAGAAAGGGGCAAGTAAGTCAGCGACTCGTAGGCCCTTTCTTTCTGGCTCAAGGTTGAGCTCAGTGTCAATGCTAATATTTCCTCCCATGAGATGAGCAAACAACAAGGGAACTTTCCTGGGAAAGTGAGATGATGTGAACATCAAACTCGAGACCCTGCCTCATGCCAGTAGCTATTCATTCACTCTTGAGGGCCTCATTGAAATTTCCAAGATCCCGGAGCCGGAGGTGGAATTCAAGCCTGAAACAATCCCAGTGTCCATGGGTTGGAGGTGAACCACAGCCAAATGGCCAGGCGAAGTGGATCCCAGAGCTGCAGGCCAGGGATGGTACATGGGCTCTGTTTAATGTGGGGATTACCTGCATTCGAGTGAGTGATGGGTTGGAAAGTTCTAGAACTTTGCTGTCCAAATTGGTAGCCTCTTGCCACATGTGGCTATATAAATGTAACAGAAATTACCCTAACCAGTTTGGCTCAGTGGATAGAGCATTGGCCTGCGGACTCAAGGGTCCCAGGTTCAATTCCAGTCAAGGGCAAGTACCTTGGTTATGGGCACATCCCCAGTGGGGAGTGTGCAGGAGGCAGCTGATCAATGTTTCTCTCTCATCCATGTTTCTAACTCTCTATCCCTCTCCCTTCCTCTCTGTAAAAAAGTCAATAAAATTTTTTTTAAAAAATAAATGTAACAGAAATAAATTCAGTTTTTTGGCCTTGCAAGCCACATTTAAAGCTCTCAGTAGCTACCTGTGGCTAGTGGCTGTTAGCTGGACAGTGGCTGTAGACCACTTCCGTCATTCCAGGAAGCTCTACTGAGCAGTGCTGTTTTGTTTTTACTTTTTAGCTAGAGGCCCGGTGCATGACATTCATGCACTGGGGTGTGGGGGAGGGGGGTCCCTCAGCCCAGCCTGTGCCCTCTCGCAGTCCGGGACCCCTTGGAGAATGTCCACGGGGAGCAGGCCTAAGCTGGCAGTCAGACATCCTCTGAGGGGTCCTTGGCATTGCCACAGAGGCGGGAGAGGCTCCCGCCACAGCTGCTGTGCTCACTTGCTTCTGGCTGAGCGGTGCTCCCCCTGTGGGAGCACATTGACCACCACGGGGCAGCTCCGTGGTCAGTGCATGTCAGTGACCAATCATTCTGCTGTTCGGTCGATTTGCATATTAGGGTTTTATTGTATAGGATAGGAAAATGTGTGTGTGTGTTTTTTAATTGATTTCAGAGAGGAAGGGAGAGGGAGATAGAAACATTGATAACAGAGAATCATTGATTGGCCACCTCCAGTATGCCCCTCCCCTGGGGATTGAGCCTGCAATCTGGGCATGTGTCCTAACCAGGAATCGAATCGTGACCTCCTGGTTCATAGGTTGAAGCTCAACCACTGAGCCACCGCGGCCAGGCTGAGCAGCGCTGTTGTAGAAGGGTGTTGGGACTCAGTGAGAGAGAATGCCAGGCTCATTTTGGCAGTGACTGTCCTGACGTAGAGTCGGGCAGAGCGGGGTCACACCTGGCCGTGTTTGCCGTTGGAAGACAGGTGCTGGGGGTGTGTGCCGTGGGCCTCTGGACCAAGCAGTCGTGTGTGGTGTCGTGGGATGAGGCTGGCCTGGGCGGGCAGGATTTGGCTGCATTCTGAAGTCCCAGCACTCGCGGATGAGCTCTTCCACTTTCTACTCAGGCACTACCCCCTCCGGGTGCCTTCCCTGAACCCCAGACCCAGCAGATCTGCCTCCTCAGCAGGCACAGTGCTGGCCGTGGAACCGTGGTGGACAGGGCACTGGCTTGAGGAGCTGGAGCCACAATTCTACCATCACAGCCACGTGTTCTGACGTGGGAGTGACAGGGTGCCAGCCCAAGGCTCAGGGAGGTTCAAGACATGCCCAGGGCCGCCCGGCTTGCTGGGAGTCGAGGCTCACCCTCCTTCCCAACTCACAGCCAAGGCTCTTCCAGAGAGTGGCAGGGAGGCCTGACACGCTGGGCAGGGCTGGACAGGCGGCTGCCCGGGCCCTGGGCCGGGCACCGGGAATTCCAGGAGCCAGGCCGCAGCCCAGTTGGAGCAGCGAGCTGCTAGGTCTCCCAGGTTAGTGTCCAGAGCTGGCGGGAATCGCAGGTCACTTCTGTTTTATCTGGTTTCCATTTGCTTAACCTGCTCCTGACCTCCGAGGCAGCCCAGGGAAGTCTGAGGAGTCCCGCAGGCCCTCAGCCCACACCCCCAGCCGTGGTGTTCCAGGCTGACCTCAGGAGTGGTCACACACACACATACCTCTCGCCATTCAGGAAATTGACTGCCCCCAAAACCCAAGACACTTGAGAACTTTGGGGGTCTGGGAAAGGAAAATGGCATTTGTAGGCCAGAAGTGTTTTCTTTGGCCCTCCAGTGTGTTTTTTCAAAATTATACCAACATTTCAACATTGAGATAGATCACAAAAATCTGGATTTCCGTTTTTCCTTGAAAAATTGGAAGCTCTTGCAATCCAGGACCCACAGGGTAGCAGCTGATCCGAGCTGAGTGGCAGCTGCCCCGTTCCAGTAGGGTGGGGCCCCCGGCCCCTAGCACCCTCCGTCCCTTCCACTCTGTGTCCCCACACACCGAGACCCGGGACCAGGCCCGTGCGTCGTCATGCTTTTACCAGACTGTTTCTCCCTATATTCTTTCCCAAAAGTACAAGGGAGAAAGATGGGCTGAGGGGGCCACACGTTTCTCAGTGCAAATGAAGAATGTTCCTGGGTATTGAATATGGAAAGCGCGTCTCGCTCCTGGTTCTTTCGCCCGAGTATTTTGCAGGCCTTTGAGCTGTACTCCCTGTTCTTGGTACTCCTCACCATCCTCCCAGGCTCCCGGCTGGAGGGGCTCAGGGGCTAGAGGCTTCCTCGGTGCTGACATGGCCACAGACACGGGCTTCCGTTCCTGGGTCCTGCATCTCAGCTTCCCCTGGGTCCCGCTGTGGACCACAGTGGATGGAGCCTGAGCCCAGCTTCCACCACCCGAGAGAAGATGGGGCCCAAGCAGGAGCAGAGCTCAAACAGCAGGATCCTTGTGAGACGCAGGACCAGTTCTCCCCTCCACAGCCAACGTGAGCTGCTCAAAACATAGACCCCACCCGTTGCTCAAACGTTTCAGAGCCTTATTTTTCGTGGATCTCAGGTGCACCGAACATGATTCCTCGTCATCCTTGGTTTGTGACATACGTGTTGATCCTGCTCTTTCTTTCCTTTGGTTTATTCTTTGAATAGTATTACCCCCACTGCGACCATGACACTGACGGTCACTGCGGTCCACCCACACTTCTCTTTCCCTTGGCGCTATGGCTTTGCCCTGTGTGTACCTGAGAAAGGGCATCTGGCTGTGGGTCGTCTTCTGGGCCTGCTTTTCTCCACTCAACGGCGCGTGACAATGGGTAGAAGATGTTCAACCTGCCCATGGCTGTAGTGATCCGACCACACTGCCGGGATCCTTGCTCTTCCTCGAGGTCTGGGTCTCCCCTGCAGGCCTCCGCTTACACATCCCTCCCTGAGCCCTGCCCAGACACCTGCACCGAGGGAGGCCTGCGCTGCTTCCTATCCAAACTCTCCTTGTGGCACAGCCTGACCACAACAGACTGTGCTATGCTTTGTGTGCTGGGTTTTGCCAGCGCCCCATCCCAGCAGGTACCCCTCCCATCTCGAGGGGCTCGGCCTCAGCATAGGGACCCACCCCAGGGAGAGGGTGGGGCTCAGGCCGGCTTGGATGGGCTGAGGTGTGCAGAGCAGTTCTGTAGGGCGAGCTTGAGCTGGAATTAAGGAATTAAGGGCAGAGGAAATCAGCCAGGAGATATTTTTAAGAAAGATATTCATAACAGTTTTATTCATAATAGCCAAGCACTAAAAACAACCAAATGTTATCAAGAGAGAAGAAAAATAAGAATATGTTATAATACATTATTAATATATATAAACATACATGTATATTCACCAATAAAGACAATTACAACCCATATAATAAAACGGATTAATCTCAAAATCAATACGTGGGACCAAGGAAGCGAGGCACAAATTAGTGCCCACTCCGTGGTTCTGAGAGCTACAGCAGGCGCACGGAACCTGTGACAACAAATGGGAGCAGGGTGGCCCTCGTGGGTGTCAGGACTGAGGGAAAGGGGCAGAGAAGGCTGCTGTGGAGAGAATGTCCAGGGCTCCTTGCGTGAAGGGGTGGCGGTTCAATGGCCGTATACATCTGTCAAAACTCATCAAACTGCACACCTGAAATCTGTACGTTTTATTACTGTAAATTATGCCAGTTACAAATAAAGAGTTTTTGTGGGGGGAATGTTATCTGGAAGAGGTAGTGATGCAAGCCCAGACTTGATCTCATGAAAAGCATTTCTCACCAAAAACGAGGCAGGAGCCATGTGACCACCTCCAGGCAGACCACCCAGCATGCCTGCTCAACTGACATGAAGACCCAAGGGGGACAGGAAGAAAGGCTGGGACGTTCCTTCTCTGCTAGTGACGCAGCAGCCGCGTGGGGCGTGCACAGACGGTACGCGTGCGGCCATTGAGTCCCACAGACTGACCAGACCCGGGGAGCCAGCACCCAGGCAAGACCCGGAGGAGAAGGTTCCCAGGGTTCCAGAAGCCTCCCCACCACGCTCTTCCAGCCACCACTCCCTCTCCTGCATGCTATCCCAACTTCTGTTGCCTCGATGTGATTCTGCCTATTTTTGGTGCCAAATCCGGGATGTTCCCAGACAAGCCAAGAAGGCTGGTCCCTCAGCCATCTCCCTGCTGGCATTAAGGTGAACAGGCATTGCTGTGCCCAGCTTAAACATGCCACCCTGGGTGCTGACATTGATTGGGGGCAGCAGGGGGAGCTCAGGCTCAGAGGCCTCAGAGTGGCACGTAGAGGCTCCTTACATGGGCCACTCGCCCAGGGAGCCACCAGCATGTGCTGGCGGATTCACTGTGCTAAAGCCCCGGGGCAAGCCTCTCCTAGCCAGGTCGGCCTAGGCATCCGGCAAGGGAGGCTGGCCCCGCAATCTCTCTGGCTTTCCAACTTCAGCTTTGCACCCTCAGCAGGCCCACTGGGTACTTTTTAGAGTTCACCAGGTGAGTTCAGTGTGCAACCAAGGTTGAGAGCCAGTGCGTTAAGCAATAAAAAGCTGGGCTTTATGCAGGGCTTTGCCCACACGCTCTGTTCCCATTGTAGGAAGAATGGTGGTGGTCCTACTGGACTCGGTCCCTGTCATTTTTCCAGCTGGAGCAAATATCCACAGGTCCCTGACGGCAGAATTAAGACTAGCCAGGTGTCAGTTAAAAAGAGGCTACATGGGTAGAGTTTCTAGAAATAAGCTGCCCCATGATGGAATGAATTGCCTTGCATAGGAGTGAGCTCCCCCTCCCTAGGGGTATGCAAATAGAGGCTGGGTCTCCATCTCTCCAGGTTGCATTACTGAAGGAGGCAGCACACAATGGTCGCGGCCTTGATTCCAGGCCTCCTTGTGCCCCGCCCTCCTATCTGGGTGATTCCAGGAAGGTTCCCTTTGTGGTTTTGATGCAGAACCTGTGGTAAACTGTTCCACAAATTAAACTCTTGCAGTTCTTTCCCCTCAACTCATTTATCTGGTTCATAAATCTCAGTGGATTTGCTGCACGAATTTGCTTGGAAATGGCCCTCCCGTCTGCCGCTGCGCCCCCCCCCCCCCCCTTAAGGTCTGTTGTTGGAACAGGGCTCTGACGGGCAGGGCTTGTCGCCCAGGATGCCCGAGGAGAGGCCCGTGTGAGGGCCTAGCTCTGCTGGGTTAGGAATCTGAGAGTAAACAGATCAAGTTTCCAGTGTGAGCTGGCCACAGCAATTGAAAAGGAGAATGTTCTCTGAGATGACTCAGCCTCTCGGCTCCAGGGTAGAGGCAGCCCCAGGCCGTGGCTCTGCCCTGGTGGTCGGCTGCAGGCCAAGCCCAAGGGGGGCAGCAGGGGAGCTTTAGAGTGAGTGGTGTGCAGTTACCCTCCATCCCATCGGATGAGGGCACAGGCCACAGTCTTGGTTATCTAACAGGTTGCTGTCCTCAGTTTCCTCATTTGCGAAATGGGGATCAACCATTCCTGGCTCAGAGGGTGGATGTGAGAAATGAGGCTAAGACCACTGCAGCCAGCGTAGGCAGAGAAGTGCCCATCGGAAGCTCTGGGAGAGAGCCTGGGTCACAGTGGTGGAACCCAGTGAGAATTGGAGGGAGGGTGTCATGTGAGGCCCCCTTGAGAGCCACCTACATGGGGAGGAGAAGAGAAGTCACTACAGGAAACAAAAGAGGAGTGTCCGTGTCAGAAGTTAGAGGAGGCCATGTGGTAGCTTCTAGCGGCCAGGGGAAGATGTTGGCCAGCCTCGTGGGGTCCAGCCAATAAGTCAAGGACAGGAGCGCATGAGGGAAGAGGCTGTCAGGGTTGGCTGGTGGACGTCATTGGTGAGCGGAACAGGATCAGATGGAAGGTGAGGCCAGCCGGTGGCAATAGAGGGTTGATGGTGGCCAACTGGAGGCCTGTTTGGTGATAGAGGGGAGTGAAGAAGGCAGTGGCCTGCGGAGAAGATGGAGATGAAGGAAACATTAGCCTGCATGTCACTAGGACAAGGAAGCCAAGTATGAGCGAGGCGCCTGTGGGAATGGAGAAAGAAAAGGAAGGCTGCCTTGGTAGTTTTTCTGAGACCAGAGAGAAGGGTTAAGATGGATGGGAAAAACAGATGTTTTGAGAGGGGGAGGGGGTCTCGCCACTTGGCCTCAATGTTAGGAAACTGAAGAAGGTGCAGGTTGGGGTTCAGATCATGCATGCCCAATCAAGAGCCAAGACACAGGGTTGAGCAAAGGCGGGGGGGCGGGGGGCTGCAAGCAGGGGCAAGATCTAGGCCCTGCAGAGATTTCTGAGCTGGAGGTCATAGCTGAGGAGGACAGTCCTAGACAGGGGTTATCTAAGGATTGGGGTCAGCTAAGGGGGCCACCCAGGACACCCTGCTCCAAAGCCAGTACAGAATTGGAGCGGCCGCAGGAGATGAGAGAGGTGCTCAGGTGACCCAGGAGCCAGGGGCACTCAGGGTTACCAGGCAACGGGACAACAGCTGCACACAGTACCCCAGCTTGGCTCCAAAGTCCTGTAATAGCAGCCCTCTGGGGACTGTCGGTTCCCAATTAATAGTGTCAGGGACTTGGAAGGAGGTGGGGGGGGGGGGGCAAGTACTACAGATTGTTTAGATTATTGTTTTCAGCGTGCTGACAAAGAGCTGCTTGCCCCCTGGAAGGATAGGAGGTTGTGTGTGTGTCCTCACCGTAGTGTGTGGCACAGGGGGAGTGGAATAAGCTTCCACTATGTCAGGAGAAAACCAGGGGAACATCAGTGCCCTCATCCGAAAGGAAGGAAAGAGACTGGTGCTGTTGGAGCACGCGTGTGTGCCCGGTGCTTGTACCTGAAGAGATGCCAGCCTGTCCCCTGATCCAGCAATCAGTGGGGTTATGCCCCTCTTTCCGAATGGGGAGACCGGCTTAGGGCTGTGTAAATGTCAGACCACGGAGCTGATACCATCACTGGGACTCCAACCCTGGCCCCCTGGCTCTGAAGCGGTGCTTTTTGCCGAGCATTAACCACTACCACAGGGTCATCCAGGGTAGGACCAGTCTGGACTGTGAGAACTGAGAGTAAACCCTCGGAGGGTCAGGTAGAGGCTGGACTGTGAGAACTGAGTTGAGGGGTGAGGATACATCTGTGCAGCTGGCCAGAGTCTAATTGAATGACCCAAATGACGGAGATTGTAGTCTTTGGACCAGTCCTGCCCGTTCATCCTGGGCCCCTTGCCTGATTCTGGCACCTGGACCTGCCAGGCCGCCTCCTCTGGAGGCTCTTTCGCTGAGTGCCCTACACCTGTTTTCGCCCAGCAGCCTGTGCCAGCTCCGGTTCTGTGGCTGGGTCCTCCACGCCCTTCTGCTGGACCCCAGGCCCATTCCCTCTAAACTTCTGCCTGGCCCAGGTTCCCAGAGAACAGTTTCCTTTGCCCCAGGGGACCTCAGCTCAGGTTCCTGACTCTGACCCATCGAGCATCCTTGCATGGCCTTCCTTATCCATATTTCTAGATAATTAGAGTTAATGATGTAATCAGCTCGTGTTTAAGCCAGAGCAGAAATAGGACCTCTTGGTACCCTTCATTCAACCAGAGGTCTCCCGCGTCCCCCACCCATGCCCAGGGAACTGTGTTCTTCATTGCTTTGCTTCCTTTTCGTGTCATTCTATTGCAACTACGTGGAGTTGTAAAGGTGGTCTAGTAGTTTGATTTTGGGGGTTTTTTTAAGCTGCTTTTAACTCTAAAAAGAGGACCATGCTGTATGTCATATTTGGGGACTTTTCCACCTATTACGTTGCTAAGATTCTTTCACATTTTTGCAAGTCACCGTAGATTGTTTGTTTAGACTGTTGGGTAATATTCTTCTGTCGTTGTTGCCCTCCTCTTCCAGTGATGGGCATCTGGGGCGTGGCCAGGTTTTTGTTGCTGGGAACAGGCTATTATAAATTCTCTTGTCAGTGTCTCCCATTACACATATGTAAGAAGGTGGAATCTCGCTGGGAAGAGCTGAGTCATGGGAAACATGCCTCCAGGTGCCCTCACCTTAGAGATTGCCCAGCCTGTTGGACCCGGGGCAGTCACTGCCTTAATCTACCTGGGCATCCGTGTTCCTGTCTGGAAAACACTAATTAATGATACCGCACATGCACTCGGTGCTGATTACGCCCAGACCCAGTGTCTAGTCCTGTGCTGGGCACGGGGACTTAGCTGAGAAAGACTCGGCCCGGCCACGGTCCAGGCGCAGCGGAGACAGGCCTGAATCATCTCACCAGCACCCGGGGTGTTCCCCTCGCTGGGAATGGGCTGGTGGGTGCAAGGGTGCACCGGGGCGGAAGCTGGGCCAGGCCCCGCGGTCCCTCGTGAGATGGCTGGACTTCTGCTGAGGGCTGGGGTGGGGGCCACAGGAATGGGGAGATCTGAAACCAGAAAGAGATCGCTGAACACAGAGAAGCCAAGGGCCCACAGGCAGAAGGTGCGCTCCCGCCTGCAAGGCCTGAGCACTCCAGACAGGAACGCTGCCAGGGACATCCCGTTCCCCTCACTCCCAGGCCAGCTGCGCCACTCGGCTTCATCGAGTGACCGCACTTCAGCAGCCTCGAGCACATCCATGTATGTTCAGTCCCTCCTTAAGCCCTCACCTGCAGGGGAGGTATTTCCAAGCCTCTCTCACAGGTCAGGAACCTGGGGCCAATTGAGGACCAATAAGTTGTTCCGCCTCATCTCAGGGAGGTGGTAACGCCAAGATTCCCACTGGGGCCTTGTCCACCTCAGTCCCCCCCAAGAAGGAAGTAAACCACCAGGCCTTGCCCCACGTGTGCCCTGCACTGCGGTGTGTGTGTGTTCCCAAAGCCAGAGGCCTTTCCCAGACTGTCCTACCCTGGATGACCCTTCTGACCCTGCCCCCTGCCAGGCCCCTGGGACCGGCAGCCATCCAGCAGCTCTCCAGAGGCCTGCGCTTCAGGCCTCAGGGCAGCCCCACAGCCCCGGTGTCTTACCTGCCCCAGGTTTCCACAGAGGAAAGGAGTAAAGCAGTTGGGACCAGATTTAAAGGTGAGCAGATTTGGCCAATGCAGGGCCCCACCTCTGCCTGCCGGCCTTCCCGGTGCCTCCAACCAGAACACTGGCTGTGGGACACAGTCTTTCCCTGCCTTGGCCTCATGTTTCTCCCCCAATTTGTTGAATATTATTTCCTGGCCACAAGCGGACCCACGCCTACCGCCGGCAGCCTGGGCCAAACCACCGTCGACTCTTGCCAGCTCCTTGAAGAAGAGTAGTCTCCTAGCTGGTCTCGGGGTCCTTACCCCGTCCTCACGGGGACCACAAGGCATCATCCTGCCCCCGTTGCCTGTGAAGTCATTGCCTGTCATTCATCCCCTTGCCCCGGCCACTCAGCCCTCTGGCCTCTGTCACTCCTGGCCTCGGGGCTTTGCACAGTCTCCTCGCTCTGGCCTCCCGGGGACAGCAGCATAATGCACCTCTTACAGGTCTTGTGGGGACCTGCCTTTCCCTGCTCGACTTTATTGTAGCCAGACATACGTGACACAGGTGTACCATCTGAACTGTTCTTCAGTGTACAGCTCGGTGGCATTAAGCACATTCACATTGTTTGTGTAACCATTACCACCATCCAACTCCAGAACTTTTTCATCATCTCGCACTGAAACTCTGTATCTATTAAACAATCGCTCCCCATCTCCCCTTTCCTCCAGCCCCTAGCAACCACTTCCTGCTCCGTCTTTAAATTGTAAACCCCTGTTGTGCTAGCTTGTCCTCTCTGCACTTTTTTTTTAAAATATATTTTATTGGTTTTTTTACAGAGAGGAAGGGAGAGGGATAGAGAGTTAGAAACATTGATGGGAGAGAAACATCAATCAGCTGCCTCCTGCACACCCCCTACTGGGGATGTGCCCGCAACCAAGGTACATGCCCTTGACCGGAATCGAACCTGGGACCATTCAGTCTGCAGGCGACGCTCTATCCACTGAGCCAAACCAGTCAGGGCCTCCCTGCACTTTTTATTTGCTCTGTGGTACACACCATCATCTGATCCACTATTTTACTATTCCACCACCACCACCACCACCACCACATATAAACTCCAATTGTCTTATTTAAGGTGTGTCCCTAGCACCTGAAACAGTGACTGACTGGTTTGTTGAAGGACTGAAAGATTGCCTGGGTCTCAGGGACTTTATCCAGACCCTACTAATTCCTTCTGCCCTACTGAGCCTTTTCTGCAGTTCCTACCTGTGCAAGTCCCCCTAGAATTTACAAGCGATGTTGCCCACACTGTCTGATTCTCCTGGCCGCCCGTGACATAAGCCGATTTCTTTTCGGTCTTAATGGAAAAGAACCTCCTCTTCAGGATTGCCCTTCAAATCACAGAACCAACCCGGGCTTTCTTTCTAACTACAGTCGGAAACGGTCGCCTGTCATTGTTAAAGACGTAGAAGTGAAATGTAAATAACACGAGAGACCCATTGAGGGAGGACCCACGAGAAACATGAAAACGCTGCTGCTAGTTAAGAGAACAAAGGCTGACGCACACCAGGCCAGCACCCTGGGGAGGCCCGACGCACTCCGCTCCGTCGCCACGTTGTGTGAGTCTCCTGTGCAGCACGGCAGGGGCAGCGGAGTGGGTCAGACCCGGCCCCTCCATGTCCCCACTGTGACGTCCTGCAGAGGACGGGGCCAAGCCTCCCTGGTTCCAGCCCGAATAGGCTGCACTTTGCGAGAAAGACTCCGGGCTTTCCCGGCTGGTGCTGAAATTGTAAATGGGCTCATGGGCATTCAGAGGCCCTACTTGAACGAAAAAACAAGAACGGTTTGTAAACAGGTACCCGGAACGTGCTGGAAGACTGTTCTCGGTCCCGCTGGTAGCGTGTGAAGGCTCTGGGTTCATCTCAAGGCCCGGCTGGTCAGGCTGTGATGGCAAAGGTCTGAGCTTGTTCTCTGAGGAGCTGGCAGGGCCTGGCTGGCACAGGGCACTCTGGCCTGCAGGAAGCAGGCCCCGGCCCCACAAAGCTAGCTCCCACTTCCCAGCGCCCTGGGTCCTGCAGGAGAGTCCACGTACTGGCAGCCTTTGCTGAGCCCTGACTACGTTAGGGGTCTTTGTGGTCTGGAGCCGAGAGGAAGTGAGCACAGCCGGCAGGTGAGTGGAGAAGGCGGGATGGATGCTAATAGGAACTTCCACTCAATGGTGATTGGTCAGGCCACCCCCCTGGTGCCGCGATCTGGATGGCCGCTGTCCTCAGACACACCACATGTCTGAAGATTGCCCAGGTGTGGTGTGTCAGGGAGCAGGGTTGGGCCCAGGGCTGCAGGTTTGGCTGCAACGCAGATTCCCTGGCAGTGTAGATCTGGGTCCGTCTCTTCCGTCATACATCATCATTCCTTCCCGGCCTACCTGGTGGGAATTGAGCTATTGGGGAGGTGAATGGAGACTTTTCAGCAAAGCTTTTTACTTGGGCTCAGTGTGTGGGAACCAGGTGTTTCAAAGAATCAGAGACTCAGCTTCACCCATCCTCCCCCTCGAGGCAGTGGTACCCTTCAGAGAACTGGCAACGCACTGCCTCCCAAGCCAGCCCATTGGTCTCGGTAGTCAGCTGGCTGTAGAGCTTTTCTTTACTCGGAACACAAGCTGGCCTCCCTGATGCCTCCCTTTAGCTCAGTCTGCCCACCAAAAAGAAATAGCCAACATATGAGTGCTCACCATAGTCATACGGGATTTTCGTCATTTATTCTTCAACAACAACCCTGTGACATAGGTAGATACTGTTATTATCCCCATTGTACACATGAGAAAACGGGGCACAGGGAGTAACCTGCCTAAGGTCACACAGCCATAAGCAGCCACGTGGCTTCCAACCCATGGTCCACAGTAACCACAGAGACTTAAAGGCATAGCTGGAATCTTCCCCAGGCCAAAGGGGCGCAGGCCAGGGTCCCCTCAGCTCCTGTGGGCAGGCTCTGTGTTGGCCTTGACGCTCTGAACAGACATGGCTCCTGGTGTGGCCTGCCCTCATCCAGTCCCCATGCTCTGTTCACGGAGCCCAGGGAGGCATTGCACCCCCTAGACAGGGGACTTGCGTGATTCTTGGGGTGTGTCCCGAGCCAGGGCTCACCCAGAGCTGCTGTTCCCCCGTCTCCCTCCTCCATTGGTGAGAGCTCTAGAGTTTTGTATCCCATCTACCTGAGTGCTCCTGCAGGACCTGCCCAGTCACCATGGCACACAGTTGCACAGGTTGTGTCCTCTCGATTCTGCAGCACTCCTCACACAGACTGAGATGGATGAGCCCTCTCCTCCGAGCTGGGATACCACCTGCCCAGCTCCCTGGGCAGCAGATAGATCTGTCTTGGGTTCTGGTTGGGGCTTTTGTTTCACCTCGAAAGGTATTTTCCAGACACTCAACGGTTCTGGAATCGTGTCTACGTGCCTTGTTGGTCCACCCTGCTATGGAGCTGGCAGGGTTCCCGGTGGCCCAGGCACTGCCAGGCTGGAACTGGATGGGAACTAGCCCGCCCTGAAGCGGCCCTCGTACAGAGGAATGAAGCAGCTCACCACCCGGGGCCAGGATGGGACTGGAACCCAGGCCCCTGACTCCAGGCCTGCGGTCATCTTCTCGCTCTCCAGGCTGCTCTCTCCTGTCATTTCATCCTGTCCCTAAGTACCACGAGGGCATCTAGAGGGCAAGCAGATCTCCTCCTCCTCCTCAGGTTTCCTAGTAGGCTGGCTGATTGCTGGGCTTGGGTCCTCTTTCCCGCTCCTTGTAGACCAAGTGCAGAGAGGCCTCAAACAGCGGGGCCTGGCATCTATGGTGTGGATTTAGCCACGACTCACTGGAGAGCACAGAGTGGGGACTAGAGACTTCAGTGTCTCTCAGTAGAGGGTACATCAGGGCAGTGCCACGCCAGGGCACGTAGGGCTTGTTCCGATTGGGGCTCCTCTGGCCTTGGAGGTAGGTATGTGGCTGTAGTCCACTCTATTGCTCATCAGACAGTGAGCTTTGGTCCTGTGCCCAGCCAGGTGTGTGTACAGAGAGCCTCCAGCCCTTGCCTGTGAGAGTGTATGGTCTGCTGGGGAAACAAGTATTCGTAACGGGTTATGGCAAGTTCTCATCATGCACAGTTGCTCCCATCGAGCACTGCCCAGGTCTGAGGGCAACTTCACATACACTGTGAGGCGTGCGAACTCTCCCCTGGAGAGTGAGGCACCAGCAGCCCACAGTGGCCTTAACACCCTCTTGTGCACAGTGTAAGGCTGTAGGCTATCAAGGAGGACCCGCCTGTTTGGTGGGAGGTGAGGGAGAGGAGGTGGCTGGTGCCAATCCTTAAACTGGGTCTTAAAGGGTGAGACGGTCACATCGACATATTCATACCCCATTTACACAGAGGCCGATGCTGCCTTCTGCTGGTGCCTGTGCCTCCGGGATGATTTATATGGTCTATTTCTGGAATGTCCCTCACAGCCGAGAGGGCATTGGGAGCAAATGCCACATCTGTCAGCCTTCACGGGGCTCTCTCCCCCACCCAGCAAGTACCTGCTTATGGCAGGCCAAGGACGGGGGTTGAGGGGGTGGCTTCCAAGACTCATTCTGAGTGCACAGGAGTCCCCAAGAAGGAACTGGGCCAGACCAGTGATAGCCACGCACTAAGGTGATAATTTGCCGTTGTCCTGAGCAATTACAGATTTCACTTGTCCAGGCAGTCGGTGCAAATTGGATGTGGACAGGCAGGGACAGAGATGGCATTTGCAAACCAAAGCGCTGGAGGGAAGTGGAAGAGAGAGTGCTGTCGGTTGGGCAGAATGTCAGAGGGAGGAGAGTGAGTGCCACCCTGTTCACAATGCTGGCACAGGCATTTCCTTCAAAGTCAGGCTCACGGAGGTATAATTTACACCCAGTAAAATTCACCCTCAGGGTACAGCTCTTTGAGTTTTGACAAATGCGTATAATTCTGTAGCCACCACCACAATCAAGATGCCAAACACCCCAGCACCCCAAGAGTTCCTGGGTTCCCCTCCAAAGTCAACCCCGGCCCAACCCCTGGCAGCCACGAATCTGCTCTCAGTCCTTACAGTTTTGCCCCTTCCAGATGCCACGTAAATGGAGTCATATATATGGCAACCTTTTGAGTCCAGGTTGAACTTAGCAAAGTGCCTTTGAGATTCATCCACGTGACAGCAGGAATCAGTAACTCATTCCTCTTCCTTGCCGGCCAGGACCCCGTGGTGTGGCTGAGCCGCCGCTCTGCCAACTCTCTAGCTGAAGGGAGGGTGTCGGGTTGTCTCCACTTTGGGCGATCACACATAGAGGCTGCAGACCTTTGCATGCAGGTCTGTGTGCATGGGTTTTCTCTCTCTGGAATCGGTACCCAGGAGTGGGATTGCTGGTTCGTGTGGTCGCTGTACGTTTAACTTTGTAGAAACTTCCAAACTGTTTTCCAAACGGCAGTATCATTGTGCGTTCCTTCCGGTTCCAGCTGCTCTCGTTCCTTGTGAAAAATGTAAAGGCTGAAGTAAAAGGGTGCCGCCGAGTTCTGTGGTCGGGGCGGCTGGCGGGAGAGGACGGCCAGGGGGAGCGAGCTGTGGGCACTCCGGCCGCCCGGTCCCCTGGAGATTCCTTTCCCATTTAATCTGTGGAGTGATATCCGGCCATGGCTGGGGCTACTCGTGGGGCCTCTTTCTGTCACGGCTCCCGTGATGGATGGGTTTTACGCGCCGGGCATGGAGCCCGTGCTGGGCCTCACGCTCCAGAGCGGCGATGCCAGATAAGTGACCACGTTTCCTGTGCACACCGTCTCTCCCTGCAGCTGCCGTTCTGGGGGCCGTCCTGGCTGAGGGGGACAGAGACAGGCATTGAGGGGTGAGAACCCCGTTACCCCGTGACGGAAAGCCTGGACACGGAGCCCAGCTAGTCTGCCAGGCAGCAAGAGCATGCTTAGGGCAAGACAGCAGGGACGAGATAAAGGGGGCAGAGTGATTACCAGTCCCTGCCTGGCCTGGGGAAATGGATGGGGGGTGGGGGGGGGGGACGAGCATCATACACCCCAGGCTAAGTAGTATTGCCAAAGGCCACATGTGGCCGTTCAGGGATCTGTGTCCCAAAACCCACACAGACGTCCACCCCCTCCCATGCAGAGAGGAAGAGTCGCCTGAAGGCCGGGCTGTCGTCTGGGTGATGTGAATTAGGACTTAAGTGACAGTGGGAGCTCTTCAGTTGGTGAGGAGGGGCCAGGACAGAGACCTAGAGGTCGGAATGTGAGGACCAATGGATAAGACAGTTCATTTGCATGGCCCCTGCCAGACCTACCCTTCAGCCACTTCCTCCCTGAAAAAGTGGGATCTGAGCCTATACAGGATCCCAGAGGCTTGCCGACTGGGGGTGCAGAGGGGACGGTCACCATCTCTAGGCCTCTCTGAGACCTCCTGAGTCAGGAGGGTGGGGGCGGGGTAGGCACAGCGTACTGGAGGTCACCAGCAGCCTGCACTCAGAGCTCTGGGTAAACCGATTCATCTGCTGGGTCACCACAGTGTCCGGCCAGGACTCATGCAGAACTAATGTGACATCCGTGTCTGTCTGTCTGTCCATCCGCACAGGTGCAAGTTCTTCAGTCTGACTGAGACCCCGGAGGATTACACCATCATCGTCGATGAGGAGGGCTTCCTGGGTGAGTGCTGCTCCCGCCGGGGGTGTGGCCGAACTGTGCCCTGCCATCGAGGCCGGCTGCCCGCCTCCTTATTTCTGTCCCCGCCCACACCCCGTGGAGAGCCTTCTCCTCTCCCAGTCTCCTGGCTGTGGCCCCTCGCTCTCTGCCCGGGAGCCTGGCAGGAAGGCCCCGAGCTAGCAGGGTCCGCGACACCGTGCCTCCCCGGCCGAGAACTAAAGCAGCCACACATTTCATTGAGCATCTGCTGTGAGTGAGGTGCTTTAAATTGTCCTCAGTCCTTGTCCCCATTGGCGCGAGCCCCAGGTGCCATCCTTCATGATGTCCCTTCGCCTTTTTCCCATGCGTTAAATTGAGATACCATGCACATGCCATAGAACTCACCATGGTAAAACTCGGCAGCTCACCAGGTGGTGCAGCCATCACCACCCCGACTCCAGAACAGTTTCATCACCCCCAAAAGAAGCCCCATTACCTGTCAGCAGTCATCCTCCCTTCCCCCCACATCCTTGCAGTTGTGTTATTACAGTTTCTTACGTTTGTCCTCGTGCTGCCCGATGCACGGTAGTTTCCGCGGAGGTGGTGTGTGCATGAGGAGCTGGGAACAGGAAGGGGATGTCACTGCCCAGGCGTCCACGCAGCACGGAGCTGGGCTCCCCAGAGCTGGTGTCTGAACCACTTTCTTCAAAACGTGCAGAGGACACAACACGTCCGACACTTTTAAGAAACAGTCCCACCCCAAAGACAACTGGTAACTTTTGGTACTTCCTGTCTAGCTTTTTTCTGTGCACGTTGTTCCTTTTTTTTTTAATATATATATTTTATTGATTTTTCAACAGAGGAAGGGAGGGAGATAGAGAGTTAGAAACATCAATGAGAGAGAATCCTTGATTAGCTGCCTCCTGCACACCTCCTTACTGGGGATGTGCCCACAACAGAGGCACATGCCCTTGACCAGAATCGAACCTGGGACCCTTCAGTCTGCAGGCCGACGTTCTATCCACTGAGCCAAACCGGTTCGGGCTCCTTGTCTCTTTTTACTTTCCTTATGACCATGCCATATGGAGAAGTGCTTTCACTTAACGTTGACGTCACATTACACCTTAAAGTTTCCTGTGCCTTCACAGCCGCTCACAGCTGCCACGCGGCCTTCCCAGTCCCCTAAGGTTAGGTTTAAACTTACTTTAATTTTTCTCCAGTGATAACATTATAGACCCTTTAAACGTGTAACATTTGCCCTTATGCAGGTCAATTCCTAAAATGGGGTGTGAGAAATGGCATATGGTCAGAAGTTGGCTGTTTTCCGGTTCTCCTGTTGACACCCCGGGGAAGCGACCACCCAGCTAGACTCTGTCATCCTACCCGCAGGTGCTCCAGAGCACCTACCAGTGTGGGGATGGTCGCCGCGCCCCGCCCCCCCCCGCCCAAGGACATCATCTCCTTTCCTGACTCAGAGGGGGCATCTCGTGGCCAGGGCAGGGAGAGGGCAGGCCCCACAGGAGGCCCTGCCTCGTCGTCGAAGGCACCCATGTAGCCACTCACTCATTTATTCAGCAGACGCCATCTGAGTACAGGAGCCACGGATACGCAGACACTGTGCTTGGGCAACCCAAACACGTTTCCATTTTCTTACGGGCACCCATCATGCCTTTCATGCAGAACTGCTGAGAAGGGTGGCACCTTGAACGCTCCGGAGTATCTGTTCTCTGGTAATAGATATTCTGTCTAATCCTCCTCCCCAGACGAGACTGAAGTCTCTACCTCTTGAGGCAGCTAATGAGCAGACACCATGAGCAAGGAGAGAGGGAGGCCGTGGACCTGGCAAGCCGGTTCTGCAGGCCCTGGAAGGCCATGTCTGCAGGATTTCTCACTCACCAGGGAGATGCCCTGCAGAGGAGTGGCTGGTTACCTGAGCAGCCTCCAGGGCTGCAGGAGGCTGTGTTTACTGAGCACCTGGGGTGTGCCAGCATCTCGTAGGCCCTGGCGATGTAGCTGGAATTGAGAGACACCATCTCTGACCCCAGGAGCCTCGGTGCTCTGCGGCTTCTGGGTAAGGGTCTCCCTTCCAGGCTAGCAAAGCAGGCTGCTTAGATAGCTGTTATTGCCTCAGAAAAAAATATGTATACTCTCATGCTCCTGTTGCAGAGCTACAGGGGCAAGTATACACAATAAGACTCCCCTGTACCCGCTGCAGAGATGCATCACCACCTGGGATCATTCCGGTGGCCTGAGGGTAATCAGTAAAGACCCGTTTTATAAGAGGGAAAACTGACATTAAGGTGCCCACAGTCCCTGAGTGACGGGGGCCCATTTGAAACAGGAAATGCTGTGGTGAATCCCAACAGACCAAGGTCAGGGGCATGGGAGACGGGGGATGGGCCAGTGTGTGGCAGGGCAGTGTGAGAAGGCCCCAGAGGGGAAGATGTGGGGTGGAGGCTGCCAAGTTCACCCTCTCGCCTCATCTCTGGGCGTGGTTCTCTTAGGAGGCTCTTCTTCGGAAAGGGAATCTGGGCTGTGGCTGCCCCCGTGGGACGGGGAGGCGTGACGGTTGTGCCGTGCTGTGTGAAAGATGGGGCCCCGTCTCCCAGTTCTGCAAACATTGCTTCTCACCCAAGGGCCTCCCTCGGCCAGGGTGCCTTGATTGTGGTTCGCTGGCAATATCGTCAGCGTGGAGCTTTCTCTGTTAGGAGCCAGCAGCTGTCTGCAGTTCACATGTGCATCAAATGCGGGGCCTGTCCTCAGAGGGTGGGACAGTTGTCAGTGACATTAACCAGACTGCTTCCTGTTCCATGTGGAATTTCAGAGGCTCTTGGCTCAAATGGATGCTATGTGTCTGCATGGCAAACCAGAGGGGTCTGTGTGCATGTGTGTCATTTGATCTTTTATATGTTTAATGAGCACCTACTATGTGCAATTGCTAGATGCTCATGGGAACCCAAAACAATATGCACGGCAGCCCCTGCCCTGACCTCTGGGTCGTGGGCAGCATCTTAGGTTTGCAGTTAAGCGGGGCGCAGTGCTAATCAGGACCCCTTCACTGGCCCCCACCCGTCACAGGCCCCTTACCTGCGTCAGTGGTGTCTGTAACATGCTCCTTGGACCGTGACTAGCCAAAAGGTAGAAGGAGGAAGATGTTGAGAGGTAACTGCTGGCTTCATCCTGGGCTAAGATGAGAAGATCAGGTTCGGATCTAGCCCTGCTACACGCTGCTGATCATTCTGGGCAAGTTGCTCAGGACCCTGGGGCCTCCATGGCCTCGTCCCAAACACAGGATCGCCTCCCTCCCGCTCGGTGCTGTAAGGCATGCTCGTGGCTACAAGGCACATGAGCGGACCCACGTCGTTCAGACCCGTACTGTTCCAGGGCCAGCTGTGCCCCTTTACAGTGAAAGTGAACATTTTTTAAACTCTTGATACCCTTGACCCAACTGCCCTCCAGAACCAGCAGTTGAAGGCACCCGTGTAGTCAGCAGTGTGACCAGAAAGGCTCTGGCCTTTGCTGAGCACTCAGATGGGTGCCAGGCACTCAGCTGAGCGCTCCAGGCGGATTATCTCATTTAATCCTCCCAGCGCCTTCTCCAGCCGCTCCTGATCTCATCATCCCACATCTGAAAACAAAAGCCCGGGCCCAAGGTCGCACAGCCAGGACTCAACCCTGCTGCAGGCGGGCGGGCGGAGCCTGAGAGACAGGCTGTGTGGAGGACACGCCACATAGTGCAGGGACCTGCGGGTCCTTCGGCCAAAACGGGGGACTCCTGGGGAGGAGGGAGCCCACCCAGCAGCAGAGTCGCCCAACTTTGTGACCCGGCGGGGGGGGGGGGGGGGCGAGACCTGTTACCTCCTCTACCAGGGAGCGTCCTCAGCTCTGAGAAGCTATATTTAGGGTCTGGGAAGATGGGCAGTGACAGATAATCCATTTCCGTCTTAGAATGGGTCCACTTTTCCTCTAGGGAAGAGCCAGTGTGCCGCCTCCTGGCAGCTCGTCCCCACAGCCCCAAAGCAGCACTTGGGCGCCCTGAGGTTTGGCCAGGGTGGGGAGGGGGCCCACTCAGCCTTCCCTCTCCCCCAGAATGCCAGGGCAGCGTTGGATGTCCACAGGGCCGGAGGCAGTAAATGCTGTGGTTTCCAGCCACTCTGACAAACCCCCCTTCGGGAAGCCTCCGTGGGTGACCACGGGCCTGCCACTGAGGAACCTCAGGGCTTCTGTCCAGGGCTGAGAGCCAGAGCGAGATTATTCGCATTTCAGATCCGAGCTGGGCCCCGGTTCTGGGAGCATATTTGCTCTGGGTCCTGGGGCCGAGAAGTCTCTCTTCTGACCCCTTGGGTAACGGGTAGAGAGACCAGACATGGCTACCTGAGACCCAGCGCCTTTTAAAACGTTTTCTCCTGCTCTTCCTCCCAAACCTTTTCCCTTTTCTGGGAAGCTGCCTGCCTCTCCAGCCAGCCTGGCCAAAGACTGGCCCTTCTCAGCCGATATGACCAATGGGCTCGCTGAGCTGTGGTCGCCATGACGACCAGAGCTGGGCAGGTAGGAGCCTGGTGGGGCCTCACGCAATTTCCCCTCCTTGGAAGCCATCCTGCCGGAGGCCCATGCGGCCTTCCCTGGTTATCGCCATCCTCCTCACCAGTGTCTGGGCCCCTCTTCTTCCTGGGGACCTGACCCTTCCTCCCGGTCGGCGCCCAGGACAGGGCATGAGGCTGTCAGACCTGGGTTTGGGTCCTGGCACTGTCCTTCCCTAAGTGACCATGAAGTCACCGCCCTCTCAGAGCTCTGGTTGTGGTGTTCTCAGGGGCAATAACAGTCCCTCTGGGGGGTGGGTTTGAGCAGGTGCCTGTGATACGTGGAGAGTCCTGTGCCAGCCTATAGGGTCAGCTCCGTGGCTGTGTGTTCCGGGAGACACGTGTGCCCACATCCCGGGCGCAGGCTCCTCTGGGGGCTCTCAGGACGGGGGAAGGGGACGGTCCGAACGTATGGAGCCCAGGTTTTACGAGCTGGTCAGGGAGACTTGCTCTTTGCTGTCATTCTGAGCCTCCCCCACGCTGCCCCTGCCAGTGCCAACCCCCAGGGCTCGCTGGCTCTCAGGAGGGACTGGATGACCGTCACTGCCCACCTGGTGGTGGCACCCTCAGGAGCCCTCCTGGAGCTGGGCGTTCTTCCAGAGAAGCCCAGCAGGCAGGTCTGATTGAAGCAGAGAGGAAACCCAGGCCCCCATCCTGTCTTCTGGCTCCCCTCCAACCCCAGCCTCCTGGGAGGTTCCTGGGAACCCAGTTTGAAAACCATGGGACTCATTCTACTGGTGTAGGTCGTGATGGCAGCACCTGCCACCCAGAGGGTAGTGAGGACTGAAAATAACAAAATCATTGCTGACTGCTGAATACTCATCCTTTGACGGTTGAGGACTGAGGCCCAACACAGATAAACCACATGTCCCCGTAGTTCCCACCCTCCTGAGCCGTCGGACACATCCAGAGTCCTCTGAGGGCTTCCCGGCTCGGTCCTCCCACAGCAGAGCCTTTAAGGCCGGTCCCATCCGCCTCTGACAGATGAGGGCACTCGGGCACAGAGGGTGGTGCTGGCCAAGGTCACACAGTTGGCCCCACGTGTCAGTCCCTACTCTGTGGCCTGCTCTGCTCTAGGGACCTGGGGCCCATCAGTCACAGGCCTGCCTTCTGTGTCCCCTCCAGAGCTGCCTTCCTCGGAGCACCTGAGCGTGGCAGATGCCACCTGGCTGGCTCTCAATGTCGTGTCCGGTGGTGGCAGCTTTTCCAGCTCCCAGCCCATCGGGGTGACCAAGATCGCCAAGTCGGTCATCGCCCCGCTGGCCGACCAGAACATCTCCGTGTTCATGCTGTCCACCTACCAGACGGACTTCATCCTGGTAACCGCAGCTCTCGGGCGACAGGGACATCCCCCACAGGCATTGTCTGCAGAGTTCTGTGGTCCCCATTCTCTGATCAGCTCAGAGAGAGGCCAGGGAGACCTTAGGGTCGTCAGTCAAATGTTAGCATGACCCAGGCTGGTCTCTGCCCCCCTGCGCCCTCCACCTGCCTTTTATGGGGGGGCCATGCTTGGTTTGACCTGGAAGCCAGGAAGTGAGGTCTGGGGAGCTCGTGTGGGTGGGGTATCGTCCCAGCTGGACATCTGTCTCCCCACTTCCCCACCCCCACCCCCTGGGATGGCAAGTCTGTCTGGTCCTGGGGCCAGCAGCAGCTCCTGGCCACCAAGTCATTCTTTCTCCTCCCATGGGCCATGGCCACCCTCAAGAGCATGGGCCTGGGGAGGGGCAGGGACAGGTCTGGGCATAGCATTCAAGAGGGTGGGGTGGGGGGACCGGCTTGCACCTCCCGGCCCTCGGTGTCGTGTCTTCTCCCCTCTGCATCCTTCCTGCTGCCCTGGAGAGGTGTGCCCTGGTCCCAGGCTCCCACCCCCAACCAGGGCCGCAGGAGGCAAGGACCAGGGAAGCTGGTTCTGGGGCAGCATCTCCGAGTGGGCGGGGGGGGGGGGGGTCGCTGCCCCCAGGCCCACTCGATCCAGGAACTACCGGAGACTCATGTCTTCAACTCCCTGTCCCAGGTACGTGAGCGGGACCTGCCCTTTGTCACCCACACCTTGTCATCAGAGTTCACTATTCTGCGGGTCGTCAATGGTGAGACGGTGGCCGCCGAGAACCTTGGCATCACCAATGGCTTCGTGAAGCCCAAGATGGGTGAGTCAGAGGGGAGGACGGTTGGGGTGGAAAAGGTGAAGGGATTAAGAAAAAAACAGACCTAGACAACAGAACAGTGATTGCCAGGGGGCCAGGGGGTGGAGGGAGGTAGAAGAAGGTCAAAAGGGAATAAATGGTGACAGGAGACTGGCTTTGGGTGGTGAATGCATGATGTGCTATACAGATGATGTATTATAGAGTTGTATTCCTAAAACCTATATAATTTTGTTAATCAATGTCACTCTAATAAATTCAATTAAAAAAAAAAATTACCAGGTGCTGCCCCAGAACAGCCCATTCTCAGAGCATCAGTTGAGCTCCAGGCAGAACACGGTTCAGCCGTCCTGGTCAGTAGGAGCTCAGCCAGGTGGTGAAGGTTGGGAAGGGCATTTCAGGCAGGAGATACGCCATGTGCAAGGGCCCCGGGCCTGGGTGAGCCTGGACTAGCAGAAGAGCTGTAGGTGGTGGTGGAGGCTGAAGAAATGACAGGCCAGGGCTCACAGGGCCTGGAGCCAGGCCTCCCAGAGCGTCGGCAGCAAACCCCACCTGCCCCCGCTGCTCCTCTAACCGCCTTGGCACCTTTGTCTTTGCACTCACAGTCCAAAGGCCCGTCATCCACCCACTGTCCAGCCCCAGCAACAGCTTCTGTGTCACCAGCCTGGACCCCGACACGCTGCCTGCTGTTGCCACACTCCTCATGGACGTCATGTTCTACTCCAATGGGTAGGGTCTCCTTGGGTGTGAGGGGCTGCAGGGGGTGGGGCCAAGAGGGACATGGCTGTGCCACGGAGCCCCTGTCTCAGAGGAGACAGACCTGCCCTGGGAGCTAGTCTGAGGGAGGAGACACAGACCTGCCCTGGGAGCTAGTCGGAGGGAGGAGACACAGACCTGCCCTGGACACTTGTCCAGGGTCGGTGGTGAGAGACATGGCTCTACCCAAAGCCCTGTCTAAGAAGGAAGACTTGCTTCCTTGGGAATCTTTATTTTTTTTATTTCAGAGAAGATGGGAGAGAGAGAGGAAGATTAGAGAGAATCATTGATCGGCTGCCTCCTGCACACTCCTGGCTGGGGATGAAGCTCACAACAGGAGCATGTGCCCGGACCGGGAATCGAACCATGACCTCCTGGTTCGTAGGTCAGTGCTCAACCACTGAGCAACGCCGGCCGGGCCTCCTTTGGGAACCTTGGACCTTGGTGAGGCCCAGTGCACAGGGAGATGCTAACAAACCCCACTGCCCCTGAGCTCCAAAGGCAGGCTCACTCCGTGAGCTTCAAACTCGGGGTTTTCATTCGACGACGACAGGGCTTTGCGTTTCCCTGAGTCGGCTTTACTTTAGGTCAACACCAGGTTGGGGGGTGCAGGTTCCAGTGAGCTGACAGTGACCACAGATCGTGCCCTGAAATATGGGCCAGCACGAGGACAGAGAACCTGCCGGGAAGGGGGCGTGCAGCCTGCCTGGGGGCCGGCGGGGGCTCCGGCACTGAGGTGGCCTGCTCACCTCCACGAATGCATGGGATGTGTGCGTTGCACAGAGACCTGCGGGGACACTGGCTCGGGGTTACTCAGCAAGGCAGGGAAGGGGCTCTCCCGGGCCAGTGCTCTTCCCAGCACCCCGTGCTGAGGCTACCGCGCAGGACAGGCAGGGGTCGGGGTGCAGTGGGACCCCCACTCCACCCTCACCAGCACCCCCCGCCCCCAGCGTGAAGGACCCCATGGCAGCCAGTGACGACTGTGGCCACATCCGCTTCTTCTCCTTCTCCCTCATCGAGGGTTACATCTCCCTGGTGATGGACGTGCAGACCCAGCAGAGGTGAGCCGGGCCACCCAGGGTGGGCTGGGCGCCGTGGAGGGCACATCCCCCACTCTGTCCCTAATAGTTCCTCACCACAACCTTCATTGCAGGTGGGCGGGCCCTGTCCCCAAGATGACAGGCAACTCAGACAAGGGCCTTGGGTCATTTGAGTACCATTTGCCCCTCAGTTCCCTCTGTGGAGCTGGGGAGGGGCAGTTGTTGCACAGCCAATCCCAACCTTGCCTTCCTGTCCCCCACCCCCAGGCAAGGGGGGTGCAGAGAGAGTGGGTGGAGGGCTCGGCAGGGTCCTGGGGCCCATCCTGTGGCGGGTGGAGCCCTGGCCAGGGAGCAGCTGAACATCAGCCTCTGGGGTTTTCCTCGCTCCTTGAAGGTTTCCTAGTAACTTGCTGTTCACGAGCGCATCTGGAGAGCTCTGGAAGATGGTGCGGATCGGAGGCCAGCCCCTGGGATTCGGTGAGCCCTGTGGGGTTCAGCGGGGGGGGCCTTGCCGAGTGCCTCCAAGTGCTGGGGCACTCACGTCACCCGGAGTCACAGCCTGTCTGTGCCCCGGGGCACAGATGGGGAGACGGAAGCTTGGGGAGCCTGAGGTCCCCCTGACCAGTGCAGGAGGGAGGGAGGGAAAGGCCTCTGGAGGAAAGTATTCACGGATCATCTCACGTCCCAGCACTTACCCCTTTCGGTCCTGGGAAGGAGACGTCCTCCTGCAGAACCCAGCTACCTGCTCCCGGGAGAGATCGCCGTGACTCCCCACACGCCGCCTCGCAGCGCCTCCACGTCCCCCACCAGTGTCTGGTGTTTTCCCATAAGCGTTTTCCGCGGGGCCCCAGGCCTCGGACCCTCGCGGCCCCCACCCTTTCACACCGGGTGCAGGCTGCGCCCGCTGGGAGTGACTGCAGTGTGCCTGGGGCTAGAGCTCGGTCGTGATTAGAAATGATTTCCTGGGGCTAGACCCGTGGTCGGCAAACCACGGCTCGCGAGCCACATGTGGCTCTTTGGCCCCTTGAGTGTGGCTCTTCCAAAATACCATGTGCGGGCGCGTACGTACAGTGCGATTGAAACTTCGTGGTCCATGCGCAGAAGTCGGTGTTTTGTGGAAGAGCCACACTCAAGGGGCCAAAGAGCCGCATGTGGCTCGCGAGCCGTAGTTTGCCGACCACTGGGCTAGACTGTGAGACCCAGAGCCGTCGCCCAGAAGCGGCTCTTGGTAAATCAGAGCGGCTGTTTGCAGGGAGGTCCTCGGCAAGCCCAGTGGTGTGGTGGCCCTGATCTCATAGGCGGGGTGCAGAGTGCTCCAGGGGCAGCGGGGCAGCCTGAGGGCTCTCCTTTGGGACAGGACACGGAGCTGGCAGGGCATTTGGACCTGGGTGAGGGGGTCCCTGAGGAAGCCAGGGTCTGCCACCTGCCTCACCTTTCTCATGAGCTCGCAGATGGACGGACAGTGCCCCTAACTCTGCTCACATCAAGAGGCCAATGGAGGAGCAATAAGGGTGGGATAGTAGATGAAACAACCGTCTCTCCGTTGGCAGACCTCTGCCCATTGCTGTAGGGGAGTTGTTTGCTCGGCCTCGTGGATAGCGACGGGGAAGGGAGGTTGCAGGACTCCAGCGTGAGCCGAGCAGGCAGCAGCTGCCTTCCCAGGATGTAGCGGGTTGAGAGCCATGCTTATAGCTACAAAGAGTCCTGCAGGGAAAACAACTTAGACTGTGACAGGGGCTAGACCGGCGGGTTCTGCGTGTGTTTGGCCGTGGTTAGAATAAATATATTTTACATCATAGCCCAGCACGCACACATACCAAACAACTCAAACTGCAGTCTCACACACCACACTCACCTAGCCACGCGCTGTGCTGCTTGGCCTTTCCCGGTCACCAGCCTTCTAAACTAATGTCACAGGTGGGCCACAGCCTGCAGTTTAAAGCGCACTGTTCTAGACCCTGGTCTCCTCCCCTCCTCCCTTTATAGGAAGAGAAGGTGTCCAGGACACAGCCGGTCTCCGCCAGGTAGCACAGTCCCCAGGAGTGTCGGTTGGAGGCCTGCACAGCCACCAAAGGGGCTTGGGGGCCAGCCAGGAGCCCGGCAGACCAAGGGGAAGCAGGAACTTGAGAGACCTACAGGGTTGCTGCGCGGGTGGGCCAACGAGCAGTACCAGGGCCAGGGAGGGGAGCGTCAGATCAGACGCTGGGTTTAGTGACAATGGAGGTGGAACCCGGGGTAATTCCTAGGCCAGTGATGGCGAACCTTTTGAGCTCGGCGTGTCAGCATTTTGAAAAACCTTAACTCTGGTGCCGTGTCACATATAGAAATTTTTTTATATTTGCAACCATAGTAAAAGACATATTTTTGATATTTATTTTATATATTTAAATGCCATTTAACAAAGAAAAATCAACCAAAAAAATGAGTTCACCTGTCATAGGTTCGCCATCACTGTCCTAGGCTTTGGCCTCAGAATCCCATGGGAACTGGCGACCAGACCGGGGCTTCACCCAGCACCTCGCCCACATTTGTGGGGACAGTGTTGGGGAAATGCATCATCACCAAAATCATAACAGTAGCTTTTAGGAAACCCACAGGATTGTGTCGGAGTGGGGTAGTCCTCAGATCCTGGAGGTCTTCCTGTAGGAGGAAGCCTTGAGCGGTGCCTTTAAATCAGGGAGGAAGCTGCCAATGAGGATAAGACCAGCCCCAGGCAACCCCAAGGTTGCTTTATCAGATAAGGTTTGGGGTAGACGAGAAAAGCAGCACAGACTCCCACTTCAGATGCTAGAGGGAGTAGGAAGTCACGTCCCAGCCCCACCAAATGCCTGACACTGCCAGTGGGGCTGCACTGAGGACACGGGCTCAGAGAGGAAGTGACTTGGCCACAGTTACCGGACTAGAAAGGGGGCCTGACCCATGTGTTCGAGCCCACACTGCCTCCAGGCCCGCCTTAGAGACCTCGAAGGCTGGCAGGGAAGATGCGTTGTGGCTACAGAGCATGGAACAGGCAGAGGGTGGCCAGTCAGACAGAACTGAGTGGAGAGCTCATTGCTGGCGGGGGCATCGAGAAGGCTCCTGGTGAAGGGGCCTTTGCACTAGGCCTTCGGGTGTGGGGGGAGTTCCCCGGGCAGATGGTGGGTGTGGGACAGGCACTGCTGGCAGAGGGAGGGAGAGGGCAGAGGGAGCACTGGCTGGCACCCGGGTGATGATGCCACCATGTGGAGGCTGAGCCAGTCCCCCCTCTGTCCCCAGATGAGTGTGGCATCGTGGCCCAGATCTCCGAGCCCTTGGCCGCTGCGGACATCCCCGCCTACTACATCAGTACTTTCAAGTTCGACCACGCGCTGGTGAGTGTCCTGCACTGGCCCGGGGCAGGGGAGCTGGCTCCAGGGGCTCACGTGTTGGCTGCCTCCTGCCCTTTCAGGTACCAGAAGAGAACATTAACGGTGTCATCAGCGCCCTGAAGGTCAGCCAAGCAGAGAAGCATTAGAAGGGTCTTACTCCTCCATCCGCCCTGCCCGAAGATTCTTCTTGCAGTATTTCTCAACAGACTGGAAAATCGGCCCCAGGTCCCCCAAAGAAGGGGCCTCAGAGGCACCCCCAGTTGCTGACTTCGCCAGGCCTGGGGCCCAGGCCAGGGCCTCCCCATGTCCTCCCTTCCCAGAGCCTCCAGAGAACCCCCCGTGCTCCCCCCACCCCCACTCCAGAAAATGATGTCTGAGGCCCAGAGAGCTGAGGAGCTGACCCGCCTCCTCACCCGGCCTCGCCCACAGCCAGGGGCAGACACTGACATAAGCTGGCACCTCCTACAAGACACTGGGGTACCAATTCGCATGTTACCTTGGGGAGCAGGCTGAGCAGGACTGAGTTCATGGAGCCCGGGGAGGCCCCGGTGAGGGGCAAGCTGGAGACTGTGGTTGCTGGTCTCTGGTTCCATCAGCTCAGGGCTGGTTCCCGGAGTGGAGGCCAGTGGGCAGCCCTCGCGACACATGCTGGTGAGGCTCTGGCAGAGCTGGGGGGGAGGCGGGGGGCCAAGCTGGGGAAGATCCGCGCCACCCAGAACCTCACCTGCCAATCACAGGGCTTGTGCCCTGACTCCCAGCAAGACTGCCAAGGGCACCCTGTCCAGACCCCCCCCCCCCCCCCACCACCACCACCACCACCACAAGCACTCACTCCTGGGAGGCGGTGCCGGGCAGACCCACCAGCCTTGGGCGTGAGCTCCTGGACCCTCCGCTTTCCCTGGACCCTACTCGGGAGGCGGAGCCTCGGCTTCCCAGCGTTCTGGGCCTGGGGTTTCTTAGGTCACCCCCTCCTCCCCAGCAGTTGACTAGACCAGCACAGGCTCCCTTGTCGTCCTGTCTCCCTTGCCTCGCTTTGGGGGACATAGAAGGCCTCTGCCCAACTCACCTGCCTGCCCGCCCCTCGGTCCTGGGACTGGCACTCATGAGTACTTGATCTGAGAGGCAGCTTAACTGAGCCTTAATAGAGAAAACCGTACTTTGTTTTAGTTTCGTATTTAATGTATTTGTGCCCAGGCTGAGGCTGGCAGCCTTTTCTAGAGACAGGGCCTGCTGAGTTGCCTGGGGACCAGAGGCCCAGCGTCGCTTAGCTGGTGCCCCGTGGCTCCAGGGACAGGATGAGCACTGGGCCCGGGCCCTCCCTGGAGCAGGACCCTGGGAGCAGAGGTCTGTTACTAGACGGGCCCCGGGCGCCACGCAGGGCTGCCCCGCCGGGCCCAATGACGGGTACCCAGGCAGCTGTGGTTGTGAGTGTCGGGACCCGAGGGCCACAGGGAGGTGACAGCCAGGTGGTAGGCAGCTGAGGCAGGTGTGTCCCCTGGAGGCTTCCCAGGCAGAACGGGGTGAGCCCCAGCCTCCTCTCTCCTGGGGGTGCTTTCTGCGTGCAAAGGGCCCGCCGTGGCCCCTGCCCTGCTGGTGCTCCTCCTCGGGCATCAGCTGACTCTGTCCCTGAGGAGCTCGGAGGAGGGGGGCCGGTCTCTGGGTCTGGTGAGGGGCTGCGTGAGCCCCACCCCTTTCTCTGAGCTCTGTGGGACCCTTCGTGCCCTGGAGGCCCCAGCGCAGTAGCTGTGCAGCTGGACCCTGGCAGATCTCGGGGGCTCATGCACTGAGTAGGAACCCACCTTTTTTTTCTTAAGTTAATTCGTTTTGCACAAAGCTCCATAACAACCAAAACGTGTAAATTGCTTGCTGGTTCCAAAATGGGGGTGGCGAAGTGGCTAGGGCGGCACTTGAAGCCCCGAGTCCCCTTTCTGTCGTTGGAAGGCCTTGGTGTTTGGAGGCGCACCTCTCCCGGCCCCTTCTTGTCCGTCCCCCTAATCACGTCACTTGACCTTTCCTCCTTCCCGAGCAAGTGTGCAGGCCCCGTGACCCCAGAAATGCGTGCTCCCCAGGCCCCTAGGGCGTATCTATTGTACACACGTATAAATACCTGTGTTTTATGTTGATATAGATATATACTGTACATAGCATATATACTTGAGCAATATATATGTTAATATATACTGTGGGCACGCACGTGTGTGTGTGCAGTACGTGGGCGCAGACCCCACTGTGTTTGTGCGTGTGTGTATGTGTGTGTGTGTGCGTGAGGGCCTCCGTCTGCCGTGTCTGCTGCACACACAGGCACGTTTGAGCCACCGTGTATTTTTAATTCAAGTATATAGGCAATACGACTTTGCGAGAAGCCGGCTGCTGCCTCAGCCCTGACTTGACAGAAAAACAAAACCAGCAGCCCGGGGGCTGAGCCCCAGAGGGGCATCGAGGGTTTCTCCCCCTTCTTTCTTGAAAGCTGGGTTCAACCCCTTCCTGAACTCCCATCTCCGTGGCCACCACCCTTGACATCCTTGTATTTCAAGATGGTAGAGCCCAGAGAGGAGGCGTTGAACAGAACAGCCCCCTTCTCAGCTCTCCCCGCCTGCTGGGTGGTCACCCCGAGTCTCCACCCAGGCCTGACCCCCTCGCAGGGCTCCGTTCATGCTGACGGCTCACCTGGCTGATCTCACCTGCAGCTTAGAAGCCCCGGGTTCTTTCCCAGGTCTCCTCCGGGGCTGGCCCTGTGTGTGCCCTGGATGTGTGTCAGGGCGGGGATGGGGCGCCTTCCACCCAGAAACCCGCCCTTTATTTCTCAGTCCCGGTCCTGCTGTGTGAAGAGGCCACGGAGGCCGGGCAGGAGTCCTCAGGTCTGTGCGTGCCTGTGATGAGCAGGGTCTGTGGTCTGGTGTCCACAGCACTGGGATGTGGGAGTGAGCATTTTTTCCCCAGTGGCCAGCTGCTCACCCCCTCCCAGGCTCTCCTGTGAGGGAGCATGTGCCCAGACCTGCCATAGAGGTGGCCCCAAGGGTTTCTTGGCTCTGGCTGGTGGGCATGCAGCAGGGGAGGGAAGCTGGGCTCGTGGGCAAAGCTGCCGCGGGGGGAGCAGGCAGGCCTTGTGTCTTTGCTACGGTGCCACTCCCTGGAAAGAAAAGCTCAAACTGTCTAAATGCCACCCTCGCCCCTTGCCCACCCCACCCCACCATACACTACAGTGAGGAGAGGGAGGGAGGGGCACATGACCACCCCTTCTCCCTCGTCCACAGTTGTGAAAGCCTGCCTCTGCTCCATCCTCAGCCCGGCTCCCCTGGTTCCTGGGAAACTCCTGCCCCCCAACCCCTAGTCCTGACCCAGCAAAGTCAGGCAGTGCCAGCTCTGCACCTCCTTTCTCCCCAGGCATCTCCAGAGACCTGCAAGAGGTGCCACCCAGGCCACTGCCCTCAGCTCAGGGTACACACCCAAGCTGGAGAGGCATGCAGACCTCCCCTCCCCAAGATTCAAGGGGTCGAGAGCCCCCCAGCACCAGCATTCTCCCCCTCCCACCCCCTCCAGCCCCAGGCTCCCCCAGCAGGCAGCACAGCCTCAGGACCAGTGTAGTCTGATGGGGCTTCACCCTCTGAGATGACAGAATGCCATGGAAGTCAGAGCTGGGAGGGGCCAGGCCGGTGTCAAGCCAAGGGTACCATTTGCCTGATAATCGATAATAAGCCTGCCTACCCACCACCGGTCCCTCCTGGTCACATTTCCCCACGGCCACCTGGGCCACCTTTCTGAGCCTCTGGGTCCGGATGTGGGACAACGAGGGCCCTTCACAGCCCCCGCTAAGAGAGGGGACGTTGGGGCTCTATCTCCCTGTTGGCAGCAGAGCACGCCAGCCTGAGAAGTTGTTGAGGCCACTTTGAGTGAACACTGGGTGGGGGTGGGAAGAAAACACCCCAGTGTATCTGTGCCGCTGTAAGTCGGCTGGGGAGCGATGGCGTTGGTGGTCAGGCTGAGAGGAGGATGGGAAGACTGGCTGTTCAGGCATCCCAGCTGCCGTGCTAAGGAAGGGGCGAGGCCTACAGCAGGCTCAGGCAGGAGCCCTCCGTCCAGAGGCCGCCCGGGAGGGGAGCCAACCCAGACGCCAGCGGAAGGCCGGCTTGGGAGGGGTGGCCCAGGGTTGTCGCCAGGAGAGTTGAGCCCTGGTATAGCTGGATCTCAGAGCTTAGCCCAGGTTTGGTTAGTTTTGTTTTTTATTTTCAACTTAGAGGCAGCCAAAGGACACCCTTGTCTGTCATACGTTTGCATAGATTGTGGAGGGCAGAAGGGTGGGCTGTGGCCTTCGGCCTTCGCACTCGCACACTCCTGTGGAGCCTGCTGAATTGGGAAGGTGAGGACGGCGGCTGCTGGCTAAGGTCGCTGCTTGTCCTTGGGGCTCGTGGCACCAGGGCTGGCCTGGCTCGTGGCACCCGTGGGTAGCCTGGCAGTGAGGGAGTGTGTGGCTCTCGGTTCAAGGGGATGGGAGGCTATGAGAGTCAGGACACTGGTCTGTGCACGGCCACACATGTTTGCACTTACACATGATGTGTGTGTGTGTGTGTGTGTGCGCGCTGTGTCAGACACATTAGTGTGTGTAAGAGCACATGTGTGCAGAGTCTGAATCTGCGCTAAGGGACTGCCTCACTCCGTGTTTTGCGGCCTTGGGAGCATTCTCACCTGTGGCCACGTGTGGAGGGGGTGGAGGCAGGCCTGGAAGGGCTGCCCAGATCTCTGGGTTTTGTTAGCACTGCCCTGTGGTCGGAGCAGAGGTGTCCCCTGCAGGACTCTGTCCGCACAGCCGGCCTGAGAGCCTGGGCCTGCCAAGCCGCCGCCTCAGAAGCATCGAGTCCTGAGGTCTCCCAGGGAGAGCGGTGGGTGCCGGGCCCTCACCTGCTGGGCTCCTCCGGGAAGGGTATCAGCAACGCTGGAGACCAGGGCTCAGGGGAACAGAAAGATGAAAAGCAGGCCAAATTCAGAGACCAAGCTCATTGCGTTTTCTGTCCATTGCCTCGGTTTACCTATTTATATTCAGAAAATGGTCCAGGCAGAACTGAGCAGGGTGGCTCCAAAACTGGGGTGGGGGCCGTGGACAAGCCCTCTTCTTACTCTATGCCAAAACCATTTCCGTTATCCTGAGATGGGGGTGAGTGGATGCTGGGTGCACGGGCTCTGAGGGGCCTCCGCCTGCCCAGGCCTCATCTTGGGGAACCGAGCCCTCACTGGCATCTGGACCTGGGCCCGGCCCTGGGTGAGGGGAGAAGTGGGCAGCCCTACACCAAGGCCCCTCACGCTCACTTTGTTGAAGAAAAAAGAACCCTCGAGATTCATGTACTGTATGACGGAGAGAAAAACATACCTATGTTCCCCAAAAAAGACAGTATATTTTGTACTTTGTAAAGTGTTAATTAAAATGGAGAAAACAGTGATCTCGGCTGACAGCTATCTGACTTTATTCGGACCCAGGGCCACCACTCATCTCCCCGTTCTCCATACTGCGGTCTGGGGAGCACAGGCCAGGGGCTGGGGGGAAGCAGGAAAGCCTTCCAGCCCAACACCAGAATCGGAGAGGAACCAGCCCCAGAGCGAGGGGGGGTATCCGTTACCAGGTGCTGCAGAGTAAGTTGCCCCAAACTTAATGGCTGGAATGGTTTATGTGCCACGGCTTCTGTGGGGGGAATTCGGGAGCGTTTGGGCTGTTCTGGCTCAGCCCCTCGCGAGGCTGCAGTCTGAAGGTCTGGCTGGGATGAGGATCCCTTCCACGGCGGTTCATTCTCACGGCTGGGTTGGCAGGAGGCCGCCGGTCCTCTCCACGCGTCTCCCCATAGGACTGCCCCAGTGTCCTCCCAGTATGGCTTCCCTCGGAGCACAGGATTCAAGGGCCAAGGCCAGTGTTTTCTCCCCTAGGCTCAGAATCCACGCACCGCCACCACCCTCCTCACCCGCTGATTGACATGGGAGGAGACCACACAAAGATGTGAAAACCAAGAGGCCCAGGTCATGGGCCATCTTGGAGACTGGCTGCAACACCCACATTCGTCCCCAAGCCTCTGCCAGAGGTGGGCCTGGGGGTCAGGCAGGAGGGCCCTGCTGGGGATGGGGGGATCAGCATCCCCCCCACACACCTACAAGGGCACTGACATTTGGCTCTTACCCTGTTGGCAGGAGGCCTGAGACCAGCAGGTCCTGGGACTTGGTCACCCTTTGCCCTGACCCCTCTGATGTTTTCCATGGAGGGCAAGACTCTGCCTGCCCTCGGCCCACCGACCCCAGTCCCCACCCACCTCCCCCACAGGAGCAGCAGCACTGGAAATGCGAGTGGAGATGGGGCTGGAGCACCCGTGCACCCCCTGAAGCTCTGGCGACTGTGGAGCTCAGGCCCCGACATCACAGATTCATCCGGGTCCCCAGCTCCGGGCCGGGTCTGGCACTGCCTGGGTGACCGTGAGTGTGAGTAAGAGGTGGGAAGGGAGGCCTTTGCAGCTGATTGGAGAGTGTGGGGGCAATGAAGAGTCCCCATGAATGTCATGGCTCCAGAGGGGTATCTGCAGACCAGAAACAAAATGGTTTATGTTCTGCTACTTACATCGCAGTTTTTTGAAAAAGGGAATGTGGTAGAAAATACAACAGGTTGGATGCACAGCATGAAGGACGGCCAAGAAAGAAATGTGTGCTGCTTGACCACTCTCTGCAGTTAAAGGA
This sequence comes from Myotis daubentonii, assembly GCF_963259705.1. Taxonomy (NCBI): domain Eukaryota; kingdom Metazoa; phylum Chordata; class Mammalia; order Chiroptera; family Vespertilionidae; genus Myotis; species Myotis daubentonii. Next base: position 32,514,328 of record NC_081843.1, read on the forward strand.
AGTTCCTGTAAACACCGTGAAGCACAGCACGGAGGAGGGGAGTGAGATGAAGGGGAGAACGCGGAGGGAGGCCCTTACCTTGCAAGGCTTGGCAGGGGAGCACCTCCTTGGCGATGTGTTTCCAAGAGCTGCACCCGAGCTGAACCAGCAGAGGCTGTCAGCTAGACCTGCAGCCCATGTCTCCACACTGGGGAGCCCCGGGCGGGCGCAGAGAGGGTCCTGATGGGAAGAGGCCTGTAGAAGCAGCAGAGAGGCCCTAGCCGGCCGGTGGGGAACAGCCACACTGGGTTCAGGAAAAGAAATATTCAGTGTCTTGGAACTCAAGATGACTGTGTTAGGGTTTACATCAGTGGTTCTCAACCTTCCTAATGCCGTGACCCTTTAATCCAGTTCCTCATGTTGTGGTGACCCCCAACCATAACATTATTTTCGTTGCCACTTCATAACTGTAATTTTGCTACTGTGATGAATCGTAATGTAAATATCTGATATGCAGGATGTATTTTCATTGTTACAAATTGAACATAATTAAAGCATAGTGATTCATCACAAAAACAATGTGTAATTATATCTGTTTTCCGATGGTCTTAGGCGACCCCTGTGAAAGGGTCGTTTGACCCCCAAAAGAGTTGCGACCCACAGGTTGAGAACCGCTGGTTTACATGATCCAAGTGTCAGAGTTAAAAATTAAATGAATGCCTCAACAATTCCACTCGTAGGCATATACCTAAGAAAATTGAAAACATTCACACAAATGCTTGTGTGGGAATGTTCAAAAAAACACAAAGCTGGGCCAATATAAAACTGACACATGAATGTTTTGGCACTATTCACAATAGTGGGACCAACCGACATATTTATGAATGAGTAACCAATGTGGTCTATCAAAAAGAAAGAAAAAAAGTACCTCCCCCAATGACCCCATGGTCCAGCCAGGGTTGGGAAGCCAGGGTTAAGGGTACAGTCTGCCCAACGGCTCTGTCATGAACTCGCCCTCCTGGGCAGCTCTGTGGGCAGGTGGCCTCACTTGGAGGCCGACCAGAGGCAGCCAGGCCCCCGATGCACAAGCTGGAACAGACACCTCACCACCACGTCCCAGCACTGGCAGGGCCTGGAGTGCGGTGGGTGCCCAGGAGTACGGATACATTCCCCTCAAGCCTCTGCATCACCCGCAATATTCTCTCGCTGGAATGAGGGCCGACAGCTGCAGCTGTGGGACATCCTAAAGCCATGAACCTGAACTTGTTTCCAGCTCCAAGGTGGACTCCAACCGGGCATTGTTGATGGTCATGGCCTTGTGTTCCCTGGTCTCCTGGCATCTCAGCTGCATTATGCTACCAGAGGAATAGCAAGACGTTTCTCTGCTCCCCCAGGGGCAGCCTCCCCACCACCAGCTACAGCCCACCTGCTGGCCTCCCTAGCAACACAACTCCTGGTGTGAGGAGGTGACAACAGTCTGGATTTATCCTTTTAAACTTGACTGCTGAGCATGCACCTCCGTGTGGCCCAAAATCTGAGAATAGCACAGCTAGTACTCCGGACATTGTCTCCGGATCAAGTGTAACCTCAGCTGCTGCTGCTCCATGTTCAACAGCAACGTTTGTGTGAAAGGCCGGGATTTTTTTATTGTTGTTGTTAATCCTCACCTGAGGATTTATTTTTTTAAATATTTTTTATTGATTTCAGAGAGGAAAGGAGAGGGAGGGAGGGAGGGAGGGAGGGAGAGAGAGAGAGAAACATCAATGAGAAAGAATCATTGATCAGCTGTCTCCTGCACGCCCCGCATTGGGGTTTGAGTCCGCAACCCGCGCAAAGCCTGACCAGGAATCAAACCGTGACCTTCTCATTCATAGGTCGACACTCAACCACTGAGCCACGCTGCCAGGCCCTCGGCCCACTGACCCCAGTCCCCACCCACCTCCCCCATAGGAGAAGCAGCACTAGAGATGGGAGTGGAGATGGGGCTGGAGCACCCGTACACCCCCCCCCCCCCCCCCCGAGCCCAAGGAAGCTCTGGCTACTGTGGAGCTCAGGTCCGGACATCAGATTCATCTGGGTCCCCAGCTCCATTGATTTTTTCCCTTCCATTGATTTTTAGAGTAGAAGCGGGGAGTAGAAGGGGAGAGAGAGAGATTGGTTGCCTTTTGCACATACCCCGACTGGGCCAGGGATCAAACCTACAACCCAGATAAGTGCCCTTAACCGGTAATCAAACCCATGACCCTTTGGTGCACAGGTCAACCACTGAACTACATACAGGCCTGGGATTTTTTAATAGTCACCTAAGAATATTTTTCCATTGATTTTTATTTTTTAAATATTTTTTTAATTGACTTGAGAGAGGAAGGAGACAGAAACATCAATGATGAGAATCATTGATTGGCTGCGTCCTGCACACCCCCTACTAAGATTGAGCCCACAGCACAGGCATGTGCCCTGATTAGGAATCAAACTGTGTGTGACCTCCTGGTTCGTGGGCTGATGCTCAACCAGAGCCACACCGGCCGGGCTCCATTGATTTTTAGAGAGAGTGGGAGGGGGAGAGACAGAGAGAGAAACATCGATGTGAGAGACACATTGATTGGTTGCTCCCTCACACACCCCAACCTGGCCTGGGGATTGAGCCTGCAACTGAGGTACATGCCCTTGACCGGAATCAAACCCAGAACCCTTCAGTCCTTGGGCTCTAGCCACTGAACCAAACCAAGTAGGACTGGGATTTCTAATTTATTCATTGATTTGAGAGAGAGGGAGAGAAACATCCATTTGTTCCACTTCTTTATGCATTCATTGGTTGATTCCTTAATTGGGGCAACCTGAGTCCGAGGGCAGCTGGGGAGTGCACCTGGGAGAGAGAAAGGGTTTGGGGAAGGGGTAAGCCCCTGGGGTCCCATCGCAGGGCAAGACAGGTCCTGGGGTGATGGCTGCCTCGCGGGGACCAGTGCGGGGTGCTACCCCCAAGACCATCTGAAAGGGTGCGTCCCCCAGCAGACTGCATGGTAAACCATGTTGCTTCTCCTTGGGGGAGGTGGGTGGGGACTGGGGTCAGTGGTTGAGTGTCAACCTATGAACCAGGAGGTCCCTCAGAACGGTCTGAGCGGCTCTCTTGCTGGTCAGGAGAGGCCGGGCCCGCTCAGGTGCTGGGACCGTTCTTCACCACTGGGGCACGTGGTACTCGGCCCAGCCAGGAGCTTCAGGAAGGAAAATGACAAATTATTTTCTTTTTATTTTTTTTAAATATTTTATTGATTTTTTACAGAGAGGAAGGGAGAGAGATAGAGAGTTAGAAACATCGATGAGAGAGAAACATCGATCAGCTGCCTCCTGCATATCTCCCACTGGGGATGTGCCCGCAACCCAGGTACATGCCCTCGACCGGAATCGAACCTGGGACCCTTCAGTCCGCAGGCTGACGCTCTATCCACTGAGCCAAACCGGTTTCGGCGACAAATCATTTTCAATTTTATTTCAAATTTATGGAAAAGCCTTGCTGTAATAACATAAGAACTGGACCCCACAAAGACGTGTGCCCAGGCAAGGGGTCCTGGGGCCGCTCCCCAGACACTACATGGCTGCTTCTTGCTGCCTCAGGTCACAGCGATCTGCTCAGTGACAATTCCACTTTAAGCTGCAATTGTCTTGACATCACCGTCTCCTTGTGCTTTGTTTTTTGCCACAGCCCACACAACCATCTAACGTACTTTGCATTCTGCTTGTTTACTGTCCACTTGGCCCCCTAAAATGTGAGTTTCATGAGACCTGCTTACAGAAACTCTTGTCACCAAGACTCAGTGTGATAAACAGTGCCTGGCACACAAGGGACACAAGGCAACAGTGAGAGCTCAGTCTGTGACATGATTACCAGGTGGGGTTTTTTCTGTTCCCCACCCGTGAGAGGTAGGAGGTATAGTTTACGTCAGAGGACAGGGGCCGGATAGTTTTGGGGGGTCCTTGTTCTTTACCTCGGTGGGATGGGAACAACAGGGCAAGAATCTTGCAGGAAGCATTTCCCCAGGCGGTTTCCTCCTGAGACAGGGCAAGCACATATTCCATCCCATTGCTGTCTGAGGTCCATCCAGATGGAAATGGGACCACCTGGGCTTCTGGCCTTCCTGCCGCGCAAACGTTAAGGGCGTGTACAGACGTTTAATCCATTCCACCCAGGCATTCGTTCCCTTACATCCTACTTGTATATGCACGGTGGCAGCAGGGGCCTAGGGCAGTGGTTGGCAAACTCATTAGTCAACAGAGCCAATTATCAGCAGTACAACGATTGAAATTTCTTTTGAGAGCCAAATTTTTTAAACTTACAACTATATAGGTAGGTACATTGTTATTAACTTAATTAGGGTACTCCTAAGCTGGCCTTTGCTAAAAACGTCCTCAATCTGATTGAGGTGCGTTTGCTGAGGTCGACCCCTTCCAGCTCTCCCATCCACACTCGTCTTGTATACTTGTTTCGTCTATTCCTTTCATTCATCCTCTCTATATGTCCACCCCCCACTTCTTCTAACTCCACTTCTTCAAAATAGACTCGCCCCGGCCGAAAACCGACTTTTGCACATGGGCCACAAAGTTTCAATCGCACTGTACGTGCGCACCCGCACGTGGTATTTTGTGGAAGAGCCACACTCAAGAGGCCAAAGAGCCGCATGTGGCTCATGAGCCGCGGTTTGCCGACCACTGGCCTAGGGCAACAGTCGCCAACCTTTCGGACCTCACAGACCACCAGTTGGTGACCGCTGGCCTAGGGGATCTTGTCCTGTGACATCTCCTAAATCTAGTCCTAGCCAATCTTTTGACCTAAAGGCTGAAATATCTAAGTCATTCAAGTTATCTATAACCAATAACTTAACTGGATTATCAGTTATTTTTATACTTCATTATTTTCTTCCAATTGAACTGTGGGAGTAGACTGTTTAGAAAATAGTTTTCAAACAGGACTGTCTTCTACTGTAGTTTTCACTGGCATCTAGTAGCCTCTTTATCAAATGCCTTGTTTTTGAAAGCTAATCTCTATAAATGAGCAAGTACAATAAAAAGACCTCTCCAGCTCTTAAGAATAAAAATGCAGAAAATAGACTTTATTCCAAAAGAGGTTTTTAAAGTGTTTTTTTAAAGAATAAGACAAGTTACATTACTCTTTGTTTTCCACAATTTCTGGATCTCTTCTCCAGGACTGGCACTGCAGCCAAGCTTTTGCGGATGTGTTCGGAGCCCTCAGCCACAAGAATCTGGCCTCCATCTTCCTCCCACAGGGGCTTCTCCACTTCTCCCAGCCAGGCAGTGAGAATGGTTATGAGGCTGATGGCAGCCATGAGCCCATGGGGTGCCGAGCTGGCGCCCACTCTATTTTCAGGGAGAACCCCAATCCAAGCAAAGGATCTCGGCATGTCCCACCAGCAAGCTGGCTTTCAGGGTCCACTTTGGGAGGAGAAACCTGAATGAAAACCCCAGGCCGAAGCCAGCCGGCTCCCTCAGTCAGGCTGGGCTGCCCCGTGCCCACACACGCTCACCCTACCTCTGCTGTGCTCCAGGGGCTGCAGAAGCCTCCTGAGCACTGCTCTGTCAGGCTCCTTTCAAGATCAAACAAAATGCATATCATGAGCAAATATTTGTGAAGACCAGTTTCTCAGGCCAGACATGACTCCAGAGGCCATCCCGTGCTCCCAGGAAAGAGCCGAGACATTCTAATGATCCTCACCACGCTGGGGCCTGGGGCCTGGGGCCCATCTTCCTGCAAACCAGCCCGATAAAGGCAGCCGTGATGTGCTGCACTGGCAGGTCTCACCGGAGCAGGGACCACGTCTCCGGACTTCAGGTTGCACCTCCTAAGGGCTTTAGGAGAGAGTGTCACACTTCATGGAGAGCTCTCGTCCTCTCTGAGCCCCATCAGAACCCCGCGGGCTGCCTCTGCTGAGCAATCCAAGTGGGTCTGAGGCCAGGGCAGGCTCACCTGGGTCAGCAGGAGATTTAGATGAATGACTTGGCCAGAGTCACCATGTGATCCACACCACAGGCCACATCCACGGGCTCCCCAGGCATCGTCACCTGAAAACAAGAGCCAGCACACAGTGAAGGGAAATGGCCAACTGGGGGACAGGCAGGCTTAGAGGTGGCCCCAGCTGGGCCTGATCCGGGCCCTGCATCTTGGTAGGTGACTTAGCCTCTCTGAGCCTTGGCTCCCTCCTCTGGGTGATAAATGGGGACACTTACAACCTACCTAGCAGGTCTGCTGGGCCGAGCAAACGCAATCACCATGGAAAGGCCATCTGAACTCCCCAACTGGTCAGCAGTGGGCGTTACTGTCCAGCCCCCAAGAGGCCACTGTGGGCACAAGCACGAACCCGGAGTGACATCCCACAGAGGTTAGTCCCCTGTGAGTATGACCCCGCCAGAGGGCAACCCTGTGCTCCGGCCAGGTGTTGAGTAGCCTTTCCTAGTGTCACCGCCGTGGCTCACTAGAGCGGCTGGAAAAACCCTTTCTCCTGCTCTCAGGTCCACTGTGGGAACTAGGCCCCTGGCCCCGGGTCTTTACCCACTTTGCCCCCAGCTCCAGCTCCAGACACGGGCACTGAGTCCTGTCACCCTCAAGGAGGGACGCTGACTGTGTCTCAGAAGGCGCCCAAGGCCTGGCCAGCAGTCCTGCCGACACTGCCCATCCACGCTGACAACACTCAGCACAGGAAGGCCCGACTCTCAAGGTAACAGCAGCCTCCTCTGTTTGCCTTTTTATTTATTTATTTATTTAGGTTAATCCTCACCCAAGGATATTTTTTTTAGAGAGAGAGAGAGTAGAAGGGAGGGAGGGGGAGAGAGAGAAAGAGGGAAACATTGATGTGAGAGACACATCAATTGGCTGCCTCCCACATGTGCAAGATGGAACCTGCAATCCAGGTATGTACCCTTGACTGGGAATCAAACCTGCAAACCTTCAGTGCACAGGCCAACACTCTAACCACTTAGCAACACTGGCCAGGTCCTGCCTGTTTGCCTTTAAAATGACTCATTGTTCACAGCCTGGCCTTGGAAATGGGTGTGTCCACGACTCAAGGATTTCCATACCCACATGGCCACCCCAGTTCTCCAGAAAAGGGGCACTTTCTACTTGGTGCGAAGAGAAGCAAATGCCACGTACACTGTTTTCTTAGATGGCAAGTTTTAAGACAGTGCACTTGTACCACTTACTCCTCAGCCCTCAGCTACAATGGATGCTGCTTTTCTGACCAGATCCGAATCCTGCCATCCTGCCGGGGTGGGCAGTGTACAGCTGGAAAGGGGACCTGTAACAGCCTGTGGAGTTTACTGAGCTTAAGAGGGAGAGGCCTACTCCAGATGGCCTGGCCTAAAAGCCCAGAGGCAGCACTGCCGACCCTGCAGCTTGGCGCCTTTGGCATGGAGAGACAAGTCCATTAAGGGCTCCTGGCCACAAACAAATGGACACTAGTAACCAAGTTGTGCTCCCCTTCCCTCCCTCCCTAAACAAACGTCTTTGGCAAAGCCTATTAGAGAAATCACTAAACAAACAAGAAGCCCTGCCCCAGCTCATCGCAAAGGCTCAGAGATGCAGAAAGCGTTCCAGGCTGGCCAGGGACGCAGGGGAAAGCCTGCCGCCTCTGTGGTGACCAGGCCCAGGCGAACTCTTAGCAACCCCCCAGGGCCATTAGAGCACATTTCATTGACCACTGTGGGCGGGGGAAGTGCCCCTCTCCACAGTAACCTGCAGCCCGGCTACTGCAGTTACCACCTCTGTCCTTGTTCCCCAAGTGCTCTGGCCATTAGGGCCCAAGGCAGAGTGGACCACTTGCCTTGGCTTACTCACCAGGACTATGGCCTGGCCTCGGAGGCCCACCTCTCTGTGGCGCAGGTGGGCGGGGCCCGTTAAGCAGTCACTCGCAGTCTGTCTCTGAACCGAGTCCAGAGAAGAATGCCCTCAGCCATGTTTTATTTTTGTCCTTGTCAAGGTTAAAAGGAGCTTCTATTCTAAACCAATTTATGCTCACAACATTACTGCAAATGGAAACAGTTCTAAAAACCAAAAGCACCTTTAGCCTGAGTGACTGAAAGGTTTGAGCAAACTCAGTTTAGGAACATCTCTCTCCACAGGGACACGTTCCTGAAACAAGCGCCCAGCAGGTGAAAGACACGGGACGGCTGAGAGCACTGCCCCTGGGCAGTGGCCGGGCCCAGCAGACTTGCTGCTCCCACTTGGCTGCTTCTGAATTCCCTTCCTGGCATAAGCGAGCAGGCTGAGAAAGGAAAAGAGCTTGACCGGCAAGGAGGCACTGCCCCAGAGCGCCCAGCTGCCACAGGGCACCTCTCTCCCGAGGTGGCCATATATGGAGGCCTGAAGGCCAAAGGGTTTCCCAGCCTGTGCTCCCAAACCCAACCTGGTACTGACCAGAGGAGCCATGGCGAGAGGGCAGCACCGCCTGCAGCAGGAAAACATCCTGGAAAGCTTCGGAAGGAGAGGTTTAAATCAGGTGGCTCTGATGGCACTACATGGGCCTACAAACTGAGGGAGAAGCCCAGGTTCTGTGAGTCCAAGAACAACTAGTGAGTGCCTTGTAGGCGCTATAAATAAGACTTTACTCTTCCTTTTTCTTTCTTGGAATCCTTTTTAAATGATGTAACAGCCCCCACAGAAGATTAATAACAAAATACAGTGCTTTAAGCTTCAAAACCTCCTGTAATTTTTTTTTAAGTGAATACAACAGAACAGACAGAAGGTCCAGCTACCCAACAACAGACAAATTGAATATTTAAGGAATCCAGCTTGGTTGATCCAAAACCTGGTTCCTGCCACCACCTTTGTCCCAAGCCTCACTCAGCCTTGCACCTCAAGCTTGCAGAGTGGAAAGGCCAGGTCACCAGATCTCAGCACCATTCTTCAAGCTCTCTCCTCACCCATCCACAAACAGCTCAACAAATGTACAAGGAGGAGGACAACAGTTTGTCAAACTGCAGCGGGAAGGCCGGGGAGGGTGGGGGTGCAGGAGGTAGGGGGGTAAGAGATCAACCAAAGGACTTGTATGCATGCATATAAGCATAACCAATGGACATAAGACACCGGGGGATAGGGGAGGCTAGGGGACTGTCTAGGGCGGGGGGAAAAAATGGACACATATGTAATACCCTTTGTAATACTTTAAGCAATAAAAATAAATAAATAAATAAATAAATAAATAAATAAATAATAATAAAAAAAGAAAGCAGCCAAGTGCCCCTTTGCTGATGGTACAGATGCAGAGAACAACATTCCCAAAGGGAGGTTTGACGGGTGATGAGTCAATGAAGGGGGGTCTGGTCTGAGAGGCAAGTGGTGTCAGCCCCCAGCAGCCTGCTCCTTCCAGCTTCACAGCAGGGCCCGAGGCCTGGCCCAGCCATTTCAATAAGGAACATGCTATCAGATTTCAAATCTCAGTTTATGGCTGTCCTACGTCTTCACTCTAATCTGGAGGAAATGGAGGCAGGTGAGGAGCCCCTCATCACAGCAGTCATTCGTCCAAACCCCAGGTGCTTTACTGTTTCCCAAGCCCCCCTGCAGAAAGGCCTTCTGGTGGGGTTCGAGAGCAGGCAGTGAGGAACTACCAAGAAAACAAGCAGGATGTTTAAATCACATTATCGGCATTTCCATTACCTGCGGTGCCATCCACTGTCCGTCAACTGCCTCCATTCCTCACACATGATGACATTTTCTAGCTCCAGGAATAAGCGAGGGAGCGCCAGCCAGCTCAGGAACAACTCTGGTCCACAACAGTTTTTCTAACAAGTTCAAAGTCTCTATTTTGACCTATTCTCTTAGAAACTGCACCTACTGTTTTCATAAAGGAGTCAGGGCCTGCCAAGTTCACAGGGACCAGGAGAGTCAGCAGCCGAGGGGAGGGCCAGTGGAAACAAGCCCCTAAAACAGTGATGGCGAACCTATGACACACGTGTCAGAGGTGACACGCGAACTCATTTTTCTGGTTGATTTTTCTTTGTTAAATGGCATTTAAATATATAAAATAAATATCAAAAATATAAGTCTTTGTTTTACTATGGTTGCAAAGATCAAAGAATTTCTATATGTGACACGGCACAGAGTTAAGTTAGGATTTTTCAAAATGCTGGCACGCTGAGCTCAAAAGGTTCGCCATCACTGCCCTAAAATAACAAGGAGCCTCAAAACCTTCTGCAGTAAGTTCTGGACAAAGCCTTACTTCATTTCTTTTGCATTTTTACATGTGTTTTCAAAAGATATTTTACACAATTTCAAAGCACACTATTAAAATCAAACTTGTTAAATACTTAGACATGTGCACGCTCGCGCATGCACGCATACACACACGCACTTCCAAAGGCAGAGACTGTCTCTGGAGGGAACATCAGACACCAATTCTGGTGGCTGCCTCCGGGATAAGACATGGGAAACTGATTTTTCATAATACACTTTGAACAAGGACATATGTTCTGTATTCAAAAAAATAGCTTTTTTTAGAACTTAAAAAACCTAGTAAACAACACTAAGATAAACTACAATTGAAGAAAGAACTTTTTCTCCTTTAATTTTGAAATGAGTCTTTTTGTCTAATTGCATCTTCCCCCTAAGAAAAACCTTTATTTTTTCACTTTGGTGCCTGTGGTCAGGCATTCTAAATATTAAACATCCGGCTTTCTTTTAAATTCACTGTAAACATTCCTCGGCACAGGCCTCTGCAAACAGCTCCTGGCATGCCAACTTCTCCATTTCCAACCTCTCCCTGTCAGCATGGAGCCTCGCGCACCCGGCCTGCAGCTAGCTCCTCTCGGAGGCGTGCTTCTGTTTCCTGCTCCACATCCCCAAGGACAGCCTCCGATGAGGCTTCTTACAGAGCACCAAGGGATGGAACCCACACAGGCCATTGCTCCCACTGCTCACTCAACAGGCCACAGGAAGGAGCAAAGGGCAATGAGCCCACAGCCAGAGAAGCTGGTGCTGGGCGCTGGCTCTGCGGCCTCACCTGATGCCACAGAGCAGGAGGAGGGCAGCTGGGACCCGGAAGCGGAAGGCAGTCCTGGGGACCCGGTGCTGGAGCGCTGCTGCCACATCAGGTGCATCTGCCCGGCGGGCCTGCCCGCAAGCCCGCCCAACCCCGTCTTACCCTCCATGGGAAATACTGGTCTTCTAGGCGGCCAATTCCCAGGCACCCTCGGATGTTTTTGCCCCAAACAAACAGCTCTCCTTTGTCTGCAAAGAAAGGAAAATGGTGGCTTGGTTGGGACTAGGCCAAGGCCAAGTCTCCAAGAAGAGGAAGGGTCATGAGAACAGGTTTTCCAGAACCTGGTACAGACAGAGCCCAAAGTTAAACTTCAACTTCTACCAGACAAGTAATGCTTCCTTTTGAAGGGAAAGTATACTGCCCCATACCAAAACCATGTCCAAGCCCGGACTTAGAGTGTCCATCATGTGGGAGATGAGAATGTGCGTGGAGCAGTGGGCCAAGGAGGCTCCTGCACAGACCACTCTGCTCGCACTCCATGTGGCCCCTCACCCACAGCTATGTCCAACTAAACCTTGCCTCCACAAGTCCTGAAATACGAGCATCCTCAAAGTAGGAAGACTGCCATTCCTTGTCTGGGTTTCCGCATGTCAAGTGAGTGATACATGGTGACTGGGTACCTCTATGGCCCAGGTCTAGGTCTGTGTGCTAGCAGGTGGGACAGGACAGTGACTACACATGCTTGGTTCCTGTCCTCATGGGACTAGTTGAACAGCTAGAAATAAACAAATGATCAAACCAATACATACATGCTTACACACTAACAGTACCAAGAAGGAAAAGGACCGAGAGGCTATTAAGAGATAGCCCAGGGGACTGCATCTAGACCGGGGCTCTGGGAATGTCAACCTCCAGGAAAGGACCCAGACATGGCAGGGCAGCCTCCCACAACCAGCCTTCAGTTCTGACTTCTATCCCCATCAGCTTTGGGCACTCCTTGATGCAGCAGCCCTATTTAGCTCCCCCACATCTGGCAAGCAGAAGTAAAAAAGGCAGGGGAAAGCCAGGACCAAAATAATCTGGGCTGATTAAGTAAGGAATCCTTTCGTTACAAGCTGTCAGAGCCCCTCTGGTCTGTCCAACACCCTTGTCCTCCAGCCTCAGATTTTACGTGTTTAACAGAACAATTCAGTCTGGTCCCAAACTGTTAGACTTCAGGGTAAACCAACCAATCCCAACTCTCAGCTGGCCTATGCAAACGCTGAGCGTACAGTCAGGGGAGAAACCCAAGCTCTGATGTTCTCTCTACTGAGGGACAGTAACTGGCACTCGGGGGAAAGCTATCTAGGGATTTCATTTCAGTGTGACCCAAAATGGCCACACGGATGACACCAAACAGAAACAGTCTACTCTAGTGGAACACTTCATGTGGGTTTCCAAGTATGTGGCTTCGCATACCTGGAACAATCTGGAAAATAGATCACTGACACCTCCAGAATTAGTCCACAATGACTCTTATTTACTAAGTTGAAGTAGCTTTTAAAAACTCCCAGGAACTAGGTTCATTTGCAGATGGCAGTGGCTGACTCTGCCTGAGTGGCAGTGAGCGATCCCCGCCCATCAGCGCTGCTACCACCTGGTGCTGTAATGCACAGGCAGGCAAGACTCCGACCACCAGCACAATGGTCCGCACTGCAGCCCCAAGCCTGGTGCTCAGACAATTCTGAATGGTGATCATCTGGAGCAGTCCTCACATAGCATGGGGCCAGAGCACACAAACAAGAATGACCCGAACTGACTGTCCCAGCCAGATGTTTAAAAGAAAACAATTACTTACCATGAGATAAGGAAATAGTGAATTTGCTTGAGAATCACAAAATGAAATTAAATTAATACAGTCTGATGATTCAAGTCAACTAAAGAGGAAAAAATTGAACCACAGTCACTGTGGTGGAACAGGAGATGTAATCAAGAAAAGCACACATTCTAGAGGTCTGCAGAGTAACTGGATATGTTATGGCTGTGTCATTTGGCAAACCTTTGCAAAAATCTCCATTTCAGCCTTCCCTTTGATCATTCTCTTCCCCCAGCACTTTGGAGAAATTGGGCAGATTTACTTCCACAAAACCACGGACAGTCTTACAAGTCTGCCCCTTGCCATCCCACGTTCCTGGGTCAGATTGGGGTTTGGGCTTCGTCAGGCAGTGGGATTAAGCCCCACACATTCATTTCCTAATTATCTACCATGGATTTGCCAAACCTCTGCTGGTTTCCCCCCAAACCCCAACACACTCAGGGGTCCCCTCTCCTACCACCAACTGGTATCCTCTTGAGAAAACTCACTTTCACATTAGCCTGACCACAAACCAAATGAACCAGGACAAAACTCCAGGATGAAAAAAAGATACACATTATACAACCCCAGGCCAAACAACTTCTGGATTAGCCGCTCTCTTTAATTATCCATACAAGGGTACAACACCACTGGATGGATGGAAACTGAGAGCTGCCACAGTCTGAGGTTGAAGCTGAGAGAGTGAAGCTCTGTCAGTATCTGGGGCCGCATGGCTTGGTCACTTACTGGTAAGGGCAGCAAAGTGGCTGAGTCCACATCGAATGCGGGAAACCTGGACGTCTGGGTTGAACTCCGTTAAGCCAAAGAGAGTGGGTGGAACCATTTCTGGAAGAGCAGTTTCCACTAGGTTTGGTCCTTTCCCAAGAATTCCATAGCCCCAGACAAAAACATGTCCTTCTCCTACATTACAGGAAAAACAACGGTCAGTAAGTCAAACCAAGAGCAGCCCTCACTCACTAGAAATTCACATTGCACCACCAAGAAGCATTACATCCCCATGCATTTTTCCCCTCCTTGCTTGGCAAGAACATGCTGACAGATATTGCATGTTTCTTTTCTCCTCTTTCCAATTCTTGTTTGTGGAGTATGTCTAGCCAGCTCACCAATCTCAGAATACAAACTTCCTACATCCTGAAAGTAACCTGGACAGGACCAATCCATAAATCACCAAGAAACCCCATGTGAACACAGGAGAGCCCTCGAAGGACAGTTTCTCCCGACAGCTCTGTGTTTCACAGTGATCAAAAGACCAAGCCAAGTAACTAAACAACTTTTGGGCAGATTCCTAAAACTCTAGAAATGATTTTTTGGTTATAAAAAGTTTAATGCTCATCAGTGGTACCAGATGTTTAATCCGAGAGGCATGGACCTCAATATCTAAACCCTAAGGCTCTTCTCCTCTCTGCCTTTGTTTCCTGGCAGCCTCCCTGGAGAAGGCAGAGCTGGAGTCTCTGGCCCAGGCTAAGGGACAGGGAGAAAGTTCACTCTCCATTTCAGAGGTCTGCTACAGAATTACTAAGCTCTGTGCTGTCTACTTATATATCACGGCTATTATCTTTTTGTCAAGAATGTCACTGCACCCTCTATTAGCTGAACTCAATCTAACTAGATTTTCGCCCCCACCCCAACACTCCTCCCCCCGCCACATTCCCTTCCTCACCCAAGGTCTGCTGCCTATGAGTCCAATGGACACCGACCTTTCCCTATGCAACCCACCTAGAGGTGCCCAGTGACTCTGCAAGAGGGTCTCACCATTTAACACAGCACAGCCAGTGCCACCACATGCAGCCTGCTTCACCTTGCCCACTCCTGAGAAGGGTAAGCACCGCGGGACGTTCACCTAAATCAAAGGAAGGGTCCACACTGTTAGGAAGACAAACCAGTGAGAACTTAGAAATAATCTGGTCTGTGTACAGAGTGTATAAGTCCCAGTTCATTTATTCAGCCCACAAGTATTTCCCAAACATTGAACATATGCTACCTATCTAACTAGGTATTAGGGATGAGGAGGAACAAGAGACCTGGTCCCTCTCTTAGTCTAGTGGAGGAGGCAGCTGCCAGCCTAAATTAACATAAAATTAATTTGTGCTCAATGCAATGAAGGCAAGTATATGGTCTCTGAGAATGAATGTCAGGGAGACCGACCTAGTTTGAGGGGAGGAGCAGTCAGGGAAGGCTTCATTTTTCTCCTGCTATCTGAAGGATGAGTAGAGGTAACTAGGTGAGGGGAGAAGAACAGGATATTCCAAGGAGGGGAGATAGAATGTGTAAAGGGAATGAGGTGAGCATGGCACATTCAGGGAGGTTAAACAAGGTCAGAGTGGCTAAAGCAGGGAAACGGGTGGGGGGAAGGGGACACATAGTACAAGATGTCAGTGGGGAGAGGGCAGCCAGATCATGCAGGATGCTGTGGAATTTCCAGAGGGGAAGAAACATTGTGGACTTAGGTAACAATGGAGAAGGACCAGAGCGTGGGGAGGAGCATGAGTTCACTCTTGAATGTATTGAACTCACAGTGTGTAGAGATGACCAAGTGGAAATGTCAAGTGCTACTTAGCGATGTCTGGAACTCTGATGGGTAAGCATAGATGGTAAGTGCAGCCATGGGTATGGCTAGGATCTTCTAAAGGGGGACTATGGACAGAACCTAGAGACAGAGCCTGGCTACAGAACCTGGATAGAAAAAAAATAAAATAAAATAAAGGGGGACTATGGAGAAAAGAAGAGCAAAATCCACACCATGAGGATCTTCAACATTTAAAGGCCTGGCACAAGAAGAGACCCAGTAAATGAGACCAAGAAGGGCCTGGCCAGCATGGCTCAGTGGTTGAGCTTTGGCCTATGAACTAAAAAGTCACTGTTCAATTCCTGGTCAGGGCACATGCTCCGGTTGTGGGCTCGATCCCCAGTGTGGGGTATGCAGGAGGCAGCCGATCGATGATTCTCTCTCATCATTGATGTTTCTCTCTCTCTCCCTCTCCCTTCCTCTCTGAAGTCAATAAAAATATATATATATATTTTTAAAATGAGACCAGAAAGGGACACTGAGAAAGCTAAGAGAGCACTAGAAGAGTCTAGTCATAGGGCAAAAGGAAAAATGGTTTTCACAAAGATGTCATGGTCAATATCAAATGCTGCTGAGAGGTCAAGAAAGATACAGAGTGGAAATGTTCTCTAGATTCTTTATTATTATTCTTAGCAACATAGATGTCATTGGTATCCCTATCAAGAGCCACTCAGCAAACTCATAAGGGTGGAAACTAAATGGAATGGACTGACAATGAGGAAACAGATAGTAAGTCAATGTAGCTCCTGAGAAGCAGGCGGTAAAGCAAAGGGGTAGGGATGGGGAGAATGGAAGGAAATGGAGGAGCCACCTAGGGCTTTAAGATGGAAGACATACAAGTCAGGTGAAAAGACTGATGGAGGCAGCAGCAGAGGAGGACAGGTTAAAGTTTTGGGAAAGAGGGCCCAGCAGATAGAGGATGGCTCCTGAAAAGGTGGAAGGCGATGGGATCCAGGGCAGAGAGAGAAAAATCAGCTTCAGCAGGAAGAGATACACCTCCTCCACCGCTGGAAAAGGAATGGGTCTAGGGTGGGTACAGACACAGGTACGTGTATGTGAGCCATAGCAGGAAACTGAGGGCATTCTCATCCAACAGCATCTGTTTTCTCTATTAAACAGGAGGCAAGATCTGCTGAGAGGGAGAGATGCGAGGGTAGGGTTTGGAGAGTGAAATGTGGCCAGCTTAGCCTTCCAGCAGGATTTGGTCTTGGCGCCTCTACTGAGAAATAACTTTGGAAAGATAGATTGTAAGTGCTTCAGTGAGAGCCACAAATCTTCATAGATTCACTTTCAAACGGAAACAGCTGAAAGATAACAGTCCCTAAGTTGACTCCAAAGGAATAAAGGAGCTTACCAGCCCAGAAAACGTAGGCCTAGATAAAGTGGGGCTGTCAGGATGGGGCGGGGCCTCTGCGCTTGGCTCTCAGAGCTGCTTTACCGCATCGTGCCCTGGCACGGGGCCCTCGGCAAGTACTGAGAAACGCTCTCGCACAGCCACTGGAACACACCACTGCTGTCACTGACAGGATGAGGCTTAGACCGCAGTAAAGAATCTTGGTTGTGATGGCCTACTTCTAAGATGACCCCTAATAATCCCAGTCCCCTCCTATTCGCACCCATGTGTAATCCCTGCCCTGTGTGGGGGCTGGACCTATTGACTTGCTTTCTTTCTTTCTTCCTTCCTTCCTTTCTTTCTTTCTTTCTTTCTTTCTTTCTTTCTTTCTTTCTTTCTTTCTTTCTTTCTCTCTCTCTCTCTCTCTCTCTCTCTCTCTCTTGTCTTTCTTTCTCTCTCTCTCTCTCTCTCTCTCTCTCTCTCTTTCTCTCTTTCTCTCTTTCTCTCTTTCTTTCATCTTTTTTTTCCAGAGAGGAAGGGAGAAGGAGAGATAGAAACATCAATGATGAGAGAGAATCACTGATGGGCTGCTGCACATCCCCTCCTGGGGACCGAGCCTGCAACCCAGGCACGTGCCCTTGACCAGAATCAAACCTGGGACCCTTCAGTCCACAGGCCGACACTCTGTCTGCTGAGCCAAACTGGCTCGGGCCTGACTTGCTTCTAATGAGCAGAATACCAGCATTAGGGAGGGAAATCACTGCCAAGATGAAGTGATAAAACACTGGCTTCGGTCTCGCTGGCACTCTCTTGCCTTCTCATGTGCTCACTCTGATGAAGCCAGACGCCATGTTGCGAGTGACGACATGGAAAAGCCTACGTGGCAGGGGACCATGGGAGGCTTGGCCAACAACTCTGAGCTGGCTGACTGCCAGCAAGGAAGTGAGGCCCCAGTCCAATAGTCCACAAGGACCTGCATCCTGCCAGCAACCCCAGTGGGGTCCTGAAAGCAGAGCCTTCCCCAGGTGAACCCTAAGATGACTGCAGCTTTTGAAAGACTCAGAACCAGAAGACCCCGGTAAGCCACCCCAAGATTCCTGCTCCACAGACACTGTGAGGTAATAAGTGTGTGTTGTTTTAAGCCACCAAGTGCCGGGGGCATTTGTTATGCAGCAATGACAGGACACTGGACCTGTCCCCCGCAGGAAGGCCGGGGAGACGTTTTCCTCAGGCCTTGGCATTAGGAAGGGCAGTACTTCTCCTGAACACTTTGTTTGCTATTTATTTTATACAAACAATGAATCATTTCATTGACCGTTTTCTCTCTGCTTTGGCTACTAGGAAACTCAAGAGCCAAATCTGCAACCACTTCTAGCCCCTGAGCCAGACCACAGAGAATGCATTTTTTCATCTCTTAGCTGATCTTAGTTTTCCTTTGTGCAAGTTTATCATTAACATATATTTAAAACCCCTTCTGAAGAAAAAAACAAACACAACCTTCTGTATTTGTCAAAGTTTGATATTAAAGAATGTAGTATGTTTTTTAAATAGTCCTTATCTTTTAGAGATACATACTGAAACTTCTATAAAAGAAATATGATACCTAGGATTTAAAATAATCCTAGGATAGAGTAGATGGAATTATAGATGCAGCAAAATTGGCCATTAGGGAGTATGGGCTTTTTTTTGGGGGGGGGGTATATTAGGGGGGCAAATGAGGTTAATGAAAATGTCTGGAATTAGATAGTGGTGATGGTTGCACATCCTTGTGACTATACTAAAAACCACTAAATTATATATTTTAAAATTGTGAATTATATCTCAATTTTTTAAATGGGCCATTAGTTGGTAATTGTTGAACATGGGTAATGGGTGTATAAAGATTAATTAAGCAGTGAGCTCTACTTTTTGTTTAAATTTGAATTTTTCCTTAATAAAACATTTAAAATTCTACTGTATTGTAATCATGGTGGCTTGCTTCAGTGAGAAGGATGGGCTAGTGGTGAGGAGAGGCTGCAGGCATGGCTTCTGAAGGGCTGCTAGTATTCTACCACTTGACCTAGGTGGAGCTGCACAGGTGTCTTAATTGAGCTGCATGCATATGATCTGTGTGCTTTGGGGGCATATGTTACACTGCAACAAAACACAACAGTGTGACATCGTAGGAACTTAGGTAAATAGCCTCGTTATCCAGGCATACCTAAAATACTGCCCTAAACCAGGACTATCTCATCAAAGTATTGATTTAAAAAATGGCTTTTGCACTTAAGCTTTCTTTCTGGGCTCCAATGAAATTGTCAAGAACTTGGAACCTTACCCGGCTGGTGTAGCTCAGTGGTTGAGTGTCAACCTATGAACCAGGAGGTCTCAGTTCGATTCCCTGTCAGAGCACATGCCCTGATTGCGGGCTCAATCCTCAATAGGGGCATGCAGCCGAACAATGATTCTCTCTCGTCACTGATGTTTCTCTCTCTCCCTCTCTCTGAAATCAATATAAATATATATGTGTGTGTGTGTGTGTGTATATACATTTTTTTTTTTTTTTTAAGATCTTAGAGCCTTGAAGAGGCAGTCTTACAACAGGTTAGGTCTTAACATTCTAGCACTTTATACATCACACTTTGGTGAAGAACCTCTTAGAAATGTCCTTAACACACTATATTTACAAACCTCCCAGCACCATGCTATAAGCGACCTCATACCTGTGTGGAGTCCGTGACAGAGGCCAGCTGCAGATACTCAGAGTTGCCCCAACCAAAGAGGTCTCCATCAGCCGACACAGCCAGGCAACAATCACCGTAGGTGGCAACCTGGACCACCTTCACTCCTGCAAGGTCTCCACCCAGCTTGGTGGGTACACTGGTGATATTGTAGTGACCCAGACCTAATACAATAGAAAATGCTTTTAATAATTTATTCTACAACTTACACAGATTTACTATAGGCCGAACACATTTTGAGCTCTTTACAAATATCAAAAACCCTAACTGTTCCTGTGCATGCCAGGCAACTTCCATCTCCATGTGCTCTCAGAGGCAGAAAAAGGCATCATTGTAACTAGAGCATATGAAAACTCCTGGACTTTTCTAGGTCCAATTCAAGTTAGAAAAGTTCTCAAGATGAAAGCCCACTATACAATGAACATATGAGACCTTGCATATATTAAAATGAGCAACTTCTAATGCACTGCTGAGCTTGCTAGAAAAATCAAGCAAATCTCTACAGTTCAGCCACCCCAAAAAAGTAAACAGAAACAGGCAAATCAGCATGGTAAACAGTAAACAGGACAACACAGGGCTTGCCTGAAGGACAATGTCATTATCAGCATTTCAGTGGAGGGTAATCCCTGAGCAGCACAGGGAGGCAAAACACTAAACCACAGACTCTGGCTTCCAGGGGCTTCCTCACAAGGGGCTCAAAGCAGGGTCATACTGGCATCAAAAGCTACTACCAACAGAGTAAAAAGGCAAAATGGGAGAAATACTTGCAAATCAAATATCTGATAAGAGATTAATATGCAGAATATACAACAAATTCAACAACCACAACAAAAACAAATGACCCAATTAAAAAATGACCTTCTTCAAAGATAATATACAAAAGGGCAAGCAATAAGCATATGAAAAGATGTTCAAATCACTAATCATTAAGGAAATGCAAATCACAAATGAGATACCACTTCACACCCATTAGGATGGCCACTAGTACAAAAAACACACAGAAATAACAAATGTTAGGGAGGATGTGGAGAAAGTAGAACTTCATACATTGCTGGTAGGAATGTAAATGGTACAGCTACTGTGCAAAACAGTATGGCAGTTCCTCAAAAATTTTTACCTGGAATTACCATATGACCTAGCAATTCCACCTCTGGGTATATACCCAAAAGAGTTGAAAGCAGGGTCTCAAAGAGATATTTGTACACCTATGTTCACAGCAACATAATTCCAATAGCTAAAAGGTAGAAGCAAGAGATGAATGGAACAACAGATGAATGGATAAGCATTATGTGTTATATACATACAAGGGAAAATTATCCAGCTTTAAAAAGAAAGGAAATTCTGACAGATTACACAATGGATGAACTTTGAAGACATTATGCTAAGTAAAATAAGCTAGTGACACAAAGAACAAATACTGTATGATTCACTTATACAAGGCACCAAGAATGGTCAAACTCATAGAGGCAGAAAGTAGAACAACAGTTGCCAAGGGCTGGGAGGAGGAAAGAATGGGGAGTTACTATTGAATGGGTATAATAAAGTTTCAGTTTAACAAGACGAAAGATTTCTGGAAATAGATGGTGATGAGGGTTGCACAACAATGCAGATGTGCTTAATATCAGTGAACTGTACATCTCGAAATGGTTCAGAAGGAGCCGTAACTGTGGAAGTTGTATTAACACGAAAAACTATTTTATATAAATTTAAATGATAAAACAAACATATAAAAATCACAGCAATGCTATCATTACAACATAAAAAGATATACTTATATGAACAAGGACTGGAAGAAAACATGAGACGGAACAAAGACAATTTGGTGATGGTAGGATTACTGAGGATTTAAACAAAGATTGAAATCTTAAATTTAAAGGCCCTTCAGATAAATTTCAAAAACAAAAAGATTAAATATACAAGGTGTGAAAGCTTATCCCTCATTCCTTCCTCCCTTAATGATATTCTTCTGAAATCAGTTAAAATGGAGCTCCTTTTAGGCGGCACTTGTTTCTTTACAAGGCTCAGAGCTCCTTTGTTGAGGAGTGGCTCCAATCCTCTATCCAATTCTTTATAATTCATTCCTCTGGGAACGGGGACAGGAGAAATGTTATTGTTCCCAGGAAGCATTAAGAGAGGGAAGAGTCAAATTAAGGAAGATGGGTTCTAGCCTATGAGAGCCCTGCAGCTCACAATGCCATACTGCACCATCCCCGGGGTGAAAGGCACAATACCTGTTTGCCCATCCGCACCCCATCCACAAGAATAGACTTCTCCTTTATCCGTTAGGAACAGACTATGGTCCTGACCACAGGTGACCTATCAGACAAACAGAGGTAAGGTTGATGAGAATTCTTCGAAGCCCAGTACCATTCCCTACCACTCCAGAGCACCAAGCAGACGGGGTCCAGCCAGGGAGGGTGCCCCACACTGTCTCCATCTCTTACTCATTCTCAATGTACTGCACCTAGCAGTCTCCCACTCCACTGAAACTGCTCTTGCTAAAGTAAAGTGCCAGGTGTCCCAAGGAACAAGCCTAAGAGCTCCTCCACTGCCTACACACCTGAGGAGCCACTCCCTCCTCCAAAAGCCTTTCTCTTCACTACTCCCCTTCTGCCTCTCTAAGCCGCTACTTCCTACCCTTCAGTGGGGGACTCCTCCAAAGTTCTGTCCTCTGCCCTCTTCTCTCCTGCCATCACATTTCCCAGGAGACTGCATCCATTCCCAAGGCGTTCACTGTCACCTCCGCACTGTTACCTCCAGTCCCAACAAATCCACTGAATTTGGACCTATTTTCCTAACTGTCTAATGAAAAGCACTATTTATTGAACACTTAATATGTCAGGCACTTTGTGCTAAGTCAATAACCAAGACTACCCAGGAAGAAACTGAATCTCTGAGAAGTTGGGTAACTTATCCAAAGTCACCCGGTTAATATGTGGAGAAGCAAGGAGTTAAACTTACATCCCTGTGACTTTGAAACACTACATTCCACTGCAAATCCACTCTCTCACTCCTCTGAGCACCCCCTCTCCCAGCCAACCCATGCCTGCCCCTCCTCCAATAGGTCCCTATCTAGGTTGAGAACATGAGCAGCCAAGTCATTTGCCTATGCAATCATGCTCAGCTCCCTCTAGCACGCTCCCTGCCCCGCTAATCAAGGCCCAAACTAGTCAATTCTCCTTATCTGTCTCCCACCATCCCTTCTCCCCACAGCTTCCCAAGTGACCTTCATCCCTTCCTCGCCCCTCTACTCCATACCATGGCCAAAGTTACCTTTCTAAATAGATATTGATTTGGCTGTCACTCCCCTTGATTAGAACCTTTGATAGGCCCCAACTGTCAAGAGGATGAAGTCTAAACTCCTTAGCAAGGCATTCAAGACCTCGCGCTGTCCACTCTGAACCTGTCTTCCAGCCTATCCCACACCACTCCCCCATAAGCAAACCAAACTCCAGCCCCACTGCACGTTCTCAGCAGTCAGCGCCTCCAGCTGCTCCCTCCCCTCTGCCAGAAAACTTTTCCTCCCATCCTTCCCCAGTCTACCTGGTCAATTCCTCTGCTACCTCCCCCATGGTGCCTTTTATCCCTTCCATTCCACCCCTGCTAGACTTAACAATTCCCCTTCTGCTACTTCTATAGCACTTTCTGTATACGTTCACTTATTTAGGTATTCATTGTAAGTACCGACCATGTGCCAGGCACTACGTCAGGAATGGGAATAACAAAGCCAGGCCTGATCACAGTGCTCTGATACAGCTGGTTTTTTAGCCTGTGTCTCAGACTAGAGTGTTATCCCCCAAACTTGATTAAACTTTGTCCACTGGCGATCTACTGCGAATTGTGGCTACAGTAAGCAAGCAGTAATTTTTACTGAATGATTTATTAATTCAGAAAATCTGCCTACCAAGTTTGCCATCATTCCACCCATCTGTCCCCCTTTCAAAGTGCCCCAGGGAGCAGGATGAGTGGCTTTCAGCCCCTGCCTCTTACCTGGACCACTTGTCCATCGAAGTCCTGCATCCTATGGACCTTGTGACTTTCACTACACCAGGAGCAATTTGGGGAGAAGCAAGAGGTATGTTCATGGCAAGCACTGTGGGGCTCTGGCCCCTCCCCTGTCACCCTTAACTGTGGCCCCACATATAGTAACTATTAGAGAAACTTTCAAGGTCAAATATAAGGCAGAATTAGGCTAAGGTGTGAAAGTAAAACAAAACCAACAAAACCCTTTGATGATTTTCATATGCTGCTAGAGTTGAGACTGGTAGTATTCAGAATCACCAGCACAATGCAATGAACTAGAGGGAAAATGGTTTTTTTTGTGTGTTTTTTTTTAAGACTAAATGAATAAGACTGAAATAGAGGGGAATTTTTGAAGTTAATCAATTTGGTTAAAAATACAAAACTAATTAAAAAAACTTCTACACATCACAATCAATGCTCATGCGCCCTTCCCTCCATCTAGCTAATGAATGGCGTTCAACCTGCAATGGAACAATCTTCTCCACAGTTTCCAGTGAGTTCTCACTGCTCCTCACACACATGAGGAACCCTCTTACTGCTCTGTGATCTATCACTCAAGAAATGTTTAATGTTTAACACAACTGGGGAAAGGGATAGCAGGAACTTACCTGTAAATTTCATTTTCGACCACTTTTCTTCCACATTGCCCATAAGAATTGTTTCCCATGCTGAATACTAAAAAGTAACACACCCAATTAAATAAGTTCTTCAGATTCATGGAATCCTAGAATGTCAGGACTGGAAGGGGGTCTCAAAAGTGACCCTAGTCCAACCACTCACCCTAGCTGCCATTTCGTTTCCTTCTCCAACATTCGCATCCTGCACAGGCAGAGCCACAGGCATGTTGGGGTCTAGACCTGCCACAGCAGTGTGCGCCACCTTTACTGTCCCTTCTGCCCTCCCCTCTCAGAAATCCCACCTTACACAAGGTAAGCACCTCCTGTGAAGGCCTCAGTACCCCCATTTCTTAAACCTGTCACTAGGCTGCCCTTGATGCAAAAATTCCTCTTGAAAAAGCTCCTAAACACTCTCTTCACCTTTTCCTACAAAGCACACTTAGCCAGAAAATGAAATTTGAAAAATTTAGTCAAGTTGGCCTTTCCACAGAGACTGCTGTTCCGGAGAGGGTGGGGGTTACCCAGAAGCCTGGACACTAAAAGGCCCCACCACCTGAAAGAAGTGTTTAGCAAACAGACTTCTTTCAGAAGCAGCCCAGCTCGGTGAGTTATGCAAAGGAAGGGAGAGGCCTTGGTAAGGCTGCCTGATGTGTGTTGTCACACCTATAGATAACCTAGATTTTCCAAGAACCACTGAGAGCAGAGAGCATAAAAGATTTAGCAAGGTCTGCCCAATACAGCTCTCTTGAGCATCCTACTGATCTGCTCAGGAAATGCCAACAGCTTCACTAAACAGGCCTGGCTCAATCAAATGAGCCACTTTAGGCCCAATGGCAAGAAAGAAGTTCCCCCTCCTCCGTTAGTCCTTACCTCCTTCACTGTCTGTGAGGACAAGCGAGTGGGCTCTGCCACAAGAGACCTGCAGCACCCGTGTCTCCTGAGGTCTGTCCAGAGGCAGTGGGACCGGCGAGGGCTCCAAAACATACTCGTATCCCCTCGCTGAAACAAAAACAACCGGGTTTATTACACTGACTGAGAGTCACAGCACTTCCAGCATCAGAAATCGTATCATTGAACGGCCTCATTTTCACTCAGTAAGACATCAGAATGACTTACTCAAGGCACATAAGCTGGTAGCCAAGCTAGGATTGGTCCCCAACTCCCAACCCACTGCCTCCCATTGCCTCCATTACACATTGGGTTATTGAAAAGCATAATAGTCTTTTAATACCATTTGAATTTTTAAGGAAAGTAAAAGCATTTTCTTCCTGAAATACCCACTAAAACTTCTCAGTGAACAATAAACATTGTTATATTAAGAGGAAGCAAAAAGAATACGTAGATGCATTTACTTGCATATACATTAAATCACTGTAGAAGGACAACCTAACAACTAAAAAGTAACACCCCCAATTAAATCAGTTCTTCAGATTCATGGAATCCTAGAATGTCAGGACTGGAAGGGGGTCTCAAAAGTGATCCTAGTCCCGTGGTCGGCAAACTGCGGCTCGCGAGCCACATGCGGCTCTTTGGCCCCTTGAGTGTGGCTCTTCCTAAGCCTTAGGAGTACCCTAATTAAGTTAATAACAATGTACCTACCTATATAGTTTAAGTTTAAAAAATTTGGCTCTCAAAATAAATTTCAATTGTTGTACTGTTGATATCTGGCTCTGTTGACTAATGAGTTTGCCGACCTAGTCCAACCACTCACAGGCTGTCTTCAGGGACATGTGGCTGGGAGGACAGAGGTGGAAAGCAGACTTTTCATCATATAGTCTACACTGCCTTTAGGATTCTGAATTATACAAAGAAGAAAATTTTAATATTCCAATAAGAGGAGAAATTTTTTAGAAGTCATTGTACAGAAGAACCTTACTGTTCTTTACAATCCTACTAAAGCCAGATTGGTCTATGTAAAGAATTCCTCTTGTAGGTTTTAAATGATGGGCTTTTGAATATTTAAAATGTAGGCTGGAGTTATGGAGAAAATCTGCAAATGTACTACTCCTCAACGTATACCCCACTAAATAACCACTCTATTTTTCTCTTTTGAACCTCATGCTAAAAAAGATTTGCCTGCCTGTTCAGCATGGCTCAATGGTTGAGCGTCAACCTATAAACCAGGTCATGGTTCGATTCCCGGTCAGGGCACATACCCGGGTGGCAAGCTCAATCCCCAGTAGAGGGTGTGCAGGAGGCAGCCGATCAATGATTCTCATCATTAATGTTTCTCTCTCTCTCTCTCTCTCTCTCTCTCTCTCTCAATCCCTTCCTCTCTGAAATCAATCAATATATTTAGGAGGGAAAAAAAAAAATTTGCCTACCAAATAGATGATTACTGTTATAGCAACAGACCTGCCCATTTGTTTCATTAGTGGCTAATATAATTTTCAGACAGTTTTTGATCAGCATGGAATAATATGCTTATCACAGTAAAATTATATGACTCTAGGCAAAAATCAAAGAAACTAGACAATGTTGTTAGTTTATACAGCCTTATTAGCTGAAAAGATTCAGTACTTTAGAATATTGAAGAGACTCACATGCCCCACTACTATCTGTATAGACCCCTAAGGGCCAGGAAGCTGTAAATACATAACATTTAAAGGGCATCTGGCTCTAGATCCAACTACCAGTTGACAGGAAATATAAAGGATCATGTTAAGTGGAAATGCAGGCAGCAAACCCCAAACTGAAAAATTCTATAGGATAAACAACCTAATTTCTTTAATAAATAAATTTCAAAGGAAAAAGATTAAAACAGATTTAAAAGACTTTCAAAAGTCTTATCAACCAATTGCAATAGCTGGATCTTATCTGGATTTTGATTCAAATAAAACAAATTTTAATGTATTTTTATTGGTTTCAGGGAGGAAGGGAGAGAGAGGTAGAAACATCAAGGATGATAGAGAATCATTAATCAGCTGCCTCCTGCATGCCCCCTACTGGGGATCAAGCCCACAACCCAGGTATGTGCCCTGACTGGGAATCAAACCATGACCTCCTGGTTCACAGGTCGATGCTCAATCACCGAGCTACACAGGCCAGACTCAAATAAATTTTTTTTTACTTTAAAAAATATATTTTATTGATTTTTTACAGAGAGGAAGGGAGAGGGATAGAGACTTAGAAATATCCATGAGAGAGAAACATCGCTCAGCTGCCTCCTGCACACCCCCCACTGGGGATGGGCCTGCAACCAAGGTACATGCCCTTAACCGGAATCGAACCCAGGACCCTTGAGTCTGCAGGCTGACACTCTATCCACTGAGCCAAACAGGCCAGGGCTCAAATAAATTTTTAAAATAAAAATGTAATGACATTTGTGAGACAACTAGCAACTTGAACACTATCTAGATATTTCATGATATTAAGGAATTATATTAATTTTTAAAAATATATTCCTTTTTTTAATCCTCACCTGAGGATGTTTTAGAGAAAGGAAGGGAGGAAAGGAGGGAGAGGGAGGCAACATTGATCAGTTGCCTCCTGACCAGGAATTGAACCCACAATCTAGGTATGTGTCCTGACTGGGAATTGAACCCTCAACCTTTCGGTGTACAGGACGAAGCTCCAACCCACTGAGCACATTGGCCAGGGCTATTGTTAATTATTTTTAGGTGTGACAATGTTGTTTTACTTTCTTTTAAAGAGTCCTTACTTTTTTTAGATATGTACTGAAATATTTATGAATGAAATCAATAACGTTAGGATTTGCTTCAAATGTATTGAGGGGAAGGTGGTGGAAATTAATAAAACAAGACTAACATGAGCTGATGACTGCCGAAGCTGGTGACAGTACACGGGATGCATTACTCTATTCTGTCCATTTCTGCAAATATCTAAAATTGTTCTTAATGGTATAAAAAATGTAATGTCACATCTTACAGCTAATAAGACTTCAATACTAACTTAAATAAGAATTCTGATATAAAATTAATTGGAAAAAAGGCAGAAAATTAAACATACGCTGTGATCAAAATAAAATACGTATTTGTATATGAATGAGAAAACAGAAAAAAGTGAACAAAAAGGTCTGTTCTGGTATGTATATCTAGGTAATTTCTACCTTAGTTTAAAAAACGTCTCTTATTGTTCTTAAAATACTGTTTGGCTAATGTGTACTTTTAAGAATGTCATTATAATTCCTTTATAATGTCATTATAAATAATTTTTTACAATCTAACTTGCAAACAACTGGCATAAAGACTCCATCTTAAGGATTTAATTGAATTCCCCACCCCCTCCCCCCAGACCATATCCTAGGTACTGTAAAGTATTACAGGCTCTCTGCAAGATAGGAAAGAAAGGTCATCTCTTAGGGGTCAAAAAGAAACATCTCCACTTATCAACAAATGCCTTTTTGCCTAAAGATTCAATTTAATTACACCAAAGAGGCTGAAAAAAAATCTTGCCCAAATGATTTCAAACAACATCCTTCAAGACTGCATCTATTTTGTTGTTATGCTTTGGTTTATGTAATGACTAGTGGCCCGGTGCACAGATTCACACACTGAAAGGAAATTAATTAGAAGAAATATTTTAATATCGCTATTCGCCCTTTCTCTATAATAGAAGTGTCAACCAAATTCACAATTGACAATGACAGATCGAAACACACGTGTGCTTTCTATGTATCACGCATGTGCAAGTCAACTTAGCCTTTTATATATACTAGAGGCCCAGTGCACGAAAATCGTGCACTTGGGGGGGGCAGTCCCTCAGCCCAGCCTGCACCCTCTTGCAGTCTGGGAGCCCTTGGAGGATGTCCGACTGATGGGGAGTGGGCTGAAGCCGTCAGTCGGACATCCTCGGTGCTGCCACGGGGGCAGGAGATGTTCCCACCACCACTGCTGAACTCGCCAGCCGTGAGCCCAGCTCAGGGCTCTGGCTGAGCAGTGCTCCCCTGTGGGAGCGCATTGACCAACAGGGGGCAGCTCCTGCATTGAGTGTCTGCCCCGTGGTGGTCAGTGCACATCATAGCGACCAGTCGTTCTGCCGTTCAGTCTATTTGCATATTAGCCTTTTATTATATAGGATAGAATAAACCTGCTTAATTAGAACTGCTTTCTGATGTAGCTAAACTTTTCCCAGCCCAGTGAAGTACCCCAACTTCTCTTTCAGGTAATTGTCAGCAACACAGCAGTAAATATCAACACGAAGCAGATTATTACTGTAGATCATGCAGGGAGAACAACGGGTAAGATATTTAACTGCAGCAGTGTTTGACTATATTCAGAAAACCTTAAGTCATTTTCAAGGTCCACCATTTCTTACTTCTTTTCAGTCGGTCAAGTTTCTAAACTTTCTAAATCTCCATTTTCCGGCTAATGAAAAGAAAACAGGATTCTACCAAGTCTCCTATCTACCTACTCCAGGACTTCTGAGGATCAAATGAGATGAGGCACGGGAAAATGCTTCACAGACATTTGGTTAAAGTGTAAAACGTTTGCACCTGGCTATAAAGCAAGTCGTGTTCCTGGGTGGAAGAAACTCCAAGGAGGCTAGTCGTCGCTAGGGAGAGGAAGCCAGATGTTGCTACGTGATGTCATTACCTGGCGCCCACAGCCACCGTTTTGGGCTGGGCTGAGCTGTGGGCCACATTTTGTGCCATGGGGTCTTGGCAGCGTCAGCTGCGATTTGGTGGGCTGTCACTCCAGGGTGGTGTTGGGGCCTGTGTCCCACTTGGGGGAAGCCAAGTGTTGCTTTGTCGGCACCAGGTCCACGGTGCTGTTTCTTTGTAAATGGCCAGTGCACGTCATAGCGCCTGCCCCCCTGGTGGTCAGTGCATGTCATAGCAACCAGTCAGTCTCGGAGGGACACTTAGCATATTAGCCTTTTATATAGAGAGATACACATGAAAATCCAAAGGGAGCTCTGAGACTAGTTACAGCAGAAAGAAGCCAAGGTGAGAACGCTCACTTTTATCTTTCCGGCTCCTGTGAAATCCAAGCTGAGAATCTTTGTTGAGGCCCATACCCCAAACTTTCGTAACATCCTTGGTTTTCGAGGACAGCAATGTGAATCCATAGCCACAAGCAGCTGATGAAATCTGAAAAAGAGTTCCCAATTTGTGATATCAAGTTTTATTCAGCAATTTATGACCGGTAACTTATTCAATTTAAGAATGCATACTGCTAATACAGCAACATACTGTTAATTTTTAAAAAGCAACAAATTGGCAGAAAATATCTGCACACATCATATATGTGATTAAGGACCTATAGCCAGAATACATCAATTACAACTCAATATTAAGAAGTAAACAACCCAACTTTTCATTCACCGTGAGCTTAAATTCCCTGTTTATCTTGAGCTCCTCTTTTCCATTAAAAGATCGTTTGTTATCCTTGACAGAAGTCAGGAGCCAAACTGGTTAAACCTGCTTCTCTTTCATCCCCCACCGAGCTTTCCACAACCATCCATCCCGAAGCCTCCCTTTCTCTGAGCACTGGCTTCCGGGATACGCGCCGGGCGGAAGCGGGGCGGAAGCGGGGCGGAAGCGGGGCGGAAGCGGGGCGGAAGCGGGGCGGAAGCGGGGCGGAAGCGGTCCCTCGCTGCGATCTTTTCTATCCAAGACGCGTGAAGGCCTCCCGTGAGAATCACTAGTGTGTTCGGACACGCCCCCTTCACTCCCGTTCCCGCCCCAGCTAACGTTTCCTTTCCCTTCTTCACCGACTCCGGCTGGCCCACATTTTCTCGGACCTTCTGGAGTCTCGGGGTCCCAGTGCGAATCCCACTGCACGTGCACCTACCCGCCGTGGGGCCTCCCTTTCCTTCTGTGTAACTGGGGGGACAGCCCCGCCTCCCGAGGTGACGGGCGAATGACAGGAGCGGGCCCCAACCGCTGGCACAGTTCAGCCTCTCAGGTGAATGTCGGCGGCGCTCCCACCGCCCTCCCCTCCTGGGCCTACTGCTCGCTCGGGGGTCGTCCTCCGGAAGCGGGACCACCCCGTGTGGCTAACTCCTCCAAGAGGGCCCGTGCCAAGGGAGGGGTAGAGGGGAGTGGCGGCCCGCACCTTTTGATCCAGCTCCAGGCGGTAGGGCACGGGCTGGATCCTGCGGCGCGGCCGCAAGCCGGCGCGGGGCTTGGGCTCGGAGCCGGGCAGCACGAAGGTGGGCACGCCCAGCGCCCCCGAGAAGCTGAAACCCCACACGAAGATGCGGTCGACGCGAGCCGCGCGCTCGCCCACGTACTGGAACACGGGCGCGTCCGCCTCAGCCTCCGCCGCCTCGCGCCGGCTCCTCGAGCGCCAGGCCGCCGTCCAGTGCCCTCGCCCCGGCCCCAGCCCACGCAGCCCACGCCCCGATCGAGATGCCGCCGCCAGCGCCGCCAGCGCCATCCTCTGCTTCTCGCCTCAGCGGCTCCTGGGCGCCGCCATCTTGCGTGACCCTTGACCCCACGCCCCGGCGGAAGAACCTGCGACCGCGTTTACTATTGGCTGAAGGCAAAGGCGCTGAGGGCAGCCCTGGCTCCTGGGTGGCGGGAGGGTTGGGCGGAGCCGGGTGCCCCGGAGCCTGGGTGAGCGGGCGGTGGGGACCCGGTCCGGGCCCTGGCCGCCTGGTGGGTGACCTTAGCCCGAGCTCCCGCAGGCGGCCTGAGTTCACTTCCTTCCCGCGCCATGCATGTTTGCCGAGCTTCTGCTCCGGCGGGCGCTTTCATTTTTTTGCAAGGCCCTTCTTAGCAATCAGCAAGAATACAACTTAAGGGGTGGCCCACTCTGCAAAACTCCAGTGTCGTGCCCTCCCCTACCCTGTTTTACTCCCGTTGCCACGGTCCCTAGTAATTTCTTCCCTAGTTGCAGCTATTCCTGCTCCCTTTAGCTACCAAGTCCGTGATCCGGCCACAGTGAGACAGAATGCAGCTCTTAATATTGTCATTCTCTGCGCAAAAACCTGCAGCGATTCCCTGCTGTCCTCCCCGGCCTCACCTTGACCCTCAGCCTGGCCCTTCACATGCGTCAGGTCTTTCTACTTGTAATTTTGAACCCCGGTGCTGTTTTCAGGCCTCCCTACTTTGCCCACTGCCTCCAATACCCTGCCCACTGCCGCCTCTCCCTGCAGATTCTGACAAACTCCTGCTCATCTTCTAAAATCCAGCTCCAGCACCTCCTTTGAAGTTCCATGAAGGCAGGAACTTCAGTTTATTCAGTTAATCCTCAACAGTTTGTATTAGTGTGGCATGCGGCCAGGAACAAGACACCCTCAAATGAATAACTCAAAGAGTGTAGAGACCTGGGTTCCAGTCCTGGCTCTGCTACTGACTTGCTACATGATGTTAGGAAATTGTCTCCCTTCTCTGGATCTCACCTCCAAAATAAGAAGGTTAGAAAAATTAATAGATTAAATGAATTTTTTTCCCCATAACTAAGGTGTTTGGACTTTATGGCCTGGCAGGATCTCTTGAAGCCCATTATGACCCATGAGGATGTTCCCAAATACTAGTCCCAAATGCTGAAGGCAAACTATTTCTTTCCTCCATTGCTTCCTTTTTTTCTCGTTCTCTTTCTATTGCTTGATACCTGGAACTAATCCCGTTTGAATATACTCCCAAGACCAGTTCAGGTTACTTTGTTGTCCTGGAATGTGCCTTGTATTCAGTCTGTGAAACGTTTTTACTGTCCCGGAGAAATGTGGTTGATGTTTTACTATTCTGTGGGGCTGTTTGATAGAGGGTACTGAGGGAAACTGATAAAATGTGGCAGCCACAAGACTGCTCCTCGAAGGCCTCCAGCTACAGGGGATATAAGTAGTCAAAGCTATGCGATCAGTAGTCTGCTGGGCTATCAACTCTATCCTCTGTCTACACGGAGGCCATGCTTCCCTTCAACGGCTCCCAGTGACCGAGCAAGGCAGGAGTACACACTCAGGCAGGCCTGTTCCTGGGAGGCGTGGACTCCTCTGTCCGTCACCTTTAGCTGGAGGACTCCCCAGGGCCCTTCCCAAGCCTTCCTTAGCCTGTATGGCACTAGGACTCTTATCCAGCCTCCCCTGCCTCTCTCACTCACTTAGGGTCAGACTTGCATCAAGGCCTGATGGCTCTCCCAGCTTTCCTAGGCTCCGCCCACCTCCATTTTCCCTTACAGAGGCATTTTCCCTAATAAAATCCTTGTTTAGCTCTTTGTTCTGAGAGGACACAGCTAACATATAAGGAAATATTTGAGCCAAGGCATAAAGAAATGAAAGTGTGAGCCATTAGGTATCGTGGGAAGGGTGCTCTTAGACAAGGGGTGCAGCAAGTACAAACGCCCAGAGGTGAGAGACTGCCGGGTGCATGTCCTGCTAACTGACCCAAGCCTTGTGCAACTCAGAGGTTGTTTTTGGTAGATGATGATAGCCACCAAAATCGTTGCCTTGGTCATGGTTAGCTAAGCCCCACAACTTAATTACTAGGTTATAATAAAATCAAGTCTCAAACAAATCTTGTCACACAAGCAGATATTTAAAACATTCATTAGGAAGCAGGGATCATACGATCCCTAAAACCTGTAAGCTCAGGAAAGTTTTAGCTCTCTGTCCTTTGTGCACAAAAAGATTTTCTCAAAGCAGATAGAACATTCCAGAAACAGAATTTCGTTTCCCTTTTAACAGCAGCTGGCATTATACTTGACAGACCACATGGTTGATCAAACTTCAGGTGCCATCACTAAGAGTGAAGACCATACTGGATCCTCATACCCAGTTCTTTGTTGTTGTTGTTAATCTTCACCTGAGGATATTCTTCCATTGTCTTCTTTTTAAATATATATGTATATTTATTTATGTCAGAGAGGAAGGAAGAAGGAGAGAGAGATAGAAACATCAATAATGACAAAGAATCATTGATAGGCTGCCTCCTGCACACCCCCGACTGGGGATCAAGCCCACAACCCAGGCATCTGCCCCAACCGGGAATCGAACTGTGACCTCCTGGTTCATAGGTCGCCGTTCAACCACTGAGCCATGCTGGCCAGGATTTTTTTTTATATATATAAGAGAGAGAGTGGAAGGAAGGGGGAGCGACAGAGAGAAACATCAATGTGAGAGAGACACACAAGGCTAGGGATCAAGCCTACAACTGAGGTATGTGCCCTTAACTGGAATCGAACCAGGACCTTTATTCCACAGGTCGATGCTCTATTCACTGAGCAAAACTAGCTAGGGCTGAACCAGTTGTTAAACCAGAGTCCAACAACTGTAGGGAAGGCTGAGTCCACTTAAGGACCCTGCAGAGCCACCGAAAGCATGGTCAGTAAATATGTCCCTAATCATTCCCAAAGGAACCTGTGGTTATTTACCAGAGTTAACTACACACCGGATAAGGAGAACACCAGATCTTCCAGAGTTGGCTACAGGCTCTGCGTTGACACTGACACCATGGGACCTGAAACATCAGCAAGGCCCCAGTTGGAGTGGGAGCTTGTGGAGCCAGGCACCAGATGTCTCACAGGGGGTCAGATGTGTCCATGCACCACCATGTGGAGATGTCCCTGGTTCCCGAGGACACGGTTAAGATGGACGTACTGTGCAGCTTACATTGGTCCCTTCACCCTGCCTTGACCCAGCGAGTATTAAATCAGAAAACATACTGCATCCCAGGTGGGATTGTGGCCCGGAGCACCATCTTCAAAGATAAAAGGATTCAGGAGAGGTAGTTCCCATCATATCCCCATGCAGTGCACCTGCTTGGCTCCTGCAAAAACCAGATGGATTACGGCAGATGACTGTGAACTACTGTAAACTTAGCGAGGTGCACAGCCCGATCATAGCTGCTATGCCAGGAGCAGCAGTCTACTGGAACAGATCCACACCGCTTTGGGAACTTCCTAGGGCTACTGATCTGGTGAACAGGTTCTTCTCAATGCCAATGATAAAGTGGATGAAAGGCAGTTTGCCTCTATACAGGAAGGACCACATTACTCATTAATCCTCTCTGCTCTCACTTCTGATACCTCCCAAGTGAAGAATCTCTGTACAAGACTGTTTCCAGCTCTGCTTCTATTGATGAAGCTGCGACATATATTGATTCAGGAGAGTTACGTAAATATTATGGAAGAATTAGGTAAATATGTATTAGGATTATCCAGAGAAACAGAACCAATAGGAGAAAGAGGAAGTCCACTCTCTGCTCTCTGGAAGCTGGACTCAGGAAAGCTGGTGGTGTATTCCAGTCCAAGTAAAAGGCCTGAGAACCAGGAGCAACAATGGAGTAAGTCCCAGGCCCGGGGCAGGAGATAACCAATGTTCCAACTCAAACAGTCAAGCAGAGAGACAAAATTCAACCTTCCTCTGTTTTTTTCTTCTATTTGGCCCTCGGCCCTCGGTGGGTTGGATGAGGCCCATGAGATTGAGGAGAGCAATTTTCTTTACTCAGTCCACCAATTCAAATGCTAATCTCTTCCAGAAATACCTTCACAGAAACACTAAAAAATAATAGATACCTACCTCCCTGGGTATCTATCCTGTGG
Source organism: Myotis daubentonii (assembly GCF_963259705.1). Lineage (NCBI taxonomy): Eukaryota > Metazoa > Chordata > Mammalia > Chiroptera > Vespertilionidae > Myotis > Myotis daubentonii. The sequence goes on from NC_081843.1 coordinate 32,549,850, forward strand.
ACTAGTCAAGGTGACACACAAAATTAACCATCTCACCCTAGCTGGCTTGGCTCAGTGGATAGAGTATCGGCCTGCGGACTACAGGGTCCCAGGTTCAATTCTGGTCAAGGGCACATGCCTGGGCTTAATCTGGGGGGGGGGGGGGGGTAGGCATGCAGGAGGAGACCAATTAATGATTCTCATCATTAATATTTCTCTCCTTCCTCTCTGAAATCAACAAAAATATATATTTTTAAAAATTAACCATCTCAATTATTAAGCTATGAGATATTTATATATGTATGAAATACATATACAATTTTCAACTTTTTTTTTCGTAAGCAGGACGGTCCCTGTATATTTTACGGCCTCTCTGATTTTTTGGCTTTAAATATCTGTTCTTTTACAAACTAGTAATGCCAGTAGAAGGTAGGCTTTTAAAAATTTTTTGTCAGAAATAGCTAAGATCTGGAAACAGCCCAAGTGCCCATAAGTAGATGAATGGATAAAAAAGCTCTGATACATTTACACCACGGAATACTATGCAGCAGTAATAAAGAAGGATCTCTTACCCTTTGAGACAGCATGGAGGGACCTGAAGAGTATTAACCAGTCAGAGAAAGACAAGTATCATATGATCTCACTCATATGTGGAATCTAATGAATAAAATAAACTGATGAACAAAATAGATCCAGAGACATAGAAGCATGGAACAGAGTGGGATCTCAGAGGGAAGATGGAGGTGGGTGGGTGGGTAGGTGGGAAGAGATCAACTAAAGAACTCCCATGCATATATGCATAACCCATGGACACAGACAATAGGGTGGTGAAGGCCTGGCGGGGGGACGGACAGGGGAGGGCTAGAGGGGTCAATGGGGGGTAGAGGGGGACTTATGTAATACTTTCAACAATAAAGATTTAATTAAAAAATTGTCAGAATTTTAAAATTTATAATCATATGTGGGTCTCTTGAATTTCTAAAACATTTTACTTTTCATGGATATCCAAAATACAGAACCTTTGGTTTGATATTTGGAGGACAAAAGGGTGCAGTGACAAACTTGCAATGTGAACTATAGCCACTGGGTGGCGATGCTTGCCTATCAATTTTGTGGCACCTGTTAACAGAGAAATAGGATAAAAGAAGCTAAAAGCCAGTTTCTTCCAATGAAGAACTGGACTTAAAGTCACAACTGGGCTTTCATATTTTACCATCAAAGCCTGGTTGGTTTTATATACTGGCTGTATGCTGGTAAATACAGTACTTAGATTTTTGTCCAATTTGTTGCTAATACTCTGATACAGCAGAGTATCAGCTACCCAACGTACTAAAATGTCTGCTGTTAGCCAAGCTAAATTTCCCCATCACGTGTAATGGCATGTTCCTACAGATGTTCTCATTTATTTGTTAATTTGGAGTAGCTGTAAATCTCTAATTTGGGAAAGAGTGAACTTAGTCTTATTTTTTAATTATTAACTTTCAATTATTCAATTAATGTATGATTTTTATCTTTTTAAAAATTTAACAAAACACGATATGTGGTTAAGTCGAAAGTTCTCTTTAACTACAGCCCCACATATATCTGGTGCCACAGAAAAATATTATTTTAGTGTGTGTGAGAGTTTAAAGAAAATTGGAATAATATGTATTTCATTCTGCAACCTTATCTTTTCACTCAAAACTATATTGGAGCCAGAACCGGTTTGGCTCAGTGGATAGAGCGTTGGCCTGCAGACTCAAGGGTCCCGGGTTCAATTCCGGTCGGGGGCATGTGCCTTGGTTGCGGGCACATCCCCAGTGGGGGGCGTGCAGGGGGCAGCTGATCGATGTTTCTCTCTCATTGATGTTTCTGGCTTTCTGTCTCTCTCCCTTCCTCTCTGTGAAAAATCAATAAAATATATTTTTAAAAAAAGATGACTGCAGCTAAAATTACTTATAAAAAAAAAGGAAAAAAAAACTATATTGGAGGTGATTTTATAACATTTTTTAGGCCTAAACCACTATTTTTCACTCTTGCATTTTAGTATGAGTAAACTACATCCTATTTAACCATTCTCTTGGTGGACATTAGGGTCATTTCTATTTTTTTCTTTTATAAGGAATATACTTGTACAAGTTTTCTCTTGCACCTGAGTGAGGGTATCTCCTGGGTAGGCAGTGATAAGAACTGCTAGGTTATAGAAAATGCTCACATTAAAAAAACTTAATAGATGTCTTTAATTTGTTTTCCAAAAGTTGTGCTTCAAATAGTTTATGAGTGGATCTATTTTTCCATACACCCAACCCCTGATACAAACTTTTTAAATGTTTTTCAGTCTGATACCTAAAGCAAATCTCAATTGTATTTACTTTGTATTTCTGTAATTTCCAAGAAGGTTGAACATCTAAGTTAACTGGCATTTCATGTTTCCTCTACTGAGAATTGTCTATTCATACCCTTGGCCACATTTCTGTTGGGTTGTCTCATTAATTTAAGGGAGTAATTTATATGTATATTCTGCATACAGACCCTTATGTATTGAAATGTTATTGTCTTCACTTGTAGTCTCTTTTGACCTACAAAATTTTTTTTATGTAGTCAGTTTTATTAATTTTATCCATTAGATCTTTTTCTTTCTTGTGTCTTGTTTAGAAAGACATTCAAGATATAAAGATATTCTGTAATAGTTGTAAAACACTTCATCTAATGCTTTTATTGTTTATATATAGATTTGGAGTAGATATTTTTTAATTTTTAAAAATGTTTTTATTTTTTTCAGAGAGGAAGGGAGAGGGAAAGACAGGACATCAATGAGAGAATCACTGATGGGCTGCCTCCTGCACGCCCCCTACTGGGGATTGAGCCTGCAACCTGGGAATGTGTCCTGACCAGAAATCAAACCAAACTGTGACCTTCTGGTTCATAGGTTGATGCTCAACCACTGAGCCACACTGGTCGGGCTGGAGTTGATTTTTATGAATGGAATGAGACAGGATTGTATATCACTATTTTTTTCAAACAGGTATTTTATTGTCTGAAAATAATTTGACTATTAACAGACTTTATCTGAAGGTTTGAAATGCCATTTATAACATAAAAATTTCCATATACATGGGTCAATTTTTGGGAACTATTTCTATGATTCTTGAATCAATATGACAAGGGTTCAAGTGCTATAGCTTTATAACATGCTCTGATTTTTATTCAATCAAATTGCTCTTCTTTGTTCTCTTACAACATAGTCTTTGCTATTCATAACATTTACTTTCATATAAATTTTAAAATCATCTTGTCAAGTTGCATTAAAAAAATCCCACTGGGGTTTTTATTGGAATTGCATTAAATTCATGAGCTAATTGAAAGGAAGTAACTAGGAGAAAAATGATATTTTACAATCTTGAGTCTTCTTATATCACATAAATGTGGTATACTCTAATATTACCTCACTGGTTTCAATCATCGTCTTGAATGGTTTCAAATCTCTGCTTATAAATTCTTCTCTTCAGTTTTCTGAGAACAGGATCTTCCAACTTTTTAGGGCAGTAATCTCCAAATTATTTTGATTATATATCCCTATGAGTAAAATTCATGAGCATGAAAATAAATACACACACACATACACACACACACACACACACACACACACACACACACAGGTTACTTACACCAAGCATGTCAAACTCAAAGACTAACATGGGCCAAATGAAGAAGGTTCAAGTTTATGTGGCCCGCAAAAACAAAAGCCTCAATTGTCATAGAAATGTAGGTTTATTTCGATAAAGACACGCTGAATACAAATGGCTGAAATAAATGAGTAATTGTTAACATAAAATAATTGGACATTTTAATAAAAATTAATTTTTCTTGCCGTAACCAGTTTGGTTCAGTGGATAGAGCGTCGGCCTGCAGACTGAAAGTTCCCGGGTTCCATTCTGGTCAAGGGCATGTACCTTGGTTGCGGGCACATCTCCAGTAGGGAGTGTGCAGGAGGCAGCTGATCGATGTTTCTCTCTCATCGATGTTTCTAACTCTCTCTCTCTCTCCCTTCCTCGCTGTAAAAACTCAATAAAATATATTTAAAAAAATTAATTTTCTTGAACATTAACTTACCAGACACTGAATAACTGCACAAATTAAAAAGCATAACGCAAATAAACCTATTTTTCTTGTTCTCCAAAAGCGAATATTTCCTGTTGCGCACACCAAACAAGTCAGTCCAAGACTAATGATTTGGCAATGGGCTGCTAAAATAGTTGCCGCTAGTATTAGTGGACAGAAATGGTGTGCCTGCATGTAAAGCGTGTAAGGGAAATGAATGCAACATGATTACAGTAATCAGTCGTTAGCCAATGTTATAGTTCATTATTAATAACTAGGGGCCCGGTGCACGAAATTCGTGCACTGGGTGTGTGGGGGGGCGGGGGAGTGTCCCTCAGCCCAGCCTGCCCCCTTTCACATACTGGGAGCCCTCAGGCGTTGACCCCCATCACCCTCCAATCGCCTGATCGGCCCCTTGCCCAGGCCTGACGCCTCCGCCAGAGGTGTCAGGCTTGGACAGGGGACCCCCATCTCCCCCCGATCACTGGCTCTGGCCCCCACCCAGGCCTGAGGCCTCTGGCCCAGGAATCATGCCTGGGCAGGGGACCCCCCATCTCCCTCTGATCGCTTGCTCCACCCCCCGCCCAAGCCTGACGCCTCTGACCCAGGCTTCAGGCCTGGACAAGGGGATCATCATATCCCCCCAATCCCCAGCTCCGCCCCCCACCCAGGCCTGATGCCTCGGCCAGAGGAGTTGACCCTAATCACCCTCCGATCACCAATCACCAGATCGGCCCCTTGACCAGGCCTGAGGCCTCCGACAGAGGCGTCAGGCCTGGGCAGGGGACCCCCAGCTCCCCGCGGTTGCAGGCTCTGCCCCTGCCCAGGCCTAACGCCTCTGGCTGAGGCGTCCGGCTCGGGCAGCAGGGACCCGCAGCTGCAGCGGCCCCGCGATCGTGGGCTCCGCTTTAGGCCCAGGCAAGGGACCCCTAGCTCCCGGGACTGCCAGCTTCGACCGTGCCCAGCTCCCATCGCTGGCTCCACCCCTACTTCCTGCTATCACTGGCCAGGGCTGCAAAGGCGCCTGGTTCTCCGATCATGGCTGGGGGGCAGGGCAAAGGCGGCCCCAGGGTCGCCTTTGCCCTGCCCCCCAGCTCTTAGCTCCCCCCTGGGTTTCCGATCACTGTCAGTGGCAGGGGGCTTCTTCCTGCTTTCCCTTTTGCCTCCCTGCATTGTGCCTACATATGCAAATTAACCGCCATCTTGTTGGGAGTTAACTGCCAATCTTAGTTGGCAGTTAACTGCCAATCTTAGTTGGCAGTTAATTTGCATATAGCCCTGATTAGCCAATGAAAAGGGTATCATTGTACGCCAATTACCATTTTTCTCTTTTATTAGATAGGATTATGCCTAACAGGATATTGTAAAAATTAAGTTACAAAATTTTGATTAAAACGTTTCTTACATACCATTTTATTGGCTGGGCCACAAAAATATTTGTTGTGGGCTGCATGGTCCATGGGCCACGAGTTTGACATGCTTGACTTACACCATTATACTAATACTAGAGGCCCAGTGCACAAAATTCATGTATGGGTAGGGTCCCTAGACCTGGCCGGCGATCAGGGCCCATTTGTGGGGTGACCAGCGGGATGATCGGGGAGGCGGGGCCAGCTGGCAAGTGATGGGGGGGACTGGGTGGACTGGGACCTGGCTGGACTGGGACCTGCGGGCTGGGGGCAACTCCTGTGTTGAGTGTCTGCCCCCTGGTGGTCAGGGTGTGTCATAGCAACCGGTTGTTCCACAGGTCATTCTGCCATTCGGTGTATTTGCATATTAGGCTTTTATTATATACCAGGGGCCCGGTGCACGAAATTAGTGCACTGGGTGTGGGGCGGGGGGGGAGTGTCCCTCAGCCTAGCCTGCCCCCTCTCACATACTGGGAACCCTCAGGCGTTGACCCCCATCACCCTCCAATTGCAGGATCGGCCCCTTGCCCAGGCCTGACGCCTCTGACAGAGGCGTCAGGCCTGGGCAGGGGACCCTCATTTCCCCCCATCACTGGTTCTGCCCCCCAGCCCAGGCCTGATGCCTCTGGCCTAGGCATCCGGCCCGGGCAGCAGGGACCCGCAGTGGCAGCGGGGGGCGCTGTGATCACACGGGCTCCGCCCCTGCCCCTGCAAGATGCCTCTGGCTGAGGTGTCCGGCCCAGACAGCGGGGACCCGCAGCTGCAGCGGCCCCGCGATCGTGGGCTTCGCTTTAGGCCCAGGCAAGGGACCCCTAGCTTCCGGGACTGCCAGCATCGACCGTGTCCAGCTCCCATCGCTGGCTCCACCCCTACTTCCTGCTATTACTGGCCAGGGTGGAAAAGGCGTCTGATTCTCTGATCATTGCTGGGGGGCAGGGCAAAGGTGGCCCCAGGGCTGCCTTTGCCCTGCCCCCCAGTTCTTAGCTCCCCCCTGGGTTTCCGATCACTGTCAGTGGCAGGGGGCTTCTTCCTGCTTTCCCTTTCGCCTCCCTGCATTGTGCCTACATATGCAAATTAACCGCCATCTTGTTGGCAGTTAACTGCCAATCTTAGTTGGCAGTTAATTTGCATATAGCCCTGATTAGCCAATGAAAAGGGTATCGTTGTACGCCAATTACCATTTTTCTCTTTTATTAGTGTAGACTAGAGGCCCGGTGCACAAAAATGTGTGCACTCGGGGGGGGGGGGAGGGTCCCTCAGCCCGGCCTGTGCCCTCTCGCAGTCTGGGACCCCTCAGGAGATAATGACCTGCTGGCTTAGGCCTGCTCCCGGGTGGCAGAGGGCAGGCCCAATCCCTAGGTGCAGCCCCTGGTCGGGCTCAGAGCAGGGCTGATTGGGGAGTTGGGGCGCCAGCCCCTGTCATGCACAGAGCAGGGCAGATTGGGAGGCTGCGATGCCACCCTCAGTCACGCTCAGGGTAGGGCCGATTGGGGGGTTGGGGCACCGCCCCGTCACACTCAAGGCAGGGTTGATGGGGAGGTTGCGGCGCCACCCCCTGTCACGCACAGAGCAGGGCCAATCAGGGGGTTGGGGCACTGCCCCCTGTCACTCACAGAGCAGGGCCCATCAGGGGGGTTGGGGCTCTGTACCCTGTCACGCACAGAGCAGGGCCAATCAGGGGGTTGGGGCGCTGCCCCCTGTCACGCACAGAGCAGGGCCCATCAGGGGGGTTGGAGCTCCACCCCGTTACGCACAGAGCAGGGCCAATCAGGGAGGTTGGGGCTCCGTACCCTGTCACGCACAGAGCAGGGCCAATCAGGGGGTTGGGGAGCTCCCCCCTGTCACACACAGAGCAGGGCCAATCAGGGGGTTGGGGCACTGCCCCCTGTCACGCACAGAGCAGGGCCCATCAGGGGTGTTGGGGCTCTGTACCCCGTCACACACAGAGCAGGGCAGATCAGGGGGTTGGGGCGCCGCACCCTGTCACACAGAGACGCAGGGCAATCAGGGGGTTGGGGATCTCCCCCCTATCAGGCACAGAGCAGGGCTGATCACAGGGTTGGAGTGCCTTCCCCTGTCACGAACAGAGCAGGGCGGATAGGGAGGTTGTGGCCCCGCCCCCTGTCACACACAGAGCCGCAGGGCGATCAGGGGGTTTGGGCACTGCCCCCTGTCACACTGATCCCGGTGCCGGGAGGCCTCACGGCTCCACTGATCCCGGTGCTGGGAGGCATATTACCCTTTTACTATATAGGATAGAGGCCTGGTGCATAGGTGGGGGCTGGCTGGTTTGCCTTGAAGGGTGTCCTGGATCACAGTAGGGGTCCCCACTGGGGTGCCTGGCCAGCCTGGGTGAGGGGATGATGGCTGTTTGCAACTGGTCACACACCCTTCAGGGTGCGGGTCCCCACTGGGGTGCCTGGCCAGTCTAGGTGAGGGGCTGAGGGCTGTTTTCAGGCTGGCAGGTGACTGAAGTTCCCAACCGCTCCTTTTTTTCTTTTTTATTCTGGGCCAGCTTTAGCTCTGGCTCCAGCTCTGAGGCCTCTGCTGCTGAAAGCAGGTATCTGTTTTGTTTGGGTTCTATAATCGAAACACTGTATCAACTCCAGCTCTGAGATCCTGGCTGGCTGAAAGCAGGTTTCTGGGGTTTTGTTTAGCTTCTATATTTGTAACAATGTTTCTTAAATTGCAAGCTCAGAGGCCGGCAAGGCAGGCAGGGAACGTTAGTTTCCTCCGTCACTGAAGCAAGCAAGTCTCATGTTAGCTTTAAGCTGCCTGGCTGCCGGCCGCCATCTTGGCTGGCAGTTAATTTGCATATTGCCCTGATTAGCCAATGGGAAGGGTAGCGGATGTACGCTAATTACCATGTTTCTCTTTTATTAGATAGGAGGACTAGAGGCCCAGGGCACACAAAATCATGTGCGAATGGCTTGCTTCCGCTTGCCTCAGCTGGCCACCCCGCCCTCCGCTGCTCATAGCTCTTAGTAGCTCACACCTTGCCCCGCCTGCCACGAGAGCCACGGCTCTCTGGCAGAGGGTTTGCGGGGGGACAGAGAGGTGCTCAATGCACTTCCCAGTGGTCGTTACAGCATTACGGCCACTGGCCTTTTATAATATAGAGAGGATATAGTTTATATACAGAGTAATTATTTAAATGAGATAAAGATGAAATAAACTGATTTTTTAAAATATATATTTTATTGATTTTTTACAGAGAGGAAGGAAGAGGGATAGAGAGTTAGAAACATTGATCAGCTGCCTCTTGCACACCCCCTACTGGGGATGTGCCCACAACCAAGGTACATGCCCTTGACTGGAATCGAACCTGGGACCCTTCAGTCCGCAGGCCAATACTCTATTCACTGAGCCAAACTGGTTATGGCTAAACTGATTTTAAAATAAATGTCTTATTTTGCTTGTTAAAACATTTGTTCTCATTAAAAATTGCTGTGGTTGGCCCAGCAAGTGTGGTTCAGTGGTTAAGCATCGACCCAGGAATGGATCAAGTCAGTAGGCTTGATCCCCAGTAAGGGGCGTGCATAAGACAGCTGATTGATGATTCTCTCTCATCATTGATGTTTCTCTCTCCCTCTCCTTTTCTCTCTGAAATCAGTGAAAATATATATTTTTTAAATTTATTGTGGTAAAATATACATAACAAAATTTACCATTCGAACAATTTTTAAATGAAAAGTTTATTGAGAATTTTACATTTATGGTCATGATACAGGTCTGTGCTTTACTTTTCTTGCAATGTCATAGCAATGCTGGCTTCATAGAATGAGTTAGTAAGTATTTCCTACCCTTCACCTTTTGGGAAGATTTCTTTTTCCCTTAAATGTTTGGTAAAAATCACCAGTGAAGCCATCTGGACCTGTAATTTTCTATGTGGAAAGGTTTATAATTAAATTTCAATTTCTTTAATATAGGGCTGTCCTAACCGGTTTGGCTCAGTGGATAGAGCGTCGGCCTGCGGACTGAAGGGTCCCAGGTTCGATTCCCGTCAAGGGCATGTACCTTGGTTGCGGGCACATCCCCAGTAGGGGGCGTGCGGGAGGCAACTGGTCGATGTTTCTCTATCATCGATGTTTCTAACTCTCTATCCCTCTCCCTTCCTCTCTGTAAAAAATCAATAAAATATATTTAAAATAAAATATAGGGCTGTTCAAGTTATCTATTGCTATTGAGTGAGCTTTGGTAATTTGTGTCTATCATAGAATTTGTCCATTTCACTTACATGGGCAAATTTAGTGCCAAAAACTTGCTCATAATATTCCCTTATCATGTATTTTGCTTGTTTGTTTTTTAGTTGCTTTAGGCAAGAGGATAACTCTAATGCTTGTTACTTCATCTTAGCCAGAAGCGTAAGACAGGACCTGTACTCTTACTCTGAGATAAGAGTTATTGGACAACTTTGAGCAAAGTTGTGAAATGAGTTACTAGTTACAAAATTCTGGCTGTTGTGTTAAGAGTAATCTGAAGAGGGTTAAGGGCAGAATCAGGGAGACAAATCAGTAGTTAACTGCAAGAGACTACATTGGCTTGGACCAGTGTGCTGGTAGTGGTGGTCAGTCAGAAAGTGGTAGAATCTTAGTCAAGTTTGAGCTGACTGGGTTGTCTGAAGGATTAGTGTGGGGTGTGGGAGAAGTCAAGGATGCTTCTAAGGCTTTTGTCCTGAGTAACTGGAAGAATGGAGTTTTGCTGAGAAAGGGAAGAAAGACTGCAGGAGGAACTGAGGAGAGGGTGAGGCCTGTTCTCCTTTTTTAAAAAATATGTATCTATTGATTTCAGAGAGGAAGGGAGAGGGAGAGATAGAAACACCACTGATAAGAATCATGGATCAGCTGCTTCCTGCATGCCCACACTGTGGATCAAGCCCGCAACTGAAGCATGTGCCCTTGACCGGAATCAAACCTGGGACCCTTCAGTCCACAGGCCGATGCTCTATCCACTGAACCAAACCGGCTAGGGCAGTGGTTGGCAAACTGCGGTTCGGCAAACCGCGGCTTGCGAGCCACATGCGGCTCTTTGGCTCCTTGAGTGTGGCTCTTCCATAAAATACCGGCTTCTGCGCATGGGCCACGAAGTTTCAATCGCACTGTACGTGCGCGCCCGCACGTGGTATTTTGTGGAAGAGCCACACTCAAGGGGCCAAAGAGTCGCATGTGGCTCTCGAGCCGCGGTTTGCCGACCACGGGTAGGGTGAGGCATGTTTTCCTGGAGATGCCTATTCATCCTCCAAGTGAAGATTTCAAAGTAGGCAGTTGGTTACATAGATTGGAGTCGAGGGGAATGGTCGGTGCTGGAGATACATACTGAGAGTCATAACCATTCCAATGGTATTTAAGGCCCCAAGACTGGAGACTGGATGAGGCCATAGAGGAGTGAGAAGAGGCGGGAAAGAGATCCAAGACTTAACCCTGAGTTAGTGCTCCATGCAACAGACTAAGAACAGCTGGGAAAGTAGACAGAAAACAGTCAAGTGTGGTTTTTTTTTTGGAAGCCTGCAAGTATTTCAGAGGGTGCAGTGATTGGTTATGTCAGACTCGATAGAACAAGTAATTTATGGACTGAAAAATGACTACAGGATTTAGCAACAAGGAAGTCACTTGTGACCTTGGAATCGTGTGGATTAACTGCAATGGCTTCAAGAAAGAATGAGAGAAATGTCGTATTTGTTAATTCACCTGCTCACTAAAATGTAGAGGTAAACTCAAAACCAATACTCACAGTGCTTTCCTTGGCCTTTGGCAGACATGTGCAGCCTGGCCAAAAACGGGAGTTGCATGCAGCACGTGGTTCCCAAATGAGACAGAACAAAGCAACCACCTTATTTCAACTATTGCACTGGTCTGTTTCAAGCTGTATTTTTAATATTTTTGTGGTTTGTGTTGGTTTTGCTGTTTAAATGCCCCTCAAGTATAGTGCTGAGGTGTTGTCTAGTGTTCCTGAGCACAAGGAGGCTACAATGTGCCTTATGCAGGAAACACTTGCTAGATAAGCTTCTATAGGCATGAGCTCCAATGCTGTTGGTCATGAGTTCAACTCATGAATCAAACAATATACAGTAAGTTTATCTTTAAACAGATACACACATAAATCAAGATTATGTATTGATGGGGGTGGGGGGGGAGGTGATGTCACAAAAATGTAATGACCAGAGTCTGGCAAAAACCTAACCTTTGTATTGCCCCTGGGAACAGTGGTTCCGACTTGCTAAGTCAGTGTTTGCTATGACCTAAAAGAACATAACTCTACTGAAGAAGGAGAATCAATTCTAACAGAAATATTTTCAAACATCTCTTTTTAAAACGATGTCAGAAAGGCAGGTACTTACTCCACTTGTTCTTGAATTACCTTTACCTTGCAAGTCCCAATTTTTTAAAAAAGCCATCTGCTGGGACGTATTTCTCACTTGAAAAACGTCAGCCTACTTGGGACACGTATCTTTGTGCAAAAGGAAGTATGTATTAGAGCACATCAACTTCAAGACAGCAGTTCTCTCTGGTCAAGGAAAGGCAGAGGAGTGAGGCTGTTGCCTTCGCTTGTGTCTAGCATTTCTCTAAAATAGAAATAAGGCATATGATCTTACACTTGAGCAATGGGTAGATGCTTTATTATCCTATTCTTTTTGGAATATTTAAAATGTAACGATAACTTAATCAGATTAAATCACACTCGTGTAATATTTGACTATTGGCTAAAGTGCCACCGTCCGATGGACAGCTCCCGATGAGCTGGCGATGTCACTGACCACATGGGAAGGTCAGGGACACGCTGTTACAGTTCACAGCAAACAACTGGATGGCTTTAGGGCAGACTCACCCCCTCCAAAACGACTCATTGCAATCAGGCTCAAGTATTAAATTACAGCCAGAAAGTACCGGTCCCGTTTGGGTTGGGGGCGGTTTCTAGGGCTGAGACCAGACCTGTGCCGGCCACTCACTCACAGGCTGGGGATGGTGAGCATGTCTGGCCTCCGGCTGGACAGGACCGAGCGCCTCCAACCAGGCTGGGGACCGTCTGGCCGGCCGGCCATGTAAGGCCCAGAGAATCATGCGGTCCGGCCCTGCCAAGGCATTAGGGGTGAGTTAATTAAACGTTTGACCAAATATAGCAGGCTAAGTTGATAATTTTGTTTGTCAAGGGAACGATGTTATAAATATCCAAAAGGCCCCTGGCAGAAGGAGGGTTCCCCACCCCTGCCGGAACTAGGAGCGTGCAGCAGAACTGGATTCGGCAGCACCGGAAACGGCAACTCCCACTTGGGGCTCTGCAGACGGAGTTGAGGCTGCCTTCCAGGAAGCCAAAAAAAAAAAAAGGGAGAAAGAGAAAAAGGAGGGATAGCGGGGAACAGGCCCGCGCCCGCCGCCCACGCGCCGCGCCCCCACCTCTTCGCCTTCCCGGCTGCTGCCCTCGGCCTTTGGCCGCTCCCTGGTGGCCCAGCCCTCGGACGCCGCGGCCCGCCGGCCACTGCCCGCCGCCGGGGACCTCAGGTGCGTACCCCGCCTCCGCCGCCATTAAGAGCGGGTGCTTTCTTTGGAACTTTTTGCTACCCCGGGCCCGCCGAAGGGGAGGCTTAGGGAGGCCGCCCGCCCAGGCGCCTGGAGGGAAGCGCCCCTTCGCCGCCGGCCCAGCGGGCCCCGAACCGCGCTGCTGGCGGGCAGGGCCCCAAGGGTGGGGGTGGGGCGAGGAAGCTCGGCCGCGGGGGTGACGGTCGCACGCACCGAACGCGCCTCCTTCTCCCTTCCGATTGGCCAGGCGGAGCGGTGGGGGCGGATGCTGCAAGCCCTGGGCTCTCGGGGGCCCGGGGTGCGTGAGGCCCCGCCCCGTTTGACGTACGCGGGGCTCTCGCGCTGTGGGCAGACGTGCCTGATTGGTTAGGTTAGGAGGCGGACTTCCCCTGTTGCCTAGTAACTGCCGGGTTCCATGGAGTCGGGCGCCACCGCTCGCCTTGCGAGTGGCCGGCGGCGTGGGTTTGTCGGGGGTGTGGCCAGTTGGGCTGTCTCCAGCGGCCTGTTGGCCGGAGAACCCGGAGGCCCGAAGAAGAGCCTATGGCCCACGTGTAGTTTAGAGACAAAGGGGGGAAAAGACCCCCAAGGCTGTATTTTCCGCCCTTCAAACCCAACCTTTGCTGTTGACTGAGGTACCCCAATGAAATTCACCCTTTAAAAGTGCATGATTCATTTGGTTTTTAGTTTATTCACGGAGGTTTTGCAACCATCACCACTAATTCCAGAACATTTTGATCACCCAAAAAGGAACCGGATTCCATTAGACCAGCGGTTCTCAACCTGTGGGTCGCGACCCCTTGGTGGGGGGGGTCCAACGACCCTTTCACAGGGGTTGCCTAAGACCATCGGAAAACACATATGTAATTACATGTTGTTTTTGTGATTAATCATATGCTTTAATTATGTTCAATTTGTAACAATGAAAATACATCTTGCATATCAGATATTTACATTACGATTCATAACAGTAGCAAAATTACAGTTATGAAGTAGCCACGAAAATAATTTTATGGTTGGGGGTCACCACAACATGAGGAACTGTATTAAAGGGTGGCGGCATTAGGAAGGTTGAGAACCACTGCATTAGACAGTCATTTCCCATTTCCCACCCCAACCCCTGGCAACCGCTAATGTGCTTTCTGTCTCTATTGCTCTGACTCTTCTGCACATTTCCCATAGATGGGCTAAGGAGCCATTTGGGTCTGGTTTCTTCCATTCTCTTTTATGACTGAATAATTATTGTATGGGTATACCTCATTTCTGTCAATTTATGGCAATTTGGGTCGTTTCCATTTTTTTGGCTATTGTGGATAAATGCTATGAGCATTCCTGTACACTTTTGTGTGCATATGTTTTCAACTCTTGGGTATATACTAAGGAATGAAATTTCTGGGCCAAGCTCTGTGTTTTAATTTCATGCTGGTAATTTGAAGTAAACAGATGTCTAGGTATAAGATTGGCTATTGCTCAGAGCTGCAACTGAAGAATTCAACAGCCTTTTCTCCCTCTTTCTTTCCACTCAGAGAGGAAGGCTTGGTCAGTGGGACTGGCCACCTGGACGTTAGTGGACGCAGGGCTTGGTGCCAGCTGCAGCAGGTGTCAATCTGCAGTGGCGATTTGGAGTGGGTCACTGTTCTTCCTGCCTGCCTGCTGTTCAGCCCCTGATGTTTGCTGCCCGCAGCTCCGAGTTTTTGCCCACACCTTCCTTATTCTCAGGCCACAGAACTTGCTCGGGTGCTCCCCACCCCCACCCCAGTTGTTGATTCTGTGTTCCCATATGCCCTGGACCATTTCAAGGATGTCTGGCTTTTCATTTTGCCTTTATTACCTGCTACTCTGCCATGTCGGTCTGCCTCACTTGAGAGTGCAGGAGGCGGATTTTTCCACCTTTGTTTCCTCCCTGCCCTTCCTGGCACTGTGTTGGTTTCACATAGCAGGTGCTCAATACATTTTTGGTTGGTTGTTGTTTTTAAATTTTTTATTAATTATTTGGTGAGGCTAAAGTTCTTGACTATTTGTTAATCATTTACATCTTATTGAAAATACATGTTATTTCTATTTCTCTTCCATACTCCTTGAATGCCAGAATATTTTATTGTCTTGAAATTTGTTGTTATTAGTTTAAAAAATTTTTCCAGTTTTATTGAGATATAATTGACATATAACATTGTATTCGTTTTAGGTGTACACCATAGTGTGTGTGTGTGTGTGTGTATACACACACACACACACACACACACACACACACACACTAGAGGCCAGGCTCGTGGATGGCAAGCGCAGCAGTGGTGGTGGGAGCCTCTCCCGCCTCCGCAGCATTTGGACATCCCCGAAGGGCTCTTGGACTGCAAGAAGGTGCAGACCTGGCTGAGGGACACCCCCCCCCCCCAGCAAGTGCACACATTTCATGCACTGGGGCTGTAGTAATTCAATACAGTAAATTCAATAATAAAAATAAGCAAACAACCCAGTTTTTAAATGGACAAAAATTTGAGCAGGCATCTCACCAAAGATGATATATGGATGGCAGATAAGCACATGTAAAGATGTCCAGCATCATTAGTCATTATGAAAATGCAAATATAGCCCTGGCAATTTTGCTCAGTGGTTAGAGCGCTGGCCCATGGACCGAAGGATCTTGGGTTTGATTCCCAGTCAAGGGCACCTACCTCAGTTGCAGGTTCCCCAGGCCAATCAATGTGTTTTTCTCACGTGGATGTTTCTCTCTCTCCTCCTCCTCCTCCCTCTCTCCACTCTCTTTAGAAATCAATGGAAAAAATATCCTCAGGTAAGAATTTAAAGAAAAAAAATGCAAATTTAAACCACAAAGGATTTCACTACCAACATATTAGAATGGCTAAAGCAGCCGTGGGCAAACTACGCCCGATCCGGCCCATTTGAAATGAATAAAACTATTGAAAAAAAAAGACCATACCCTTTTATGTAATGATGTTTACTTTGAATTTATATTAGTTCACACAAACACTCCATCCATGCTTTTGTTCCGGCCCTCCGGTCCAGTTTAAGAACCCATTGTAGCCCTCGAGTCAAAAAGTTTGCCCAAGCCTGGGCTAAAGGTTTTTTTTTTCTCACCTGACAATATTGTTGGTTGACAAAGGTGTGAGCACCTGGAGTTCTCATGCATTAGTGATAGGAACACTAATGGTACAGTCACTTTGGAAAACAGTTTGGTACTTCCTTATAAAGCTAAAAATATACTTAAGCTGTGTCCCAGCAATCCCACTTTTAGGTATTTACACAAGAGAAATGAAAACTTAGGTTTAATCCAACCAGCGTGACTCAGCCATTGAGCATCCACCTATGAACCAGGAGGTCACGGTTCAATTCCAGTTAGGTCACAGGCCCAGGTTGTGGGCTCGTGGGACATGCAGGAGGCAGCCGATCAGTGAGTCTCTCTCATCATTGATGTTTCTATCTCTCCCTTTCCCTTCCTCTTTGAAGTCAATAAAAATATTTTGTTTTAAAGAACACTTAGGTTGACACAAAAGCCTACATGTAAATGGTTATAGTGGCTTTATTCATAATCATAAAAAAAAAACAACAACTGTGAATAACCCAGAAGTTCTTTAAGAGGCAAAAAGGTAAATTGTATATCCCTACAACAGTGTACTTAGTGAAAAGAAGAAGAAAAAACTGATACAGTGAACAGCACAGCGTGGGATTCCATTTATATGACATTCTGGGATACCAAAAAACTACAGGACAGAGACAGATCCGTTATGGCTGGAGGCTGGGATGCAGGTATGAATCGACTACAAAGAGGCCTGGAGGAGTTTTGGGGGTGATGCAACTGCCTTTGCTATACCTTGATTTTAGCAGTGGCTACAGATGTTATACTTGTTAAAACATAAAACTATGCACTAAAAAGGTGACGTTACTCTATGTAAATTATACCTTAATTTTAAAAAGTTTTTATGACATGAGCAGGTATTTCACCTCTAATAATCAAAGAAATGAAATGTAATTTTAATGAGAGTCTAAGTTTACATCAATTGAAAGAATTTTTATAGTAAAAACTTGTTCCTTTACTTTCAAGGAAAGAGTAAATGGTCTGTTTGACCGTTTCCCCTCTTGCTAAATAAAATATGCAGACATAAACAATGATTGACTGAGCTCAGACATGAGCGTCCCAAGCTATTTGGTCAGCTTCATGGAGAGACCTCTGAGCTTGGAGGTTGTTTTAAGGACACAACGTCATGACCTCATGATGTTTTTTTGATTTCACAAACCACCCACATGGGAACATTTTATAACGCGTCCTCCAGGCACCGGGCATGCACCGGCTTCTTCCCTTTCTGAGTGCTTGCATGGGAATAATTGGAGCATTAAATTGGATTATCGGAAAAGCGCTGGCACCTAGTAGTATGTGTTCTCTGAGTGTTCATTTCTTTTTTCTCCATCCAACCTCTCTTTGATTTCATTTGATTTTTAAAAATAGCTTTATTTACCCCTAGCCAGTTTGGATAGTGGATAGAGCACAGTGGGTCCTGAGGACTGCAGGGTCTCGGGTTTGATTTTGGTCAAGGGCATGTACCTTGGTTGCAGGCTCGATCCCCAGGGCCGAGTGCAAGAGACAACCAATCAATGTGTCTCTCTCATGTAGCTCTTTCTCCCTCTCTCTCTCTCTCTCTCTCTCTCTGTCTCACCCCTTCCCTTCCACTCTCTAAAAATCAATGGAAAAATATCCTCCGGTGAGGATTAACAACGACAACAACAACAAAGCTTTATTTAGATAAAATTCACATACCACGCAATTCACCCATTTAAAGCAATTCAGTGGTTTTTAGTGTAATCACCACAGTCAATTTTGGAACATTTTCATCACCTCAGAAAGAAACCCTGTAGCTCCCCCTCTCCTCAGCCCTACGCCACACTGATCTTTGTCTCTGAGATTTCCCTATTCTGGACATTTCATATGGATGACTCATAAAATATGTGGTTCCCTTGATTTTAAATTGAGGGAGCTCAGGAACGGTCAGAGGTGAAGGTGGTGGATTTAGTGTATCCTTCATAGAAGAGGAGGCTGGGCGCAGCCCTCTGGGGTCAGGGAGCTGGTGAATGGTCTGGGAAACCACAGCCTGCCTCTCTTGGCTGCCAGCTCTGTGGGGACCAGTGCCTCATGCCTCCTGCTGCATAAGCTTACATCACCGGCCTGGGCTGCTTTTTTTACCCTTTGCTTACAGATGTAATTAGCCAACTATGGCAGGGGCATGACAAGTATTTATATAACACATGCTTTATTTAACAAAAGCTTTCTGTGGTGTTGGAGAAACTTTTTCAAAGAAGTGTTTTAATGCTAACTTGATACAGAGTGTGGCAGAATTTGGAGTGAGCTTTTATGCAGGAGAAGTCCTAGCAGGAAAGGAAAGGGGATTTTCTCTTCCCGTCTTTAGTGTACAAAACCACTTATCTCCTTCTCTGTGTATGCGAGACAGGATGTGGTGTCTGCCCTGCCATGCTGAACTATGACAAAACGTCGTTGGATCGGTAGGGTTCCTTTCCTTCCCTCCTCATCTAGGAAATGGTGAACATGCTTCTTCTTTCTCTAGTATAAAACCTGAATTTACTTTATGAGAAGGTGGTGTCTAGGTTTCGTGGGAAATACACTACATGAAAGTTAGCATTATTATACAGAGGTCTTGGTAGATCACTTACTGTGTTAAGTGTCAATTTCTTCAACTCTACAGGAAGGTTTGAAGCAGGTCATGTGGGAGGACCCCCACAGCTCTAAATGTGAGCAGGACTCTGTGGATTTCTACCACTTATTTCTTTCTCCTTCTCTTGTACAGGGATCATGGCCCAAGTAGCAGTGTCCTCCCTGCCCATGGAGAATGAGGCCTCCTCAGAGAGCAGGATGGAGGTGACGTTCCTCATGTCTGCTCTGGAGTCCCTGGTGAGATGGTCTGCAGTTCCATCAAACGTTCTGTGGTTGGATCGCTGTAGAAATAACAGAACCGGGGAATACTTCATTTTTAATATTCAAATTCAGTTTTACGTCCTATCTAGATAAGCATACCCTTCTCCATAGGGGATAATGGGCTTGTCATAGTTTGTTTTTCTTACATGATGGATATAATGATATAAATTTAAGCTTTCCAGATCTGACATTTTAATGAAGGCACCTGTGTTACCTTGTTCGAGAATATGTCTTGTCTAAATTCAAAGGTAAATTAATGCGCCACTTGCATGCATCTGTTTACATCCATTGGCAATAAGGGTCAGGCTAACAGCTCGTGCCTCCTGGTATGATGCTCTGAGAAGGAGCAGAACCACTTCTGTGGCGTTTCCACCAAACCCCAAATCTAATGAAGGTACATCATACAAACCCAGATTAAGGGACAGTCTACAGACTGGACTTATATGTAAATGTCAGTGTCATGAAAGAAAGAAAAACCTGTTCCAGGTGGAAGGAGACTGAAGAGACAGGACAGCAAATAAAAAGTGTGACCCTGGATTGGATTTTTGATCAGAAAAAAATAGATATTTACTTATATAAAGAAGATTATTGGGTCAATTGGCAAAATACCAAATATTCACATACACACACACACCTTGACCTGTCATGTTCAGACTGTAGAAAATCAAATATAAAGAGAAATTTTGAAAGCAGTCTATGATACACTGGATAATGGCTGCCCAGAGACGTTCATGTCCTCACTCCTGAGCCTGTGAATGTTCCTTTAACTGGAAAAGTGATGAAGTGAAATGTGATTAACGCTCTTGAGATGAGGAGATTATCCTAGATTTTCTGGTGGTAAATAAAACTGTTTCTTAAAAGAACTTGGAATAAGTTCTTTTGTCTTTTTTTTATTTTTATTGATTTCAGAGGGGAAGAGAGAGGGAGAAAGAGATAGAAACATCATTGATGAGAGAGAATCATTGATAGGCTGCCTCTTGCACCGCCTATACTGGGCGTGTGCCCTGACGGGAATCAAACCGTGACCTACTGGTTCATAGGCCTACACTCAGCCACTGAGCGGCACCGGCTGGGTGGAATAAATTTTAAAAGAAAGCATCAGGATCTATGTGAAGAGAACTAGAAATATCTTAACCGAGAACTGATCACATTCCTTCATTTGACAAATATTCATGAAGTGCCTCCAGTATCTAGGCCATTTTCCAGGCACTGGAGCTGTAAGAGTTGAGAGGACAGAAGGAGGTCCCCTTCGCATAAATCTCATATTCTATTTGGGGAGATGGACAATAAGCAAAATCTTTGCATGTGTGAGGCCTAAGAGGTCTGCTTAAGAAAGTACAAAATTAGGTACAACATTTTTTAGAATGAGAAAAATCACCCAGAAGAAACCAAAACTAATTTATCAAGCAAATACCATAAACACCACTTCATTCCTTGTATTTCAGTGCAAAGAACTGGCCAAGTCCAGGGTGGAAGTGGCCTGCATCGCAATGTATGAAGCAGAAGTGTTTGTCGTTGGAACTGAGAAAGGACGAGCTTTTGCCAGTGCCAGAATGGACTTGCAGATGGATTTTGCAAAATACTGTAGGTGTTAATAATTTTATCCTTTGTATTCATAAACTGTAAAATATTTGCAGGCAAGTCTTGTGTCATGTTTTCTTCTAAGACATCATAAGCATTATTCTAAAAATGTTTCTGACCATCTCCTTTGACTTGGCAAACCAGTGCCAAGTCACACTGGCGCGTACAAGAAACATAGTGTATTTTGTGCTGGGTCCTCAGTGGGATGCTGGTTTTGTGGACTAAATTTGAAGTATATAAAGTAAGTTGTCTCTGATTCCTAAAATAAACCCACATTTTAAAAAAATGCTCTTATTTTACTCCTTCCCGAAGAGAAGGGTAGAACTCCTTCGGGGCTTGTTGGGTATTATTTTTGGTTAATAACCATTTTACTCCATTTCCCCATTTTTTACTATGTTACTTTCAAGCCTTCAATATGCCAATATGTGCTGCGAGTGCCCGGGGGCATTCATGAGCGTGTGTGGTCATATTCAAGGGAAATTATACTCCAAGGCAGTGATTTCAACCTTTTTCATCTCATGGCACACATAAGCTAATTACTAAAATGTTGCGGCATGTCAAAAAATGTATTTTGCTGATCTGACAAGAGAAATAGGTATAATTTTGATTCATTTACACCAGATGACTATTGTTTGTTGGCTGTTGTCATATTTTTATTTGACAATCTAAGGGAAAAGGAATCAATTATTATATGTTTTAAAAAACATTACAGCACACCAGTTGAAAATTGCTGCTCTAAGGTGTTATCTTTACCACTATAAGTCATCTATTAAGTATTGAGTTAGCAATTTTGTATTTCCTGGAATCAAGAAAGGAAAGTTTAATCAAAGGTTAGATATAGATATGTAGATATAGATATATAGATGTCTTTAAGAATTAGCAGAGGATATATATATCTATATATATATTATCTTGTGTGTGTGTGTGTGTGTATATAAAATCTTGATTTGATAGATACACATTTGTTTTGTAATAAAATTATATATATAATATTTTTTTGAGGAGGATGCCTATACAGCATCGATTGCTTTTGGTTAGACTGAAGGAGCCCCTCAGTGCAGTGTTTCCTGAGGGGAGCAGCTGGGGGAGATCTGGGGGAACACAGAACAGGACTAAAGTTGGAGGGGACCTTAGAGATGCACAGTGAGATGAAAGGAGAGAGTAAGCTCCCTGGGAGCCATCTCTCAGAAGCCAGAAAGGCAGGACATGTTATCAAGGGGCTCCGGGCCTGGGGAAGAGACTTGATGCCCACTCGGACATTAAGAAACAGGCTGGGGTGGGACTTGTCCACCAGGAGAATTTCATATATATGTGAGATGGATTCCAATTGACTTCTAAAACCAAAATTTAGGGTCTCTACTATCAAGAAGATAGATTAAAAAATGAAGCAGTGAGTATGGTATGTGATTGATGAACAGGAAGGGTAGTCTCAGTTCATTCATGTCAGCTGGCAATTGGATTTCTAATTGTTGAAATTTAATTACAGCATTTTTTAAAATTTCACAATTGCATGCTAATTTTTCAGATATAGGGCAATTCATGTTTTCTATTTCCTCTTGTACCCATTTTGCTAAACTTTATTTTTAATGACTTTATTTCATCTAAGTTGTCAAGTTTCTCATTAAATTTTTAATAATATTTGCTTTATAATTTTAATCTATGTATTGATGTCTCTATTTTAGTTTCAGATATTGGTAATTTGTGTTTTTTTCTCTTTTTCTTGATAATCTTGAAAGGAATTCATCTTTTTTACTTATCTTTCCAAGGAGCCAACTTTTGGCTTTGTGATTTTCTCTATTTGTCTTTTTTCTTTGTCAATTACTTTTGCTCTTATCTTTATTATTTCCTTACTTACAATTTCCTTGGCTTTACTTGATTTTCTACCTTTTTTGTTTGGTTGCCTAAGTCATTGACTTTTTTAAAAAATATTCATTTAAAATTATAATTTTCCCTTTAGATTCTGCTTTAGCTGTATTCCAAAGACTTAGAATATTGTGCTTTTACTATCATTTAGTTAAAAATATTTTCTAATAACCCTAGTAAATGATTTTGACCCATATTTTCTTAGGAGCATGTGCCTTAATTTCTTAATATTTGGGGATTTTTTGTTTGTTTATTTGTTTTTTTTCTAATTACATTTTATTGTGTTCTAAAAATCTACTCAATGTGATTTTAATCTTTTTTAATTTATCAAGACCTAATTTATATCTTAGCACATCATTTAAGCCATTCCTGGCTACCACTTGCATTGCCATTACCTTTTGGTTATCATTTGCATGTAATATCTTTTTCCATCCTTTCATGTTCAGTCTATATATGTCCTTAAATCTAAAGTGAGTCTTGAAGATAGCATAATATCCCATAGTTCTTTATCCTTTCTTCACTTTTTTTCATTTTTTTTCTTTTTGCTCCTCTAACTCGATGACTTCAAAGACTTGTTTTTGAGTTTGTTTATTCTTCTGCCTGATCAAGTAGGCTGTTGAACACCTCTAATTAATTTTTCAGTTCAATTATTGTATTTTTCAGCTTCATAATTTCCGTTTGGTTCTTTTTATAGTTTCCATATTTGTCAGTATTCTCATTTTGTTCATGTATCATTTAGTTTCTGTATGTATTCTCTTTCAGCTCATTGAGCATCTTTGTGTTATGACATTATGACAGTTATTTTGAATTCCTTGTCAGGCAGTCCAGAGATCTGCATTTCTTTAGGATTGTTCTGGATTTTTTATTTTGTTCCTTTGATTGGGCCTGTTTCTGTGTATGCCTTGTAATTTCTTTTCTGGAATCTGGGCATTTGAAAAAACAACCACCCCTCCCAGGCTTTGCATACTGGCTCTGTGCAGGGGAAGACCTTCACCGATAATACTGCGGGCTGTTCTCGGACCTCCCTAACCTTTTTAAGTATCTTTCTCCCCCTGGTGTCTGCCAACAGAACTGCAGCTCTAACATGCTGACGCGCTTTCAGCAGCTACCAAACCGTAGTGCAGATCCCATCAGTGCTTGGAGCGAGACAAGACAGAAACCTCTTCCTCCTGCAGCCCCCAGACAAGCCAGAATGTTGGCCACAGGGTCCACTCTTTTGTTTCCATCCCAAAGGAGGAGCCCCAGCATGGGGGTTTCCTCCCAGTTGCTCTGCAACTATGCGGTGCCAAGCACAAATAGACACACCAAATGCCAGGAATTTTCCTACCCCGTATACTGGAATCCCTTCTTGGTTTTACAATGGGTTAGGTCAGCGGTTCTCAACCATGTGGGCCGCGACTCCTTTGGGGGTCCAATGACCCTTTCACAGGGGTCGCCTAAGACCATCGGAAAACACATATGTAATTACATATTGTTTTTGTGATTAATCACTATGCTTTAATTATGTTCAATTTGTAACAATGAAAATACATCCTGCATATCAGATATTTACATGACAATTCATAACAGTAGCAACATTATAGTTATGAAGTAGCAACGAAAATAATTTTATGGTTGGGGGTCACCACAACATGAGGAACTGTATTAAAGGGTCGCGGCATTAGGAAGGTTGAGAACCACTGGCTTAGGTGCTGTGGCTTCTCAGCTGTTCGGTGGAGTTCTCACAGAGATGTTCTGGTCTCTATTTTGTTAATTTGCTGTTGCTTCTTCGTCTGCCATATTGCCAACATCACTCTCCTGCTTTTGTTTTTGAAGAATGTATTTACTTGGTATGGAATTCTAGATTGACAGTTTTTTCTTTCAGCCCTTTAAAAGTTTCATTTATTGCCTTCAGGCTTCCGTTGTTTTAGATACAAAGTCAGGTTAGAATCCTAACTTTTGTTCTTCTGAAGGTAATGTGTTGTTTCCCTTGGGTTGTTTAATCTTTGGTTTTCGGCAATTTGTCCATGATATGTCTATTTGTGGTTACCATCAATTATGGACATTTTGGCCATTATCTCTTCAAATATTTATTCTGATCCGTGTCTTCCTCATTCACACATGTAGAAGAAAATTTGATGTCCCGCAGGTCAGTAAGGCTCTGTTCCCTCTTTTTTTCTTTTTTCTTTTCAAGCTTTAGATTGAATTGTTTCTATTACCTTTTTTGAGGACATTGATTCTTTCTTCAACGGTGTGTTGTTGTTAAGTCCATCCTGTGAAAAGTTCATCTCCGATCATTTTTTACTTCTAGAATTCTATTTCCTCCTCTCTCTCTTTCTTTTTAGTTGGCATTTTCATTTCTCTTTAGGGATTCCCCATATACTCACCCATTTTTTCAGCTCCCCTGAAAATTCTTAAATACATTTATAGCAGTTATTTTAAGTCCTTATCTGATCATTTCAACATCTGGGTTTAGGGGTCCTGCTTCTATTTTTTTCTTTCTCTTCATCATGGATCACATTTTCCTGCTTGTTCATATTTCTACTAATTTCTTACTTTATACTGGGTATTGTGTATGGTATGTTATAAAAGTCTGCGGGTCTTGCTCTCTTGTTTTGGAAGGCAGTGAAATTACTGGCAGGTCACCTTGACCGTGTGGGGAGCCAGTGTACATTTAGCTCCGTGTCCTACGGCAGTGATGGCGAACCTATGACACGCGTGTCAGAGGTGACACGCGAACTCATTCCTTTGGTTGATTTTTCTTTGTTAAATGGCATTTAAATATATAAAATAAATATCAAAAATATAAATCTTTGTTTTACTATGGTTGCAAAGATCAAAAAATTTCTATATGTGACACGGCACCAGAGTTAAGTTAGGGTTTTTCAAAATGCTGACACGCCGAGCTCAAAAGGTTCGCCATCACTGTCCTACGGCATCATTCTCAGTCTTGGAGTGTGGCCCTTACTCCTGGGGTGTACCCATTAGTTTCACAAGGTGTTTATCAAGCTTCTCTAACTTAGCAGAACTTGAATTCTAAACTCTGTCTTTCTAGCACCACACAGCTGTTTAAATCTCTGCTCAGCCCTTTAGCTTGTTGCTTTTTCCTTAAAGTCTCACCCTATGCTGACACAGTTGGGCCAATCAAGAATTCGAGGGAAATTTCTATGAAGACGTTGGGTCCCCCACCTCTGTGACTCACTCCGTTCCAGGATTTCCCCATCAGTTTCTGGCCCCGGTGGCAGCCCTGACATGTGACATGGATTTGCGTAGCCGGCTCAGCGAGAATCTCCATCTGTGTAAGCTTCCCTTTCCTCAGAGTCTCTGCCTGGTTTGGGCTGTGCTTCAGTGCCTTCAGGTACTTGGTTTTAGTATTTGTTCCTGAGCCTGTCACTGTGACTAGCAAGTACACACTTCTCTGCCGTCACTGGAACTGGAACATTGGGTGTGATTCTTGAATAGGTGATGTTTGTTTCTTTAGAAGTTGTCGTGGAAGTAAGGAAAAGTTACCGTGGAATAGCAAAAAAGCAACAACACATTTACCTCCCCTCTGAAATTAGCAACCAACTCCCTATGGTATAAGAGTTCATTCACTAATTGAATACTCAAAACAACAGAAATTTCGACTCAACCTATATTTGCGCTATAGGTGCTTAATAGGAAACAATACAGAGTAAACCAGGAATTGGCAAACCTTTTCTTTAATGGGGCAGAGAGGACATAGGTTAGTCTCTGTGGGGTATTACAGTCTGTTGCAGCCACTCTGCTTGCTAGTGTGGTGGGAAAGCAAAACTGGGTAATAGGCAAAGGACTGAGCATGGCCAAGAAAGCCTTAGTTACAGACCCTGAAATTTGAACTTCAAATTTCATATGATTTTTATGTGTCATGAATGATTCTCTGCTTTCAAACTCTCTTAACTATTTCAAAATATAAAACCGTTTTTAGCTCACAGGTCACGCAGAGCCAGGCAGGCAGTGTGCGGGACCTGGCCCATTGTCTCCTGGCCCCCGGAGTGAACTCCGCAGGAAGTATTCTCGCTTCTCTGCCACTCTGTTCCCTCTTCACCTGTGAGCCAGAACTGTTTCAGTGACCAAACACACATAGGTTTTCAACTGCTTCCTGATTCTGGCCTCGTTGGCTGGTTCTAACATGTAAATGTGCATAAGCATTGCTTTGCAGAATTGTATACACAGAGCTCTGTACTCTGGACCTAATGGGTGACTGAGGGTGCTCAGGTATAATTTTGCCCGGCCACAGTCCTTGCTTTACATTCGACCTTAGGACATGACTCCAATGTATGGGCCCCTCTAGCTCAAGACATCGCTGTGTGACAGCTGTCAGGTTATTGCTCTCGGAGTCTGTCCTTCTCTGCCCTGCCTGGAGCTGGAGCTGGGCCCTGTAAGCATCGTCCTTGGGCAGCTGGACGGGGAGAAGAGATCAGGGAGCTGCCCTGGGGAAGGAGCATCTCTTCCTGATACCGCAGGGTTCCCGCCTGCTGGGCCGGCAGCCCCTGGCGACCAGCAGCAGTTGGGATTCCCAGTAGCTCCCCTGCCGCACTCAGCGTCCAGTCAGCTCCATCGGCACCCCTGCTGGCTTCCCAGCAAGTCTCACAGAAGTCTTAGAAAGTTCCAGAAGGAGGCTTCCCAGTGAATCAGCGGCACACCTCTCCACTCCTCCCCGCCCCAGGCAGTTTCCTGGGGAGGCCCTCCAGTGCCCCAGAGAGTGGCTTCCCAGCTAGTTCTGTTGGCATCCCCCGCAGGTGGTTTCGGAGTTCCACCAGCATCCCGGAGGGCAGCTTCTTTGCAACACCCAGCGAGCCTTGCAGGCCCCTGGGGGCAACTAGCCCATGGTTTCAGCACCTCCAGAGGGTGGGTCCCTGCTGGCTGGCTCCAGCTTGCTGCACCCAGGCCACTTCCCACTCGGACAGGCCATGGCTGCATCCGCCCCAGAGCTCTGCATCTCTCTTCCTGATCCACAGGGTCCCTGGGGGACCCTCTTCCCGATGGGCTCCTTCCTCAGCAGCTGCTGTGTGTTGAGTTCTCGTTACCCCTTAGTAGTCAACCCCTTGTTGCTAGTTAATGAATCTTACTACACTTCCCCGTTCAAATTAACGTGCGGTTTCTGTCTCCTGACTAGCCCTGATTAAAACCACCGGTTTCAAAACTTTTGGAATAGCAGTTGTAGGGGGCCGGTTGCAGGGAGGATAGGGACCTAGCTAGTCCTGAACGTGTGCAGTGGTGAGGATCATCCTACACAATGACTGATAGCGAATATAACTATAACAAACACCATGTCTGCTTGAAAATAATTTCCTTTGATCTACTACTATTTCCTTGTGTGATGAATCACTTATAATTCTTTAGCAATAGATTCATTTAAAAAATGCTCATCATGTTATATTATCCTGATCATCCTAAGTAGCTTATTCTTTGTTTTTATTTAAATAAACAAAGATCTTGTTTTATGTCTATTACTCTTTTCCCTTTCCTTTCCTTATGCCAGAAGCATAGAGATTAAGGACGTGCACGGTACAAATGCTGGGTACTGACTGTGCCGATGACTCGTTCACAGGCGCTGCAGAAGGCCTGCCTGAGACCAAACCCCTGAGCCCTGGGAAAGGGATGCAGCTCAACTCGGGAGAAACGGAAATACTCAGGAAAGCGGTGGCGGACTACTTCTGCTTGTGTTATGGTAAAGTGCATTCATGTGAAGCATTCATTCTCCGAATAGTTCACTGTGGAGTGTTAGGTCATCTTATGGTGTGATTATTTAGATGGTTTCTAACATCTGAACATCCACATTCTCATCAAACGAAGAGCCGTCCTTAATTAAGCACCAGCTCAGGTTTTCTTACAGAAGACAACTTGGTTTTTTCTGGTCTATTGAAACCTCTGGATTGATCAGACTTCAGTGTTGGCTCCCATTTTGGGGGGCCCCCAGATGCCCCCCACTCCTTGGCCAACCCAGTTATTAAAGGTTTTTATTGTTGCTTTGGTCACCAGCCTCTCCCTAACCCTAACCCTAACCCTAACCCTAACCTACCCACATCTTTCCACATCTACACAGTGTCTTAAAAAGCTAGATAACGAGCTCTGCCCAGCATGGCTCAGTGGATAGAGTGTCGGCCCCTGCACTAAAGGGTCTCAGGTTCAATTCCTGGTCAAGGGCACATACTTGGGTTGCAGGTTCAAGCTCCAGTCCCAGCCAGGGCTCAAATGGGAGGCAACCATTAATGTGTCTCTCTCATATCGATGTTTCTCCCCCTTCTCTTCCTTTCTTCCACTCTCTCTAAAAATCAATGGGAAAAATATCCTCGGGTGAGGATTAACAAACAAACAAACAAAAAAGCTAGCTAACCAAGTACTATACAGGTTTTATATACTTATTTGCGATATAAGCACCTTAGCATCTTAGGGCTTTGTTTATCATTCCTAGACAGCTGCACACATTTATTGACCTGCAGGTCCCTGTGAGCACTTGACTTTGGGGACCCCCAGCACAAGGGATCCTGGGATCTCAGGCTCCACTTGTCTATGAGAAATGGGGCTCCAGCACCTCTGGGCTGGCGGGCCAGTGTAGAAAGATACACGGCCCCATTGGTGACATGAGGCCATGTTGACCTCATAACTTCCACAGGCAAGTTGGCCTGACTTGTTTGGTGTGACACAGGGACAGCTACACTTTGAGTGGAGGCTCTATCCAGCAGCCTGCGTAACCACGTGTGCTCTCTCAGCCCTGGGTGTGCCAGACCGAGCACCCCAAATTGCACATCTTCTAAGAGAATGGAGATAAAGACCTATTCTTTTCTCTTTCTTTTATGAAGGTTTAAATATTATAAATATTTTTATTTTGGCCCTTTGGTTGGTAATTTTTCTAATTTCCGATATAAAGAGATAGGGTACCGTCTGCTTCTAATGTATCTTCAAATGATGTCACACCTGTGCTTATTACACTAAATGAAATTGGCCGGTAGGGGTGGTACGCGCCTGCCATTTAAAATCATCTTGCCTCTTCTCCTAGGAAAAGCCTTAGGAACAACAGCAATGGTGCCTGTTCCGTATGAGAAGATGCTGCGAGATCAGTCGGCTGTGGGAGTGGAGGGGCTTCCAGAAGGTGTTGCCTTTCAGCACCCGGAGAACTATGATCTTGAAACTCTGAAGTGGATTTTGGAGTACAAAGCCGGGATTTCATTCACCATAAACAGGTGACAGGCTCTGTCCCCTCGCAGCAGTTAGTATACAGTGGGACCTTGACTTACGAGTGTCCCGACTAACGAGCTTTTTGAGATACCGGCCGTCTCTCCGCCGATTTTTTGCATTGAGTGGACAGAGTAATTTGAGTTAATGAGCTCCTTAACGAGCTCGGTCTTGGAACGAATTAAACTCGTAAGTCAAGGCCCCACTGTATTTGAAGATAAGCTGAGAGCTTCATTTCAGTCAGTTCATTATGTTCTATTACATTAGAAGTTATTGTTCAGCTGTTTAATCTGACTTTCTTGTGTGTTCACGTTGGGTGATAGTGTTGGTTTTCTTGCAGACCTTTCCTAGGCCCGGCAGATCCCCAAGGTAAGTGACAGCTTCTCATACTTAGTGACTGCCCTTGGCTGCTAAACCAGCTCTGCTTTTCTAATTAAAATGCAAGTTCGGCACGATCTAAAGCTTGTTCGTTCTCACTGAGGAGGCGGCCTCTGACATGGCAGGGCGGGTGGTCATGGTGTGTGCAGGTGTACAGCTCAGGGAGAGACACCACCCTCCTCGCAGCTCACCTGCTGGGGAGTTTCTGCGCCCAGACCTCAGACAGCAGTAGACCCCCGTTGTCCTGGTGCACAGCACTGTGAGGGGCGTGGGGTCCCCTCCTGGTCTTTGACCACAGCCACGGGCCAGGCACGGCTGGGTTCAGGAGTGGGTCTAGGATGTGTGATGGCTCCCATGCTCCTGAAACTCAGTCTAGGAGGAGGGATGAGACTGTCCAGGTGTGGCCTGTGCTCTCAGAATGGCGGGAGGAAATCCCCGAGAGCCCTGCAAAGGGGTGAGAATTGTGTGATTGGAAGGCCTTCATGGAGACGCGGGGGTCAAGCAGGGGGTCCACAGGCGGTTCCTCCAGGAAGCCCATGCCATGTGACCACAGAAAGCAATGGGGAAGGGTGTCTGAGGCCGCATTTGGGAACCAAGAACCCCTTACAATCTCCTGAACTGGGGATTCTGAGGGGACCAAAAATATAATAATAATTTAGCAGAAGTGTTTAGAGATCAACTTATGCTTACTTCTTACTTTCTCAGATTATTATTCTGAATGTAATTGGAAACCATAGCTGTATATGAGAGATCAGATCTAAAGAGGATGTCATACTGAGACTGCATAGGTAGGGATGGCCCAGGGGGCATAGGGTGGGATACACACAGTTCAGAAGGCACACCGTGAGGTGGTTCTTCTGCGCATAGGTGACTCACGGAGCAAAGTCTGTTCCTGGAACAGCGCGAGCTCCTGGACTCCTCAAAGGAGGGACTTGAAGGTGAGGGCGGCAGGTGACAGGAGGTTGTTGTGCCAGATGACTTGTATTTTCATTAGAGGCTATTTAGTGCTTACAGTGTGCCAGGCACTATTTTAAGCACTTTGCATGTATTCTCACCCAACCACCATTTTCAGATGAGGAAACTGAGGCACAGGGCGGTTTAGTAAGTTGCTGGAGGTCACCCAGCTGGTGAGCAGCAACATGGGATCTACACCTGTGCTCCAGCTCCGGTCTGCTCCTCGGCCCCCATTCTGCCCACACGAATGGCCCCAGAACATGGGGTCAGGTTTGAGATGGTCTCTTCCCTCCACTGACTTGGAGATGAGAGTTCTGTTCTCTCTGAATTGGCTTTCATTTTATATATGCCTTTTAAAAAATATATTTTTTATTGATTTCAGAGAGGAAGGAAGCAGGAGAGAGAGATGGAAACATCAATGATGAGAGTGAATCATTGATTGGCTCCCTCCTGCACTCCCCTACTGGGGATTGAACCCGCAACTGGGCATGTGCACTGGCCGGGAATCCAACTGTGACCTCCTGGTTCATAGGTGATGCTCAACCACTGAGCCACACCAGCCGGGCTCATTTTATATGTCTTGGAATGTTGTCATATTTCAAGATGCGGAAAGGGGCTAATGTGTGTCTTTTCACTCCTGCACAGGTGGGCCTGGGGTGCTAACAGATGCTGAGAGAGCAATGTCACTGGCAAGTGAAAGGTAAGGGATCAATAAAAAATGCAACCCACATCTAACGCCAAAGTGATCCTTTTTAGACTGGAAAGCCTTCCTTATTTTGTTTTCAGCTGACCCTTGAACAGCATGGGTTTGAACCACATGGCTCTTCTTATGCCGCTAGCGGGCCAGCACAGTTCAGACCGTGCTGTTAAGGGGCGCCTGTGTTTTTAACCTGCAGCTGGGAATACGTGTATGTGGAGGGCCAACATATATTATATTCAGATTTCGACTGTGTGGCAGTTCGGTGCTCCTAACCCCCAAGTGTTCAAGAGTCAGCTGTATATTCTTTATTCTGTAAGATGTTTGGGATTCTATCGCTACAGTCAGTTAACACATTTGATTTTGTAACCATTAAGAATGTTAATGTTAAACTTGTGGCAGTTTTGCTCTCAGTTTGGCGTGGGAAGGGGCTTCAGCAGCATGGAGATGTGGGGGTTGTAGCTCAGGGGTCCAGACACCTGTGGGCAGTCCTCACCACCCGTCTTGACCAGGGTTCCCTTCTCCTTTCAGTGGTGGCCCCATCCATGTGAAAATGGAACCCATGGAAGATTCCGGTATGTATACCAATGCTTTTAGAATCCAGTGTTTAGCAGGTTATCATTTGACACCTTTCTTTTGTTTTACTTAAAAAGAAACATATGGGAACTGCAGCGGGAAGGCTGGGGAGGGGTAAAAAGATCAACTAAAGGACTTATATGCATGCATAGAAGCATAACCAATGGACATAAGACACTGGGGGGTAGGGGAGGCCAGGGGATTGTCAAGGGCGGGGGGAAAAAGGAGACATATGTAATACCCTTTGTAATACTTTAAGCAATAAAAAAAAAACAGCTGAAAAATAAATAAATAAAAGAGGAACTGAAAAAAACACACATATGGGACTCTGAGTAAACTAAGAATAGAGGGAAACTTACTTGGTTTGATTTTTTAAGATCTACAAAAAAAAATACAACTAACATTATACTCAATGGTGAGAAACTAGAATCTTTCCCCCTAAGCGCAGGAACAAGGCAGGGCTATACCCTGTCATCACTCCTTTTCACCTTCATACCGGAGTCCTAGCTCCTGCAGTAAGGCAAGAAAGGGAAATAAAAGGTATACTGATTGGGAAGGAAGAAATAAAACTGTTTGGTCGTAGATGACATGATTGTCTATGCAGAAAACTGAAAGAATCAACCAAAATATGGGGTTTAGGACACTAATTAACCTCAAATGGGACCTTATTTGCAGAATCATCATATTTTATTCAAATATCTAGAAAAGAGCCTTCTAATGCAGTAAATGATTAGAGGGGAAATGTTAAAAGGTTAAAAATAGAATTTCTTTTTAAAAAAATATATTTTATTGATTTTTTACAGAGAGGAAGGGAGAGGGATAGAGAGTTAGAAACATTGATGAGAGAGAAACATCGATCAGCTGCCTCCTGCACACTCCCTACTGGGGATGTGCCCGCAACCAAGGTACATGCCCTTGACCAAATCGAACCTGGGACTCTTCAGTCCACAGGCCGATGCTCTAGCCACTGAGCCAAACTGGTCATGGCAAAAAATAGAATTTCTTAAAAACTCAAATGTTTAATTAAGAGATGGGAAAATATTGAAAGTATTAGAAGTGGAAAGGTCAGCCCAGTCAGTGTGGCTCAGTGGTTGAGCATCAATCCATGAACCAAGAGGTCACAAGTTTGATTACTAGTCAGGACACATGCCCAGGTTATGGGCTCGATCCCCAGTAGGGATCTCATCAATGGTTGTTTTTTTTTTAATGTAGATTTTTTGTTTTATTCATGGCTGGTAAAGACATTATTTTTTAAAAATATATTTTTTATTGATTTTAGGGAGGAAAGGAGAGGGAGAAAGAGAGAGAAACATCAATGATGAGAGAGAATCATTGATTGGCTGCCTCCTGCAAGCCCCCCACTGGGGATCGAGCCTGCAACCCCAGCATTTGCCCTTGACCAGAATCGAACCCAGGACTCTTCAGTCCACAGGATGATGCTCTATCCACTGAGCCAAACCAGTTAGGGCGACATTATTTTTTTTAATTTAAATTCTTTATAGTTTAAAGTATTACATGTCTCCTTTTTCCCCCACTGACCTCTCCCCAGGCGCTCCTACTCCCCAGCACATGCCCTCATACTGTCTGTGTCCATTGGTTATGCTTATATACAAGCATACAAGTCCTTTGATTGATATCTTACCCTCCCACACACACCCTCCCCTGCCTTCCCTCTGAGGTTTGATGGTCTGTTCGATGCTTCTGGCTCTATTTTTGTTCATCAGTTGAAATCATATTCCACATATGAGTAAAGTGAGATCATGTGATATTTATCTTTTTCCAACTGGCTTATTTTGCTTAGCATAATGCTCTCCAGGTCCATCCATGCTGTTGCAAATGATAAGAGTTCCTTCTTTTTTACAACAGCATAATATTTCATTATGTAGATGTACCATCATTTTTTAATCCACTCATCTGTTGATGGGCACTTAGGCTGTTTCCAAATCTTAGCTATTGTAAATTGTGCTGCTATGAACAAAGGGATGCATATATCCTTTCTGATTGGTGTTTCTGATTTCTTGGGATATATTCCTAGAAGTGGGATCACTGGGTCAAATGGGAGTTCCATTTTTAGTTTTTTGAGGAAGCTCCATACTGTTCTCCACAGTGGCTGCACCAGTCTGCATTCCTACCAGCAGTGCACGAGGGTTCTTTTTTCTCCACATCCTTGCCAGCACTTGTTGTTTGTTGATTTGTTGATGATAGCCATTCTGACAGGTGTGAGGTGGTACCTCACTGTTGTTTTGATTTGCATCTCTCAGATGATTAGTGACTTGGAGCATGTTTTCATATTTCTCTTGGTCTTCTGTATTTCCTTTAGAAAAGTGTCTATTTAGGTCCTTTGCCCATTTTTTGATTGAATTGTTTATCTTCTTTTTGTTAAGTTGTATGCGTTCCCTGTAAATTTTGGAGATTAAACCCTTACCGGAGATATAACATTGGCAAATATGTTCTCCCATGCACTGGGCTCTCTTGTTGTTTTGTTGATGGTTTCTTTTATTGTGCACAAGTTTTTTATTTTGATGTAGTCTTATTTATTTATTTTCTCCTTAGTTTCTCTCTCTCTTTATTTCAGAGAGGAAGGGAGAGGGAGAGAGAGATAGAAACATCAATGATGAGAGACAATCATTGATAGACTGCCTTCTGCATGTCCCACACTGGGGATCGAGCCCGCAACCCATGCATGTGCCCCGACCAGGAATTGAACTGTGGTCTCCAGGTTCATAGGTTGATGGTCAACCACTGAGCCATACCAGCTGGGCTGACCTTTCCACTTTAAAAAAAAATACATGTTATTGCTTATTTTTAGAGAGAGAGGAAGAGAGAGGGATAGACGGATAGAAACATCGATGAGAGCCCTCATGGAAAGGTCAGAAAAACCCAAATAATCAAGTTCATAACATTCAGACCTCAAAAAGATAAAAATGACACCAGCTGGTTATAAAAGACTAAAACTAGAATTTAACAATGCTCACAAAAGCAACCTAGAATATGAAATGAAACAGTTTCAGAATGTGAAGTTAAAATTAAATCTAAGATAATCCAAAAGAAAAGCACTAGTCAATACTAAGAAGAAAAGATGTAGACAAAGGGAAAATAGAGACCTGCCACAGGTAGAACAGGAGGCAGAGCACCAGCGCCATAAAGCTTCCAGGTGTGGCTTATCCTCGCCGCCCCCAGGCACCAGGGGAACCCGGACATGAGTGGACCAGTCTCCTGTGACACCCACGGGTCTCCCCCCCACAGCTACAGGGGCTGTGTCCCTCCCAGTCACATGTAAATATGTGCTTAGTAGAAGCTCCACCTTCAATGACAGAGTCTGAAAAGTAATGGTGTGTGCCATGCCAGCACAGCCAAGGGTTTGGTGAGCCTGAGTTGCGGGGGGGGGGGGGGGGGGGGGGGGGGGAGTGGCGGTGAAGGATTAAAGGAAAGACAGATGAAGAGAATATAGCTGGGGCTCGGTGGATCTCCCATGCCTGGATGAGGCCACAGAGAAGGATCCAGCCAGCAAGCTGAGGCTTTATTTTATAGTCAGAGAAAAAACAAGGTAGTGGTCAATATCGGTACAATGTTCTTGTGAGTTTCACTTGTTTTGACAGCACTTGCTGCACCTCCCAAAGCCCATTAGCTACCTAGGAAGGCTAGGGGGCAGCCATAAGGTCAAGCTTAATTATGCTAAGAGGGCTCTACCCTCTAAGCTGGGACTTGTTTGTGGCTCTGCCACAGGTCAATCCGAGGCTTAACTCTAGAGCAGGGGTGGGCAAACTTTTTGACTGGAGGGCCACAATGGGTTCTTAAACTGGACCGGAGGGCGGAACAAAAGCATGGATGGAGTGTTTGTGTGAACTCATATAAATTCAAAGTAAACATCATTACATAAAAGGGTACGGTCTTTTTTTTCAATCGTTTTATTCATTTCAAACAGGCCGGATCGGGCCCTTGGGCGTAGTTTGCCCACGGCTGCTCTAGAGCCACTCCCTGCATCGGTGCTTGTCCACCTTAGTTATTGTAGGTAAAACCAACAAGTCAGTGAAGAGAAATGAGCCGTTGATCTCCGCCAAGCAGCATTCAGCTGTGGTCTTAATCTCACTTACACATGACATGCCTTCAACTCTCACCCACTTAATCTTAGCCTCGAGTGCTTTTCAAGGCACAGATATGTTCTGCCTGCAGCCCCCACTTAGGAAGACGACAAGTGGAGGCAGAGTCAGTGGTCCGCTCTCCCAGGGCCCGCTCTCAGATCCAAACCTAGACCTCCCTCGCCTCCCTCACAGCTGTTGGGCGTGAGCATGTCCCTCCCGCTTTAAAACAGGCGTCTAGTTGAGGCCTTTCTTTGGAGATGTGGTTCTGTTTAAACCAAAATATGGTCCCAATGAATGAATTCTGCTGTGGATTTCATGATGCAATACAATTGCTTCCAGCTGCCCACCAGCTTCGGGAGCTGGCCATCAATCGGCCTATTTCTCTTGATATTTGTGTACACAGAACAAATGTTTCGCTGATTTTGAATTTTGAATTCCTTTCTCTGTCTCTCCCTTTCCTTCCTCTCCCTCCCCCTCTCTTTCTTTCACTGCGAGAAAAGACAGCAGTAAATCTGTCTCATTAGCATGTCAAACAAATTCTGCGCTGTCCAATCTGGTCTCAATTGCCTGGATGAAAAAGAAATTGTTTCCCTGACAGCCCAGCTGTCGCTTGTTCATCAGTTGTTTCAGTTAGTAGGGACTTTAGTGCCTAATCAACCTGGAATGTGTACTTTGATTAAAATTTTATTATAAAATATTACAAAAGCTATATATGTTTAAATTTTTTTAAACATTTAATCACCTTTATTTATTTTTTCTTTGTTTGTTGTTGTTAATCCTCACCTGAAGATATTTTCCCATTGATTTTTAGAGAGAGTGGAAGAGAGAGGGAAAGACAGAGAGAAACATTGATGTGAGAGAAACATATCGATTGGTTGCCTCCTGCAGGAGCCTTGACCAGGGCCAGGGCTGGGGAGGAGCCTGCAACCAAGGTACATGCCCTTGACCAGAATCGAACCTGGGACCCTTTGGTCCACAGGCTGATGTTCTATCCACTGAGCCAAATTGGCTGGGGCATGTTCAGATTTTTAAAAACTCAGATTTATAAGAGTAATAAGAAAAATCCCTTTTCACCCTTTCACTCTTTCCTTTCAAAATTCCATCCCCCTAAGTCTCCCTGCACACCTCCAATCCCTTCCCCATCGGAGGTGGCAACAACTTTTAACTCATTGGTGAAAATTCTTTCACATCATGTACAAATAAGCACGTAAATGGCATTTTCCTTTTTTCTTTTTTATGCTTAAGTGGACCTCCCTTTGTCAACTTTCCTTTGATCTTTCCATCAACTTACCTTTTTGTCCCATTTCTGAGCAAACTCCTCAACTTAATCTAACATTTCACTCATATGGCCATCAGCCCTGCCCATTCTGTTCCTCGGTTGTCCTAACAAGTTTTCCTTTTTGATAATCACATTTTAACTTTTTATTGATTAATTTGAGGGAAAGAGAGAGAAAGAGAAACATCGGTTCGCTATTCCACTTATTTATGCATTCACTGGTTGCTTCTTGTATGTGCCCTGACCAGGGACTGAACCTGCAACCTTGGCCTACAGGAATGATGCGCTAACTGAGCTACTCACACTTTAAATGTCCAGTCTCACTGTCCTTACACCAACAGCTATTACTTTTCAAAAGGCCCTCAGAGCTTGTCAATTGATGCCAAACAGTGAAGCCCAAGCCGTGCCATAGTTTTTGCTGTTGATGTTATTAACATTCGTGGTAAACTTGCATGTGTAATTCAGTAGCCGTTACCTTCTGCTGTAGTAAAAGGCACCAAAACTTAGTGGCTCAGTGATTCCATTTTGTCACAATTCTGTTGGCCTGGCATTGCTTCTTGTCTGGGCTGGCGCGGCTGGGGCTGCATCGCCTGGGAGGCCTGGCTCCTGGGTCTGAGGCCTTAGCGGGAGAGCTAGACCCCACTCCCCTCCCAGCCTCCAGGAGGCCAGCCCAGGCGTGTTCACAGGGCCACTGAACTCCACCAACAGCAGGCTCCCATGCACACGCTTTCAGGACTCTGCTGTGTCCCATTGGCCAACGCAAGTCATGTGGCCAGGCCCAGCTTGAAAGTGGGAAGAAGTGACCTCACTTCAAGAGAATAGGAGTGGGCAAGTCACATTGCAAACAGGTGTGCATACAGGATGGGCGCATATTGTGGCTGTTTTTGCCAATCTACCACACCTTTCGCTGATAAAAGCTTTTGGTTTTACTGATGTGGTTTCTCTAGGTTTTCAAGTCCATTTCATTGTAGTGGGTTTAGATTATATGTACCTGTCAGATCCCCGTACAGAAGAATGTTTACGTATTTCACGTAAATGCACTCATATATTCAGCCTTCTTAAAACAGGACATTTCCCCACACTAGATCTCTCTCTCCTTCCCATCTTTCCTCCCTCCATCCCTTCCTTCATCTGTCTCTCCCGCTTTCCTTCTTTCCTTATATATTGACATATATAATATATATGTTATTTATATTTTTTATATGGATAAGCCATTTGTTCACAGTGATGAGCTACAAGTTCTTTTGCTGATTATAATGTCGCTGTGCTCATCAATACAGAACCCTGATGTTCTATCAGCTGGTCATCTTTCTGTGTTGGTGGGTTTGGCCTAACATGTAATTCTGTCATTTCCATTGCATTCAAAGGCATTTCTCTGAAAGCAGCAGCTGCGTCAGTCAAGAAAGAATCAGAGGATCCTAATTACTATCAATATAATATGCAAGGTAATACTATTTTATAATCATTTTCTCCGCCCAAAGTTATTCGGGATGAAAAATTATAATTGCCACCCACCTGTGTGGGCTGCCCCTCACTGTCTTCCCAATAGCCCTTTCTGCGCCCACTCCCTGCTGCCACAGCCGCCCTCCTGCTCCTTCCCTTCCAGTATGACCAAGCATGGGCAAGAGGCTGGAAAGAGGAAAAATGCTTTCTTCAGGTAATTGCAGAACTGGCAAATAAACCAAAGGTCAACACTGTCATCAGGCCGTGGGCCCTCCTACAACACTGTTGGCTGTGCGTGTCCAACCTGACATATGTGAGGAGTCTTCCATTCTGACCTCAGTTGCTCTGGTTTCAGTCTTGAGAATGGAAATTAAAGCCCCACAGTGTTAGTCATCACACACTGGATAGCAATAACGTGACAGGTTTCTTCATTGGAAGACAAACTTGGTATCACTTAGTTCTGTGCCCATTCTGTACTTCACAATGAGGAAAAAATTATAAGAAAAGCATAAAAGAAATGCTTTTTTTGTTGTTGCTGGCACAGAAATATTGATTAGTAGAGTCACTGATAATAAAAACCAAAATGTATTGGGATTTAGTAATTTGCCTTGCAAATAAAGTATTGCTGGGTTCTCCCCTCCCTCTCTATTTTTACTTAAAAGAATTTTGGGGCCCTAGCTGGTTTGGCTCAGTGGATAGAGGATCCTGGGTTTGATTACAGCCA
Source organism: Myotis daubentonii (assembly GCF_963259705.1). Classification (NCBI taxonomy): domain Eukaryota; kingdom Metazoa; phylum Chordata; class Mammalia; order Chiroptera; family Vespertilionidae; genus Myotis; species Myotis daubentonii. The sequence goes on from NC_081843.1 coordinate 32,589,520, forward strand.
AGGGCACGTTCCTCGGTTGCAGGCTTGAACCCTAGCCACGTGTGGGAAGCAACCAACCGATGTGTCTCTCTCACAAAAAGAAGCATAAGATGTCCCCTTTTTGCAACCCTTCATGTAACAGTGCATCTCAGCTGTAATCACCAGTGGCCATTAAAACCAATTGTTAAATGTCAATAGGATTTTATCACGAGTAGATCAGGCTGACAGGTTCCAACTCACTCACTAGTCCAATGTTAACCTCATAAAGTAGAGGTAACCAGATATTTTGTGCCTCCAGGTGGGATCTAGTAAGAAGTACTCCTTCGGGATTCTTGCCCTCCAAAATCAAACCTACGTCTGATGCAGTCTTTAGGTTTACCTACCAATTTTCAGGAAATGTGGGAGATACAGAAACATAGGAAAACAACACTCCAAGGTCGCAGGCAGTAAATGCCAGAGTGGTAGAAGCTCGACAAGACATGTGCTGATTTCTTTTTCTTTTTTTTTCTAATATATTTTTATTGATTTCAGAGAGGAAGGGAGGAGAGAGAGATAGAAACATCAATGATGAGAGAGAATCATTGATCGGCTGCCTCCTGTACACCCCCTACTAGGGATCGAGCCCACAACCCGGGCATGTGCCCTTGACCAGAATCAAACCCGAGACCCTTCAGTCTGCAGGCTGACACTCCATCCACCGAGCCAAACCAGCTAGGGCGTGTGCTAATTTCTTCATCAAATAATTGCAAGGTTTTTTTAAATGGAGAGAAACCTGTTTTATAGTAAAAGAGATTTAAAAGACATTTCAACCAAATGCAATGTGTGGGCTTTGTTGGGATCCTGATTTAAGCAAACCAACTTCGAAAAGACAATTACTGCTTCCTGTTGAGTGCCAAATAATCACTGATGGCAGGAATTGGAAAGTCCATTTGTAACCATTATAATAAAAGATTGGATCAAGAAGGAATCATCAGCCCTAGCCGGTTTTTCTCAGTGGTTAGAGCGTTAGCCTGCGGACCAAAGGGTCTTGGGTTCAATTCCCAGTCAAGGGCACATACCTCAGTTGCAGCCCCATGGGGTATGTGCAGGAGGCAACCAATTGATGTGTCTCTCTTTCCCCACCTCCTCCCTCCCACTGAAAATCAGTGGCAAAAATATCTTCAGGTGGAGATTTGAAAAAAAGGAATCATTGGTGGATGCTAAATCTAGAGAGAAATTTAGGAGTGGAATACTTATGTGATCTTAAAGTTTCTTCCCACAGGCTGTTGGCCAGTTGCAAAAGTGAGGAAAAAAACAGTAATTTTACATTAGAAACATCAAAAAATACCTTGCTCAGATGATCAAAATTCACATCACCAGAGAGAGACATATGAACTCTTAGTTGATCTGGGCTGCTATAGCAGAATCCATAGAATGGGGGTCTTAGAAGCAACAGGTATTTATTTCTCACAGTTCTGGAGGCTGGAAAGTCCAAGGTCAAGGTGCTGGCAGGTGCAGTGTCTGGTGAGGACCCACCTCCTGGTTCGTAGATGATCTTCTCAATGTGTCCTCCCATGGTGTCCTCCAAGGGAGTCCCTGGCATCTCTTTTATAAGGGCACTAATGCCAATCCTGACGGCCCCACCCCCATGACCTAATCACTTCGGAAAGGCCACACCTACAAGTACCATCACATGGGGGTTAAGATTTTGACATATGAATTTGGGGGAAACACAGATATTCAGTCTATAGCAGACAGCATATGCCTCCAGATGTGATACCCTGAGAAGGATAGCCCATCATCTAGGCAGTGTTCTGGCCCATAATGCAAAACTTGAATCCTATCATGAAGAAACATCAGACAGGCTCAAAATGAGGAACATCTATTGTGGGGGAATGAGGGAGAGGGGTTTCTAGTCTTAAAAAATGGCAATGCCATAAATATCAAACACAGACTATGGAACTGTTCCATAAAGGAGACTAAAGAGACATGACAACAAAAACCATCCTGATCACACCCTGGATCCTTTATGGAATGGGGAAGAGCTACAAAGGACATTTGGGGCAACCGAGCAAATGCGAATACGAGCCCTGGCCGGTTTGGCTCAGTGGATACAGCGTCAGCCTGCGGACTAAAGGGTCCCAGGTTCGATTCCGGCCGAGGGCACATGGCTGGGTTGCGGGCTCCATCCCCAGTGTGAGCCATGCAGGAGGCAGCCAATCAATGATTCTGATTCTCACCTTTGATGTTTCTGTCTCTCCCTCTCTCTTCCTCTCTGAAAAAAAAAAATTAAAAAATGGGAATACAAATGATAGATTAAGTAAAAGTATTGCCTCAATGTTAAATGCTGTGATTTTTATAACTATGCTGTGATCATATAAGAGAATATCCCTATTCTTAGGAAATAATCACTAAAGTGTTTAGAGATACAGAGCCATGGTGTATGTAACTTTCTTTCAAATGGTTGGGGTGGGGGAATATATACATATACCATATCAATAGATTGGGGGGAGGAAAGGGAAAGATTACAAATGATAAAGGAAGTGATAAAATGTTAACATGTTATCTGAGTAAAGGGTATACAGATCTTTGTTGTATTTTATTCTTGCAATTTCTCTGTAAGTTTAAAATTATTTCAAAATAAAAGCTCTTTTTAGAAAAACACGGTTCTGAGACAATTACGAAAAGTTGAACAATGACTAGATGTGAGATGATGATAAAGAATAGTTGTTCACCTGGTGCATCATCATGATATTGGAGTGATGCTGAAGGCAGAGAGTTGTTGTCTTACTGGTACCTACACAGTATTTGCGCGTTGAATCCTACCATATCTGGGATTTACTTTGAATCACCAGCGGGGTTGGGGTGGGGTGGGGTGGGCACAGAAGGAACAGGGGCACAGGAGTTGATGACTCTTGGCAACGGGGGATGGGCACGTGGCTTCATTATACCATCTCTGTTATGTATGTTTGAAAATTTCCCAAAGGACAAATAAAGGAACAACGAAAAAATGTGAAGAAAGGGTCACTGTACAAGGAGTCAAAATATTTCATGTCCTGTACATCCCTGGGCGGATCTGGAATTATTTGCATTATTTTAAATGATTTTTCTTTTTGTATTTCCAGTTTTTTTTACATATTGTTTGCTTTCCTTTCAGAAAGTCATCGTTCTTCTGCGATCAATGAAGTAATAGAAATGCAGTTGCCAATGGAAGGTTAGAAACACAAAGCATTTAATTTCGTGTGTGTGTGTGTGTGTGTGTGTGTGTGTATTTTAGTTTACAGTATTTTACAAAGAACACACATGTATGAAAATAAAGAAGGGGACTTCCTGGCATGCTTTGTTAGAGAGCCGGCTGGGTTCTAGTCCTAAAATGTCACCTTAAGGACTCTCCCACTCTTTTACTTGTGTAAAATGCGGTTTTGCTTAACGCACCTGGATGCAGAAGTTAAGTGGTAAGAAAACTTGACACTGGTGCCATTTGTGGTCTTATTTCATTTTGTCTTTTGCATGGGCATGCCCAGATTTTTTTGAACTAAGCCGAAAAGTATTTTAGGAAATTCTTTTTTTGTTTGTTTTGTGAATCCTCACCCGAGGATATTTTTTTTTATTAATTTTTAGAAAGAGTAGAAGGAAGGGAATGGGGCAAGAGTAAAAGAAATAGAAAGACACACATCGATTGGTTGCCTCCCACACATGCCCCACCAGGGGGCCCTGGATGGAACTTGCAACCCAGGTACAAGCCCTTGACTAGAAATCACACCCATGAGCCTTCAGTGCACAGGCAGCACTCTTAACCACTGAGCCACAGGGGCCAGCGCTTTTGTGGGGGTTTTTCAACGTGGCATAATATTTTTTTTTAAATATATTTTATTGATTTTTTACAGAGAGGAAGGGAGAGAGATAGAGAGTTAGAAACATCGATGAGAGAGAAACATCGATCAGCCGCCTCCCGCACATCTCCCACTGGGGATATGCCCGCAACCCAGGCACATGCCCTTGACCGGAATCGAACCTGGGACCTTTCAGTCCGCAGGCCGACGCTCTATCCACTGAGCCAAACCGGTTTCGGCAATGGCATAATATTTTAGTAAAACTAATTTAAAATTAAATTGATTGGGGTAACTGTTTGGTTTTATTGTTCAGTGTTTGTTTAAATGCTATACCCAGTAGGTACAAACATATTCTAAGGATATTCTTTATCATTAAAATATTTTTTATTTTTCATAGAAATGAGACCATTTATTCTGGAGTTTGTGGATTTTCAGCCCATTGAATTAAAATAATAAACATTTTTTTTATTGTGCTTCATTTAGTAATCTGCTAAAAATATTTTTAGCTCTGATGCTGAAATGTGAGCTGATCCATAGTGTCCTTTTAATATGAGTTCTTTTATTTTATGTCTATAAATAAAGTATATCATTCTATCCTGGCATTTAATAAAATGTCACTTATCTGAACAGATGGGATTTTGAATTAGTAAAATCGGAAGTATAAAATTGCAGTTTTATCATTTTTCCAATCCGAAATGATTTAACAAGAAGACAGTAGTATTTGGACCATAGTGTATAAACTATACAGATTATCCTTTTAAAATAAACATTCATACCCTTGAAGTTGTTTTTTTTTTTTCTGAGTGAGTCCTTTTTTACTTAGAGATATTACTTACCTTGAAATATCACAGGGTCTGAACTGGTTTTCCCATGATTAGGGGAATTTTGAGATTGAATGAATATTCCCATCCTAATTTGATAATTCCATCATACTTCACTTTTTTGAATTCTAAAAATGGTTTCATGAAGTTGTTTATTTTATGGGGAGGAAACCTCTCGTCATTATTTATAACAGAGAAAACGTGGTGCCGTTTCAGTGTCCAGCAGGTAGAGAATGGATCGTGGTGACCCATTTGGAAAAATGCACCCAGTAAGCTCAGGGAGAAACACGCTTGTCTGGCTCAAGACACGTTATACCCAAAACAGAGAGGGACAAAAAGAAACCACAGTTTACAGTGGGATCTCAATTTTGTTTAGAAAAATTAATATAGTCAAAATAGTGGAGTAAGAAAATGCCGTGCTCACCTCCTCCCAGGACCACATCAAAATTACAACTAAGCTACAGAACAGCCATCATTGCGAACCCCCTGAAGTGTAGCTGAACAGAAGCCCCATAACTAAGGACATGTAGAAGAAGCCACACTGAGACTGGTAGGAGGGGCGGACAGGCAGACGGCGGGTCCCACACCTGTGTGTGACAGTTTAAAATCTGGAGGGATTTCTTGGCTTCAGAAGTCCCCCATGAGGAGCGAGGGGTCCCAGCCCAGGGTTCCAGTGCTGGGAAGAGAAGTCCCCGTAGCTTCTGGCCAGTGGAGATTGTGGCTGAGTGAGACGGAGGCTGCTGGAGTCCCAGGGGCTCCTCCTAAAGTGCCTACGCACAGACTTACTGGGACTCGCTTACTCTAAGCTCCTGTGCTGGGGCAGCAGCTGAAAAGGTGCCAGGGACATACGGAAAGAAACTGAATTGTCTGGTTTCAGGGCAAGGGCTAGAGGGGCACTTCTCCCAGACAAACGTGCCGGGAGACACCATTGCTCCTTTGTTGAGCCCTCCCTCCTACCACAGCCTGCAGGCTCAGGCAAGTGCCACCTCTGAGTCCCCATCAACTTGGCTAACACCCTTCACCCTGCCCTGTTGATTCCCTGAGACCCCACCCTACCCAACTCGCAGGCCCACCCAAGCTGCTTTCACTGGCTTTTCCATACAAACGGCCCGTCTTGGCTCATACTGCGGGCTTTACTAAAGTCTCTCAAAGGTTCACAGACCCCATACAAGTAGCATCTGGCCTCACCATGCACTGTACCGCTCGCTAAGGAGCCCTAAGCCTGGACTAGCTGCAGCCAGCCTCTCCCGGGCACCTCCACGCACAGCACAAGTGACAGCCATCTGCAGATCACTGAAGCTCATACCAAGGGGCCCCGGGCAGGACATAGGCAGTGACTGAACCTGGCCTGCACCCCAAATCCCTCCTAAGAGGCCCCAGAACCAGCACCTGGTGGCCAGCTTCACACCACACCGGAGCGTCACCCAAGCACCTCAACAAATGACACACCCAAAGGACAGACTCGGCAGGCACCGAGGCCCTGCCAGAGTATCTCCTGGCCCGCAGCGTTAGCCCCTGCACAGCACTCCATTTGTAAGGATGGGTTGGTGCTGACTCACCTGTACTTTGCTGCCTCTGTGGCTCCTTGTGTCTGTCTGAAGTCTTGCTCTTCAGACGCATAATCTCAAAACTCCTGAGCGATCATTCACACAACACGTGAACTGAGCTTTGAGTTCCTGGGATAGGACTAGACAGGCTCATTTATATTTCTCACCTAGAATTTAAGTGAATGTTGTATTTATCATTTGACCACAAACATAACATCAACTCTGCTTTTACTCTCAGCCCTTGTTGAGCGTTTCTGTGACTCTGTTAAATCACTTTTCATAGGATGTCTGTCTACGACTTAAATGTCCTCCTGGACACACTTATATGTCTTATTTCTTTTCCCCCTTTTAAACTGAGAATAACAACAAAGGTAATATACCTTTAAACACCCTTCTTTTAAAATCTGCAGTTTAATGGTCAAAATCCCCTTTTGACCATTAAACTGCAGAGACTCAAATATCATCTGATGCCAAGCCATCTTGTTTTCCTGCAGCTAAATGTTCTCAAGGTTTTAAAAAATTCATTCTGGACTTCTGAGTAATGGCACATTTTTAGAGGAGAATTGGCCTAATTTTCTGTAAGTTCTAAATTTCAATTCTGTTTTAAGGAAACACAAATCCATCCAATACTACAAGTTCTGCAGCAGGTGTTGAAGATCTTAACATCGTTCAGGTGACAATTCCAGGTATGGAAGTTTATCTGGCTTCATCATAATTTATATTATACTAGAGGCCCCATGCACGAAATTTGTGCAAGAATAGGCCTTCCTTCCCCTGGCTGCTGTCACCGGCTTTCCTCTGGCACCTGGGACCTGGGCTTTCCTCACAGCTCCAGATTCATCCAGAAGGTCGTCCAGAAGGAAGTCCGGTCTAATTAGCATATTATGCTTTTATTATAGACTTTTTATTTTGTTATATTTTAAACATTTTCTGACATAAATTAGTCTCTTGGAGTTGTGTTGTTGTTGTTGTTTCCTTAGTTCATCCTATTAATTATGGGATGACAATTCAGGAATATAGAATATGCTGCAAATCCCCACTCACTGAATATCTTGCCTGTATCAAACATCGTTAATCAAATAATTGTTCTCCCAGCCATGCCCTGGCATTAATGAGAAAATACACCTCAAAGCAGATAACTCCAAACACTAGCTACGATTGAATTGGATTTGGCCACAGAAGTGAAATTTTCTTTTGCTGCCCATCAAGTAATCTCCTTTTCTGAGTAAGTGTATGTAAAAGATATCTGGAAAGCTACAACAGAAGCTAATTGCATAGTTCCTCCAGAGAAGGAAACTGAGAACTGAGATGAGGATGGAAGAGAGACATTCACTATGTACTATTTTATATCTCTTGAATTTTGAACCATGTTGTTGCTTTATTTATTCAAAATATTTATTTAAATATTCTATTTAAATTTTATTAAATAGAATAAAAATTTTAAGTATTGAAAAATATTCCCTACTAATCTTAATACATTTTATTCCTTTTACATGTCATATTGCTTTGGCTAGGATTTCTGTTATAATATTGAAGAGTAGTGGTGAAAGTGGACATCCTTGTCTTTCATAATATTGAAAATGTTCCTGAGAGTAATATGTAGTATGTTTATATGGAGCTATAGTTTGGAAAATATAACTTTGTAATGTAATGGCTTCCATTTACAAATTTCCAAGATGCTTAATTTTTGCCAAAACTAAACTGAATGATAAGCCACTTAAAGTGCTTTTTCATATGCTAACAAGCATTTCTTCTAACAGCTTTCTTGGGGGCAAATACATTATTAATCCTCTGTTTGTTTGTTTGTTTGTTTGTTTGTTTAATTCTTTTAGATAATGAGAAGGAGAGGTTATCAAGCATGGAAAAGATAAAACAACTAAGAGAACAAGTTAATGACCTCTTTAGTCGAAAATTTGGTAAGTTTTTATATCGATACATATCCAAAATTTATATATTTGAAATAGTTCTTTTTAATTGAATACTTTATCTGAGAAACTGATCTTTCTGTGAAGGAGCTATAATCAAAATGAATGTGTATTTTTACTGAAAAGCTTTTACATAGAAACACTAATTAAAATAATAATAATAATAATAGCTATCTTTGATTTACTGAGTTCTTATCATTGCTGAGCATTGTTTTTGATGCTGAACACGTGATTAAATATCTAATCTTCACAAAAACCTTTTTCAGTAGATACTATGATAATCCCTATTCGATGGATTGAGAAACTGAGTCTGCTATACTACCCACTGGCAATTTCAGAATCAGTAAGATTATTCTTACATCATAGTACTCCTGGAAATTAAAATAATAATGGCTCATCACCATTGTTGTCACTTGATGTGAATGCTTTTTAAATCTTAACGATAAAGCATAGTTTGCATTAAGTAAATGATGAATGCAATTAATTTTGCTGTTTGTCTCATCACAGGGGAAGCCATTGGAGTGGATTTCCCCGTGAAAGTTCCTTACAGAAAGATCACATTCAACCCTGGCTGCGTGGTCATCGACGGCATGCCCCCCGGGGTGGTGTTCAAAGCCCCTGGCTACCTGGAAATCAGCTCCCTGAGGAGGATCTTGGATGCTGCAGAATTTATCAAATTCACAGTCATTAGGTAAGTGAGAGTTGCCCTCTCGGTCATGAGAACGCATCTGCAGACAGTAACTTGCCTGCAGTAGATGAGGGCGGGATAGGGACTTTTACCCCCAGAAGGTGGGCGATGGGTCCCTGCAGTCAACTGCTGTGCCCTGCTGCCTCTCAACTCATTTTATCATATTCTGCTTCTGTGAGCTGTGTGTCCCTGTCCCTGTTTCTTTTGTTACTGTTATTTTTAATCCTCATCCAAGGATATATTTTCCATTGGTCTTTAGAGAGAATGGAAGGAGGAAGGAAGGAAGAGACAGAGAGAGAAACATTGATATAAGAGAGACACATTGTTGGGTTGCCTCCTGCACGCACCCCGAGCAGGGGCCGGGCATCAAACCTGCAACCCCAGTACATGCCCTTGACCGGGAATGGAACCCACAACCCTTTGGTACTCGGCCAGGGCCCTGTTCCTGTTTCTTGGTGATCATGGGCAGCTGTCTCAGTTTTATATCTCACTGCAGTAGCATAGAGCTGACACTCACAAAAGTTTGTCAAATAGAACTAAATAGACAGGAGAGAAAAAATGAACATTGTTGCATTCACCAATATCTCTTTCTCTTCAGACCACTTCCAGGCCTCGAGTTTAACAATGGTGAGTATTCGGGAGATGATATCATTCCAGTAGCCGCTGTGAAGCGGAAAGTGTCTTGGTGGGAACTGACCACGGGGTCCTTGCTTCTTGAACCTTAGCGCAAAGCATGCTGCTCTTTATACGCATTTTCTTTTTCCTGCTTGTTGCAAAGTCTCTTAATTCTGTTCCTTGAATTTTCTTAGCCAGGCTTTTTTTTTTTTTTTAATCCTCACACGAGGATATTTTTCCACTGATTTTTAGAGAGAGTGGAAGAGAAAGGGAAAAAGAGAGAAACATTGATGTGAGAGAAACACATCTATTGGTTGCCTCCTGCCTGAGCCCTGACCAGGGCCCAGGCCAAGGAGGAGCCTGCAACTGAGGTATGTGCCCTTGACCAGAATCGAACCCGAGACCCTTCAGCCTGCAGGCCGACACTCTATCCACTGAGCCAAACCAGCCAGGGCCTTAGGCATTTTTTTCTCACACATGAGTTTGATGGACCTTGCTGCACAGCAGACTGTGTGTGATACGTGAGCCCTTTATGGTTGGGGCTCATATCATAATACAGTGGTGCCTTGACTTACGAGTGTCCCGACTAACGAGTTTTTCAAGATACGAGCCGTCTCTCGGCCAATTTTTTGCTTTGAGTTGCGAGCTAAAATTCGGGTTACGAGCCAGCTTCAGATACCCCACCGCTAGTTGGCGCAGCGAACGTCACAGTGAACGCCACAACATCAGCCCAGCATCACGTGTCTCACTCGTTCACTTTAAGCGGTTAGCTCTTAGTTGAAGCGTCAGTGTTGTGCTCGCATTTGTGCTTGCAGTTATTTTGCAAAACTTCGGTTTTTCAACCATGGATCTGAAGAAAGTAAGTGCGAAAGACAGTGCTGAGAGGAAGAAGCGGATGATGTGCATTGAATTAAAGAAAGAAATTATCGCAAAACATGACCAAGGTGTGCGTGTAATCGACTTGGCGAAGCAGTACGAGCGCAGCACTTCTACGATCTGCACCATACTGAAGCAGAAGGAGTCGATACAGGCTACAACTCCAGCCAAGGGCATTAAAATAATTTCTAAACAGCGGACATCTACCCATGAAAATATGGAGAAGCTGCTAATGGTGTGGTTAACGGAGAAGCAGCTCGCAGGAGAGACCGTGACGAAGGCTGTAATCTGCGAGAAGGCACGAGCTATTTACGCTGATTTGCTGCAGCAGACCCCAGGCACTTCAATGGACGAGGCGTCGGGCGAGCCGTTTAAAGCCAGTCGGGGCTGGTTCGAAAATTTTAAAAAGAGGACCGGCATTCACTCCGTTGTCAGACATGGTGAGGCAGCGAGCGCGGATATAAAGGCAGGTGAGGATCACCTCAAAACGTTTGCTGAAATTATAGCAGCAGAAGGATACATCCCCCAGCAAGTCTTCAACTGTGACGAGACAGGACTCTTCTGGAAGAGGATGCCAAGGAGAACTTATATAACGGCAGAAGAGAAGAGGCTGCCAGGCCACCAACCCATGAAGGATAGGCTAACCCTCGCACTGTGTGCCAATGCAAGCGGCGACTGCAAGATTAAGCCGCTGCTTGTTTATCATTCGGAAAACCCCAGAGCCTTTAAGTCACATAAGATTCTGAAAGAAAAACTGCAGGTCATGTGGAGGGCAAACCCGAGGGCGTGGGTCACCAGGCAGATCTTTGTGGAGTGGGTGAATTTGGTCTTTGGTCCTGGCGTTAAGAAATATCTCCAGGAAAATAACCTACCCCTGCAAGCTCTTCTTGTCCTGGACAATGCACCTGCCCACCCACCTAACCTTGAAGATGACATCCTCGAAGAGTTCAAGTTTATAAAGGTGCTCTACCTTCCACCTAACATCACCCCTATCCTGCAGCCAATGGAACAGCAGGTGGTTTCTAATTTCAAGAAGCTCTTCACCAAGCACCTGTTCCGCCACTGCTTTGAGGTGACGGAGAGCACAAACCTCACCCTTCGAGAGTTCTGGAAGGACCACTATAACATCGTGACATGCCTCAGAATTATCGATATGGCCTGGCAGGGTGTTACAAAGAGGACCTTGACTTGTGCGTGGAGGAAGCTGTGGCCTGAGGTAGTGTCTGAAACGGATTTCGAAAGACTCGAACCCGAAGCGGCAGTGGTGGAGGAGATTGTATCCCTCGGCAAGTCCATGGGCCTGGACGTGGATGAAGGTGACATCAACGAGCTCATGGAGGAGCACTCCGAGGAACTGACGACACAGGAGCTAAAGGAGCTACTGACGCAGCAGCACACGGAGGTTTTGCAGGAAATAGATGACACGGAGGAGGAGGAGGAGGTTATCTCTGTAAGTGAGATAAAGGAGATGTTGGGAGTGTGGGAGAAACTTTCAGACTTTATTCAAAAGAAACACCTAGAAAAAATTGCAACTGGGCGTGCGATGGAGCTATTTAATGACACTTGCCTAACTCATTTCAGAAATATTCTGAAAGGGAGGATGAAACAGATCTCATTGGACAGATTTTTATCGAAAACTGTAGATGAAAGAGATGAAAGCGTGGCGAAAAGGGCAAAAATCAGCAAATAAGATTCAGTTATTCAATCATTCAGTTCAGCCTTTCTCCTCCAACTCCATCAGCATCTTTAAGTTGTTTGATCTCCAAGGTAAATGCTGTACATTAAACTTAATAAAACAAGTTTATTGCACTACATTCTATTGTTCAGTATTGTGTTTTTATACAATATTCGTTATTTTTAAATACATTTTTCTTATTTAAAAACATTTATCAAAACAATTGCGGTGTTTTTTGGGTGTCCGGAACGGATTAATGGCATTTCAATTCATTGTAATGGTGAAAATTGATTTGACATACGAGTAATTTGAGTTACGAGCTCCGTCACGGAACAAATTAAACTCGTAAGTCAAGGCACCACTGTACTGAACTAGTCCATCTCAGTTGGTAGACAGTGATTCCTGGCCACCCCAGCCCCACTCCCTGGGGCCCCTACCCCCCAACTCCCACAGTTCAGAACTAAAAGTGGTACCACCTGGCACAGCAGTGCTCCCAGAACCCTCCAAGCCCCCCTACCAGTGCTGAAAGTGACATCTGTTCTGACTGAGCAATGCCCCAGGCACTCTGCTGGTTAAATATTTTTAATGTCTCCCCTAGAGTCTTACAAGCAAGCTACTATCCTACAGGGTGAGTGAGGCAGAAGGTGTAGAGATGTTCTCAAGAGCTTGAATCCCTAGGGAACCTCCTCACTTAAAGTATTCTTTTGAAGTGCTCAATTATTAGTCCTAAACTCATCTGGTTGCTAAATGATTTTTACATTTGTAATAGCTGTATCGAGGCACAATTCACATGCCAGAAAATTCACTCGTGGAGAGTGTACACCATTCAGTGATTGGTTTTTAGTAAATACTGTAAAGGGAGTTGTGCAGCTATCACCACAGACTGATAGAACATTTCCATGGCCCCCCAGACATTCCTCCTACCGATTTCCAGTCATTTCCCGTTCCCACCCCCAGGCCCAGGCATACCAACCACTAAATTGACTTTCTGTCTACATATACGTATTAATTTGATGTAAAGCTCAAGCATTTAATTTGCTATGAAAGCCTACCAAAAGTGAGTTTTCATGTCTGTGTTCTTTCGAAGCAAAGCGTACCTGCATCACGGCCAGGCTCTCTCAGTTTAACACACGTTCAGTTCTGTGCGGTCCTCTGGCCATCACCTGTGTCTTCCGTGGTGCTCAGCAGGCGACTCACACACCTTCTGTGTTTGTTCCCTTCTCTGGCTATAAAGTTCTCTTGAGAATCAAAAGAAAAAATATGTTCAGTGCAAATGTACTTTCGCACCATTCCTCTGTAGACCAGATGTGGCAAACAGAGCTGCTTGCTGAACTTGACCAGGATGTCTTTTGTTTGGCTCATATACTGGTACCTTTTAAAAAGGTAATCTGGCCACTATTAAAAAGCCTGGGACTTTTTCCTGAAAACCAATTTCCAGGTTTTCTTTAGAAATCTGCCAGTCTGGCCTCAGAGGCCCATTTCCCTCTGGCAGCCCTTTGCTGGGGCTGAGTGTCCACCGATCCTGGCTGCAGGGGCGGGTTACTCTCCAGTTAACCACACCCCCTACCCACTTTCTCTCTTCCGCTTATCATCATGCTTTTGCTGCTGCTTTTCTAATAGCAGAGTTAAAAGAAAAGTGAACTATTTCTTTATTTCTTTATTCTCTATGTCTTTATCAAAAGTGGGAAAAAGAAAGATAGACCTTGAGGGCCGTGTATTTCAAGAAAAGTGGGAGAGAGCGTATTTCTTCGTGGAAGTGCAGAATATTCCTACGTGCTTAATATGCAAACAGAGCATGTCTGTGTCCAAAGAATACAACCTCCGACGCCATTATCAGACCAACCACAGTAAGCACTATGACCAATACACTGAGAAGTTGCGCGATGAGAAGCTTCATGAGTTAAAAAAAGGCCTCAGAAAGTACCTCTTAGGGTCATCAGAAACTGTGTGTCCTGAGCAAAAAGAATTGTTTGCAAATGCGAGTCCCAACGACAACGCTGCCACGCAGGCTGCAGAAGATGTGACTGGGAACTTATGGGAGAAGTTACGTGAAAAAATCAGATCATTTGTGGCCTACTCGATTGCGATCGATGAGATCACAGACATTAATAACATCACTCAGTTGGCCATATTCATCCGTGGTGTCGATGAGAATTTTGATGTGTCGGAAGAACTTTTGGATACAGTGCCCATGACAGGTACAAAATCTGGAAATGAAGTATTTTTGCGTGTTGAGAAAAGTCTTAAGAAGTTTAATATCGACTGGTCGAAATTAGTGAGCGTGGCCTCCACGGGCACCCCTGCCATGGTTGATGCGAACAATGGGCTGGTGACAAAGCTGAAGTCCAAGGTGGCCACGGTTTGCAAGGGCTCGGACCTGAAGTCCGTTTGCTGCATTATTCACCCGGAATCGCTCTGCGCTCAGCGGTTAAAGATGGACCACGTCATGAACGTGGTAGTGAACTCCGTGAACTGGATATGCTCCCGGGGCCTGAACCACAGCGAGTTCACAACTTTGCTCTATGAACTGGACTGCCAGTATGGCAGCCTCCTCTACTACACGGAGATTAAATGGCTCAGTCGTGGGCTGGTACTGAAGAGGTTTTTTGAATCGTTGGAAGAAATTGATTCCTTCATGTCATCCAGAGGGAAGCCCCTGCCTCAGCTGAGCTCTCAAGACTGGGTCAGAGACTTGGCCTTCTTGGTCGACATGACAATGCATCTGAACACTTTGAGCCTCTCTCTCCAAGGCCATTCACAAATCGTTACGCAAATGTACGACTTGATTCGGGCGTTTCTGGCAAAACTGTGCCTTTGGGAAACTCATTTGGCAAGGAATAATCTGGCCCACTTTCCCACCCTGAAATCAGTTTCCAGAAATGAAAGTGACAGCCTGAACTACATTCCCAAAATTGTGGAGTTAAAGACCGAATTCCAGAAAAGATTGTCCGACTTCAAACTCTACGAGAGCGAACTGACCCTGTTCAGCTCCCCTTTCTCCGTGAAGGTCGAGAGCATCCACGAGGCCCTGCAGATGGAGGTGATTGAGCTGCAGTGCAACATGGTGCTGAAAACCAAGTACGACAAGGTGGGGGTCCCCGAGTTCTACAAGCACCTCTGGAGCAGCTACCCGAGGTATAAGAGCCACTGTGCAAAGATTCTCTCCATGTTCGGGAGCACTTACATTTGTGAGCAGCTGTTTTCCATTATGAAACTGAGCAAAACGAAATACTGCTCGGAGTTGAAGGACTCCCAGTGGGACTCCGTCCTCCACATCTCGACATGAAGAGCATGCTCCCGGCAATGCCCCGTGGGCTGTAAGACTAGAGTCCTCTAGACCAGTGGTCGGCAGACTGCGGCTCGCGAGCCACATGCGGCTCTTTGGCCCCTTGAGTGTGGCTCTTCCACAAAATACCACGTGCGGGTGCACATGTACAGTGCGATTGAAACTTCGTGGCCCATGCGCAGAAGTCGGTATTTTGTGGAAGAGCCACACTCAAGGGGCCAAAGAGCTGCATGTGGCTCGCGAGCCGCAGTTTGCCGACCACGGCTCTAGACCCAAGGGATTTTGAGATGGGGAAATGAGTTACTAAATGTTTCTGTTTTTTTCACTATGACTCACCAATTTGATTTGCAGTCTCATACCTGTTTTTATGACATTTTTGGCTTCACTATAGTCCAGTAAAAATCGAGAAAGTTTTCTTGTATTTCTAGTTGACTTTTCTTACGCCTGGCCCTTGTCACTCATTCACATGGTACTTGCTTGACCCCTGTAGGCATTGGAGCTGGCATCTCCAGGTTTAAATCAGTCAGCAGAGACCAGAGGGAGAGAGACAGATGTGTGTGTTCATTGAGGGGCATGTATGCACACACATTTATCACACACACACACACACACATCCCTTTTGAGTGGTGTCCCTTGTGACCTAACATGATTCCAAGTTTAAGCAAAGTTGGTTGGAGATGTAGTATTACTGTGTTATCAGCCTCTGCCTCCACATGAACCCAGAAAGTGAGGGTTTAAAATGGAAAACCCCAAAACAAATAACATTTGCCTTGAAAAGGCAAAAAAAAAAAAAATTGAGGTTTGGAGGTTCTCTTTTTTCAACGTTATTTTGTGTGCTGCGCCAGCACAACCAAGGGTGACCCTGAGTGGGGGCAGTGAAGGATTTAGAAAAGACAGACAAGAGAATAAAGCTGGGTCTGAGTGGGACGCTGCCCTCTCTGATGGAGAGAGCAACACGGACTACAAGCCCTGTCTTTATTTTATAGCCAGATTCCACAAGGTAAAGTAAGGGCGTGGTCAAGATGTTTACAACATTCTCCTGGGTTTTGATCCTACTCAACTACCTGCAGCTGAACTCTATCAAGCCCACGTCACTCAGACACGTGGGGCCATGTGTTCAGACCATAGGTTCAAGTTTACAACTATAGCTGTTGGCTATAATTGTGCTGGGAGGGCCCTGTTGGCTGTAATTGTGCTGGGAGGGACTTGTACGTGGCCATGAGAGGACTGTGCCCTCTCATTAGTCTGAGGCTTGAACCTGTCCAAACACTGTAGCTGCTCTCCATAATTTTGAAATAATTCAAATTTATAGAAAAGTTGCAGAAATGAAAATAGTATGAAGAACATTTATATGCCTTTTAGCCAGATTTTCATATTGCAACATTTTACCCCATGTTTTATTATTTGTTTGCTTTCTCTCCATCTCTCTCTTTCATGTGTGAACATTATCTATAAGTGTATAAATGAATGAGTATATAACATGTATGTAAAGATATATGCATAATTTCTTTCTGAACTATTTGAGGGCAAGTTGTACACATCATTTACCCCTACATACTTTATGGAGTATTTTCTAAGAGTAGGGATATTCTCTTAACATTACCAGGCTTTAGTTACCAACTCCCGTTAACCGAACATTGATGCAATACTTTCACCCAATTTACCATTCATACTCCAATTTTGTCAGTTGACCCAAGATGTCCTCATTTTTTTTAAAGAGTAATGTGTGTGTTTTTTGTTGTTGTTTCTTTAACATATTTTTATTGATTTCAGAGAGGAAGGGAGAGGGAGAGAGAGATAGAAACATCAATAATGAGAGAGAATCATTGACCGACTACCTTCTGCACGCCCCCCACCGGGGATCAAGCCCACAACCCGGCACATGACCTGGACTGGAATCGAACCTGGGACCCTTCAGTTCGCAGGCCGACGCTCTATCCACTGAGCCAAACCAGCTAGGCCAAGATGGCCTCTTTTATAGCATATTTCCCCTGGAGGGTTGTCATTTGAGAGCATATATATATATACCTGTGTTCTTAGTCTCTGTTCATCATTGGAATTAGGGACCCAAAACTGTGAATACTTTCCAGGTTGGAGGACTTAATCTGACTAGAATGCAAAAAGGCCGAGGATCCTGCCCTGGTGCCCCCCTCAGGAAGCAATGGAGAGAAGGCTTCAATACGAGTGAAGGGAGGCTGCAGGAGGGGGAGACCAGCCTCCAGGTGGTGGCCTGCTCAAGGCACCCAGCCCGCTGGAGCCTGATGCTTGTCCTCAGACACCAGGGAAATGACCCAGCCCGGCAGCTCCTGTCCCTGGAAGGTTGGCTGCAGGCACAGCTGGTTCCCGCTAGCTCAGAGGCTCACTTCCTGGGGAAGAGGTCCAGGATGGACTGGTTTACAGAGGGGTGGGGGACCAGCTCCTGGTGCACCTGAGCAGGTGTGGACCCCGGATATCAGAGCTGGGGCCCTGCATCAACCAGGCTTGCCTGAGACCTAACTGATAGTGTTCACAGACTATCTGAGATTTGGGATCTTGGGTGGTCTTCAAACAACGCAAGATGGCCGGCAGGAAAAGCTCAGCCTCCTCGATTTATAGACAGGCAGCTGAGGCCCCGAGTGGGTGAGTGGCCTGCCCAGGCCACACTTCCAGTAGAGGAGTCTTCAGGATTCAAACCCAGGTCCGTGAGACTCCAAAGTCCACGGGGTTGTTGTTTGTTTGTTTTTCCTTTTATAAGTGGCCACCGTGCCTGTCCTGGTGTGCAGCCTCAGCTCATGTGTGTGCTTGTGTGTGGCTCCCTGGGGCTAGCCCATTGGTGACAGGAAGGGACAGCAGGGTTCAGCCTGCCTTCTGTTGACTGGACCATTCATGGGGTGCTCTGAATCAACTCCTGAGGCCCCTGGACTCCGCAGTGTGTGTGGGGACCAGGGTGGCTTGACCACCCGTCACTCACGTGCTGGGGAAATGACTGAAGGAGTGGGCTGGTTTCAGCAGTCCTGGTGAGGCGGTGTCTATAGATGGGAACACTTTGGAGTGCTGTGGTCACAGAGAGAGAGGGAAGGGCCCAGCACAGGAGCTGGGGCCTGGAACTGGTGGGTGCCTGTGAGTTCTCGGGGTGAAGGAGCCCTGTATTCCCATCCAGGGTGGGCAGAGGAAAGAGTTGCTTACTCCTCCAACCCAGGAAACGGAAGGGGGGGCTGCGGGGAGGGGGGCTCTGGAAGTTGTCCCACAGCACACTCCCTCCTCTGAGCATCCCTCAACCACGGCACCGCCCACCAGGACTGACGCACAGATCATGAGCTCTGCAGAGTCCCGTGGGGCCTTGGAATCAGCAAAAGGAAAGCCTGGCTCCACCTCCCACCTCTGCCACCTACTTGCCCAATTACCGTAAACAAATCACCCACATTTTCTGAGCCTTGGTTTCCTCACCGATAAGTACCTACCTGGCGGAGTTGTTCTCAGAACTAGACGCAGTGTGAAGAGCTCGGCACTATGCTTGGACTCAAGAAGACTGGCTGCACAGACAGTGCGGGCTAGCTCAGACCTGGCGCCTACCTCACGCCCCACTGGCAACTTTAGCTTTCCTGTGATGGCAGAGACCTGCGGGGTTGCCCTCCTGATCGGGCACACCCACCACCGGGTCCTCCACACGGCAGGTGGCTGTGGGGCCAGCACAACACCAACTTGAGGGAACCAGAAATACAGGAAAATGTGGGGGAAAGGACTTTACCTTGAAAAAGAAAGAAAGAAACTGCTCTGGCTGATGTTGCTCAGTGGTTACAGCATCGCCCTCAAACCAAAGGGTCATGGATTTGATTCCCGGTCAAAGGCACGTACCTGGGTTGCAGGTTTGATCCCTGCCCAGGTCGGAGCGCATGCAAGAGATAACCAATCGATGTTTCTCTCTCTCTCTCTCTGCTCTTGCTCTCAATCTTGCTCTCTCCCCCTTCCTCCCTCCCTTCCACCCTCTCTAAAAATCAATGGAAAAAATATTGTAGCCCTAACCGGTTTGGCTCAGTGGATAGAGCATCAGCCTGTGGACTGAAAGGTCCCAGGTTTGATTCCGGTCAAGGGCATGTGCCTTGGTTGCGGGCACATCCCCAGTAGGAGGTGTGCAGGAGGCAGCTGATCAATGTCTCTCTCTCATCAATGTTTCTAACTCTCTATCCCTCTCCCTTCCTCTCTGTAAAAAATCAATAAAATATATTTTAAAAAATATTGTAGGGTGAGGATTAAGAAAAAGAAAGAGAAAAGAAAGGAAAAAAATGAAACTAAAAATTATGAAAATAAATATTTTGTCTTATACTGTATTTAATTTTTTTAAGTTATAATTGCACTGAACAACCTAAAAGGTTGGGGCGCCTGTGGTTAATCATTCCACAGCCTTGTATGACTTTTTCAGCAAACAAGGGTCTGCAAAAAGCAAACGGAGTTAAGGACCCGGTGGTTTTCTCAAGGCCTCTCTCCATCGTTTCATAGTCAATTATTCTCTTTTGAAGCACCTATCCCCTTGCTAATTTTCTCTGATCGCTAAGGGTGGCAGCCTTGTCTAACCTCAGGGAGCCGCTCCCCCACAGGTGCAGCTCTTCATGCTACCCATGGCCTTCATGAAAAACTCGGACAGGGCTGTGACCTCCGCTGGGGGGTTGTGGGGGAAGTTGTTGACGCCGAGGTCCGGTTGCATACTGCCCTGGCCTTGGCCCACATCTGCAAGATTTGCAGCTCCAATGTGCACCTTAGAGTCTTCGCATTGTGGGAAAGACCCACAGCAAAGCCTTTGAGGCCGTGGGCTAGCGACAATGCTGGGGTAAGTGGCGGGGAGATGTTCATCTGAGTATTTGCTAACTGAGCAGGTGCCCCCTCCCTCTACCTAAAGTGCAAATGTTTTGTCAACTAAGGCGCACACACGAAGTCACTCACTGCCCTGACTCCCCTCCCTGCGAACTGTGCCCAGCCCTTCTTCGGGGCTGATCTGTGGTGGAGCCAGAGTTCAGGCAAACGGCTGACCAAACAAACGGCCAGCGGTAGCCACGAGTTCCCTTTGCATTTGGCCTTGTGCAAACCTGATCTTGGCCAAGGCCGGGGCAGTATGCAACCGGACCTCGGCTTCTGCAACTTCCCCGCACCGCCCCCCCCCCCCCCCCGCCCCAGCAGAGGTCACAGCCCTGTCCGATTTCCAGCCCAGCACCCCCTCGAGTCTCTGCGAAGCCACTGTCCACTCTAAGCAACATTTATTGAGGGTGGCGGAGAGCGAGGTGGGGCGGGGCCCGGAGTGCCTTAGGTAACCAGACCTCAGGCTCTCATCACATATAGACAGGGATCCCGGCGGAGGGCACAGAGCGCCATCGAGGGTAGTGCCCGGCCTCAGACAGGGGACGCCAGCTTCCGCTTCGTGCTCTCGCTGCAGCGGTGCAGGATGAGGTCTGCGCTGGGCCGCGGGGGCACCGCCGGCTGCGGCTTCGCGCGGTCGGTCTCCTCGACTGGCAGAGGGCACGGCCGGGTAAGAGGCCCCGCCCCCGGTCCCGGCCCCGCCCCTGGCCCCGCCCCGGCCTTGCCCCCAGGCCCCGCCTCCGCGCATCCTCCCGCCCCGGCGTCGGGGGCGCTCACCCAGCGGGCTCCCTGCGCTCTGCGGCCCGGGCCGCGCCTGGCGGCGGCGCTGCTGCTGGAAGCGGACACTGTTGCGCCGATAGGTGTCCTGGCTGACGCGCTTTCGCGATCGCTGGTGGATGCTCTGTGCATTGCGGATGGACGACCTGGGCCCGGCGGGACGGGACCGTAGGTCATCGCCCCGCCCCGGCGTCCCCGCCGCCCGGCATCGGCCGCGTCCCTGCCGCGGGGACTCGCCTGGCCCCCCGGGGGTCAAACGACTGGCCCGAGGAAGTGGGAGGCGGGAGGGGCAGGCGGGGAAAGGGAGGTCCGGCGCGGACCCTTGCGGGGCCTCAGAGCCCAGGTCCATTTCCCACGCCCCTCACCAGCCTTCAGCCGGCCCTCTCCCCAGGAAGCCCCCCGGACTGCCACCGCCATCACGGACCATCCCCAGAGACTCTAGACGTAATGCCTTTACCCCACCGCACACCCTGCTCTCCTACGCCCCGGTGAGGGTGCTGCCTTCCCCGCCAGGCTCGGAACCCTGCCCTGTGTCCCCTGCCCCAGTCCTGCCAAGCCAAGGCCCACAGAGGGAACCCGTGGTGCACCCTCCTGAGCCCCGCCCGGCGCCCCCAGCCCACAGGACTCACCGGCGGGGCGGCGCCCCTCGGCTCTTGATCTGGCGCTGGGCCTGAACTACGTCCTGCCCCGCCTTCTGCAGGTAAATGGCCGGGAAGTGGCCTGTGGCGTCTTCTTTCCTGCAGCAGAGACGGAAGTCCAGTCAGTGGGAAGATCGGGGCTCCCTCTACACGGCTGGGTTCAAGGCAGCTGGGAGTGGCAAATACCCGCTGGCCAGCACCAGACCCTGCCCCTCGGGGCCTCGGTTTCCTCATCTGTGCAGCACAGGCCCTCCGGGCTGAGACGTTGGGAGGAGGAGAAAATTAGCAGGTCTGGATCTTTCCGGGGACACGTGTTTGCTATCAAACATCTGCAGTGTTGCATACGTCGGTTTTTCTTTTCTGGAGGTTGCCTGTGTGTACTAAGTAACTCCACTCATCACATTCTCCTATGCTTTCTTCCAAAAGCTTTTGAGTTTAGGGTTTTTGAACTCTGTAAAACCCGTGATCCATCCCAAATGTGTATGGTGTGAGGTAGGGTTCTAGGTTTGTTTGTTTGTTTGTTTCCATATGGATAGCCAGTTGTTCCAGCACCGTTTGTTGGCTAGATCCCCCCCCCCATTCTATTATATTTAGGATGGGGGAGGGGGAAACTTTACATAATACAGACTTCACTCAGTAAAACTGATTTTTCTTGGACGGCGGAAGAATCACAAGCAGATTCTCGGGGGTGTGTGATATGGGGTTAACTAGTGTGGATCTAAAAGGGTGGGAAACCCTGTCTTGGGTGGGTGGAGGTGGAAGAAGATATAGATTGGATAAATGGTGATGGGGAAAAAATAAAAATAATAAAATCAAGAAAAAAGAAAAGAAAGAAACCCTGTCTCAAAGCCTCCAGCCCAGGACCATGCTGAAGATGGGTGTTGTGGCCACAGGTTCGCTGAGTCATGGGCTGGCCCTGTGACCCGAGGCCGTGAAAGCATGTCAAGGACCTGGGGAGGCCCAGTGGCTCCAGGGAGAAGTCTCTGCTTTCCCTAGAACTGGGTCAGGGGAGAGGGCTGGGGGGGGGGGGGTACAGAGGGAGGACCCTGAACCCCAGAGACGAGGACACTGAACCCCAGAGACAAGTAGGGTGGGACCATTATTCATCGGCTCCCATTATGGACACTGAGCCCAGAGAGGCGCAGTCGCTTACCCAGGGTCACACAGCTATGTCAACCCATGTCCACCCTGAGCCCAAACAGACCCTGCCCCAGGCCAGGGTTGGTGAAGTGGGAGGAGGGGGTGCTCTCCTACCTGATGACCCACCAGCCATCCAGGAGCTTATGAATGACCTCGATGGTTTCGCCCTCCTGGAGGGATATCTCATCTTCCTGTACAGCAGTGTAGGCTTTGATGGTGACGTAGGGCTCCCCTGGTCCACAGGGGGTGAGGGGGGAGCATAGTGTGAGGATCTGCCCTGCACAGGACTCGTCACCCCTCCTCTCCTCTCTGGGCCTGGGGCTTCCTCCAGCTGGTCCTTCTTGGTCTCCTGCAGGCTCCTCCCAGCCCCTATGGGGACATCCTGGAGTTCTGCCCTCTCTACCCTCTCCAGCGGTTCTCAACCTGTGGGTTGTGACCCCTTTGGGGGTCGAACGACCCTTTCACAGGGGTCTCCTAAATACATCCTGCATATCAGATATTTACATTACAATTCACAACAGTAGCAAAATTACAGTTAGGAAGGAGCAACAAAAATAATTTTATGGTTGGGGGTCACCACAACATGAGGAACTGTATTAAAGGGTCGCGGCATTAGGAAGGTTGAGAACCACTGCTCTAGACCCACCATCCATACCAGGGGCCAGGAGCTCCCACGATTTCAGAGCCCTGGTCAGGCACGGAGGCAGAGTGGATCTGCCGGAAGTGCAGACTGCAGCGCCACCCACAGGGCACCTGAGCCACTCAACTCCGGCCAGCTGTAGGCATGTGGGGCTGCAGGCCCCGCATACACACCTTTTCCAGTTTTAAAGAGGAAGCATAAATCCACATAAAATTATGAAATCTCTCCACTTTAACATACGGGTAACCAATTCTAACTGTTGACAACCTCCACAAGACTCCAAACAGCCCAGGAGCTGCCAGTTTTCCCTTCAGTCAGCATGATACCCCCTCCTCCAGGCAGCCCTCTTTCCTGAGCCTCAGGTCTGCTCACCATTCAGCTTCCCACTGGACCTGGCCCTGGCCAACTGCCACCCAGGATCCCAGGCTGACCTCATCACCCCCCACCTCTATTCCTCCACCTGGTTCCCTGCCCTGCCCACTGCCTACCACAGCCCCCAAGCCAAACTGTGGGGTCTCAGCCCTGACTCCCCCTCTGCCCAGCCCCCATTATATCCAACCCCAAAGGAGTCACTTCTGGCTTCTCAATATGCCCCTGCCCCTCCCCCGCTTCCTCCCACACCCTATGGCCATGGTGGACAGGGGGCACCTGCGTAGTTGGGCTCTGGGTCCTCTGCCTCATCAGGACTGTCCAGGGGCTCCAAGTAGGAGGCTGGGACCCAGCCTCGCTTCGTCTTCATTTGGCAGAACCACCAGCCTGTGCCCGGGTGTGAGGCAATAAGTCAGGTTGGGCCTGGCAGCCTCCCTCAGCCATCTGGGTGGTGAGGACAGTTGGACAGGCACACAAACATCCAACACTCAGATTCAGAAATGTCACCTTCGCCACACCCCACACCAAAATCACCCCCACCCCCACACACGGGGTCACAGGATCACAGCGTGGGACCCACTTAACACACACACGATGAGGAGTTGGCCTGCCCCCCGGGAATTGACCCTCAGAGATGCACAGTGAAGCCTGCAATATGTGCAGATGCTACGGCCGCCCCAGGGTGCACGCTCAGAGAGAGGGTGACCTGCAGCGTGGGGGGGACAGTCAGGGCCCCAGGGCCAGGCAGGGAGGAGGCCCGAGGCTGCCTGGAGGACAGAGCCTTGGCGGGGGCGGGGGCAGGGGGGGGGGGCTTGTGGCCACAGGCCCAAGCAGCGGGGGAGGGAGGTCCGGGCAGGGCAGGCAGGAGGCTGACCGCTCTCGCCCTTCTCCACGACGTCCACCACGTCGCCCGTGGCCAGAGCCATCTCGGTGCCCGAGCTCTTCTCGTAGTCAGCAATGGCCCGGTATGTCTGCAGGATGATGGGGCCGGTGATGTCTGGGCAGAGGGAGGACAGGGTGAGTGATGCTGTGGGGTGAGCTGCCCCTCCTGGCTCTCCCTGTGGTCCCCACTGTCCTATCCCCACCCAGCTCCAGGCATCCACAGGTGGCTGCGCCCTGCAGGCGGGAAAGCAGCAGAGATGAGCTTTGCGGCCCTGCATTTAGTGAGCGCCTAGTGTGTTCCAGACACTGGTCACACTACACACGTTCCCTTTCTCATTTGATGAGGTTAGCAAGCAGTCCTCCTCAACTGTAACTGCACACAAATCGCCCAGGGATCGTGCTGAAATGAGTTTCTGATTCCATAGGTCTGTGGTGAGACCAGAGAGTGCATTTTCAACCAGTCCCAGGGGCTGCTCCTGCTGCTGCCCTTATGGGCTGAATTGTGCGCCCCCATATAATGAAGCCCTAACCCCCAGTACTCTAGGGTCAGAGTGTATGTGGAGATAGAGCCTGTAAGGAGGTGATTAAGGTTAAATGAGGTCACCAGGCGGGGCCTGACCCAATAGGACTGGTGTCCTTATAAAAAGAGGAAGGGACGCCAGGGCTGTATGTGCACAAAGGAAAGGCCATGTGAGGACATGGCAAGGAGGCAGCCGTCTGCAAGGCCAGGAGAGAGGCCTCCGCAGAAACCAACCCTCACACCTTGACCTCAGACGTCCAGGTTCCAGAACTGTGAGAAGTAAATGCAAGCTGCCGGCCTGTGGTACTGTTATAGCAGCCAGAGCTGGAAAGGATACTCTGGGTCACCCCTGAAGGCCACCTTTGCCCTCAACCCTGTTCATTCATTCAGCCACAACCTCCCCCAGCATCTGTCCTGGGCTCTGCAGCCGCGGAGGCCGGGGAGGTACCTTTATTTGCAAGGAGCTCCCTTCGCTATCCAGGGAACCCCAAAGATCCCAGAGTGTAGCCACCGACACCCTCCACAACTGCTCTCGCTGCTCTTTCCCTGCGCACCCTGAGCCCGGCTCCCTGATCATGTCAACAGTGCCCGTAGGGTGACCTCCCCTGGCTGCCCCCGGCCCCTCACCGGCAGCGGCAGCGTTGGTCTTGCCATCTTTAGGCACCAGGTAGGTCTCCGGCTTTTTCACCCTGCAGCAGAGGAGGTCTGGGTTAGCCTCGGCTTCCCCGGGGAATGGGGATGTGGGGGATGGGGCCGCTGCAGAGAGAAGGCCGCGACTGGACTGGCAAGGAAAGGGCATTGGGGGTTACGGGGGTTGCTCCTCCAGCCTGAGGCGGGGACCCCAAGGTAAAGGCGCCAACCGTCAAAGGCTGAAAGGGCCTCCTCCCAGCTGCATACTGAGGCCCTGGCTCTGCTGTCAGCTCCCGGACCGGCAGCCAATGGGAAGGGCTCCTCCCCGCTGGCAGCAGGGGTGAGTTCAGGGGCCAGTAAGCACCGGTTGGTCTTCGGCAGCCCTGTCCTCCCTCCGGTCTCCCCCCACCCTCAGTGGCCGGAGAGGGACAGAGAGGGGGTCCTGCCAGCCTGTCCCCTGAGATCCCACTCAGCCTCAGGTGCTCCCTGTGGACAGGAGACCCCTGGGGCGGGGCTGCCAGAGAACCAGGTGACAAAAGGGAGCCAGGGGCCCGAGGCCTGTTCAGCAATTCACAGAGGCCACGCACCCCACATCCTCTCACACTTCACTCTGTAAGCCAGTGGTTCTCAGCCTTCTGGCCCTTTAAATCCAGTTCCTCATGTGGTGACCCAACCATAAATTATTTCCGTTGCTGCTTCATAACTGTAATGTTGCTACTGTGATGAATCGTCATGTAAATATCTGATATGCAGGACATATTTTCATTGTGACAAATTGAACATAATTAAAGCATAGTGATTAATCACAAAAACAATATGTAATTATATATGTGTTTTCCGATGGTCTTAGGCGACCCCTGTGAAAGGGCCGTTCGATCGCCAAAGGGGTCGCGACCCACAGGTTGAGAACCGCTGCTCTCCGTAGCACCTGGGACTACATTTGGCCCTCACTGCCCCATGACACATGGGTAAACTGTTTTCAAAAGGCTTTTGGACCCCCGCCCCCCAGTGCCTCCTGCAGCCTTGACGCTCAGCGGGGTCCAAGTGGAGACTTGGAAAGGATGCTGAGTGGCTGCAGGTCACACGAACCGGGTTGGAATTTTGCCTGCTTCTCTTTCTGGCTGTGTGACTTCGGGCAAGTCAGTGCCCCTCTCTGAGCTTCAGCCTCCTAACCTGTAACCTGGGGGAAGTCCCGCCCTGCTAGGGGGAGGGTTACCACCCCATTTCCTGTCCCCCCTGCCTCGGGACAGGACAGGAGGCCACTCACTGGCTGTCGGTGGGGAGCTTGAGGTCGTCGGGGCGCACCTTGAAGAAGTCGAGGAGTAGTGGGCAGCGGGAGATCTTGACCGGCAGGCCCATGAGTGCATTGCAGTACTCGGTGAGCGTGCCCTGGCGGTTCTCGGCTGCCCGCTGCCCGTCAAACCACTTCGGTGCTGACCGGATCAGGGAGGGGCACCAGAGAAACAGTGAGCACATTCTCGAGGTCCAGTCCAAGCAGGGGCAAGGGCAGAGGGGGCAGCTTGGAGGGCAGGTGAGGGGAGCCAGGACAGGCGGCCCCGCCCAGGTGACTCAGCGCCTCACCTGGCAGATGGGGGATGATCCTGTTCTCTCGGTTGATGTCCCCGGCCTCAATAGGGAACATTTCCTTTAAGGTTTTCTAGACAGAAAAGAAAACGAGAAGGAATATTTTTCATTGCAACACTGTAAAAGCACAACATTAGAAACGACCTAAATACCCTTCTAATCGCTCTGGCCACAAACTTCTGGTGACAACCTTGATTCCTCTTTTCCTCTCCCACCCCACAGCCAGCCACCAGCAGATCCTTTCGGTTCTACTGCAAACATCTATCCAGAATCTGACCCTTCTCACTACCCACACTGCCACCACCCTGGTCCGAGCCTCCACCAGCCCTGGATTTTATGTCCTTCTTCTGTCACTTTCCCCTTCTCCCCTTGAGGGATCCTCTTAAAACCCAAGGGATCCTCTCAATCCAGCATCCAGAGGCATCCTCTTAAAACCTAAGTTGGATCCTGTCCCTCCTCTGCTCAGAATGCTACCCGCCTCTCAGCTCCCTCAGAGTGGAAGCCAAAGGCCTCATGTTGGTCTACAAGGCCCTGCTAGACCTGGCCCTGCCCACCCCACTCACCCCTCTGCCATCACGCTCCCCCTGGTACACTGTGCTCCAGCCAACCTTGAACACTCCAGGCCCACTCCTGCCCCAGGGCCTTTGCACGTGCTATTCCCATTCTCACCCTACATACACTGAGTGGCCAGTTTATTACGACCAGCCAGATTATTATGACCACCCCATCAGTACTTCATTGACACTTCCAAAAATACTGCATATTGAAAACTTCCTAAGCAAATACTCTCAAGGTTTTGTTATTATTATTATTATTCTTTGCATAACTAATTCACTTCATTGTACTGATGGGGTGGTCATAATAATCTGGCCACTCAGTGTATATCAAGTATGTCCCTAAAGAATACTCTCTTGAGTTCGTGTGGAATGGGCACGGAGTTTCTGTGTGGGAAGATGAAGACATTTTGGAGATGGATGCTCATGATCAGCATATGACATTGTGAATATACTGAATGCCACTGAGCTGTACTTAAATGGTTAAAATTGTAAATTTATGTTATGCACATTTTACCACAATAAAAATAGATTAAGTAAAATGTTTCTTAAAGTTTAAGAAATTCCCCCTTAACTGTGGGCTGGTGAGGACAGACTCCGGGCGCCTCAGCTCCCAGGCAGCACCTGGGTCTCTCTCCTCCCCGAGAGTCAGAGCTGGGACTGGGTGTGCCGTCCCTCCCCGCCCCCTGCCCCCAGGCACTCACATGGAACTCATAGATCTCGGTGAACCGCCGGTAGACCAGCTTCTCGGACAGGTCCTGCCACTTCACCAGGAACATGTACACCTGGGGGTGGGAGGGCCTCGTTCAGCTTCCAAGGAGGCCTCGCCGTGCAGCCGGGCAGCCCCCACCCCCAAGGGAAGCCTGAAGGACTGGGGACAGAGCGCTCTGTGGGGCACCCTGACCATAGAAAAGGCACTGAATTCAGGGACCCCAGCGCTGCCACGCTCCAGCTTTAGGACCCAGGAAAGATGATCGCCTTTCTCCAATTCCTCACCTGTCATTGGAGATAAAAGCAGGACCTCACCATAGGGCTGGTATGAGAGAGTTTCAGGAGGTAAGATACAGAAAGCGCTGAGCTCAAACAGCACAAGAACCCAGTAAGGTATTGTATTGTTCCATGTACATAAAATGTCCAGAATAGACAAGTCCATAAAGACAGAAAGTAGATTAGTGGTTGCCAGGTATGGGGGAAGAATAGCCACTAGCAGGTATAGGCTTTTGGGGAGGGGGGTGATGGAAATCTTCTAAAATTGATTATTGCAATGATTGCGCAACTCGATGCACATACTAGTACTAAAAACCATTGTATGCTTTACATAGGTGCACTGTATAGCATGGAAATTATATCTCAGTCAAACCATTATTTAAAAAATAATTAAGCCTGGCTGCTGTGGCTCAGTGGTTGAGCGTCAACATATGAACCAGGAGGTCACAGTTTGATTCCCGGTCAGGACACGTGCCCGGGTTGCAGGTTCGATCCCCAGTGGGAGATGTGCAGGAGACATCCAATCAATGATTCTCTCTTATCATTGATGTTTCTATCTCTCCCTTCCTCTCTAAAATCAATTAAGGAAATATTTTTTTAATGGTGGAAATGGGCCCTGGGCGGTGTGCTAAGTGGTCAGAGCATTAGCTGGAGCACCGAAGGGTCACAGGTTCAATTACCGGTCAATTACTGAGGTGCAGACTTGATACGAGCCTGGTCTGGTTGGAGCACATGTGAGAGGCAACCAATTGATGTGTTTCTCTCACATCAATGTTTCTCTCTCTCTTCCTCCCACTCTTCCACTCTCTCTAAAAATCAATGGAAAAAAATGTCCTCAGTGAGGATTAACAACAAAAAGGTGAAACGGTAAATTTTATTATATATATTTTTAATCACAATAACTTAAAAAAACAGCAATGTGGTACTGTGAACAATAAAAATGGTACAAAATAGAAAATCTAGAAATAGATCAAGTACATATGGAAATTTAGGATATGAAAAAAGTGGCAATTCCAATCAGATGTAAAGGTGGATTTTTATAAAATGGGTGTTGGGACAACTGACACACCTTTTAGGAAAAGGGAAAATTGGATTTGTTTTTCACACCACACAGCAGAAATAAACTCCAAGTGGATCAGAGTCATAAATGTAAAAATTGAAACCATGTGAGTGCAATGAAACCGGGCCCCCTTCACTGAAACCAGGTGGCGCCTGAGGGACCTCAGACCGAAACCAGACCATAATAGTTTTTCTCTCTCTGTTTATTTTTAGTGTTTTTCAGCAGATTAACACCAGGCCTCCTCACAGTCCTCCAGGGACCACCAGACTTGGCTGGCCCCAGAGGCGGAGCAGGCGCAGTTAGCTAGCAGTCAGATGACCCTCGGCAGGCCTGGAGAGCACGGCAGAACCAAGTCCTCGGAACTCAAGTAACAGCACCCTTGTTGGCCAACTGACTTTTTTTTTTTTTTAATCTATATTCTTATTGATTTCAGAGAGAAAGGGAGAGGGAGAAAGAGAGAGATAGACACATCAATGATGAGAGAATCACTGATCAGTTGCCTCCTGCACGCCCTACACTGGGGATCAAGTCTGCAGCCCAGGCGTGTGCCCTGACCAGGAATCGGATTGTGACTACCTGGTTCACAGGTCAGCGCTCAACCACTGAGCGACAGCAGCCGGGCTGCTGCCTGACCCTTGAAGAAACTCGAGGTTTGTCAGTCAGGAAGATGGGATGTCTAGATCAAATATGGACACATATAGGACTAACCAACAGACTCTGCCGGGCTGACATGACCTCATTCTGTCCTGCCCGTCCACGCTCCTTACCTGAGATGGCTTAGTGCCCACACTATCCAGACCCTGGATTAGAACTGATGACTATGCATAGCCCCTCCTCACCCTAATTCTTCAAATTTAAATTTACTTCAAATCTTTATTGGGGAGACAGATTTGGGCTTTCTCCCTGTCTCCTCACCTGTCTACCTCAGGAATAAAACTCCCTTTGTCTGTGAAAAACCTGCTGTTTCAGTATCTGGCCTTTCTGTGTGCTGGGGCAAAGGACCCACCAACTTCAGTCAGTAACACAAGAAGGAAACATTGGTATACGGGACTTTCTAACAGACTCAAAACCAAAAGTCATTAGAAGATTGTTACTTCAAATACATTAACATTCTTTCAAATTTTGTGTATGAAACTATAAGCAATGCCAAAATGCAAATGATAAACTGGGAGAAAATATTTGCAACACACATCACAGAGGTTTATCTTCCTTGTTCTTTATGGCAACATTATATAATGAAAAAATACTCTCCTCCAGAGAGCAGAGGAAATACAGCAGGGGCAGGAGAGCTGGGCAGGTGAGCTGGGCAGGAGAGCTGGGCAGGAGAGCAGGGCAGGTGAGTTGGGCAGGTGAGCTGGGCAGGAGAGCTGGGCAGGTGAGCTGGGCAGGAGAGCAGGGCAGGAGAGCAGGGCAGGTGAGTTGGGCAGGTGAGCTGGGCAGGAGAGCTGGGCAGGTGAGCTGGGCAGGTGAGCTGGGCAGGAGAGCAGGGCAGGTGAGTTGGGCAGGTGAGCTGGGCAGGAGAGCTGGGCAGGTGAGCTGGGCAGGAGAGCTGGACAGGTGAGCTGGGCAGGTGAGTTGGCAGGTGAGCTGGGCAGGTGAGCTGGGCAGGTGAGTTGCCACTCAGCACCATCACACACACTTCCGTAGAAACAGCTCCAAGGATTGGGGGAAATCACAGAAGGGAAACGTTTTAAAAATTGGCAGTTTTATCAAAGTCTCACAGGGTCGCCCATTTATTCGGGGTTGGGGAGAATTATTTTTTCTGTAGTTAATTCCGCAATCCAAATTTCCTGATCTACCCCACCCACAAAGGGTAAAGTTAGAAAAGAAGCAGATTTAACCCAATGCAGGAATTTTCATCTGACGCAATAACTGAAACAGCTTTCAGGTAAATTGTCAGTCTCTCAGGTTTCTCCTCACCGCACCTCTCTTTAAGATGACAGCAGGTTGGCAGTTACCACATAGCTTCGGGGATGTAAAGTGCAGCACAGGGAGTCTGGCCAATAATATTGTAATAACTACGTATGGTGTCAGGGGCACTAGACTTCTCAGGGCATCACTCCATACGCGACAGAAACGTCTAACCACTAGGCTGTACACCTGAACTCATACAGTATTGAATGTCAACTGTAATTGAAAAAATTAAATCAATTGACTGTAAAAAAAAATACACATCGCAGATAAAGGGTTAATATTTCCAATCTATAAAGAACTTTTTTTAATTTGAAGAAAAAAAACACCAAAAAAATCTGATAGAAAAATGAGCAAAAGGTATGAACAGACAATTCATGTCACACACGTGTATATGTGTGACCCTTCAACACATAAAAAGGTGTTTGGCTTTTCTCATAACAACATAAATGCAGGGTGAAAAGGTAATTGCAAATTAGTGAAAACAATCTAAATGGTTGTTTGAAGAAACAATGGTATAGTCATACAATGGGATATTTAAAGATGAAAAAAAAAAATACCCAAGAGACTCAGTGAATTTGGAGGTAACTCCAGGACGTTATAGGAAAATGAAAAATGAACATATGTCACCTTGTTTGTTATCTGTGGTCGTAAGGAAGAAATAATAAGAAAATTTCGTATAGTTCCACTTATTTTTGTAAAGAGAAATACGGAAAAGAGGAACCAGAATGAGTGTTTGGTCATATTTTTCTAACATTTTGATGTCTGATCACATGTGAATATTTTACATATTAAAAAATAAAACTAAACCAACAAAGAGGGGCTTCAGCTCCAAGACAACAACGCTGAGCTCGTCTCCTCCCAGGAACACATCAACGTTACACCAGCAGACAGAGCAGTTCCCCGTGAAGAAGAGCCGAGGGCTGACAGCAAACAAGAGAGGCCACCCAGAAACAGGGAGGAGCACGGGAGACAGGCAGGTGGGCACCCACCCAGCACACTGGCCTGCGGGCGCCTGCCCGGAGGTACAGCTAAAAACAGCAGCTTAAAGCAGCGGCTGCCAACCTTTGGGACCTCACCAAAAGGACCGCAGACACCGGTTGGCGACCGCTGGTTTGAAGGGTACCCAGGCCACACAGGAAGGAAATCCATTCACTCATCCCAGAGCAGCGCTTCTCAGCCTGTGGGTCGCGACCCCTCTGGCGGCCAAACGCCCCTTTCACAGGGGTCACCTAAGACCATCCTGCATATCAGATATTTACATGACGATTCATCACAGTAGCAACATTACAGTTATGAAGTAGCCACGAAAATAATTTTACGGTTGGGTCACAACATGAGGAACTGTATTTAAAGGGCCAGAAGGTTGAGAACCACTGCCCTAGAGCATTTGCCAAGTGGGAGAGGAACTGCAGAAACTCTCTGGGGTTGAGGGCAACAGAGCACCATGTGTGTCCCCACTTCTTTCTTTTGTTTCGTTAATCCTCACCTGAGGATATTTTCCCCATTGATTTTTAGAGTGGAAGGGAGAGAAGGAGGGATGGAGAGAGAGAGAGAAACATTGACATAAGATTAGTTGCCTCCCACACATGCCCTGACTAGGGAAGGGGATCAAACCTGCAACCCAGGTACGTGCCCTTGACCTGGAATTGAACCCACAACCCTGCAGTGCATGGGCCAACGCTCTAACCACTTAGCAATACTGGCCAGGGCTGTGCCCCACTTCTTTTTTTTTTTTTCCACTTGATATCGTTACATTTATATTATGTGAATTTCACCTCATTAACAAAATAAGTTCAAGATAAAAGAGGGCCCTCCCTCCTTATCTGCTGTGTGGCAGTGGGCAAAGCTCCTAACCTCTCTGGTCCTCTATTTCTTCAGCTATAAAAGGGGACCACCGCAGTCCGACCTCACAGGAGGCTCAAAGATTAAAGGCGGAGCACCGTGCGGACACAGACCGTGTGCCCCCACTTCTTGATCCAGACACTCCAGCTGCAGGCCAGGGCCGTCCCAGTGCACCCCAGGCCCACGGGCTCTGCTGCCTGTCCCCAGGACTCGCTGCGGCTGGCCCAGCCCCAGCAACAGGTCCGGCTGGCCCATCAGGCCGCCCTGCACTGCCTGCCTCCAGACTCTCCTCAGCCTCACACCTGCCACAGCTACTACCTCTGCCCGCTGTGGCTTGCCCCTGAACTTGCTGTGGACCAGCAGTCGCCAACCTTTCAGACCTCACGGACCACCAGCTCCAGCCCCTGAGGCTCCCATTTGCTCCTGTTCAGCTCCAGACCCTGGTTCAGCTTCTCCCCGGGGCCTAAATGAAGCCTAAGCCAGCCAAGGCAGTCCTGCTGCAGCCTGCCCCAGTGACTTCCCTTGGCCCATACCCATTCCAGCTCCAGCTCCAGGCCCCAGTGAGCTTGCCCCCAGGACTCCCTTAAGGCCCACAAGTGCTCCAGCTCCAGGTTCCAGCACCAGCTGGCTTGCCAAGTGCACCTGGCTCACACACTCTGCAAAAGGGAAGTGGCTACACTAGGCCACTCATTCGAGACCAGGCGAGGTTGCTGGTTCACCTAATTCATATAAACAAACACAGAGACAGCCAAAACGAGCAGAGAAATGTGTTTCAAATGAAAAACCCAGACAAAACCCCAGAAAAAGAACTAAATGTGACAGAGACAAAGCATTCTAAAGAGTTCAAAACACTGGTTATAAGGCCGCTCAATGAACTCAGGAGAAGAATAGATGAACTCAGTGAGAAATTTAACAAAGATAGAAACTACATGCCGAAACCGGTTTGGCTCAGTGGATAGAGCGTCGGCCTGCGGACTGAAAGGTCCCAGGTTCGATTCCGGTCTAGGGCACGTACCTGGGTTGCGGGCACTTCCCCAGTGAGGGATGTGCAGGAGGCAGCTGATGGGTGTTTCTCTCTCATCGATGTTTCTGGCTCTCTGTCTCTCTCCCTTCCTCTCTGTAAAAAATCAATAAAATATATTTAAAAAAAAAAAAAAAGATAGAAACCACAAAAAAGAACCAGCCCGAAATGAAAAAATATAATAACTGAAATGAAGAATACATTAGGCCCTAACCGGTTTGGCTCAGGGGATAGAGTGTCGGCCTGCGGGCTGAAGGGTCCCAGGTTTGATTCTGGTCAAGGGCATGTACCTTGGTTGTGGGCACATCCCCAGTAGGGTGTGTGCAGGAGGCAGCTGATCGATGTTTCTCTCTCATTGATGTTTCTAACTTTCTATCCCTTTCCCTTCCTCTTTGTAAAAAAATCAATAAAATATATTTTTAAAAAAAAAGAACTGCAAAAAAACACTTAAATTTGCCCTGGCCGGTGGCTCAGCAGTTAGAGCATTGGCCCATGCACCGAAGGGTCAAGGATTCCATTCCCATTCAAGGGCACGTACCTTGTTGCAGGTTTGATCCCCAGCCCCAGTAGGGGCTTGCAAAGGAGGCAACCAATTGATGTCTTCTCTCTCTCTCTCTCTCTCTCTCTCTCTCTCTCTCTCTCTCTCCCCTCCTTCCCTTCCACTCTCTCTAAAAAAAAAAAAAAATGGAAAAAATATTCTCAGGTGAGGATTTAAAAAAAAGAAAACTTGCCCATCTGGCATGGCTCAGCGGTTGAGTGTCAACCTATGAACCAGGAGGTCACGGTTTGATTCCCGGTCAGGGCACATGCCCAGATTGTGGGCTTCATCCCCAGTGTGGGGCGTGCAGGATGCAGCCGATCAATGATTCTCTTTCATCACTGATGTTTCTATCTCTCTCCCTTCCTCTCTGTAAAATCAATTTTTAAAATATATATTTTTTAAAAAAGAATACTTACGTTTGACTTACTAGGTTAGTAGGTTTATTGTAATAGTGAGATGGGCATAGGAATTCTGAAACAGGTGTATGTGTTTTGTTGAATTGAGCAAAAAAGTAAATGCATGGATGTTGTTGGGAGCCAGGCTTCTCACAGTGAGAGAAAGGAGCTACAAACGTAAAATGGTGAAAGGCAAGAATGAAATGAAATGGCTCTTTTCCCCAGTCTGTCTGCTAGAAGGACACGAGCGATGACACCTCAGTGGCAGTGAGCACACCTAGCTTCCAGATCTTGGGTTCTAAGATCACTCCCCACTAAAAAGAATCAGGGGTCCTTAGCAACATGGCTGAGTCCAGGGGTGGGCCTGGGAGAGTCACCTGGACCATCTTGTGCCAAAGTAAGAATGTGCCCAGAGAATGGCAGGCACAGAAGCCAGCTTGAAGGAGCTCCCATCGACCACATCTGAGCATCAAAATAAGTTATGATAGTAATGGATTACAATCCATTGAATAAAATCAGAATCCATGGATCCATATCGGCAGAAGTAAGCAAATAAAAGGAGAAGGGAAGGCCCTTACAGAAAATGTTGAGTGGATAAATGCAGAAGGAATGATTGAGTGTAAAAATCACCATGTAGCAATCATTGTAGTCATCTGATTCAGCCATCAGCTACTATAAGGAACGGGATATTCACATATCTTCAAATATCTCCCCACAGGTCAGTCTATTTAAAACAAAGCGGGGGAAAGTAACTGTCCAGTAGAGGAACTTGGAGGACCTGTCCAGAACTTGGTGCCCAATGCTCTCGGCCAGTATCAGAACCAGTCACAGTCCCCTGCCACCTGGTAGGATCAATGAGAAGAACCCAGCATCACCCAGAGCCATCTATGCATAACCTGAATCGAGTGAAGTATCAGACACACCCAAATCGAGGGACAGACTACAAAATAACAGGTCCCATCTCTTCAAAACGGCCAAGTCAAGAGGACAAAGGAAGACGGACTGACCCGGATGAAGGAGTGCTGAAGAGACAGGACAACTGACATGGAACCGGTGATCTGGGATTGGATCCTGGACCTGAAATAGTCTTACAGCACAGAGGACAGGTGACATCCGAATAAGGTGTGCGGGTCGGATTACAGTGTTTATCAATGTTCATTTCCTCATTTTGACACATTTGCACCCTGGCTCTGTATGAGAAAGTCGCTGATTTTAAGCAATACACACCACAGTGTTCAGAGGTTATGAAACGACTGCTCCAACTTAGCTCTCAAGTGTTTCAGGAAATTTATATTCAGAGACAGAAGGGACCAGGGAGGGAAGGAGGGAGAGAGGGAGGGAGAGGGGGAGAGGGGGAGCAGAGAAAAGAGAATGCAGGTCGTCCCTGACCTTCCTCTGGGCTTGGGGACCCTATATGGGGTGCGATGTCTGGATAGACACTCCCCCAGGTCCCCATGCGGCTGCGCTGCGGCTGCGGGGAGACTGCGGGGATGGAGAGCCCGCCCCCCTCCGGGAGGGCCTCTCCCTAAAAGCCGGGGTGGTCAGGGAGGGCTGCCTGGAGGTGGAGGCGCACGCCCTGGGCCTGAGCGCGGGCTGGCTGCCGGGCAGGGTACAGGAGTGGAGAGGGGGCTCGGCTGGGCGCGGAGTGAGGTGGGCTGGCAGGGCCGGGTGCCCGGGCGCGCATCCTTCTAAGGGTCCCACGTCCACCGCTGACCCCGACAGGCAGACTGAGGCCCGGAGACAGGAAGCCCTTCGCCCACGGTCTCGCCCTGCCACCCCCGCGGTCCGGGACCCCCGCCCCCCATCCACCGCTCACGTAGTGCTGGCTGGGGGCGTAGCGCTTCTCGAAGCCCAGGAGGGCGATGTGGCGGATGAAGGTGTCCCCCATGGCGGGCTGCGCGGCCGCTCTGGCCCGGGCGCCCCGGGCTGGGCCTTAAATGGGCTGGAAAGAGGAAGTGGCCCCTGTCAGCCGGGCTGGGGCAGGAGGGGCGGAGGGCGCAGAACGGGCTTCCTCCTTCTTTCATCGTCTGGGTCTCCCCGGCCACCACCGCGGGGGCGCGGATGCCACTCGCACGCAGGGGTGCGGGGGCAAGCCTGTCCTCGTCCTTGTCCTCCCCGTGGCCCGCAAGGCCTCGCAGGTGGGGACTCCCTCACCACCGCTCCTGGCGGCGGCCTCTGCCCCCCGCACCCCATGGCCTCTGCCGCCCCCAAACACAGCGGGCTGCCCCCGCGCCCCCTGGCCCATCTCCCACAGACTGTAACTCCCACATAAAATAGCAAAACTTCATGCCTCCCCAGGCCGCCTTTCTGTTTTTATTCAGAGTACTTCCCACAACTGGCAAATTACCCATTTCACGTTTGCCGGAGTGTGAGCCCCGTGAGCACAGGACTTGGCCTGCTCGGCACCCAGTGCACCGACCCCCTTCAGCATCTGGAGAGCGGCTGCCTCACTCGCTGCTGAATGAATGGACGCCTCCAGGGCCGTGTGCGCACGCGGTAGGAGCACGAACACATCCCTGTGTGAGCCCGGCTGAGGGCCAGTGGCAGCTGGGACAGACTTTCTGACCTGAGTTCAAATCCTGGTCAAAGAATGGGCCCTCAGAGCTGGCTGTGTCCTCCTGGGTGAAATGGGCCATCTCTGCCCAGAAGGGGATTTGGGAGGAAGAGGTGAGGAGGGGAGCAGCACACCTGAGAGAGGCCAGTTTGTGGCCCAGGCGGGCAGACTGCAAAACTGAGACATGACAAAGGCAGTGGGCACCGAGAGCACTCAGGGCCATGGGCCCCCCTGGACTATTGGGGGCGAGGGTTGGGTTGGCGTCTGGCTCAGAAGAACTTGTTTGGGAGGTCCCCTTCAGTCGCTGCTGCTCCCTCCCACCTGCAGGTCACCAGCCCTGGGTGTGGTAAGCCTTGCAAATCCTTTCCATTGACGCATCAAGGATCTTCCCACACAGGATACACTGCTCAGCAATGAAACGGAACCGCCACACACAGGGGCGAACCTTCCGACAGTGCGGTGGGGGAGCCGGCAGGGGAAAGCACACCTGCAGAACGTGTCTACCGAGCGCCAGCTGCCCACGCCGGCTGGGGGGTTGGAAGGCAGCGTGACCTGGTGGGAGCCGGTACTGACGGGGGAGCAGGAGGCCGCAGGTGATGGGCCTTTTCTTTTTTTTAAATATATTTTATTGATTTTTTACAGAGAGGAAGGGAGAGAGATAGAGAGTTAGAAACATCGATGAGAGAGAAACATCGATCAGCTGCCTCCTGCACATCTCCTACTGGGGATGTGCCCGCAACCCAGGTACATGCCCTTGACCGGAATCGAACCTGGGACCTTTCAGTCCGCAGGCCGACGCTCTATCCACTGAGCCAAACCGGTTTCGGCGATGGGCCTTTTCTTGATAAGGATGCTCGTTCCACAAGTGTGCGCACTTTCTGAAAATTAATGTAGCCCCAGGCAAGGAAATTTGTGGATGGCTTTGTCCTCTGGGTCTGTTTTACTTTAATAAAAAGTTGAAAACAACGAATGGACTGAGTGACTTCACATCAGGAGGGAGGCCCTGGCACAGAGCGCCGGGCTCACGGCTGAGCGGCTGCCCTTTAATTGTTCAGTAAGTGGCCCCTCCCTGACGGGCTCTGTTAGTCTCTGGTCGGCCCTGTCCTGCAGGTGCTGCTTGGGGTCCCTGCGCAGAGGTCATGCTCACAG
Source organism: Myotis daubentonii (assembly GCF_963259705.1). NCBI lineage: Eukaryota > Metazoa > Chordata > Mammalia > Chiroptera > Vespertilionidae > Myotis > Myotis daubentonii. The sequence goes on from NC_081843.1 coordinate 32,628,768, forward strand.
CACTGCTTACCAGGCATGTCTAGGGGAAGGGCAAGCAGGACCTCCTCCTGAGCTCAGGATCCGTGGCCCTCAGCACTTCCTGCCCTTCCTCCCAGAAGTCTTTCCACTCTTGCATAACTGCCTGGCTGGCTGCCCTGGCCAGAGGACACCAGCCACAGCGGCTGGGCCGGAGCCGGAGCCGGAGCCGGCAGCTGCTACCTTCCCACTTCCCTCCTGCGGCCTCCCCAGGGCTCGCCTTGCCCCTCACATGGCCTCCGGCAGAGAAGTGGCCAAGGCACGAAGTGATAAGAACTCGTTTTACCCTGTGGTGACCCATCAGCAGACTTACAGCCTTTTGTCACCATGAGATAGGACTGAGTTTTATGCATTGGCTGCCGGTGACCAAATGATTAGAAAAGGAGTAAACAGAAGTGAAGGAAGGAGGTAATGAATAAATATCAGATTGGGGAGTGTGAGATACAAACTTTTAAATTGTGAAATACATAGAAAATTGCAGAAAAATGTACAGTTTCTTATAAAGTAGATATCTAGTTCCATGGCACCTAGAGCTAGGTTCAATACCGAGTCCCGGCAATCCCCCCCTTCCCAGTGAAGTGCGTGTTAGTGAAGGACTTACCCTGGGCCAGGAGTGCTTTATATCTATGATCACATGTTATCCTCACAATGAGGTGATCAGGTAGGTACAACTATCATCCCACTTTATAGATGGGAAAGCTGAGGCTCAAAGCGGTAAATAGGTTGCCACGACTGGTTAGCAAAGAGCTGGGGCTTGAACCCAGGCAGTCTAGATCCCAGGTCCCTGCTCCTAACCACTGGGGTCATCTGCTTTGTTTTTTAACATTTTTTAAAACTTGATTTCAGAGAGAGGAAGAGAGAGGGAGAGATAGAAACATCAATGATGAGAGAGCATCATTGATCGGCTGGCTCCTGCACGCCCCTACTGGGGATTGAGCCCACAACCGGGCGTATACCCTGACCAGGAATCAAACCGTGACCTCCTGGTTCATAGGATGCTCAAACACTGAGCCATTCCAGCCGGGCTCTTTTTTCCTTTAATCCTCACCAGGGGATGTTTATGTGTGAGGAAGTGGGGGGTGGGGGGAGGAGAGAGGCATTGCTCAGTTGCCTCTTGTATGGGCCTGGACTGGAGATGGAACCTGCAACCTAGGTATGAGCCCTGACCGGGAATCAAACCCATCACCCTTCGGTACACAGGACAACTGAGCCACCCAGCTAGCACTACTTGGTTCTTGAACAACATGAGAATGAATGGTGATTGGTGGTTCACACGGGAGGCCTCGCCAGCCTGCATGAACGCCCCAAAAGAGGGAAACTCTTACATTGGGACAGACTGGAGGAGAGGTGGGGTTTCCCAGTCTGGCCTCAAGAGTCTTGGCTTCTCTCTAGAGGTCACTTTCTCCATTCGGAGGCCTTACCCAGAGGAGCTGGGCTGGGCTGACCAGTTCCTCAACCAGGAAATCCCCTAGGCGGGCCACGGAGACAGGCTGTGTGAAGAGGTGTTTGGCATCTCAGCCTGAGACCCAGGCAGTGCTTCCGAGGGAATCCTAGAATTGGAACAAGTCAGCCCTCGCTTAGGAGTTTTCCTCGAGTTTAACTTGAAGCCCTCCTGCCCCCTCTCAAGCGAGCAGCCTGGGTCCCCATGCCAGGTCCGGCGAATAAGGCCTCGGGGGCCAGCCCACAGGGCCAGTTCTCGCCTGGTGCCTAGAGGAGATGGGGCCCCGAGTCCCTGCTGACAGGTAGGCAGAGGGGCCACTCGGTGGCGGTGCCAGCTGTGTGGGGCTGAGGCTCTAACCGCAGGCTGGTGTCTCTATGCAGAAATGTCAGCCGCTCACTACCTGCTTCCCAGGGGACCCTGAATCTTCCTTTCTCGCAAAATCAGACTAGGAATGGGCTCTGGCCAGGTCTGGGGTGGACCTCGAGTCCTCCTCAGAAGGGAACAGGTGCCTGCACTTAGGAGACAGGCTCAGGGCACAGAGTCAGTGTTGGGAACCACACGCCCTGGAGTCTCTCCCCCCCTTGACCTCTGGAAGGTGGAGGGCATGCGCACACTGACCACTGGCTGTGGGCACGGTGGCTTGACAACCACATGGACCTGCTTTGAACCCTGGTTCTTTCATTTCTGTGTGTCCTTTGGCAAGTTAACACTAACAGTGAACCTATTTCTTGGGCCATTGTGTTCCATGACAGCAGGCACTCAGGTTGCTGGGACCACCTGTGCAAGGCTTGGACCACGGGTGGGCTCACACTCTCTGTGGGAACTGTTGGTGGGGAGGTGGGTGGGACTGTGGGATACAGCCTCGGGTCTAGAGCTGGCAGAGCTCAGCCTTTCCTCCGCCAGGGATAGAGCAGAAGGCAAGGCCTCACACAGAAAGAAGCCTGGGAGTCTGTCCCACTGCAGTGCAGCTTCTGACACCAATAGGGCCTTTGGCAAATACCTAATGAATGGGGATCCTGCAAGCAAGTCCTACTCCAAAACCAGGAGCCCCAACTCCTCCCACTGTCTCCCGGGGCTTGCTGTGCCCCGCTCCATTCCCACCTCCCAACTCTTCCTTGCTGAGTGGGCCCAGATGTGGCATGCAGTGGGTTCTTTGAAACTCATCAGCCACCCACCCAAGGTTAATCCAGCAGCAAGCTAGGACCTCAGGGAGTTTTGTGACGATGTTTGAATTTGAAATGAAGTCCAGTAGCGGGGAAATCCTGCCTCTGGATCCAGTCACCAGGGCTGGGCGGCGTTTCCACCTCTCCCCAGCCCCGAGTGCAGGAGTCAGCTGGCGGCATGAGGAGGCCAGGCTGGGATTTGCCAAGGGCTCAGTACCTTTGGCAACTCCAAGGGTATACAGGACAGTAAAGACACCCAGGAACACATAGGTGTGGAGGGGTGGGTCTCCTGTAGACAGGTAGCTAACAGATGTGAAGTGGCCGGTCTTGCATGAAGCACCAGGATCACAATGATGCCACCTGTGGGACTGAAGCCCCTGAGAGCCTGCGAGGCCACACTTGCTTGCCATCTTCTACCAAGGGTTTTTCCTAGAGGATCTAGACTGGTCGCCGTAAGGGAGAGGGCACTTTTAGCCTAAATTGCAGAGCATCAATTCAATAGGCCCTTTTAGGGTTTATCTTGATCTCATGACCTAGGATGTGGGCTGTCTATTCTTTTGCTGCCTCTTGGTGGGTCTGCCCCCACTCTTACTGAAACACGTGGGGACACCCTCACCAGGTCCTCTCGGGCACTGCCCAGGGCATGGTCTTTGATCGCTTTATGGAGCTTGAGGCACTGGAGACTTCAAATGAGCAGCCTTGAGACCACACATGAAGTGGCAGCTACTAAACGCCTGTAAACCACCTGGCTTCTGAGAAGGAAATCTGGCAGGAAACATCTTTGCAAATGGATATTGTATCATAGCTTGCTTTCAGCACTAACTTTTCTGACACTTCCTCAAAACAAAACCAAGAGGTATGCGAGGCTGGGGGTGAGGCAGGGCAGGAGGGGGTGGTAAAGTGACACAAGACCCTATTAATCCTGCTGTGCTTTGTTTTTCTCAGCTCCAGGGGTGAGGAAGACCCTGGGGCAGCCAGGCTGGGCCAGTCCACTCTGGTTTTTTTAAAGTCAACAGGTCATGAGGCTCCTAGGGAGTCATTTCTACAAACCAGCTGCAAGCTGCCTTAAACTGCTCTGGGCCAAGGTTGGCAGCCAGGAGGTGAAGCACAGATAAGTTAATTACCTCTTATCCCATATTGGAGTAAAACAGAAGCCAAACTAGAGGCTGGGAAAGCAACTTCTGGGCGGGGGCAAACAGAAGGATGAACAGCCCCATTTGTGCTCATCCCGCCAGACTCACAGGTCTGAGCAGCACAGTGAAGAGCCCATACACTAGAGTGGCCTACAGGCCATCTCAATTCCTAACATGCCACCCCTCCCCTCCCCCTCCCAAGGACCCGAGGCATCCCTGGGGGAACGGCCCTTCCAAACCCACACTTCCACTGAGGACAAGCTCTGGGCCGTGCGTTCCAGAGATGCCCACTGGTGTGTGGCAATGATCTGCCCACTAACAGTTAAGCCAATCAAGTTCCCGGAATTCTAGTCAGGGGCTGGGGTGCCAAGTGAAACTGGAAAGGCCTGTTCAGTCTTCCTCTCAAGCAGACCTTTCAGTCGTTCCCTGGGGGGAAGAAAGCAGAAACGGAGGCAGGAAGGATGCTCAGAATGACCAACTGCTTCAGGAGGGAACTGCTGCCGGCTGTGAACAGCTGCGTTATGGGAGGACGAGGGCCACAGACCTGGGCTCAAGTCCTGGCCCCCAGCCTGGGAGTGAGGCTGAGGCACACGGAGCACAGTAAACACCATCTCACTTCCTGTGTGCTGGTGATTTAGACCAGTGAGAGACAGGTCTCATGGTGTGCCGGCTGCTGGAAAGGGTAAGCTTATGTGCACTGGGAAGTTCAAGTCTGGGCCGGCTGGGCCACCCACAGAAAGCAGACAGGCTCTCCGCGCTGCCACAGTTGCTCTGCCCCACCCCCGAGGACAGAGGCCGCTCCAGGCAGCTGCTGGAGGTCCAGAGCTTGGGGTGGCGGTTGACAGTATTCAATTAACACCATGTAGGCATTTCCTTGATTTTATAGTTTTTTTCGATGGAAATTCCCTCAAGAAAACTGCTGTCTACAAGCGGAGTTTCAGTTTGGTCACAAAGCCCATGTTCTTAGTCCCTGGTAAAATGTTTAACCTGGACTGTTATGGGATCAGGATGTTCCACAAACACTAAGCACATTGAAATGACTGGCAAGACCTATCTGAACAGGACCTTGCTCTTATGTCTGGTCCTTACTGACTGCACAAAGGTCTTGGGGGCAAGCTTAACCCCCATCCCCGAAGGATCGTCTCGCTTATGGACGCCCCGGCTATTCATTACCCCAGGAGCTGAAGGCTTCATCTTACAGAGGGGGCTCGGGTGGGGGCAGCCAGGGCGACACTGCCACCCCCGTCAGCAAGTGCATGGGGCTGAGACCAGGGCGAACGTTGCCATGCGGGTAAGGAGGCAACCTACCAGGAAACAACACTGTTCTACGGAAGCTAAGATGCCTGACTGGATTGTAGAGGCGGAGACTGAGGAAGACATGTTAAAAGCTTCGGGAGACAGTGAGTTAAGAGAAATGACCTGCCCCCCCAGAGGACAGACTGACGGATGGATGCAACAGCATCCCTTGCCTGAGGCTCAACACTTTCTTGACGGAATTAAACCTGTTTTGTTCAGGGGAGAGACAGAACATTCCTTCAGGAGAGCGTTCCTTGAACCAGTGGTTCTCAACCTTCCTAACGCCGCGACCCTTTAATATAGTTCCTCATGTTGTGGTGACCCCCAATTTCATTGTTACAAATTGAACATAATTAAAACATAGTGATTAATCACAAAAACAATATGTAATTATATATGTTTTCCGATGGTCTTAGGCGACCCCTGTGAAAGGGTCATTCGACCCCCAAAGGGGTCACGACCCACAGGTTGAGAACCACTGCCATAAACGATGGTGTCCTTATGAGCACCTGAGCCTCTGAAGATGAATGCCAACTTAACCCTCATGTGCATTCCACTTACCACCGAACCACACCCACCAGTTTCCCCAGACATACTCATGAAAACACCTTAAAAAGAAATGAATTAGTGTGTGAAAGGCATGAATGGAGTTTATTTATTACCCTATATCTACATTTTAATTTGAGGTAAAATATAAGCAACACATAAAAATGCCTATTTTTGCTACCATGTAATATAATTCTCCATTATGAATATTGTGATAAAGCTAATGAACACTCTATGCCATCACATACTCTAGCTTTTCATATAGCTGGTATTTTACAACTCTTATTGTCTGTGAAATCTTAACACATGAAGACTCTCCAACAAATGGCGCAGAACATCAGCGGGTGCATAATTAGCTTACGACCCCTCACTCCCCACACTGGAGCCTCAAGTTATAAGTAGAATTATAAAATAATGAAGGCAATAAAACCCCTTGAGATTGATCCAAAACTGGAACAGTGTTCCGAAAAAATCCACACCACAATAGGTTACAAGACAGTGAGGCTTTAGTGTCATTTAGCTTGCCCAAACACTCATACCTGGTCTTAAACTTCTGGTACACCATGCACTTTATTTGGGTGAAAAGTAAATGTGGAAGAGGTTCTCTGTATTCCATCTATAAGCCACACGCTGAGATACTCATCTCTTATTGGCTATTAGGTACTCCAGATAGTTGTGTTTTTTTTTTAATTATGATAAAAAACGTATAAACCATGATAGATAGCTTAGGAAAAGGTTTAGTCAAATATACAGATACTAACTGTTCACTTAGTCATTAAGGAGAGCCGTGAACGAAAGGATCATTTAAGTGATTTTTCAAATAGAAAAACTAAAGAACTAATCTATCGTAGGTGTCTTCTTCACTGCAGAAGCTGAGATGTTCCAGTAGGAGATATCTTCACTTGGTTGGAAAATAAACACCATAGCTGAAGGCTCTGCCGAATCCATAAAAAAATCTGGTGAGATTCATCCCTGTCATTTTCCCTGTCGTTTTCCAGCATTGCTGTAAAATCCTTAAAATACATTCCAAAGGAAACCAGCCATTCCAAATCTACAGTCACTCTGCTCTTTAATTCAATTCACAGAACTGCTGAAAAAGTAGACATTTCTATCTAAAAGTAGAAAAAAAGGTTTGTATAGAAGGTATTTCTGTTATACAAGTATATTACACAGCTTGGGGCAGTAACAGGTCCGAAAAGCTCTTCTCACCCACTGATACTTTAAGCTAAAATAGGAGAGAAAACGAACAAGAAAACAGTTAATCTGGTTATAGGAATTAAACATTCACAAACACCATAACTTACTACTTAAATCCATGAGTTGACAGTACGGGGCAGACCCCATGAGAAAGAATCTATAAAAAGCACACGGCCAGGTGCAGATGGGGACTGGTAAGCTGTCCTGGGACTATCACCGAGATTCAACAGACGTGTGAACCAAGTTTTGCTGATTCCTGGTCCAGGCTGTCCCTCCTGCCACTAACCTGGCTAAGTTTAAGAAGTCTGGAATAATAGGGTCAGGCTTGTAACTTAACTATGTAAGATGCACAATGAACTGTGCAGCTCAGCCAGACTGCGAATACTATCATTATGATTAGGGGGAAAGTCAGTGAAGTGATACTAACTCAGTGAATTCCAATGTGAGGACAAGATTTACCCTGTGAATTAAATAAAACATTTTCCTTTTAAGGCAATAGTGCATTTATGCCTTTGACTGACAGATATATTGATCCAAGGAAAAATCCTACTTGAATCTTTTAGCTAAAAACAACCCCTTATGGCTTACACTTGGCCCCTGAAGGTGGGGCCACATTTATGGCTGAAGCAGGGAAAACACACTGGCTTATAAATATGCAGGTGGGCTCAGAGGGTCATTATACACATCCTGGACACAGAAGCCAAGTTACCCTAGGAGGGAAGAGGTCTACCACGTAGGGTCTGGTTCTTGCTTGATCTGAGAGCTTCCATCAGTCTCCTTTATTTCTATCAAGAAAACAAAAGGGAACTGTTTAATAGCACCATTAATGCAAATCTGCTCAATTATATATCCACGCATACCAAACTATTTACTAACATAATTCAACAGGAATAATAAGATACTAAAAATAATTACATTTTCAGAGATAACAATGTTTTCCTAGCTATAAGTTCTAAATTTTGCTACTTACATATTCAAAGCAACAAACATCTTAATTACATATATATGTAAATGACCTATACTATCCAGGTTATGTAGCAGTCAGTCATTCTATGGTTTCAGAATTCATTAACCCTTTGCGGTCGTATTAAATTTGGACAGGGGTGTCGTACTGGTCGGAATTAATTTCCATTGAAAGAGCAGTGATACATAACATGCAAGATTATGAAGGATAAACAAGATTTATTAATTCTTTTTTGAACATTAGATGTATGTTTAGACAATAATGTGTTTCAATAACATGTTTTTATATAAAAATTATATTTTATATTTCTCCATTGTGTGGTATCTTTGAAAGCAGTCTCCAATATGCAGTCCTGGTTTTCGACTACATGTATCGCAAAAATAATTAGTTTGGCGTCTTCCGCCCTTAATCTTTCTGTTCGAACATACAGAGCAATCTTTACTTTTCACACCTTCACAGTGTCGCAATATATGCAGTTTCCCATTAAGCCTTTCATCTTTATCTGAGGCCGATGGTCTTCCTGCCAAAATAAAACTCTTCATCGTTACTTTCAGATTCGCAGTACACTTCTTTCGGTAACTTTCTTTTTGCCATTTGGAGTATTATTTTGAATATCTTAACAAGCGAGAATGCCTAATTACAGTTAAACGTAATTTGTAAAGCTTTATTTGAAATTCTGCGAAGTATCTCCGAAGCTTGTCGATTTCTTCACTCTCAAAAGGCGACTGACTCGCCACGGTGTTTTGCATGGCGAGTGTGGAAGACCGCGTTTGCTTATATTGAGTTTCGATATCTCCAATTTGTTGGGGCAATGTTTTGATTCGTGACAGGGTCACTTAGACACTTAAGAGCTTTCAGAGAAATTATGAACTGATACATGAAATGAATAGAGTTAAGATTCATACGGTTCCTTGCTGTGGTGGCTGAGAGCAGACATACGACCGAAAAGCTTTGGTGGCTGAGAGTAGACAAACGATCGCAAAGGGTTAAGAGTCATTTGGGGGAGCTCTGGCTGGTCTGCTCAGTGGTTAGAGCACCAGCCAACAGACCAAAGGGTCTCTCCCTCTCTCTTAAAAAAAAAAAAAAAAAATCGAAGGGAAAAATGTCCTTAGGTGAGAATAATAATAATAAAAAGTCATTTGGGGGAGATGGAACAAAATAACGCATGAGTCAACTCTGAATACAATGTTTTTGGGTATAAACTACAAATCCAATACACCCAGAAACAAAAGAACCAAACCAACACAGTTCTAGTTTTTAAAAGCTGTAAAAACACAATTAATCCTTTGTTCTAATAAAAGTCTTAAGGAACTTCAGATTTTACCTTCTGTTGCAGGAACCTCCAACTGGCTTGGCTCAGCTGATTCTGAAAAGAAACACATGTAGCTTTACTGTAACATTGTCCAAAAGTTGCTTTCAATTATTTGAAGAGACCAGAGGGGGAAAAAGGAGAGAAAGCTCTCCAGCAGTGTACTCGAATCACAAGGCTAGAATAAAACAACAGCCATAGACTTTTGGGATTAAACACACAATTACTCAACTAGACTCTCAAAAATCTACTTTTATGAAATGTGTTTGTTAGCTTGCATAACCGAAGTCTTAAATAACAATCTTAATTAGCACAGCTCTAAAATGAAAGTAAGAAGTTCCATTTTTGTCTCCCTGCCCTTTCTTCTATGAGTTCCCTTTTAATAAAAAGCCTTTTATTACTTTCAATGAATCACAGTAGCAGGTCTAAACACTAGTTTCGAAGGAACTTTTAAAACCACAATACACGTATTTCCACCCAATACAATTTGGCTTACAATTACCATTATAAACAAATGGCATGAAGAATAAATTTAAAAAGACAACCTTCTCACTGAAAAATTGTATTCTATGCCATGGATCTCAGGGTTCCTGACCTTAGACCTTCCCTGAGACAGTGGGATCAAATGGCATGTGGTCCACAGTTCTCAATTAGGATCTACAGACTGAGCTTACACAGGCTTCCAAACAAGAGTCAAAGAAACAAGTCTGGGTGCAAGTATACCTGGGTGTGCTGCGTAACTGACTCTTTAAAGTTACACAGGCATAAGCATGTGAGGCCACACAATTTTATTTGATCTGTTTTACTAAAAAGGTAGGAATATTTCTGTTTATTACCCTCTTTAATTTACCTTGTATCACTGGGCCTTCTGACTCACTCTGATCAACCAACTCTGAAAACAAAGCAAATTCATTTAATAATGTGATGGCACATTGTTACATCTGACAAGCATTTTTATATACATTCTATATTTTGATGCTCTAATTTTGCCATAATGGGCACTATTTTCCTTATGACAAGAAGGGAACAAACATTAAGAGTTCTGGTATGTCCCATAAATAACTAACTCATAGTAATCACCACAAAATTCTATTATAGACATGTGCAGGATGAGAACAAAATTAAACATTTTAACATAAAGTAAAAGGACAGAAAAAATGAAAACACAATGTTCTTTGAAACTTATACAAAAGACAGGGGAATTGAGATTAATTTAAAAAGAAAAGAAAAGATGCCCTAGCTGGTTTGGCTCAGTGGATAGACCGTCGGCCTCGGACTGAAGGGTCCCGGGTTCGATTCCAGTCGAGGGCACATGCACGGATTGTGGGCTCAATCCCCAGTAGGGGTGTGCAGGAGGCAGCTGATCAATGATTCTCTCTCATCACTGATGTTTCTACCTCTCTCTTCCTCTCTGAATTCAATAAAAAGGAAAAATAATTATCATGGGATTTCTTTAAATAATAAAGTTTCCTGGTGTGATTAAAGCTGAATGTCCCAAAGATTATTTAAAATCTATGAAGCAAGATATACTTCTCTTTTATACTGACATTACCAGATATTAACATACTTGACCATGATAGTGTGTAAACTAAAACAGAATCTATAAAAAAAGAACTTATGGATTGGGAGTATAAGCAAATGAATAAACTTTATGATAAATCAAAACTCAAAAGTTTGGAAGCAGAAGAGATGTAACCAAATCAATGATGCTGAAGAGTGAAAGCCAGAGGACAGGGTCAATAGAGTGACGCAGGATGGAATGGCAGGGGACATCTCTCAGGTCAGGGGGGCAAACCAACTACTCACAAGGCTGCCATTTAATGGTCACTGACAAATCCTGAACATGAAACTGAAGTCTTACACTTTCCTAAAGAATAAACTATAGAACTGAATGGATTTTTAAAAAATTAGAATAATACTGCTAATTGGAAAAGACTGAAATGCCAAAGGTATTAGAAAAGGATCATTCTCACAAAATTTTTAATAAAAAGTTAACAGAACGAAAAATAAATAAAAATTAAAAAGTTACTAGAACACAAAATATGCAAGCACAATTAAGTTTTGCTAAAAAAAAAAAAAAAAAAAAAAAAAAAAAAGGGCGGGGGGCTATTTAAAATATGAACACCAGAGAAATGGAAGAACACGTACATGTTCACACACTAGTATTTGAGAGCCCAATGTCTACCAGACACTGCTTAATATTAATAGAAGCAAGCTAAATCAGATTAAAAAGACCCACTTATTCAAGCACAGTAATTATATAACAATAAGTAGAAGTAATAAAAATAACAACTACAGACTGTATTTACTGAGGACATACTGTAAGGCCAGGCACTGTTCTGGGCAAGGGGTCCACAACTTCTTCATAAAGAGCCAGTTAGTAAATATTTTAGACTTTTCAGGTCACATAGTCTCTGTTGCAAATTCTGTCAACTATGCCATAAACAAATTAGCCTGGCAGTGTTTTAATAAAACTTTATTTACAAACATGGGCCATAGATCTATGCCATGGATCTCATATATAATGAGTCATTTAAAATGTTCTAAAACTCTCAAAGTGAGTACTAATATTATTACCATTTTATGAATGAATAAACTGAGATTTTAAAAAGTTAAGCAAACTTGCTCAATATTATATCTAGAAAGTACCTGGTGCTTTAACACTGTGGGCTAAATTAACAATGACTTTGCATGGTTACTGCTATGGGTGTAGTAAAATTTTACATTCTTGTGAGCTAAATATGTGGGCACACACAGCCACACCCTCTCATATTCCAAAAAAGAAAAGATCAAAGACTTCACGAAATACTCACGGTTATTAATCACAAGTCCTGGAAACGGTCTAAAGAAACAAATAAATTATACAACAGTTTAACGTTACAAGAATTACAGGTACACACAGCTTATACAACTAATTTTTAAACCATGTCACTTATGTGCTAGAATGAGAAATGTTGTCTGTAACTTTTTAATCTTATATACTTTTTGATCAGTCAATTGTTAGATATACAGGGTGTCCCCCCAAAAATGTATACACTTTGCATAAAATCAGTATTTATTAACATAGTTCATTTTCAAAATTAAGTGAGTTATCAGCTGTTAAAGTATATACATTTTTGGAGACACCCTATATATAGATGAATAGTTAAAATAGAACATTAGGAAATGTTACAGTAAAGATGGTAGAAAACAAAAAAAAGGGAAAAGAGTAATTCTAATGAAACAATCCAATGGAAGAAGGCGTTTTCGTATATCCCGGGGAATGGCATGGAAAATAAACATTGGTTAAGTGGGACAAAAACATGGAAATTGTAAGGAAAGGTATTGGGAGAAGACGAGTGGGTGAGAAAAAGCTTTGGAAGGTAATGCTTTCAGCTATTTCTCAGCGTTAGTCCTAAGCCATGTACACTAGAGACCGTGGGAGCTTGACAATGAACTGACTGGGGTAGATTTAGTGATGGCTAAGTTTTTGTGAGTTGAAAGAAGAATAAAACACCTTGGGACTTTTAAGTAGATGGATGGACAAGAGGACATTTGTTGTACACTTACCGTGACAAGCACATATTAATAATGTAATTCTCATAATGCTGTTAGAGGGTAGGTATAATCATCATTCCTGCTTTGTAGATAAGGAGCTGATGTTCTCAAAGGGAACAATTACAATCTCACCCCTTGCCTTACCTCCAGAGAATGAAGAATCAACTCAGGGAGGAGAAAATCTAATAGTACAATAACTAAAGTATTTTATTTGTTCATTACATGGTAGACTTGATTCTATTACTACATATGACTATGTTTTGGATGCAGATACATTCATTCTTATGAGCAAACAGGTAACTCTCACTTACCTAATGACTGTGAATTTAATGAACTCAGCTGAATCTAGAATTCTTCTCATGGAGCTAATTTCCAGGTAACTGGGGGCTTTGAATGACACTCCAGGAGGCATGCCATCAACCACCACACAGCCAGGGTTAATTGTGATTTTCCTGTAGGGAACTTTCACAGGGAAACCCATACCAATGGCTTCTCCTGTAGTGACAGAAACAGCATAAAAGCATAGATTAACATACCACCTTAGTGAATGTTTAAAAAGCACATGACCAACATTAATTTTAAAGACAGTCTCCACTATTAACTAAGGTCTTTGTACATTTCAAACAACCACATATAAACCTTAATTTTATTCACTTTAATATTGACCATCTATATTAATAATAGACATATATAAATTGACCATCTCTCCGTGATGCCCATAGCCAAGCAGGAGTGAGTATGCAAATTAACTCAACAAAAATGGCAGGCCTATGGGCAGCACGCATGCACGCAGGCTCCAAACGGCCAGATGGGACACCTGCCTACCTGCTGTGTAGCCGGGGCGACATGGCAGGCGTCCCCGGGACCCCGCTCGCTCTGAACCTGTGGCCAGTGCACACGCGCACCGAGCGGTTGGGGCCCTGGGGACGCCACTGGAGTGTCCAGTCCTGTCAGCCCAGCCTGGGGGCGGCTGGAGTTCCCAGTCCTTTTGGTTTCTGCAGCCCCTGGACTGGAAGTGGAAACCAAGAGTGCAGGGAGCACCAGGAATTCTGGGAATCATAGTTCTGGTGGCAGCCCCTGGACCAGAAGTGGAAGCCCAGAGTGTGGGGAGCACCAGGAATGCTGGGAGTCGTAGTTCTGGTGGCAGACGTGTTGCAGGATCTCCTAGACACTAGAGAAAAGTGAGCCTGGAGCAAGTTACTGTTGCAGGTGGGCGATGGAGGGAAAGCAAAGGTGAGAGACATTAAGTAAAGCCAGAATGTTGAGGAAAAATTAAAAGGAAGATATCCTGCAACTTCTAGGAAATCTCTACCAATGGAGCAAAGAAAAGAAAAAGACCTCTATTATTCTGTGAGCACCAAACCAAACTGGGTTGTGGTCTCAGACAATTCTCTCTTATGATTGCAAAGACAGACAGAAACTCCTGGATTGGAGAGGGCTCCCCTGAGGGCTCCCAGATTGGAGAGGGTGCAGGTCGGGCTGAGGGACCTACCCCCTGTGCATGAATTTCGTGCACCGGGCCCCTAGTTATCAATAATATAATACATTTAATGTTTTCTTACTAAAGGACTTTAGCAAAACCAAAATACTTATTTTATAACTTTATTTCCTTTTATATAAGATTATAATAATCTGAGCATAATTTACTGTTCTGTTTTTAAAGACATTTATTTTATTTTTTCCAATTTCATTTGATATTCTCAATCATAATTCACTGAGTACTATTTATGTTTGTTTTCTAGGGCTTTTATAACAAAACTAGAGGCCCTGTGCACAAAAATTCATGCACAGCGGGGTTCCTATGCCTGGCCAGGGATCAGGGCTGGCCAGGGCCTTCCTTGGTTCCACGCTGCCCCCTGCTGGTCAGCGCATGTCATAGCGAGCAGCCGAACTCCTGGTCTGTCAAACTCCTGAGGGGACAATTTGTATATTAGCCCTTTATTATACAGGATATCACAGACTGGGTGGCCTAAACCAGATATATTCATTTTTTTCACAAGTTTGATGTTTGAAGTCCAAGATCAAGGTGCCAGCATGGTTGTTTTTGCTGTTTCTTATTGAAACAAAATTTCCTTGCTTGTTGCAAGCTGTACTATGCAAATGAAACTTACCAAATTTGCGACTGAAGAGGTCATTAACTTGTTCTCTTAGCTGTCTAGCTTTTTCAACTTTTGAAAGTCTTTCATTATCATCATCTAAAAAAAGTTAAAAAAAAAACTCATAATACTTTAATAATACAATTTTAATTCCAAGTAAATGTTTAGGTTCTCTTTGTAACTCACTTTGTTTTTTGAATATTCAAGTAATTTAAACTAATCAAGATTGAAATGATTTACATAAAAATGATTTAACAATAAAACCAAATTGAAAATACTTTATTCCTGTTATCAAGAAGTTTACCTGTTATTTCATACAAATTTATTTATTATTATTATTTTTTATTAATCCTCACCCAAATATATTTTTTAATTGATTTTTAGAGAGTTGAAGAAAGGGGAAGAGAGTGGGAGAGAAGGGGAGGGCGAGAAAGATGAACGCTGATGTGAGAGAGATACATCTATTGTAGTGGTTCTCAACCTTCTGGCCCTTTAAATACAGTTCCTCATGTTGTGACTCAACCATAAAATTATTTTCGCTGCTACTTTATATAGCAACGAAATGTTGTTACTGTTATGAATCGTAATGTAAATATCTGATATGCAGGATGGTCTTAGGCGACCCCTGTGAAAGGGTCATTTGACGGCCAAAGGGGTCGCGACCCACAGGTTGAGAACCACTGATCTATTAGTTGCTTCCCAAATGTGCCCCAGTCCTGCAACCCAGGTATCTGCCCTTGACCAGGAATCAAGCCTGTGACCCTTTGGTCTGTGGGCTGATGCTCTCACCACTGAGAAACACTGGCCATAGCTAAACAGATTTTTTAAAACAAGACACTAGGTATCTGGGTGGTCACCAGGTTTTAGCTCACACCAAGTACAATGAACTGCCTACAGTTACTTAGCAAAAAAACTGAGAAGATGATGTATTTGGTTAATTTCTGCGAGGTATGGGAAGGAGAACACACAATGTGCCTTACACTCAATATCCCCAGTAATCCATATCCTGAAAGTGAAAAAACTGAAAAGGAAACCACCCCATAAACTATGATAAAGGCAGAGAAATCATACCTGGAATTGTCACCTGAATGATGTTAAGATCTTCAACACCAGATGCAGTAGTATTAACATTAGGCGATGAATTTATTTTTCCTTAAAATTACAACAGATATAAAATAATTAAATCTTCTCTAATAATCTCTACATATAAAAGCCCAAGTGACTATTATGACCAGTCAACCGAACGATCGGTTGCTATGACACACCCTGACCACCAGGGGACAGACGCTCAACACAGGAGCTGCCCCCCGGTGGTCAGTGCACTCCCATAGTCAACCTCCTGCAGCCCTTTTCCCTTCCCCCCACAGCCCTGATTGGCCCCAATCGCCAGCCAGGCCAAGGGATTCCACCTGTGCACGATTCGTGCACCGGGCCTCTAGTGTGTTATAATTCAGACTACGCAAAATAGTATCTTAACCCAACTTTTGTTTAAGGTTTGTTCCTTTTTCATGGAATGTTTTGTCATTTTGCGATAGTAAGCTTCCCAAAAGGCTTTTTACTTTTTTCTCTTCCTTGTTAAGCTTAGGATAGCAGACACATAGAGATTCTCAATTATTAAAGAACTAAAAACCATAAACTAGTCACAATTCTAATTTTGTAGGGTTTTTTCTTTTTCCTTTCTTTTATTATTTTTTCTACAACCCCCAATTTTGAATGAGCTTTCCTGCTTTTAGCTCAATAGTTGGTCTTTAAAAATTTTTTAAAATCACTGCTGCAAAATAAATTTCCAATCACATGTTTTCTGTAGCAACAACTTACTTGGAGGGCTCTTAGAGGAGGAGGTGCTCTCCTTAATTGCTGTCTCAAACATTTCAGGCCTAAAAACAAAAAAAGAGAAAAAACATTTGTTAATTATCCAATAATAAAACATTAAAAATTAAACATGTAAAAGATTTTAAAACCAGTAATTCTCTGTAAATATATACTAGGTTCTTAGTAATGGAAAAACAGAAAAAGCTAGATTATCTAAAGGAACACATGCAAAAAGACTAATAATAATTGTGATTATAACATCCATCCAGCCCTATCTACTTTCAATAGCTTCTTCTTCCTGTGATTTCAAGATAACCTGGAGAGATTCAGCGTTAGACTTGAGAATGGGAACAGGAAATGCCCTTTATGAAGGTACCATGGAAAGGTAAGACAGGCTGTGAAAACTTGAGCAAAAGAGTCTTTCTTCTTAGGAAGCCAAAGAGGAGCCATACCTCCAACAAACTTGGATGTAAGTACAAAAGGTGACCATTATGTTGGCAATGTCAGCTTTGATTATGTGACAGCATCTCTGGGCGACTCAAAAGTAAGCGCTAATAAACAAAACCTAAAATTCATTTCAAATAATTCTTGAGCATCATTATGTATTTTCTAATTTTAACTATTCCCATCGGTTTCAATTATGCTACAAGATCTCCAAGCCAAGAGGAGAGAAATTTAAAATACTGTGTATGTTGGAGAAATAAAATGGTTTTATAAAACTGAATCACTGCTTAAATTCTAGCTGCATCAACCATTAAAAATACAACTGTGGGTAGATTTAACAAAATAAAATTGTTATCCCTCTGATGAATTAGAGCCCTCCTTCCCTCTTTTAACAAATTATGAAAAATTTTAAACGTATAAAAAAGTATAGCTTAAAGAGCTTCGTTGACACTAAGGCTAAAATGGCCCTATTACAAAGGTGAACCCATGAACCACCTCTCAATGTCGAACAGTATCAACTCATGGCCAATCTCATTTCCTTACTTTTTAATAATGAACTTAATTTTGGCTTTGTTTCTGAGTATCTTCTCCAGCCTTGGAATGCCAAAAGTAGATGGTCGTCGGAATGGCACACCCTCAGGTAAGCCTTCTACATAAAAGTCTTCTGGGAAAGACTCAAATAATGCAAATGGCACTTTCACAGCTTGTTTAAGGCCCAGAGCTTCACCTACAAAACACACATATATTTCTTACATTTATAACTTAAAAATGCATTTTAAATTACATTTTGTGATAACAAAAATTACATTTTAAAAAATTCTCGATGCTCAGATTAAGTGGGAGAAATTATGAAATTCATGCCTGCAAGACCCACATACTTCCAATAACAAACAACATAATTTAAATGTTGCACATTTTACTCTGCTTACATTCTTCAATTTTTGTTGTTATTAATCCTCACTCAAGGATATTTTTTTCCCATTGTTTTTCAGAGAGAGTGAAAGGGACAGAAGCAATGAAGAGAAGAGAGAGAGAAACTTCAATGTGAGAGACACATCAACTGGTTGCCACCAGGGACGACCGGGGAATGGGATTGAACCTGCAACCCAGGTACCTGCCCTTGAATAGGAACTGAACCAGCGACTATATTTGCGTGGGCTGATGCTCTAACCACCGAACCACATGGGCCAGGGCACATTCTTCTATTGCTAAAAAGGTGCTTTATATTTTAATAATAATGTTTCAAAATAAACTTACCACATTTTTCATTGAAAAGATTTTCAACTTTTTGTTTTAGATCTGTGATTTTGGCATTCCAGGCCTCTGTACATAAAAAAAACCAAGATAGTAAATTTGTTGATAATATTTACCAATATACTTCCATGGTCAGGGATTTATTTTATTGTACATCTTTAAGTACAAAATAAGAAAATACATAGGTTGTTAACACAGTCATGGTTTGACAACTACTCTAATCCTGACACATTATTTAACTGTTTTATTATATCATTGATCTGTTGGCTACCAATAAATGACATATGCTAAAGCAAATATAAAACAAATAAAGCCCCCAAACCTCCCAAAAGACAATTATAGTATCTACTATGTATCAGGTATAATTCTACCCTGTAAAATGATTTCATATTTATAATCCTCATTATAACCCAATGAGCCAGGAAGTAATGTTATCCCCATTTACAAATAAGGAAACTGAGGCACAGAAAAGTTCAGCAGCTTACCCAAGGTTACAGAATTATATAGTACTGGCAGCAGACTGAACAAGCTGTCTGACTACAATCTGTGCCTTTAAGTACTAATTAATAATATAGTAATAAAAATAAAAATTCCCCTAGTAAAATAAAGCATTTTTGTAAATTCCTTTTATTTAAAATGACAAAAATCAAGAATAATAATCCATATTTACCAAAGGAAAACTCTCTCCCTCGAGGCTTAAAGGGAACATTAGAGCCATTTGTCTGAGTAGGGGTTCGAACAGCTGAAGTCTGAGGGCTGTTGTTATTAGGGCCTAAAGAAGAATGAAAAAACAACAACATAATAAACACACATATTTAATCATGCTACTGAAGTCTAGCCTGTACTGGAATACAAAGTTAGGTCTGAATACAAAGTTAGTATATAAGCACCCTGCAATGAAAACAGGCACTGCTGCTAGTTGCACAGACTCCCACCCATTTTTCTATTTCTATCCTGACAATTAGGCATTCTCCCCAAAACAGAATTAGCTTTCTGGCTCATCTTAGTTACATTCAATTCACTTAATGCTTCATCATGCCCTCTTGGAAACATGTAATTTTTGGTTACCTATGTTTGCTTATATGTTTTCCTTTCAACCCTTGAACACAAGCACAACTTTAGGTACAACTGTCTTATCTTCACTATTAAGTTTTCCCTTGGATTCTCTAACTGACCATTCTTTGAATTCTTAGCACAACTTAGAAACAATCAGTTGTTTTCCATTAAATAAAAATGACTGTTAGTTTCAGTTATTCTTATAAACCCCAGCCCCGAACTCTTTTTTGTGTTGGGTCAGCTAGTGATTAAACTGGAGTGGGGAACCTTGTTTTCTGCCAAGGGCCATCTGGATATTTGTCCGACATTTGTGGGCCACACAAAATTATCAACCTAAAAGTTAGCTTGCTAGTGGTTAAATAATGTTTATTTTTAATTACATGTTAAAGAAACAAATTTAAATGTTTGTGTGGCCAAAAAAAAAAGTAAAGTAAGTTTATGTAGAATGTTTGTTAATGGTGCTTATTTTTAAAATGTAATTCAAGTTTACAGTGTTACTTAATGCTGCTTTAGAGAATTTTTTTCCTTTCTTTCTTTAGAAAATTTAATAGAAAAACATGGCTAGACTACATCTACATCCCAAAGAGCCTTTTAGAACTTCACAGTGTATGATGAGAAATTTTATGATTTTCCATCAAGTTGAGCAATTGACTTTTATGGTCCAAATAATGAACCTGTTATTAACAAACTAGAGGCCCAGGGCATGAGTTTGTGTATGGGTGGGGTCCCTAGGCCTGGCCAGTGATGGGAAATGGGGGGAGGGTAGAAGGGGGGGGCCAGCCAGCTGGGAGGAGGGGCCACAGGAGGTTGCCTGGCTGTGGGAGAGCATTGACCACCAGGGGGCAGCTCCTACATTGACAGTCTGCCCCCCAGTGGTCAGTGCGCGTCATAGAAACTGGTCGACTGGTGGTTTGGGCTTTTAAATATATAGATGACTGAGTTAACTGTGGGACTTCTCATTAAAGTACATCATTGCAACTATCAGTTGGAGAATATATAGTAAAAATTTCAGACAGTATACAAGTATTAGAAACTAAATGTTTTTATTTGTACTAATAGAGGCCCAGTGCATGAAATTTGTGCACTGGTGTGTGTGTGTGTGTGTGTGTGTGTGTGTGTGTGTGTGTGTGTCCTTCAACCCAGCCTGCACCCTCTGCACCCTCTCCAATCTGGGACCCCTCGGGGCAGTCAGACGTCCCTCTCACAATCCAGGACCACTGGCTCCTAACCGCTCACCTGCCTGCCTGCCCCTAACTGCTTCTGCCTGCCAGCCTGGTCACCCTCTAACCACTCTCCTGCCAGCCTGGCAGACACCTAACTGCTCCCCTGCCAGCCCGATCGCCCCCAACTGCCTTCCCCTGCTGGCCCGGTCACCCCCAACTGCCCTCCCCTGCAGGCCCGGTCACCCCTAACTGCCCTCCCTTGCCGGAGTCCATTCATTGTCTTTACTAGCTGAGTTTGGACAGAGACCCCCCAGAAAAGGCTAGTAGCCTTTGAAGTTCTAGTGAAGGGTCGGAACTGTGAGCGGCCCGGTTAATTTGAGTGATGATAGTTGAAGCATCTCCACCTTAGTTCACGTAATTCCTTGGGTGCTTATGTAGATCTTTGCTGATTGTTGTTGATCAGATACTCCTGGAGATCTGTTGATGAGCTAATCAGAAAATTGTCTGCTGATGTGTGTCATTAAAACCTCCTTACCCTAAGGGCTACTCCAGATGAATAAAAGCTTGGTGAGACCTGAGCACGGCGGAGGAAGTCTTTCCGGACTTGCCCGCCTGGTCCCCCGGTATTGCAAAATTATCTTGTGTCTCTTTCTTTCATTTGTTGTGCGGCTCTTCTTTCAGATACCGAACCCTACTCCACGCGGGTCATGGAAGGAATCACTCAGCACTCCCTGCAGGCCTGGTCACCCCCAACTGCCCTCCCCTGCAGGCCATCTTGTGACCACAAGGGAGTGGCCATCTTGTGCGAGGGCACGACCGTCAACTTGCATATTACTGCTTTATTATATTACTGCTTTATTATATAGGATAAAGAAAATGTAATTTTGCTGTTAACTCTACTTTTTTATTGAAAATGTTTTGTAACTTTTTGTAACTTTGCTTATATCCCACCACTGCCACCCAAAAAAAAAAAAAAATTTCTTATGAAGCCATTTACAAATTACATATTTAATTTAATAAAATACTTTAGACACAGAAAAAAAAATTAGCCTGGCCCTGACCGGTCTGGCTCAGTGGATAGAGCGTTGGCCTGTGGACTGAAGGATCCCGGGTTCGATTCTGGTCAAGGGCATGTACCTTGGTTGCGGACACATACCCAGTGGGGCGTGTGCAGGAGGCAGCTGATCGAAGTTTCTCTCTCATCAATGTTTCTAGCTCTCTATCCCTCTCCCTTCCTCTCTGTAAAAAAAAATCAATAAAATATATTTGGCTATATTTGGCCAAACATTTAATTCATTCACCCCTAACGCCTTGGCAGGGCCAGGCCAAATGATTTCTCGGGCCTTATATGGCCTACAGACCAGACATTCCCCACCCCTGCTCTATAGAATAGTGCCTATGTAAACAGTGTGTATTAACTGGATGTTTGATTATCCCTGATTTTAATATTTAACATTCACAGATTAATTTGAGATCAGGACACTAGTATATACACAATATAACTTTACACTAGTCAAACAGGAGAAAAAAAAGGTTAGCAGTGTAGTGACTTTTACTGCATGTTTTCTGTCCTCTATGTATAGAGTCATGTTTCTTTATATATATTTTATTGATTTTTTTATAGAGAGGGAGGGAGAGAGATAGAGGGTTAGAAACATCAATGAGAGAGAAATATCGACCAGCTGCCTCCTGTACACCCCCTACTGGGGATGTGCACGCAACCTAGGTACATACCCTTAACCGGAATCGAACCTGGGACCCTTCAGTCCACAGGCCGACGCTCTATCCACTGAGCCAAACCGGTTTGGCCTAGAGTCATGTTTCTTAATATCCAGAATGTTTTAAAATAAGAAAGTTTGTAACTCTACCAGGGTTCTTTGACAGCAGTCTCTCCTTTTTTGAGGTACACAGTTTTCTTATAACACCTTTACTCCTATCACGAGTATATTGTTATATTGTAAAATACCCTTTCTATCTCTTATTTAAGCATTTTATTCAACTTCTTGATTCTTTGTCATGTCACCACCCCTCCTTTCCTTCTCTCTTTTTGTGACCTTTAATCTCACAACCTTAGTGACGTTTGGGGCCATTACTCCTTTATTAATTTTACTCATTAATATCAAATGAAGACAGCACTGATCAATCATATCAAGAATGTAACTATTCTGACCCTAGAATCAGCTGGTTCCAGGACTTTTCTGGCCACTGAAGCCTTAAAAGGTCCTGAGATAACAAGTACAGTTGGAACAAGATGCAAAATGATGCGCCCTAAGACATGAGATTATTTGTCATCACTCAAACTGTGTTACTGTATTTACTAGTAATCAGTACCTTTGCTCACGCTATGCTCTCTCTGGAATGGCATTTCTGTCTCTGCCTAGAGATATTCTGCTCTTCCAGCAAAGCCTAGTTCACGTGTAATCTTCTCTGTGAAGCTTTCATCACCATCTTATGCAGTATCATTGTTCATATTGTCAAAATCTGTATGGTTTCAGACCCAGGTTTGTCTGGTTCCTCAGCATCTCGATCTTTTTACTAAAAGTAACACCCTAAGCATCTTACTTTTTACTTGAGTTCCTTCAGGAAAGCATGGAAAATTTGTGTATTAGAGAAAGCTTCCTCAGATCTTATCCTAAAAGAGGAAAATAAAGGATTGAGTACCTTTAAACTTGTTTGCTTATTTGTTTTTATTGATTTCAGAGAGAGGAGGGGAGAGAGATAGAAACCTGGGCATGTACTCTGACCGGGAATCGAACCGTGACCTTCTGGTTCTTTGGTCAACATTCAACCGCTGAGCCACACTGGTTGGGCCATATTTAAATTCAATTTTTAACAGACATTACTAAACTGGTGTATGATATCCATAAATTGAACAAGAATTCCTGATGCCTTTCATGTGATAAAACAGGTTCTCTGTGAATATACAAGATAACTAAATAGGGATGGACTAAGGCTCCACTTAATATCAACATGAAAACTCAATACAAAACTTGAGGTTATATGACAACAAAGAATTACCCTCATGAAGTTATCTTTTTCTTCTGTATTAATGAAAAGATGGAAGGACATGGCCACACCTAAGATATAGGTTGAAGATTGTCTTTAATACTATATGAAGTACTTTCACATGTGATCCTGAAAAGGTATGAATTCCACAAACCTAATGGAAGTGGAGAAAAGGAAGTAACCTGAGGATGTAGAAGGAACTAGTGTAATCCAAGGTACTGCTTTTTATTTTATTTTTTAGAATACATTTAATTTATTTATTTTTGTTAATCTTCACCTGAGGATATTTTTCTTTTTTTTCTTTTTTATATTTTATTGATTTTTTTTACAGAGAGAAAGGGAGAGAGACAGAGAGTTAGAAACATCGATGAGAGAGAAACATCAATCAGCTGCCTCCTGCACACCCTTCACCGGGGATGTGCCCGCAACCCAGGCACATGCCCCTGACCGGAATCGAACCTGGGACCCTTCAGTCCGCAGGCCAACGCTCCATCCACTGAGCCAAACCGGTTTCGGCACCTGAGGATATTTTTCCATTGATTTTAGAGAGAGTGGAGGCAAGAGACAGAGAAACAGCGATGTGAGAGAGACAGATTGATTGGTTGCCTCCCACATAGCCTGCAACTGAGGTATGTGCCCTTGACAAGGGCTGCCTATTATACCATATCCCTAAACTTTTTTCCTGAAAAGAATAGGAAATAAAGGATATCAGAAAAAAAAAAAATTCCACACATTCCTGTCACCTTAATAAGACAGAAAAAATTTTTAGGGATTTTCTTGCAAGCAGTTTACAATATGCTCAATGAACATCATGTTAACCATTTTGAAAATTTCAATTAGAAACATTCAGAAATTTAGCTTTAAGCAGGTAGTATATTCACATCTAAAACCAGTACTATAAAAACTCATTTGCATAAAAATATACATAGTACTCTGAAGAATCCACAAACATAACAGAAGCATGCCACAGCGTGGCCTCACCTTCCACAGTGACCTCAATTTCAGGAACTTTTGAATTACTCCCAGGGCTTCGTGGTCTTTTTGGGGACTGCAGGGCTGTCAAGTAAGCACATGATTATTTTTGCATATTGTAAGAAAAACAGAAGGGGATGCTTTATAAGAGCGGAGTATTAAAATTCATACAGTTTGGCTCTTTTCAAAGAAACCTGAAGAATTAAACTGGTAGTGTTATCCTCCACATGAGTCTCAACAAAGCTGTGGAAACATGAACGGAGGATTGCAAACATGAAATTTTAAATGAATGTTTGAAAAACAAAAGGTCCATTAAATAAAATACCTTAAAAATATTGGTCAATGATTCAGTATGATTTAGGTAATGTTGAAAAACAATGTTTTAATGCACTGAAGTATAATAAAGAGTATATATAATCTCTTACCTTTAGTGTTTATTTTACTAGCCATTCCAGGAGGCAAGTAGGAAATAACTAGTTCAGGTCTGGAGAAAAAACAAAGAAACATTACAATAACCAGTATAATAATATTGGTCTTCACAGTTAGTAAAAATGATCATGACCAATATTTTTAATAAAGGTGATCACAGGATCATTCTGCAATGCAACAATAATGTCTACTTTACTGAACCTAAAAAACTCACTTTTCCTTCCCACAACTATCTACTAAATGATTTTAGGAAAAATAAATAGCTTCTTTCATGAAAACAAAAATTAACACTAGTTTCTGCAGCTACTAAAATTATGCAGACAAGTAATAAGGAACTTAATCATTGAGATTCAGTTGCCCTTAAGTTTAACAAGGGATAAGAGAGAAGATAAAAATGAACATTTTCATCCTCCATGCAAATATTCAGCCATATTAAGAGAGAGTTGTTTCTAACCAACTTGAATATCACCACTGTGAGGCAGGTGTTGTAATTCTTTTTGTACTAATGAAGAAAATGAAGTATAAGTTAAAGAACTTGCAAAGGCAATGGACAATGCCAGGACTGTAGCTCAGAGCTATGCTTTTCCATCCTGGATGCCAAAGGCTTAGCTGTCACATGGAGCTAGAAAATAATTTAAATAGAAATAATAACTTTATCATAATTCCAGAAATGACTACATTGGCAAATAGAACTTACTTTTTAACAACAAACTTGATTTTATTACTGCCACGAACAATCCTTTCAAGTCGTGGAATTCCAAACCAGGTAGGGCTTCGGAAGGGAATTCCTTCTGGCAAGCCTTCTACATAAAGGAACTCAGGATTTGATTCAAACACAGGGTATGGTACTTTTACTGCTTCTGTGAGTCCAAGAGCTTGAGCTGAAATCGGGAAAACAAACAAACAAATATATGGAAGATAAAATTTTATAATCTTTTATTTTTGTCTGACAGCATTCTTTTTTTCATGTTTTATCTTTTCAAGAGGTGTAATTGACATATAACATCATATTAGTTTCCAGTGTAAAATATAACAATACAGTATTTGTACATATTGCAAAATAATTACCACAATTAACCCAGTAAACATCTGGACATTCTCAAATATGTTATGCAAAAGTTCCCTACAATCTAATAATAACCATTCAATAGGAAGGCTTAGTATATTGTGCAAAACTGAAGAACAAGCCTAAAAAATAAGTACTTTTAAGATGAACATTTTAACACTTCATATCAAAGGGACAGTTATATTTCTAGTCAAAATTATCTCTGTGCTCTGACAGAATGAACTATAGCACATACCCAGACTTTGTATGTCACCTAGATGCAAGTTTGCTGTTTAAAAAATAAGTTGCATATGATGTATCTAAGCATAACTCAAGTTAGAGATCAGAGGTCGAGTAAATAAGATTCCAGATATAGGACACAAACGTCAATACCAGGTATTAAAAGGACGATGGGACCGCCCAGGGAACACTGCTATCTCTCCCACTCCCTACTTTCTTCTCCATGACAGACACCCCCAGTCAACGGAAACACCTGCTGAGCCTCCTCAGAATCCCTCTCCAGACAGCGCTCCAGGAAACTGCTGTCAACAGCTCTACGCTGAAACATGGTGAAACCTAGTGGCCATTCGGTGTTAGCCAGCTTAGAAGTACAGCAGAGGAACTGAGACTTAGCCCAACTCCTCCCTTGCTCTCCCATTTTGACATATGAGAAAATTGAATCCAAGAAAAATAAATTGTTCAGTTTGAATAGTGAATTTAGTAGCAGAAATAAACCAAAACCCATTTTCTGGGACTGTCCTTCTTTAGGTCATGAACTGATATAATTCATTCACAACACTGCCTTTCATTTGTTTTTCAGTTAAGACATAATCACTGAGTTTTACTTACCAAATTTCAAATTAAAAATCTCTTCCACTTGCTTCCGTAGCTTGGTAATTCTGACATTCCAATCTTCTTTGACTACGAAGCAAAAATGAAACTAATTAATAATGCTCCTTATTGGTTCTGACACAAAATTAGATTGAATGCTGTTCTTTCCAGTGATGCTCTTTTTAAAAAATTGAGATGTGATTGACATGTAATATATTAGTTTTAGGTGTATAACCCAGGGATACTCTTAATTCAATTTTATTTAAGAATAAAAACACTGGATCTTAAGGAAATAATGATTTCCTGCCCTAGCCAGTTTGGCTCAGTGGACAAAGTGTTGGCCTCAGACTGAAGGGTTCCAGGTTTGATTCTGGTCAAGGGCATGTATGTGGGTTGCAACTAATCAATATGTCTCTCTCACGTTGATGTGTCTCTCTGTCTCTACCCCTCCCTTCCACTCTCTCTAAAAATCAATAGAAAAATATCCTTGGGTGAGGATTAACAACAAACAAACAAAAAAGAAAGAAAAAAAGGAATGATTTCCTGCACTTGTCAAATATCAAAAGAACTGAGAGAGACAGGGTTCAAATTTAAGTTCACATTGAAAACAAAGAACTTGTTCATGTTCAGCCCAGCCGGCGTGACGCAGTGGTTGAGTGTCAACCCATGACTCAAGAAGTAGCTGGTTTGATTCCTGGATGTGGCATGTGCCCATGTTTTGGGCTCAGTCCCTGGTGGGGGTGGCTGATCAATGATGATCTCTCTCATCAATGTTTTTATCTCTCTATCCCTTCCCCTTCCTCTCCCTCTCTCTAAATAATAAAAACATACGTGAAAAACAACAACACAGAACTTGTTCATAAGAGTGCTCTAAATGAGTGTTTTGTGTGTTTTTTAATCCTCACCCAAGTATATGTTTTTAATTATTTGAGAGAGAGAGGAAGGGGGAGAAACAGAAACACAGATGTGGGAGAGAAACATCTATCAGTTGCCTCCCATATACACCCAATTGGGGATCAAACCCACAGCCTGGGTATGTGCCCTGACCAGGAATGGAACCCATAATATTTTGATGTACAGGACGGTGTTCCAACCAACTGAGCCACCAGCCAGGGCTAGATAAGTGGTTTTCAAACATTCCTCCTTGGAGTCACATCAGAGAATCCTGTGGGGATTGGGAAGGCCTATACCAGGTTCAACCAACAACTTCACTTGCAATTGCTTTCCATACAGGCATTCCTTGTTTTATTGAACAGGTATGTGCCTAGAAACCCACACAAAGCAAACTTCACTAATCACAGCAAGAAATAAATGGTAAAGAAATGGAAATAAATGGCAGAAATAAATGTTAAAGAGATTTGAGGGTTGCCACTCAACACTACTCACATCTACAATGGGTTATTTCCTTAACCCTTATTTACAAGACAAACATTCCCTTTTAAATGTAATGTAAAAATAAAGAAAAATATGTCATTAAAAAGACGTGCAGGATGTCACTCACTGGGACAGATAATCAGGACTTGTCTGACAAAATTAAGTGTGAATGTCATTGTGTTTACTGACAAAGGCAGTAGGAGATGTTGGAGAGGTTCCGAAAATATTGCTAAAAGTTGGTGGCCTCAAAAAGTCTCTTAATATTTCTTTACCTTTACTATACAAGATCATTAGAAGTTTTGCTTTAAAAGAAAACTAGCATCTCAAGGATTTAGCATGGTAGTGTAACCATTCAGCCAGAGTAACTCTGGTATAAACCAAATCTGAATTATTACTATAAAGATATCTAGCCTCTCCTTCTACAAGGTAAAGAGCTTCTGTTAACTTGTTGCTCAGACACCCCTTCTGTCTCACCTCATCCTACACTTCCTTTTCTGGTTTTACAAAAGATCTCTGAACTACTCCTCAGAAGAGCCAAGTAATACCACCCCATTCTTCCCATTCAAAGCTCAATTGCCTGGCTAGCTCCACAACTTTCTCACAGTTGACGTATTATCTTTTATCAGATTGAAGGTGAAGTACACCTACAGTGTATTTAGGCATACAACTGTTACCTAATCCCAGGTCATGCCAAGAATTAAAAAAGACATTGCTGATGGCAATAGTGACTAACAAAACTTTTGTTGTATAGTCTAAACTTGAGTTGGCCCGGCAAAAGACTAATAATGACTGGCTCACTAGAACACCAACTTAACATTTTGTTGGGATGAAGAATGATAACCTTTAATTCTTTCTAAAATCTATGACTAATAGGAGGCCAAATGTTGTTAATGATTCAGAGAATCGGTTCTTTTGATAACAGGACTTGAATTATCTATGCTAGGAGACAGCAGATCAAGTACTGATGAAAATGCTATTACTCACTCCTTGGAGTGACATCTATGGTGCCGGTATATCCTTTCAATGATGCATGTTTAACATTCTCAGTTTGCAGTCAATATTAAGCAGTGATCATATTAATCACAAACTTGAATTTGAGGTCTGTCTTGAGAAATGAAAGGTCATTCATAGACTTCCAGCATATTCTGGCTAATCAATATTAAAGCTCTACCTTTGGGAATACTTTTTTTTTTTAATATATATATTACTTCCCTTAGCAAAATCTGTGTCATCTCCAATCTTCAATTCATCATCAATACATTGTTTCCTGCCTAAATCAAAAATGCATGCTGAGGCAGTTGCTGTGCTGATTCTGATGCTCAACCTGCAGGATTCCTGGCACAGGATAATTTTGTTTCCCTAGTTCAGTATGTCTCAACCAGTTTTCATGCCATGATTAACACAACATTATACAACCTATTTGGCATACTGGCTGACCTTCACCAGTTGCTCCAGGTACCCTAAGAGTTGAAAGATGAGTATTTTAGTATAGAAAATAATTCCATCTTGTATAATAGTTCATTTACCTTAGTATTTACAAGAATGGTTAACTACACACACAGAAACAGCCATTGGTTCTTGGCAACAAAGTCCCTAAGATTGTAAAAGATATACAAGTTGTGGTCACTTTTCTGACACTCTGCAATGGAAAACAAAAAGATGACAAAGAGCCCAGGCAGCATGGTTCAGTGGTTAAGCACAGACCTATGAACCAGGTCACCAGTTGATTCCCAGTCAGGGCATATACCCGGGTTGCAGGCTTGATCCCATGTAGGGAGTTCAGAAGGCAGCTGATCAGTGATTCTCATCATTGATATTTCTCTCTCTCTCTCCCTTTTCCCTTTCTCCCTGAAATCAATACAAAAACACATTTTAAAAAAAGATGGAAAATAAAAGCAGACTTATAGCTTAAATAAAGAAAATAAACCATTCACATAATTAAAACTGAGACTTCATATATCTTTCTATTGGCCAGTGCAATTGCTGGAATTACAGTATTTGTCTTCTGAAAAATAGGGTATAGCCCTGTTCAGTGTGGATCAGTTGAAGCAACGTCCTGTACACCAAAAAGTGGCGGGTGTGATCCCCAGTTGGGGTCCATTTGGGAGGCAAGTGATCTATGTTTCTCTCTCACATTGATGTTTCTTTCTTTCTCTTTCTTCTGTCTTTTCTTTTCCCTCCCTCCCTGCCTCTCCCCTCCCTCACTCCTTCCCTCTATCTCCTACCCACCCCGCCCCACCCCTTCCCCTCTCTAAAATCAATAAAAAGCATATCTCAGGTGAGGGAAGGAAAAAAGATGAAAAAACAGGGTTTGTATAAATAAAGATTAAAGTTTAAATCTGCATAGTCTGCAACATTTGCCACATCTGACAACTGAGCACTTAAAACATGGCACGTTGAATTGAGATAAGAGTATAAAATACACATGGGCATTTCAAATAGAATAACCTACCCTATATCATACAAGGCTAATATACAAATTGACCGATTGGCAGAATGACAGGTTGCTATGACACACACTGACCACCAGGAGACAAATGCTCAACACAGAAGCTGCACCCTGGTGGTCAGTGCGCTCCCACTGGGGGAGCGCCACTCAGCCAAAAGCCAGGTTCATGGCTGGCAAGCACAGCAGGGGTGGCAGGAGCCTCTCCCGCCTCCACAGCAGCGCTAAGGATGTCTGACTGATGGCTTAGGCCTGCCCCCCAGGAGAAGCGGGCCTAAGCTGTCAGTCGGACATCCCCCGAGGGCTCCCGGACTGCAAATTTCGTGCACTGGGCCTTTAGTAAACATATGAAATAAAAAATGCAAATTCCTTTTCCATGTATATTTTATATTGATTAGGTTAAAACAGGTTTGTTTACTAGAAAATGTAAAATGACATATGTGGCTTGCATTTGTGACACACATTTTATTTCTACTGAACACCACTGGTCCAAATTCAAAGCTAAAATTCTCTAAAACTGCTTATGTTCATATTGATAAATCAAGTAGTGTCTGTACTGAAATTCCTCAAAATATATTTTTGAAGAAAGAAGAGGAATTCCATTGCTTTAAAATGTTTTTTAAAAGCTTAAAAATAATTCATCTAATAAGGTTTTATCCCTTCAATTTATTTATTTATTGATTTTAAGAGAGAGAGAGACAAAGGAAAGAGAGGGAGAGGAAGAGGGAGAGAGATCAATTTATTGTTCCACTTATTTATGCATTCATTGGTTGCTTCTTGTATGTTCCTGACCAGGGATCAAACCTGCAACCTTGACGTATCAAGACAACACTTTAACCAACTGAGCTATCTGGCCAGGGCTTCATAAGCTTTTAAAAAAGAAATTCACTATTATTTTACCTGGTGTATTCGTTCTTGGCTGAGTAACTTCAGTAGTACTGTGAGTCAGAAGTTCTGGTCTGTAAAAATAAGTTGACATTAGTAACAGAGCATTTAGGAATGCCTTACAGGCCTTCTCCACACATATGTGCAGGGCCACTGGTTTTCAATATGGTTCATTCTGCCTTCTTGTGCAATGAAAAGTACCATTCTGGTGACTCCAGATTATTTTGAAAACTAGGGGCCCGGTGCACGAAATTCGTGCACTGGGTGTCGGGGGTGGAGTGGGGGGGAGTGTCCCTCAGCCCAGCCTGCCCCCTCTCACATACTGGGAGCCCTCAGGCGTTGACCCCCATCACCCTCCAATCGCAGGATCGGCCCCTTGCCCAGGCCTGACGCCTCTGACAGAGGTGTCAGGCCTGGGCAGGGGACCCTCATTTCCCCCTATCACTGGTTCTGCCCCCAGCCCAGGCCTGAGGCCTCTGGCCCAGGTGTCAGGCTTGGGCAGGGGACCCCCAGACCCCTCCGATTGCTGGCTCTGCCCCTTGCCCAGGCCTGATGCCTCGGCCAGAGGCGTAGACCCCCATCACCCTCCGATCTCCTGATCGGCCCCTTGCCCAGGCCTGATGCCTCCGCCAGAGGTGTCAGGCTTGGACAGGGGACTCCCATCTTCCCCCGATCACTGGCTCTGGCCCCCACCCAGGCCTGAGGCCTCTGGCCCAGGAATCATGCCTGGGCAGGGGACCCCCATCTCCCTCTGATCGCTTGCTCTACCCCCCGCCCAAGCCTGACCCAGGCTTCAGGCCTGGGCAAGGGGACCATCATATCCCCCCAATCCCCGGCTCCGCCCCCCACCCAGGCCTGATGCCTCGGCCAGAGGAGTTGACCCTCATCACCCTCCGATCACCAATCACCGGATCGGCCCCTTGACCAGGCCTGAGGCCTCTGGCCGAGGCGTCCGGCCCCGGGCAGCGGGGACCCGCAGCTGCAGCGGCCCCGCGATCGTGGGCTCCGCTTTAGGCCCAGGCAAGGGACCCCTAGCTCCCGGGACTGCCAGCTTCAACCGTGCCCAGCTCCCATCACTGGCTCCACCCCTACTTCCTGCTATCACTGGCCAGGGTGGCAAAGGCGCCTGATTCTCTGATCATGGCTGGGGGGCAGGGCAAAGGCGGCCCCAGGGCCGCCTTTGCCCTGCCCCCCAGCTCTTAGCTCCCCCCCTTGGTTTCTGATCACTGTCAGTGGCAGGGGGCTTCTTCCTGCTTTCCCTTTCGCCTCCCTGCATTGTGCCTACATATGCAAATTAACCGCCATCTTGTTGGGAGTTAACTGCCAATCTTAGTTGGCAGTTAATTTGCATATAGCCCTGATTAGCCAATGAAAAGGGTATCGTCGTACGCCAATTACCATTTTTCTCTTTTATTAGACAGGATAGCAATTTTAACAGATTCAGGTGGAACTACCTGAATGTCCTGAAATGCATTTTAAGCTTAAATGTACAAAACCTTTCCCTCCAACCAGCTCAACCTTCTTTTTTTAAATCCCGAATGAACTATATCACAATATAGCTAGAAATATCTAGCTATATCATCCTAAAGTTGCCTCTCCCTTATACAATTAGTCCCAACAAACATACACAAATGCACAACCCCCAAACAGTAATAAGCAAGTAATAGAGTCTTCATCCACCACAATTCTTCCGTATTAAAAACAGGCCTTCTGTTTACACTCCCTGCTCCCAAATTACCCATTCTGCTATCCTTCAAACCCAAGCCAAAACAGCATTTCTAAAATGTAAATCCAAATTATTTTAAGGGGAATCAGCTTTAAAATTGTTTAATCACTCCACTGATTGTATAAGACATAAGGCCTTCCCTCCACTTGGCTGCCTCAATCTGTCTTTCACTCAGTGCACACAAGGCATCTCAACCCACTCCGCACAGAATGGAGTGGTTAGGTAAACATTAAAGTACATTCGATACTTCTTGCCCCCACTTACATTATTTCCTTTATTTGAAACACCTTTTCTCCAATCTCTATGTACAACTGACCAATCCACATGCTACCCCTAGTCTTCTCCCCCAAAGTGCTTAGTAATACTTTATTGAATTTATGTCTGTAATAAGTCATCTGAACTGTCATACCCAATTTTGTACATCTGGTACCTGGCACTAAATAAACATTTGCTCCATAAATGAATCTAAATGTAACACCTTAATTCTGAAAACTAGAATTAGTCCAACTGAGAAGCGAACAAAAAGTCATCCATTTTCATTAAATTAATATTTAAGACAACATTAAATTTATTTCTGTAGATTATAATCTTACCTTTTAATAACAAATTTAATTCGATTGCCCACTTGAATAATTTTTTCAAGCCTTGGGATTCCATACCATGAAGGACTTCTAAAAGGAATGTTTTCTGGTAGTCCTTCCACATAGAGATCATTAGGATGTGCCTCAAATTTCTGGTAAGGTACAGCCTTAGCTTCAGCGCTCCCCAAGGCTTCAGCTTTACAAAAGAAAAACAATTCAGGAGACTAAGTTCCTGCTGCAATCATATTTTGGTACAATCCAAATCAGTGTACATGTCAATGTTTTAGAAAGCCAAGTACACTCTGGAAACAATACACTAACCACGAAATAGACTTAAAGCAGCAATTGCAGGTATAAAGGGCCGCTGATCAAGGGTAACTTGTGATGGACTTAAATGTTTCCTGATTCTAAGACCATCTTAATAACATTAAGATCTTATTATAAAAAACTTTTCTGTATCTTTTGAAAGAAATAAAAAAAGAAAACTATGACACAATAAAGAGTGTCTGGGAGTTTGTTACACTATTCTCTCCCTTTGGTACAGGTTTAGAACGTTTCATAATAAATATGTATTTGGAAACAATAGGGAAAAACTAGAAGTGAGTCATATTTATTGTATTTACTTTGTTAAAGCAAAATTTGGGGAAATTATTCTCTAATATACTTTAGCTGGGGGAAAAATTAGACTTACCAAATTTTTTGCAGAAAAGCTGATCTACCATCTTTCGTAATTTAGTAATTCTGGCATACCACTCTTCCTTTACTGTCAGAATAAAAAGTATACAAATTTCCTCAATTTGATGCCATTAATATAATTATGAAATAGGCAATATCATTTTGCTATTCTGACTAAAATTATTCCTATGATTTCAGAATGTGTTTATTAAAACAGTACTAACACTGAATAAAAAGAGTAAGAATAAAACAATTGACAAAATGGAAATTTATAATTTAAGATAATTTTACATAGGTAATAGGTGTTCTAAAGTGTCATAATTAAAGATAGAAAATAATACAATTCAGTTTATTCAGAAACAGCTAGCAGATTTATGCAATGATAAATTTAGGCATTTAAGACTACTCGCAAGCATTCCACTACACAAACTCTAAGTGATGCAAATTGTATTTTTAAAACTTTTTAAAAAAAAATATGTTTTTATTGCCTGGCTGGCATGGCTCAGTGGGTGACCATCGACCTATGAACCAGGAGATCATGGTTCAATTCCCAATCAGAGCACATGCCTGGGTTGCAGGCTCGATCCCCAGCAGGCATGCAGGAGGCAGCCGGTCGATGATTCTCTCTCATCATTGATGTTTCTATCTCTCTCTCCCTCTCTGAAAGATTTTTAGAGAGAGAGGAAGGGAGAGGGATAAAGAGACAGAAACACATATGAGAAATATCATCGATCAGCTACCCCCTTTACAGTCCCTACTGGGGATCGAGTCAGCAACCTGGGCATGTGTCCTGACTGGAAATCAAACTGGTGACCTCTTGGTTCACGGGTTGAAGTTCAACCACTGAACCACACTGGCTGGGCTTAAATTTTTATTTATTGATTTGAGAGAGAGAGAGACAGACAGAGAGGGAGAAAGAGACATTGATTTGTTGTTCCACTTATTTATGCATTCATTGGTTGATTCTTGTATGTGCCCTGACTAGGGATCAAACCTTGGTGTATCTGGATGATGCTCTAACCAACTGCACTACCCGGCCAGGGCTCAAATTTTATTTTATATACCCATCCCAGTCTACTCTCTTGCAAAAGCAAGCAAGAGAACAAATCACGATTGTATTTCCTTCAAAACACAACTAACAAACAACTGATAATACTGTTGCCTATATGCTTTAGTATATCTTTTTATGTCCTAGGTATAATGATGAATGATTATTTAATTGGCTAATGTATACTTGGGTAATAAATTGTTCAATAGCCCTAGCTGGATTGACTCAGTGGATAGAGCGTCAGCATGTGGACTGAAGGGTCCCAAATTCCGGCTGGGGGCACATGCCTGGGTTGCAGGCTCAATCCCCAGTAGGGGACATACAGGAGGCAGCCCATCAATGATTCTCTCTCATCATTGATGTTTTTATCTCTCTCTCCCTCTTCTTTCCTCTCTGAAATCAATAAAGAGATATATTTAAAAAAAAAAAAAAAAGGAATGTATAACTCCAGGAAATGGAAGAAACTAATATTAAAAAAATAAAAATTGTTCAATACTTTATCCCAGATAATGTTTGCATCTCAAAAGAACAGATATGCTTCTTTTAGTCTACTCAAAAATATGATGCTGATTTGTACTTATTTATAATGGGTTACTATGAAGAAAACGAGTTTATTGTTCTAGAGAGTATTGGAAATATTTTGACATTGTATATTTCTTTTTTTTAATTAATATACTAGTGGCCTGGTGCACAGATTCATGCACATTGAAAGGAAATTAATTAGAAGAAATATTTTAATATCGTTATTCACCCTTTCTCTATAATAGAAGTGTCAGAGATGAAAGAAAATGGGTAAAATGTATATGAAAATAATATATAAATTGATTAATAAAGAAACAAGAACAACATCAAGTAAATTTTCCATCAGTTGGTTTTTCATCGGAGAAATTTAGTGATAGGCAAAATTGACATGTGACAGTCATTCCACCACAAATATGTTCGTTAACTGCATCCTCATTTATTTCATTTTCACTATGAAGGCAGTTCCTACCAGTACCGATAGTACTTGTTGATGACTGTTCTTCAGACATTCTGTTGACAACACCGGCTTTTTTTGGCTTCAGAGGTACGTTCTGCCAATAGTTGGTCTTCTGATACACTCTGTCAACATTGTCACTTTCTTTCAGCGTCATAAGTACGTTGTGCCAATAGTTGTTCTTTAGAGATATTTTGTCGACAACGCCGGCTTCTTTCAGCATCAGAGATACGTTGTTCCAATAGTTCGTCTTCAGACATATTCTGTCGACAATGTCACTTTCAGCATCAGAGATATGTTGTTCCAATAGTTCGTCTTCAGACATATTCTGTCGACAATGTCACTTTCAGCATCAGAGATACGTTGTGCCAATAGTTGTTCTTCAGACATATTCTGTTGACAACACCAGCTTCTTTTGGCTTCAGAGGTATGTTGTGCCAATAGTTGGTCTTCAGACATACTGTCGACGATGCCACTTTCTTTCAGCTTCAGAATGTCAACAAAAACAACCAAATTCACAATCGACAATGACAGATCAAAACACGCATGTGATTGGCGCCAGCGAGAGCTTTATATGTATTGTGCATGTGCGAGTCAGTGTTTATTTTTAAATTGCCAGTGCACGTCCTACGTACCAGCTGGCTGGTCAGTCAGTTGGGCAGTTAGTCACTTAGCCTTTAAATATATAGACTAGAGGCCCAGTGCACAGATTCGTGAACACTGAAAGGAAATTAATTAGAAGGTGGCCGGTGGGGCGAGATGGGCTGGACATGTCCTGGAGCCATCTTCCCGCGGTCCCTCCCCAGCAGCCGCACCTGGGGCGCGCCAGGGCTCGAAGGGCGTCCGTGGAGTGAGCAGGGTCCCTCTAGCAGGTGGGGTTCCTCAGCCTGGCCTGAGGGACTCAGGCTGAAACCGGCAGTCTGACATCCCCCAAGGGGTCCTGGCGTGCAAGAGGGCACTCTGCAAAGTTGCTGTTGCTCGGCAGCTTCTGGGTTGAGCACCTGCCCCCTGGTGGTCAGTGCGCGTCATAATTACTGGTCGGAGTGTCTGCCCCCTGGTGGTCAGTGCGTGTCATAATTACTGGTCGGCATGTCTGCCCCCTGGTGGTCACTGTGCATCATAGCAAACAGTCAGATGGTTGGACAGTCACTTAGGCTTTTATATATATAGATTTTCATTGATTTCAGAGAGGGAAGGAGAGGGAGAGAGTGATAGAAACATCAATGATGAGAGAGAATCATTGATTGGCTGTCTCCTGCACGCACCCTACTGGGGATCAAGCCCGCAACCTGGGCATGTGCCCCTGAGTGGAACTGAAGGTGGGACCCTGACCCCTCAGTCTGCAAGCTGCTGCTCTACTCACTGAGCAAAACCATCTAGGGCACATTGTATATTTCTTATACATAAGGTTCTGATATGACTTGAGACCTACCTCCTGAAGCTGGTTTATCAAGCTGTAAGTCCTCACGTGTTGAATTCAGAAGTTCATGTCTGCAAGGTAAGAAACAATACTAAATATTCACATGGTAATATTAATCAAAGTAGTAACTACTAGTACTTATTTAATATTCAGTCATTAAGACCAGTTTCTAAAGAAAAAGACAATCTGGACTCCCGAGTAAAATTAAATTCTAATTTCTTGAGATTTCTCAGAGTAATAAAACTCAATGGTAATTACACATTATTTAATAAGATGCTTCATAGAGCCTGCGTCCTGACAGAAAAAGAGTTAACTTTGCAAGCCAAAGGTATTTTATAAAAGCATAACACCAAAGAAAGCAAACTACAAACATTTTAAATGAGCACCTTTAATTTTACATTTCATTCAAGACTACCTTACTTCAACATATCTATAAATTAATGTTAAAAATCCTAAATATATTTCAATACTAACATTTGTAGGACAATATACTTGCTTTTAAAGTTTTCCCTAATACACAAATGGCCCATAAAACATAATCTCAAGATCACATAATTTTCACAATCTAACTTCCATATCACTCTATTTTATTGTAATGGCCTAAAGTAATTGGGAGTGTGGGGGGGGGGGGGGGGAGGAAGGAGGAGGGAGGAGGGAGGAGGAGGCAGCAAAGATAAGCATAACCATGTCTCTATTAACAATAATTCCAGAAATGATAGAATCTAATACAGGATTAGGTCAATGATATACAAAATATTTGATCAATAGTGAGCTGTGAAATAAAACATTGCTAAACTCTATAGAATTACCCTTCTAAATAAACAAATTAGTTTTGCTTATCAAGACTAACCACATTTTCCTTTGGGGAAAGGCTTTACAAAGTCCCTTCCAAATGTGGAAGATGGTTTCCCATAAATGAGTATATTGAAAGGCCTTGAAACAGGATGTGCAAAGCATAAAGGAACTTGTGATAAGCTTGCATGAACATTTAAACATCCAAACAGGGTTTTATATGCTTTAATATTAGCAAACATAAGCAAAACCTGTTAAAATAAGTTATACATTTATTTTGTTATTAAAAATAAACTTCAAATAAGTTAAAAAACAATTTAATAAAATGACAATACAAAAGAGTTCTTAAAACAATAAACTTATTAATACATCAATATGTAGGGGGGAGGTTGATTCTTGTTTATGGCTCTTGGCTATTGTCAGGATTTTAGAACAAGCCATTTTGTTTACCATTCGATTTCATAAGAGACTGTTAAATCTTTTTTAAAAAATATATTTTTATGGATTTCAGAGAGGAATGGAAAGGAAGAGATAGACAGAAACATCAATGATGAAAGGGAATCACTGACTGGCTGCCTCCTGCACATTGGACTGAGCCTGTAACTCAGGCATGTGCCCTTGACCAGAATCGAACCTGAGACCCTTCCGTCTGCAAGCTGACACTCTATCCGCTAAGCCAAACTGGCTAGGGCGAGACTACTAAATCTTTAAATCACAATATATTGGGGGGAAATAAACTGTTAGCAACAAGTTCCACCTCGTGGATGACCTGGTTTTACTCCCTAGAACCAAATAATTTTTTCCCTATCCTTAGAGCACTGAAATTCTATGAGGTGACTCATTTTTGATACCTCTTTCCGTTTTAAGTCAGATGTTACTAGATGAGGACTACCAACCCTCTAGCCCTGTCATTGAAAATTTTTGTTTAACAATTACATTTTATCATTTCCAAACTATTCTCCAATTGTTCTCCTTTACAAATATATCTAGTACTTGTTTCATGGGTATAATAGGAAATTTCCATTGCAAAAATATGTTGATAAATGCCCTCTTAGTTTTTAAACTTTTATTGTACTCTTCATAGAATATAAGAGAGTAGAAAATACAAAAATGGGCGATGTGGCTGCCATTTTTAAATGGAAGCATTTACACTTCCAATTCAATAGCTGCACTAATTTTTTTCAATTCTCACCTGAGGATATTTATTGATTTGAGAGAGAGAGAGAGAGAGAGAGAGAGAGAGAGAGCTAAAAAAACAAGACATCAATACTTTGTTACTACTTTCTTTAGAATACTTAGCAGAAAACTAGAAAAGAAAATTATATTTGTATGCAATCATATATGAGCAGGCGTTTATGTTCTAAAAGCCAACTCTGACATGACTGACACAGACACACTGACAAGTGGAAAATAAAATAATATATATAATAATTAAAACTTAATTTAAATATAGCCTAGTGGTTAATAGTTGTCAAAAATATTTAAAAATGCACTAATCATGAACAAAGAAGAGTGCAAGAGTCTTACTTCTTAATCACAAAACGAATTCTTTCCTTTGCAAGTAATATCCTTTCAAGGCGAGGAATTCCATAAGTAGATGGCCTTCTAAAAGGAATTCCTTCTGGAAGTCCTTCTACATAAAGGTCTTCAACATGTGACTGGAAAAGAGGGTATGGGATCGTCACAGGACCTTTGGCTTTTATAGCTTGAGCTTTAAGGTTGAAAAGAGAAAGAGAAAAATCATTAAATGACAAGGATTAAGCACAAAATAGTTGAATATGTATTGCTCTGTAACTTATATAATTAATATTTACTTTTGTTTATTATAATTGAATCAATAAAACAGTACAAAAGAATTAAAAAGAAAAGAACACCAAAGATGCCAATGGTCTATTTAACCAAATCTGCAATGAACTAACATATATTTTGAAGTAATGTAGACCTAGCTAGACTTTCTCTTGAAATCTGAACATAAATGAACCCAGAAAAACAAATCAGTTGATAACAGCTAACACATACAATATGTAATGAGAGCAGTATTTTTAAACATTTAAAACATTAGTGTAAAAGGATTTTCTTTTAAAAAACTGAAGCAGAAGATTTACCTAAAAATTCTGCTAGATTTATTTATCCAAGAAGAAAATAATGCAACAGCTGCAAAAAAGTGGAAAGCATGGGGAGTGTTAAGAATTAAATATACTCAATATTGTAATATCTTTATATGGTGATAGTTATTAGACTTATGATGATGATCACTTTGAAAGATATAAATGTCAAATCATTATGTTGTACACCTGAAACTAATAATGATGTATGTCAACTATACTTTAAGAAAAGAATAAACTATAATGAGTAGACATTGATTTTATTAAACAAACTCTGAAGGGTCAGTTTTTCTGAACAACAGGAGACATTTAAATATAACTAAGTATTAAATATTTTTATTTATTATAGTGAAACTAAGATTAAGACAATGCCTTCCTCTCACCCAACTCCCCATTTGAAATGACAAGGATTAAACACAAAATCCTTTTGAGAGGTGAAATGACATGACACTAGGATACCGGAGTTTTAAAATATTCTTACATCAAAAAGAGATGGGACAGAAAAGAACAAGAAAGAAAATACTGTAAAATGTTAAAGGTTGTTGATTTTGAGTAATGGATACTTAGAGGGTCTTTGATTCTTTACTTTCGTTTCTGTTTGGAAATTTTCATGATAAAAAGGTATTAAGAATATCAATTATGTTCATCTATAACAGGCACATTTACACTTAGTACTGAAATTTTCACAGGTAAGCCTTTTGTCACTAACTAAAGCAATGCCACATTTTCTATGACTACAGACACATATCAGACACATTCCATTATTCTTTCCAAACTTCTATATTATTTTAATACAGCAGTTACCTAAAATGCTAAGTATGCTAAAAGAACAGCAGAGGTGCTAATGACACTGCCAACAAAGTCCCAAAGCTAAAGTGACGCCTATGGATTCCCTTCAACCTCTCCTCCCTCAGGAGTTCCCATCCGAACAGCCCCACTTTATTTTGCTGGTACTTTATGTAAAAGTCTATTTGCTAAACATTAATATTTGTACTATAGTTTCGAGTATACCATATTACCCATTAACAATGAGATAGATTTAACATCCTTTGCTGATATACATCTAAAAATCATGTCACATATAACAATGAAAATAGCTTCCCCTAAGGCAGTGGTTCTCAACCTTCCTAATGCTGCGAGCCTTTAATACGGTTCCTCATGTTGTGGTGACCCCCAACCATAAAATTATTTTCGTTGCTACTTCATAACTGGAATTTTGCTACTGTTATGAATCGTAATGTAAATATCTGATATGCTGTATGTGTTTTCCGATGGTCGCGACCCGCAGGTTGAGAACCGCTGCCCTAAGGCAATCCCCATGTTGTGGTGCTGCCGGTGTAGAATATGTTATCCGTTGTTGCTTTCCAGTGGACCAATTAAAATCACTGGCAAAGGCTCTGACTATTGAAAATGGGATAACTACTAAAAAAAACTTCTAAAAATGACTTAAAATATTAAGGAAAAGCTATTTAATTTATTATTAAATTTACTCTAAATCTTCATTGATGGTTAAGTAATCATCTGTGATAGAGAGAAATGTTCACTTTAAGTTTATTAAAGTACATAATGCCATTGTGACTTATCATTTAAAAACTTAGAAAAATTCAGTGATACAGGAGAGCACCACAGAAATGAGATTGTCAAGTTAAAATTCAGAACATTATACAATTTCACAACTGACTGCAAAGAATCCTCCAAATGACAACAACAAAAAACCCCCAGCAAAACATGATCTTTTAAAATACTAGTAATTGTTGCACCCAGCCGGTGTTGCTCAGTGGTTGAATATCAACCTATGAACCAGGTCACAGTTCGATTCCTGGTCAGGGCACATGCCTGGGTTGCGGGCTTGATCCCCAGTTGGGGTGTGGAGGAGGCAGTCAATCAATGATTCTCTCTCATCATGGGTGTTTCTCCCTCTCCCTCTCCCTTCCTCTCTGAAAAAAATAAAAATATATTTTAAAAAACAAAATAAAATAAAATAATCGTTAAGATAGAATATTATTTAAGAAAACAATCTTCCATTAAATCTCCAAGAACCAGGACTTCGCAACAAATACAGTGGGGCCTTGACTTACGAGTGTCCCGACTAATGAGTTTTTCAGGATACGAGCTGTCTCTCGGCCAATTTTTTGCTTTGAGGTGTGAGCTAAAATTTGGGTTACGAGCCAGCTTCAGATACCCCACCGCTAGTTGGCACAGCGAATGTCACAGTGAATGCCACAACATCAGCCCAGCATCACGTGTCTCACTCGTTCACTTTAAGATTTGACATACGAGTAATTTGAGTTACGAGCTCCGTCACGGAACGAATTAAACTCGTAAGTCAAGGCCCCACTGTACAGGGTAAGGAAAAAGTAGGTATACAGTTATTCGTATAGAAAATAATACTTAATAAATAATACAAGAATAAACTGTTTCACATACTCACAAATGTAAGTCTACTTTTGCCCTACCCTGTATATAAATAACCCCCCAAATATACATGCTGAAAGTTTAAACAAAGATTCAAATATTTGGACAGATACTATCCAACGATCTTTCCAGGGACAGATATACAAGTAAGGCACAATTCACTAATAGAGCTGGACTTGCTTACTCACGTTAGAGGAACAGTAACTCCATTGTTAAAAAGCTTATAAACAAAATATTACAAGAATTTTTGAGTTTAGACTTACCATATTTTCTTTCAAACAATTCTTCAACTTGTTTACGTAGATCAGTAATTCGAGCATTCCATTTCTCTGAAAATTGAAAGTTAAATCTCAATAATAAATCCCTGTTTGGGGGCACTAATAAGTTCTTAAGATAACCCAACATCTAATGACGTTTTCTACATAATATGTCCTAATTTTTAATAATCCATCTTCATCTATATAATTTAACTGCTTTCCTAAGAACTTCTCCAATCTGGTAGTTCTTAGAATTGGTTCAATAGGAGATTATAGGGAAGGTTTTAAAGTTTATTTTCAAAACATTTCATACCAAGTACATCTTTTTAGCCTAATGTTTCTGAAAAGTAGGAGAGCAGAAAAGACCAATATAATACAATATTACAAAATGGAGGCCAAAAAAGGGGAGGTCTCCAAGGCCATTCAGGAAACTCTAAGTTGTATGGAAATGAGACTTTATGACAAGTTAAAATATTAACATGTTATCTTAAAAATGTACATAAGCTAAATGTTTTATCTATTCAAAATAGAGATCACAGCACAATTCACCACTAATATTTTATTTAGTCCCTTCAAAAGGCTACATACATCATCCATTGGAGTTTGGTTATATTAG
Source organism: Myotis daubentonii (assembly GCF_963259705.1). NCBI lineage: Eukaryota > Metazoa > Chordata > Mammalia > Chiroptera > Vespertilionidae > Myotis > Myotis daubentonii. Next base: position 32,672,793 of record NC_081843.1, read on the forward strand.
CTGCTGGCAGTTACACAGAACAAGATATTAAAATATATCTTAAAGAAGGTTTTAAAGCTACGAAAAATAATTGAATTACTAACTCATTAATACTGATTTAAAGTCTACCTATAACATCAGAAGATACAATGTCTCATGCTTTGGTAAACCCAAACTATGTTTAAACAATGTAAAGTTACTTCAAACTGCCTGTAGTTTTCCTCAGATTAGATTACAAGACAGTAATACATTTTAAAGCATGCCCCTACAGAATGCCTTTTATCACTAACAGAAAGAGTTCAGAATCAAAGAAAACAGGCCTGTATTTAACCAAGAACTTACCAAAGTTGAACTCCCTCACTTTTCGTTTTCCAGCGTTGGCAGGTTCGGCGGCTGGTGGCTGGGGTGGCTCGTTGCTCTTTGGTCTCTTGGTAGGTGGAGAATAATCATCATCTTGAAAAAGAAAACTGTCATCACTGGAGGAACAGACTAAATAACTGATAGCCACCACCTATTAAATCCTCAACAATGAAAGATATGAGGGGACATGAAATATTTTAGTATTGTCATTTTCATTATATTTTTCCCAGTTACATTTGAAGTTTTCCTACTCTTCTGAGATGTGCTCAAGTGAATATATCGCATTTTCCCTGTTGTCTTCATTTTTTTACTTTGCTTCATTTGAACTGTCATTATGAAATTCCCCTTTTCCTCTCATAACTGCTCTGAGATAGCTGCTAGAATTATATTCAATTTATCTGTCAAGAAAAAGGATTTTAATGGAGACAGCTAGCTGGGGAGAGAAAATACAGCTTGAGCGGAAAATATTTAAATTTATATATAAAATTCAAGCATACATAAACAAGGGAGGTTGAGTAACTATATATCAAACAACACACAAACAAAATTTATAGAATTAAAGAAATAGGACTACATTATTTGTGAAACAGGTAATATTGATTTGGTCAATACAAAACCTATGTAGAAATGAGCAATCAGATATTTAAGCACAGAATATAGACTTTTCAAGACATTTGTAGTAAGAGTTCACACTAATTTCCTCATGGATATGTCTGTAACTCAACACTGCTATGATACCTTAATATATATAGCTAAAGCTAGAATTAAGGACATTTGGCTCAAATAAGAAGAGTTATCACTGCCATCGTATAGTCTCTGAAAATGACAAGTGGCACACTACTAAGATTTCTGCTTAAACACCATGTATAAATTATTGAAAATATAATTTAAGACATCTGTACTTAAAAATAAATGACAGAGAAGAACATAATTACTGTGTTAGACACTAGCAATAACAAAAAGATACCATTAATATACAAACTACCTTTTTAGATCAGTATAACTTTCATTCTCATTTTATAGGTAAAGAAATAGGCTCAGAATGTTATGTGACTTAACCATGTCACATCATTAGATACTGTACCTGAGATTAGATTATGAGCAAAACTTTTCTTCCTAAACTAACAGGTAAACTATCATACAGATAACATGAAATCCAAAATCAGCCTAATATACAATGTTGCCTGAGAGAGCAATAGATACTAATCAAGGACAAAATCTGACTAATGCCTGAAATACTTGTATCTCATTGCTATCATTGCATCAGAGTAACCGACATTGTTGCCCTGGAACCCTGATTTGGGGTTCTTCCTACAATGCCAACAGATATTCTGGAAACCTGTAATTATTTACTGACTATTCTAACCAACAGAAGAAAAAGGTACCAAAGTCACCAATAACAGCTAAGGTGTTATTATGACTCATCTATGTGCTAAGAAAGACAAAGATGCTAATTTCAGGAAAACATCATATAGACAACTTATGACACTATAAAAATGTTCATGTGTTGCCCAGCCGGCGTGGCTCAGTGGTTGAGTGCCAACCTATGAACCAAGAGCTCACAGTTTGATTCCTGGTCAGGGCACATGCCTGGGTTGTGGGCTTGATCCCCAGTAGGGGACATGTAGGAGGCAGCCAATCAATGATTCTCTCACATCACTGATGTTTCTATCTCTTCCTCCCCCTTCCTCTCTGAAATCAATAAAAATATTTTAAAAAATTGTTTGTTATTTGAATACCACTGTAGAAATGCATGTTCAAATTTAGAAGAAAAAACCCATCTATGGTAGAAAACTATTTAAAAAGGACAAACTGTCCTAGCTGGTTTGGCTCAGTGGATAGAGTGTCAGACTGTGGACTGAAGGGTCCCAGGTTCGATTCCGGTCAGGGGCACATGCCCAGATTGCGGGCTTGATCCCTAGTTGGGGGCATGTAGGAGGCAGCCAGTCAATGATTTTTTTCTCATCATTGATGTTTCTATCTCTCTCTCTCCCTTCTTCCTTCCTCTCTGAAATCAATAAAAACCTGTTTTGTTTTTTTTTAAAAATGACAAATAGTAAAATAAAACTTTTTTTCTGTCACCTGGGCTTATAATTATTAAATAACTACAAGAATTAAAAGTGGTCAAAAGATCTATAATAGATTATTAAGTAATTAGATTCAAACCCTAAATAGAAACATTTGAGAAAACATTAGATATCTTTAAACATTTGGCCTTCGCCTGGCTGGCGTGGCTCAGTGGTTGAGCGTCAGCCTAAGAACCAGAGGTCACGGTTCAATTCCAGGTCAGGGTACATGCCCAGGTTGTGGGCCTGATCCCAGTGTGGGGCATGCAGGAGGCAGCCGATCAATGATCGTCTCTCATTATTGATGTTTCTATCTTTCTTTACCTCCCTCTCCCTTCCTCTCTGAAATCAATAAAAATATTTATAAATAAACAAGCAAATAAATAAAACATTTGGCCTTCAATTCTGAAAACATGATGAGAAAAATAAACACTTTTCCACTGTCCAGATTTTTAGAGGCTTAAGAGTATTTATATGCTAGTTTCCAAAGATAAAATAAAATATACATTTCACCTACGAATATTATCAAAGTATTTTAAACATTCAATATTAATATTTCTGCCTAAACATTAAGCAATGGTATTTAAAACAAAAGTATTTTCCCTATAGGATAATGTCATCTAAAATATCTATAGATCATCACTTAAACAGGTTGTTAATTGAATTACATAAAATGAAAGCTGAAAGCGTATAAAATAAAAATATAGCTGTAGGATGGTAATGAAGAATTGCAGTTATTAATCTCAATTATAATCTAAACTGTTCAAAATTGAGGCCAAGATGAAAGGCCAAGAGTGCTTTTCTTAGTGTCAATACCTCACTTCTTCAGTCTATTTTACAAGAGAAAGAATTTAAAAGTATAAATATATTTACAAAAGTAACCTCAGTGATCATAAACAGGAAAAAGGCAAACCTGGGAGAGTATTTAACAAGAGAACATAAGATTTACAATCTTTAATCAGTATTATAAAATATGAAAAAGTGATAAGTAATGAAGTTCAATCTACTAAATGGGAACAAATACAAAGAGATGAATCTAATTATTCGTGCTGATAAAATATCACACCACACATCATATGAAACATGGAATAAAGTCATAATAGCAATGAACTTAGCCACACCTTCCATTTTTTTCTCCACTTTCTGCTAAAAAACAACTATAATTGGTGTTGAGAAAGGAGAAAATATGTTTATTGACCTCAAAATCAAAATTATTTCTCTGTATCAGAGAATATCAAATAAAGCTCCAAGAGTTACTTCTAATAATTGGGTCCAGCAATAGTACTGTTTTCTAAATAAGTGGAGTTTTAACATTATGAACCAGTTTTGTGTAAAAAGACATTATTTCAGGATGCTTCAAAATTTAGCCCAAACTATTTATAGCATCAAAATTAAAAGCTTATAAAACAAGTTTCAAAATACTTAAATATGCAAAAGCTGTTATTCAAGACTATATAACAGTTATTCTACCAGTACTAACACAAGTGACTCCACACCTCAAAAAATGGCAGCAACAATTCCTAATTCAACATTTGTATTTAGAAATAAATCTTTTTTTCTTAGCATCGTATTTACAAATACACTTATCAAAACAGACTTCGGAGCTAAAATTTATTACTGCAATCTTATTGGTGAGTGCATTAATAGAATATAAAACATTTTCTGATACTCTAGTTTTCAATATAATCAAATTGGTAATGTTTTATCAGATAATCTGACACTTATTCCAAGTAAACAAAAAAAATAAATTAAAATCAACCAGACTATGTATTTCCTTTAAATTACTCAAAGCTATTAGTTTCCCTACACATTTCAAATTAATCCAGGTCATAACTCCTCTAAACACAAAATCTTCAGATGGGCCCGTGAGGCTTGGCTGGTTGAGTGTCATCCCATACACTGAGAAGTCACCGGTTTGGGTTGATTCTTGGTCAGGGCACATGCCCGGGTTGTGGGCTTGAGCCCCAGTAGGAGGTGTGCAGGAGGCACCAGATAGATGTTTCTCTCTCTCTCCCCCAATCTCCCTCCTTTTTCTTTAAGTTCAATAAAAAATATATTTTTAAAAAACTTTCAAATGCTAACCTACTCCACTATAGATTCTATGAACTGTCCAGTTACATGTATAAGATACGCACAATAATTAAACAATGACAAACAGCAAAGCTTATTGGCTCTAGCTTTAGAACATACCCAGAATTCAACTCCGTGTGTCCACTGCCACCGGCCCCCTCTAAAGCACCATGTGATCTGCCCCAGACAATTGGAATAGCCCTGCAAGCTGGATTTCCTGCTGCCATTATGCTCTCCCCTCAGACTTCTGCAAGATAGCAGCCTTGCTTCTCCAAGGTAAAGGACAGAACCTGTCGCTCCTTTGTTTAAAACTCTGCAGTGGTCCTTGCCTACCTTGCTCACTCCTAAATCTCTGCCACCTAGTACCTCCCAAGTACATACAAATTGCTGGCTATTTGCAGAATGATTAACTGAACACTTGATCTCTAGCTGGTTTGGCTCAGTGGATAGGGTGGCGGCCTGCGAACTGAAGCGTCCCAAGTTCGATTCAGGTCAAGGGCACATGCCCAGGTTGCAGGCTCAATTCCCAGTAGGGGGAGTGCAGAAGGCAGCCAATCAATGATTCTCTCTCATCATTGATGTTTCTATCTCTCTCTCCCTCTCCCTTCCTCTCTGAAATCAATAAAAATATTTTAAAAAAATAAATAAATGAACATTTGAATAGTATAATTTTTATTTATATGCAAGAGCCAAATATTTACCAAGGTCTTAACATGAATTTCACACAAGGATACCACCAGAAGATGACAGGTAAACAACCACTAAAACTCTAAAACAGAAATTATCTAAATGGCAGCCCATATACCATATATGGTAATGTGAACCAATTATATGCAATATTTTGTTGAAATATTTATGTATATTTTTCAATGTATATAAAAAGGAAGTACAATTTAAAATGTCAAAGACAGTTTCACTTTGGAAGATGCAAAATTAATTTATAAATGAATCCATTTAAAATCCATTGAAAGAAAAAACTTTAAGTAATGAATAGGATTAAGGTTTGGCCACAGCAGAATGAACACATGTGAATGACTCAGGTTTGGGAAATAATGCCCTAAGACCGTGGTTGGCAAACTGCGGTTCGCGAGCCACATGCGGCTCTTTGGCCCCTTGAGTGTGGCTCTTCCACAAAATACTGCGTGCAGGTGTGCGTACAGTGCGATTGAAACTTCGTGGCCCATGCGCAGAAGTCGGTTTTCGGCCTGGGTGAGTCTATTTTGAAGAAGTACTGTTGATATTTGGCTCTGTTGACTAATGAGTTTGCTGACCACTGCCCTAAGAGAACTGCATGATTCAAAAACCTCTTTGAGAGCAACAGACTTCCCATTACTAGCTTGCCCAAAATAGCTGGACCTCAAACAAGTGTGAGGTAAGGTTTTCTCTGCATGCATCAAAGATTTGACAGCAACTTGAATTTACTCTAATATATAGTCATGATGTTTATGAAATGAAGGCTTGCACAGTGGTATTATTCCAAGGGCTCTTTCTCAAACCTAAGTTGCACAATTTATAAATGTGTACCACTAATTTAAGTACAAGTGGACCACCACTACAAATGGAAGAGCACACCACTGGCAATGGGTAAGGAATATTATCCTGCAGAGATAATGCTCCTGCTCAATGCCATAACTCCACATAATCCTATATAATAAAGAGGTAATATGCAAATTAACCCTCACATCATAACACTGTCACAAGATGGCAGCAGGCCCAGCAGGGGCGGGGCCGGCAGCCGCTCTGCGCAACTTCTGTGGGGGTTTCCAAGGCCCTGCGGGGGCAGGGCCCGGCGGCCACTCCACGAGGCCTGGAGGCAGGGCATCAGGGCGGCACTCCAGGACTCGGGGCGGTCCCATGGCACGCGGGGGGTGGGGGGTGGGTGTCCCGGGTCTCATGCAGTTTCGCATGATAGGTCACTAGTTTCAAATATAGATATCAGAGTTCAAGTACTGTGAAAAATCTGACAAACTTACGTGATGATCAAGTTCTTTTTTTACCTTTCCTACAAACTATTTGCAAAATGCAGAAAGATACAACAGGAGAAAATAAAAGTCATCCATGGGCATGCAGGATTATCTTCATTCAAACCTAAGTTGCACAATTTATAAATGTGTACCACTAATTTAAGTACAAGTGGACCACCACTACAAATGGAAGAGCACACCACTGGCAATGGGTAAGGAATATTATCCTGCAGAGATAATGCTCCTGCTCAATGCCATAACTCCACATAATCCTATATAATAAAGAGGTAATATGCAAATTGACCCTCACATCATAACACTGTCACAAGATGGCAGCGGGCCCAGCAGGGGCGGGGCCGGCAGCCGCTCTGCGCAACTTCTGTGGGGGTTTCCAAGTATTCCAAGAATTTCCAAGAATTTCCAAAAATTCTTCCAGTATTTTTCTGAACAAAACTGACATCATTCTATATATACACTTTTTGTTTTAAACTTGCCTTATTCATGAAGGGCAGGAACTTTTCCTCCAATTAAACAAATGACAATAGGGGTCTTTTTCTGGATCACATATATTTTTTTAAAACCACACTTTCAGTGCCTGTATATTTTTTTCTATTATAAGGATACTAGAGGCCCGATGCACGAAATTCATGCAAGAGTAGGCCTTCCTTCCCCCAGCTGCTGGCACCGTCTTCCCTGGGACCCAGGCTTCCCTTGCAGCCCCGCCTTCGTCCAGAACATCTGGTCTAATTAGCATATTATGCTTTTATTTTTATAGATACTAAAAGTTAGTTCTCTATTTTTATCAAATAGATGTCCAAGTTCTCATTTGACCTTCCTTGTTAATATCAGACTTAACTTTATCCTCCTTAATGTATGGATAAAAAACAATTAGCAATTTAATTGAGGCTCATTATAGTTTGTTCACAAACATACATGCCATAAAAAATGCTACTCTGTAAAGTAATTACTTATACAGGCCTGTATTTCACTGCTCTTCTGAACATATAGCCACCTATATAGCAAAATTATATTACTTGTTGACAAATTTGGATAATAAAGCTTTTTATAGTATGTTTTAGTTTAAAAAATAAGACATCACTCCCTCCAAAGTCCTAAAATTGAAAGTACAGACACATTTCAGGTTTGTGAGCCATTTATTTTATCATTAACATCTCTTTAAAGGTCTTATACTATGAAAGTATGTATTTACTTTCTAAACAAGTTTAATACAGTCTTTATCTCCTCTAGGATTTGATAAAAATAACCTGGTTATTTTCTAATTAAAGTTTTGTCCTAATAAATTTAAATAATAATCTATATTTTTTCTATCTGTATAGAAGGAACAAAGTTCTCAGTATTTATAATATTTATAACTTCTTAAGATTTTCTTCTTTGATAGTTAATGAGGTTTATAACTAAAAACACACACAATTAAATACAATCATTTAATGCTAAACTAGAAACAATTCAAAATTGTTTTTAGATTAGTAAAATTATATTAATGATAAAAAGAAATATATATTTATTATTTTGAGACATGAAAGATGAGAAAAATTCTCATGTTATGTGAAAGCTACCAATCAACTTATATTTTAGAAGCAATGAAGACACACATTTTGAATAGTTAGCTGTAAGTAGCCACACACCATAACCAAGTGACACCAGGAGAAGACAGGTTGTTAAAGGGAGAAATAAAACCAAGGAAGGTTATGGAGCATTAAAAAAAAAAAAAGATGAAGTGCCAAGATGTATTATGGAAAAAAGCCAAACCTATGAGAAATGTGATATATGTGTATTTTAAATGTTCATTACAATGTTGCACATCATTTTTATAAAACCATATGTATGTATATACACACTCATATACATGTGTATACATACATCAAGTTATTTTTAGATTAATACACAATGAAAAATGAGAACAGGGGCTTTAGAGCAGGGCAGGTGTAAATATAACTTAGTACAGTTTAATTTGTTGTATTGTTTCAATATTTTTCCTTAAGAAAAACTTATTTTGAGGGGAAAAATTTATAGAGTAGTACGAGACAATTTAAAAGGAAAAAAATCAATATGCACTTAATAATTATGAAATGATACTGTTAATAAGTCTATTAGCTGAATTTTTAAATAGCTCAGGACAAACTGGCACATCTGCATTCATGCATTATGAAGAAGAAAAAACTAGTTTTAAAGCAACCTGAGCTAAAGAGATTAGTTTAGACTATATTATAGCTACTGATTCAAAAACAGTTTTTAAGAGCAGGTTACATGTTAGCCTCTAATAGTATTTTAAGGGGAAAACTTGCTTTAAAAACTGACTGAACTATCAACACTCTCTTCCTCTACTTTACTCAAGTAAATATCAGTGTTACTGATATTAGATCTGGCTATCACAGCCTGATAACAGATTATAGAATGTGGTTTCATGTGCATCTAGTCTGGTCATAGTTTTGGTTTTTTATTCTCAATTCCCAATGTTAGGAAGTATAGTCTGGTCCACCGCTCATTTTCATGGTTTACTTTTCTTGTCTAAAACTCCCAAAGCACTGGGTGCACTGTTGAGAAGTGGGCTGCTTTGGTCACACATACACATATATACTTCAATTTTTATCACAAGTTTCCTTTAAGAATGAATGAAATGCGTACTTAGAAATGTGAATGAGACAAGTGTTTTTATGACCAGAAATAAACTTTTGGAATCAAGGCTTTTCAATAACTAACCTTCAATAGTCACCTCAACTTCAGGGTCCTCACTTGTTTCTGAAGGGACATGTTGAGTAGAATCTTGAAAAAAATAAAATTCTAAAATGACATTCATTATAAAGCACTTTCTGTATGTTCCAACATTTTATTGATCTGATACTCAAAAGCAGCCTACTATAAAATTTTACTGGCATTTTAATTCATCTCATATTTATTAAGATATATGATCCTTTCAATTAAAATAGGGATAAAAAATAGAAAAATTCTGGAAAACTATTACATAATACCAAGTTAACTGCATTAATGGACTAAAAAAAAACTTGCATTTTTAGGAGTAAGGTTATAATGAAGTCACAGTTATTTTCCTGCTGTAACTAGAAAATGCTAGAACAAAAATTAAGACTTAAAAAAAACCCTATTTCTCCTCTCCTTTCAGAAATCTGAGTGCTTTATATTTTTAAATAAAACCACAATTTTTTGTAGTGCGGCCCTTCAGACCAAGAAAATGACTATAAAAATGCATATAGGACTATATCCCCTAATTTTATATGCAAGATACTTTCTAAAATAAAATATTTTATTAATATTTGTTGTTACTGCACAAAACAAATATATGTACATCAGAATGTTAGTGCTAGAAGCTAGAAAGTATTTTTATGAACTCTCTTTGATTTTGCAAAGGTTGAGAGATTAATTGATTTGCCAAAGATTATGTTTATTGGTTAGTAAAAGAATAAAGACCAGAACCCAGGTTTGATTTAACTCTATTAACATTGCAATACAATAAAAATCTCCTCAAAAATACAGTATTTGAAAAGCCTAGTATCTAATGACAGAATTGTAAATTGTGAAGTAATTCATACTGCCTGATGAACCCTGTCCCATGTATCTTATATACAGGTATTTCATGGTAAATACTACCTATTCAAAATAGAAGATTTTGTTACAGAGAAACACATTAATTACCTTCACACAGTAAAACATAAAAAAAAAAATTCATGTACATTATCTTCTATAAATAGATCTTTTAAAAAAACCCACTAAAGTATTGTTTAAAATGAGCATCTTAATATTTCTGCAAGAAATGTATTCCATTTAGAAACCCTAATTCTAAAATTGAATTTAGAAAGATTAGCTAACATTTGAGAGACCTTAAGAACTCCCTCCACTCAGACAGGGTAAAATATCAGAGTAATAATTTTTAAAAGTTAAATGAAAAAGCAAATATACGGAATAAAAAGTTACAAAATAGACTCAATTTTTATCCAGAAAATAAAGTACAATACAACTAGTTTATGAGAGAAATAACAATTCTAAAATAAGACTCAGTTACATTACCAGTCATTTTCCTTGGGAACAACCTACAAAAACTTTTTTGAAACTATATAAACCACTTAGAAATAGGAAGCCATTTTACATGCTAACAGTTTAACTCAAGAGTCCAGTAACTTAAAAATCTGTACCATAGTCAAATATTCATTCAATCCTAAGAGCAAAGGAGGGTGGCTAGTAAATAGAAAAAGTAGTTCATGGGGTAGTTGTGGGTGTAAAAATAAGCAGAGGAAATCTTTCTCTTATTAATCTTATATAGAGTACATTACTCTACTCTAAAAAATGGCACCATTAGCCCTGGCCAATGTTGCTCAGTTGGTAGAGCATCATCCCATGCACTGATAAGTCAATTCCCGGTTAGGGCACAAGCCTGGGTTGCAGGCTTGAGGTCCAATAGGGCGCGTGAAGGAGGTAGCTGATCAATGTCTCTCCATCTCATGAATGTTTCTTTCTCTCCCTTTCCCTTTCTCTATCTTTAAAATCAATAAAAACATATTTGTTTTAGTGGAATCATTAAGTATGTTTAAAAAGGAAATATGAACCGAGCCAGTAATAATTGTAATTCTAAAATACTAAAACCTTTCCTTCTTTAAAAAATGTTAATATGGCACAAGATGACCAGAAAAAAAAAAAGGTCAGCATTTTGCATCAGGAAGTTTTACTTACCTAAGTTTTCATCTCATATGCTTTATTATTCATACAATAAAAGTGGTATATTACATCTTAGGACTAAGAAATAAAACCTGTTGGCTAAGAAAGCATATCAAAATAATCATCTTTTTTTTCCCCCCAAATAAGGTGTTTTAAGGATAGTATCTCTAGCTCTAGGTGGTTTGGCTCAATGGATAGAGCAGTCGGCCTGTGGAATGAAGGGTCCCAGGTTCGTCCCGTCAAGGGCACATGCCTGGGTTGCAAGCTTGATCCCCAGCAGGGGGCGTGCAGGAGGCAGGCGATCAATGATTCTCATCATTGATGTTTCTATCTCTCCCTCTCCCTTCCTGTCTGAAATTATTAAGAATATATTTTTTAAAAAGACAGTATCTCTATAATATAGAACAAACATAAGATAAATACAGCAAAATAAAAATCCCTTTATTTCTAACCTTCTGCTGGTACTTCCACTTCTGTTCCTTCATTGCCCTCTGAAGAATGATGGCTTCCTAAAATGAAAATAAACCACATATAATAAAGCAATAAAAACTGACATAGAAAGAAGAGAAACTAGGTAACAGTGCAAAAAAATTAAAACATATAACACAATATATACAAACTAATTCCTTAACTCCTGAGTAGTTATTTCAAACAATGCAATCTAATTCAGATAACATTTAACACTTCACTTGAAAACTCAAAGAAATTATTTTAAAATGTAAAACATATAGTGTCAACCTAAGTAGGTTTGGGGATTTATAGTTAGTTACTATAACTACACAATATAATTACTAATAGATGTTAGAATTTGAGAAATAGAACAATTATGTTTCAAAGTACCATGCTCATCCGCCAATGACACACACACACACACAGAAACACATAAATCAAAGTCTTCCTTTGCTCATAGACTATTCAATATAGATAAACAAGTTCAGGTTTTGCTGTGAAATGTTTCCTACTTTCTATTTTTACTATGGTGGGAGCTATGGAAACTCAATCCTCATTATTTAGTCAAAGTTGTATTTAAAGGACATTTGTAAGTTAAAATTTAAGATACTACCTTTAGTCTCAAAAGCATTTTAATTCAGGTAATATACTCTGCCTGCTTCTAAAAACTGGAACATAAAGCAATGTATCAAGTTAGGCAGTCACAAGGTAAACAGGCTCACCATAATAGAGCAGAAGCTTTACGCACAAATAGGAAAATAGTCCACTAAATTATTAGAGAGCCACTTAGGATTAAGTACCCAAACTGCCCCCAAATACTCATCCTCTGCCCTTGAAATGTCTGAGCTACCAACATGGAAAAGGTTAAAAGTCACTGCCTTTGTGTATAAATATATTACCTATGAGTAAATCCCATGGGGAGAAGGGAAACAAAATTGAATTTTTCATCCACTGATAACTAATTTCAGAAACTATACATACAACTAAACATACAACACTGAGACATAAGTTTTAAATATATTTTATCTTGAGTTTTAAAAAGCATTAATTACAGTTTCAAAAACTCTCACTCAGTGTCTAGTACTTTTGAATTTAAAATGCCATAATTATCTTGGGATTTTTTTCCACTTCATATTATGAAAACTCACCTGAACTCAAAAGACTAGATAAACCTATAAATCTAGAGCCATGAATTATTCTTTAATTAACTTTTCAATATACTTTCTCAACACACAGTCCCTTCCCTCAGTTTTTAAAACGTCAACATTTGGATTTATTCTTTGACTCCAATGTCGAAGAAAACAAAGATATGAGGTCAAAGTAATGAGAGGTAATGAATAAGAAACCAGTACTTAAAAAAGGAAACATTAGGTAAAAAATAAGAACACTTAAGGTGGTTGTTCCACTTTCACAATATTACATGTTAACAATGATCCTTTGTGTCCTTTTGTTCTCTTTAAATCTGAAATAAGCAATTATATTTACATTAAAGAATAAAGCTAAAGAAAGTAAATCTTATGTGCTCAAAGCCAGAATAGATAGAATTAAAAGCCGTCACAAATAGCCTATGATCATCAAGTTAGGGAACACTATACAAAAATTCTCAGAAAGTATTCAATTTATAAACGTAGCGATTTACAAGTGAATTTTTACAATTTTTCAAAAAGCTAAGTATCAACATGACCTTATCGATATTCACATTACTAACTATACAATAAAAACCTTACTTCTGACTATTCTGATATAAGGTATAAATGTGTACTTTACCTTAAATATGAAAGTGTGTCATGTACCCATTTCGAGATTCATTACTAGATTCACAAAAGGGAAAATTGGTTTTGAAAAATTGTTGCTTGTGAAGTTCATTTATATGTTTTTCAAAAAAAAAAAAAAAAGGCCAATACATTTTTTTTCCTTTTCCATTTAGAAAAGTAATAATACAGATATAAATACTAAAATACAGTCTGTTCAATATAAAGAAACATTAAATAAAAACAGTATGTGGAAAAATGAAAGTGAAAAGTTATATATACCTTGCAAAGACTTCGAAAGGGGGAGTTTGTCATCAACATCATCAGTTTCAGAAGGGCCTGCTTTGGAATACAAAGATAGAACTTCAACAGTAATCCCAAAAATGTATTTTGGGTCACTTTAGTAAAGAAATGTGGGTGAAAGATATGGAATAACACAGCCTTTTCATGAAGGGGGGGAAAAAAGGCACAATTAAAAAAAAATGACTGACAAAATGAGTGGTGCCAATTTATGGTCTCAGTGAGTGGGAAAAGTGGGCTCAGGCAAATTCATATCTAGACAGTGAAAAGAAATTTTGAAAATGACTAGACATATGGATTGAATGGGAATGATATGTCTAAAATGGTGAATGTGGCTTTTTAAAACACTAACGGGTACATAACAGCAAACTGCAACTTTTATGTTATACAGATTGTAAGTGCAGGTTTATCTTACAAGGCGTATTTGTTTCTTCCTTGACAAATATTTGTTTAATTTTTTGTCATACTGAAGAAAAGTGCAGAATCAAATTGTTAAACCTTTCTTAGGATCTCTAGAATCATGTAATTAAACTATGAGTACACTTGAATCTCCTTTGAAATTGAAACATGACAAACTAACAGTTAATTCAGAATCTCCCTTTCCTGCAGATTCATAAACACTTTTTAATAACTTAACATGGTTTTCCCCAATATTAACATATAAAATATTTTGGGCTCATTAAGCCTTCACAAAATGCTATAGAAATTAAGGTAACACATAAGCATGTATTATTCAATCATTTTAGTAATGAAACATTTAAAACAGAAAAAAGTGTGTTCAATGATTAACATAAAACATGTTCTTGCATGAATATGAATACAAACCATCTCACTATCTGAATATTATTTGGAAAATATCCTAAGACTCTTAAAAGGTTTGGAATGCATAAGGAATTTCAGAGGCACAAACCCACACATTATTAAGCAAAGAACACATCATAGAGGAACACAATTTAATAGAAATACAAAAATTATTTATATTTGGAATCTCAACTAAGAGCAAGACACTGAATGAAAGAGACCTGAATTCAAATGCCAGATTCACTGCTTCCTAGTCATGGGTTCCTGGGCAAAGATATACAGAAAAAAATTAATTAAATTATAGCTAAGGGTAGTAACTAACTTCTAAATACTGCTTAGTCACTTTTTCAAAAGTTTAGCTATGTCAGTGGTTCTCAACCTTCCTAATGCCGCGACCCTTTAATACAGTTCCTCATGTTGTGGTGACCCCCAACCATAAAATTATTTTCGTTGCTACTTCATAACCGTAATTTTGGTACTGTTATGAATCGTAATGTAAATATCTGGTATGCAGGATATATTTTCATTGTTACAAATTGAACATAATTAAAGCCTAGTGATTAATCACAAAAACAATATGTAATTATATGTGTTTTCCGATGGTCTTAGGTGAACCCTGTGAAAGGGTCGTTTGACCCCCAAAGGAGTCGCGACCCACAGGTTGAGAACCACTGAGCTATGTGCTATTTCCAATATTGATCTGTTCCTAAATTCTTTTTCATGAGGTCCTCTTTAAGTCAAAGTATATTTCTTTTTTTAAAAAATAAATCTTAATTGTTCAGATCATTACAGTTGTTCCCCGTTTTTCCCCCCATAGCTCTCCTCCACCCAGTTCCCACCCCACCCTCTGCCCTTATCCCTCCACTGTCCTCATCCATAGGTGTACACTTTTTGTTGCCGGGTCATACACATGGAAAATGTAGCTATTTCCATCCGCGACGTGTCCCTGTGTGACCGTCGCAGCCTCACAGGGACTGTCTCAGCCTCCCAGGGGCCGTCTCATCCTCACCGGGACTGTCAGCCTCGCAGGGGCTGTCTCAGCCTCGCAGGGGGCGCCGCAATCCACATTGGAGGTGAAGGTGCGAGACAGAAGCTCTCTCGATGTATCTCCTGCTGCTTCCTTGCGTATCAACGATGTTGGAAGTTTCTGAGAGCAGTCTGCAGGTGCTGGACATCATACTTTAACTGGTCAACACGAAGTTTGGTATTCTGTCTTTTGTTGGGCGCCTCCTTGCTAGACAAAATCTCCAGGCGTTCTTGCTGGCTGAATATCTGGTATGCTTGCTTGGATTTCATTTTCTACTAAGTGCACAGACTGCTTGTCTGCAGTCTCCCAGCGTCCCATGTGAGACTGGATCTGGTGGACCTGTTTGTGCGTTTGCTGGTACAGCGGTTCAATGTTGCCAGCCCAGCCAGGACCCATTCCGGCTTCCTCCAAACCTGTTTCTGCTTAAGTGTGTTCCTTATGGGTGCAAGGAGTTGAAATCTGCAGTATGTTGGGTTAAGCTGCAAAAACGCAGGTGGTTCTTTTTGTGCTGCTGGCACAGCTTGGGCGGGGATGTAAATTGAGTAGGGCGGGTTCTCAGGGAGTCACCAGGGCGGAGCAAACAGCAATGGCGTCTCCGCGACTCCGGGTGCCGGAGAGCAGCCCCGCGAGAAAGCCGCCCTTGCTTTCCGACCCGCTGCAAGGCTGTCCCGCCTCTCCCCGTAGGGGTCTGGGACCTCAGAATCCCGCCCCAAACAAGCTCAGTGGATTCGAGATTTTGTAACCCCTTTCGATTGAAAACAACCGCGCATCCAGTTGCAGCCCACCTGGCGCGCGACTCCGTACCTCTGTTCTTGGCGCCTCTGCATATCCTACTCAGTCTCAATGCTCTTCTTTCTTTCCTTCCAGTTGTAGAACTTCCACTGGGGCAGCTTTCCCATGGTTCTGAATGATAGCTGTTTTGTCTTATAGTTGGTATTTTCAATGTTGTTGTGGGAGGCAGCACACACAGGTCTGTACCTTACGCTGCCATCTTGGTTCTTCCCAAAGTATATTTCTTAGGATTTCCATTATACGGAATTTCTATTTTAAATAACCTGTTTATTACTGAGTTCTAAATTACATTATGTTCAGGGAATTTTTAAAGGCTATCTGTGAGCAAGTATAAAGTCAATTTTTGTGAAAGATCCATGCTTTGTAAATAAACACTTATTTGCTAGAGTTCTAGATATACATCAATTAGCTCATGTTTTTAAATTGTACAGTTCAAATATTCTATTTATCATTTATAAGTAAATGACTAGAGATCTGTAAATATATCCTAATTCTGTCAATTCTTTATTTCTATTTTTATTATGATGCTACCATTTTAGGTATATAAAATTAATGATGACTTTATCAACTTAGTGACTTATCCTATCTAGAGGCCCGGTGCACGAAATCCCTGCATGGGTAGGGTCCCTAGGACTGGCCGACCATCAGGGCCGATCTGTGGGGTGACTGGTGTGGTGATGGGGTGGGGAGGGGTAGAGGAGGGCGCCGCTGGCACCCACCTTGGCTGGCTTGGCACTGCCTGCTTGCTGGCCCCGCCCCCCGACTCCCACCGGTCACCTCCCTCTGCAGGGCAACCGGCATGGAGATCAGGGTGCCCCCACTGGCACCCGCCTTGGCTGGCCTGGGGCCTGAGGCTGGGGGCAGCTCCTGCGCTGAGGGTCTGCTCTCTGGTGATCAGTGTGCATCTGGTTCAGCTGGTTGTTCTGCTGTTCAGTCAATTATTATGTAGAATAAAAGCCTAATATGCAAATTGTCCCCTCGAAGGGGAGTTCAACCTGGGGATGGGGTTGGCCAACCAACAGCTAGTGGCCCCCCCCACCCATCTGGCCAATTGGGGCTGGCCACGGGACCCCTATGGGTGCATGTGCACCAAGCCTCTAGCTACACATTCTGTAGTCTTACTCTTTATACCTGTTACTTTTTCTTTTCGATTTCCTTTAGCATACTGACATAGATCATTAAAATTTCTAATTATCTATGATGTTTCATTTTAGCTATAAAGGTGGGTTTTTAACAAATGTTTTCATTGATTTTTTTTTTTTTAAGAGAGAAAGGAAGGGAGAGAGAGAGACAAAAACATCGATGTGAGAGTGGCTGCCTCCTGCACACTCCCAACTGAGGATTGAGCATGACCTGGAATGGAACCACCCAACCAACAGAGCCACAGGGCCAGGGCTTACTCTGTATCTTTTACCGGCATACATTTGGAATTTGATCCTCACACTCAAAATGCTAGTAGTGTGTACCAGGCATTGTGAAAATCGAGTGTTACCAACAGTCACATCTGAGGACCACTACCTTAGAAGAAGACTGACATGGGAATACCGAAAGTTTTGGAGGAAAACATAAACGTCCTTATGTAGAAGAATGAACACATGACCACACAATATAACCACCACAATAAGAATATTAAATCTACATGTGGCAAAATACATATACCTTGGAAACATATACTGAAGGACTGATACATAAGAACATATACAAGTGGCCCAGGCGCCGAGCGGGGACAGCCTGTGTGGGCGCTGAGGGGGCCGGGCCCAGCCTCGCGCATGTTGCTGGGTAACGGTCCTGCTCCCCACAGTGGTGTACCCCGAGAGTCAGCCTTTGTGGGGGAGGCCGCGGTGTTTTGGAGGAAACCGGAAGCCCGTGCTGACCCCTGGCGACCTGTTTGGAACACAGGGGAGCTGGGGAATTCAAACTCAGAGGCCCTACCTAGCCTGACAGGCTTAGAGGCGCTCTATTAGATGAAGAAACAAGTTCTGTGGGACGAGAACAAGTAAATAAGGCCTATATGCATATCAAGAGGTTTGTACCAATAGAGCTAATTTAAAGAGCAAATTGGATGAAATGAACAGACAACTCTGAAATTTTGAAAGTACTGAATGAACATCTGCAGTCTAAAAAAGTAGAACTCCTCCAGCTAAGAACAGAGGTGGGAACTCAGCAGGTGATAAGGAATTTAAATCCACCTTCATCAAACTGGGAGGTGGAAAAGTTGAGTTATGACCTGAAGATCCATGACTTGGAACAAGAACTAGAACCGATGAAGAAAGAATTTAACAATCTCAGAATAGAACTACAAAATGCCAAACAAACGCATCCATCTCAGGAAGACAATCTGCAGAGCAGAGCTCTCCAAAGACTAAGCATTTGAAATGATGATATGCAAAATGTATACTGGGAGCTGAAGAGAGAAATGTCTAATTTACATCTGGGGACTCAAGTACAAGTTGAACTACTGAGAAAACTGAAAACCCCAACTGCGATCAAGAAAGCCTGCACTCCTGTAGGATTTATGGAAGACCTTGGGAAAGACAGCACAAAACTGCACTTGATGAATTTCACTGCAACATACAAAAGACACCCCCTCTATCACCAAATGGTAAAAGTCTTTGTCGTAAAGATTTTATCAGAGAAAGCAATTCTGCAATCATGGACAGATAACGAGAGACCCATTCCTCATGACTATTCAAACTTTCAGGAACACTACTCGTATGACAGAAATTCCCTGGAAGATAATTCTTGAGTACTCCCAAGCCCTCCTAAATCAAGTGAAACAGCATTTAGGAAGACTAAAAATAAAACTTTACCTTTACCCATCCTGCCACCCCCGTTAACTTGGATTAACGTAATCAAAACTGCCTTTATAAGAATTAATTCTGAAGAGATCTGTGACTTGGTCATGAGGTTGCTGTCCTCCCACAAAGATACTCTTGAGAAATTATTTAATAAACTGAAAGCAGGTTTTGATTAAACTTTTGCAAAGTTCTTCAATGTACACATTTGCACATACTGTACTGTATTATATAGCTGATTTCCCAGTATACGAGAGCAACCCTCCAGCTTCACATTCTGGCTAAGAATCAGATATATACTACTAATAAATTAATAAACTTGAGGTGTTTCAAAAAGAAAAGAGAACATATACACAACAACATATACAGTATGATACCATTTGTATCAAGCTTAAAAACAGAAATTATACATATAATGGATATAGATAGATAGATAAATACTCCTCTGGGGATATATACACAGTAAAAGTGTAAAATCATTATGAGGAAGGACGACCATCATTTCAAGACAATAGCTAACTCAGGAGGAACAGGGGAGAAAGTGGGAATCCGGAGAGCTCAAAGAAGGGTGTCAATTACATTTTTGGCATGTTACGTCATGTGGGAATGGGGACAAGAAAATATTAAGATTCAGTAAACCTGAGCAAATGTACATTTTGCTTGTAGATTTTAAACATTTCATTTTAAAAAGCATTTTAGAAATTATAATACAGCAATGCAAATAAATGAAGTATACCCAACAATATGTCTCACAAACTGTTTTACAAAAGAAGCCTAAAACAAAGAGTACATGCTGAAGGATTCTATTTACATGAAATACAAAACAGAAAAACTAATCTAGGCTGTTACAAGTCAGGACAAGGGTTGGTTGCCAGGAAAGTAGTCCAAGGGAAAGAACTTCTAAGATACACTTAAGAGGCATAAAGCACAAGTGACAAATCTGAAAGGAGAAACAGATAAACCCACAGAGACCATTTGACATTTTAATACTCTTGCAATTATAGGACAAGTAGACAGAAATATCAGTAAGGATACAGCAGATCCGTACCACTGTATCAACCAACCTTAACAAAGTTAAAATAACCAAAATTATACAAAGAATGTTCTCTAAACACAATGGAAATAAACTGAAAATTGGTAACAGAACCATATCTGAAAAGTCCACAAGTATAAGGAAATTAAACTACACACTTCTTTATAAATCACAGAACAAAGAGGAAATCACAAGAGAAAGTAGAAAATATTTTGAATTGAATGAAAATACAAATCAAAGTTTATGGGATAGTGCAAAAGTAATGCTTAAGAGGGAAGTTTATGGCATTAAATGCTTGTATTAGAAAAAAAATCTCAAATCAATGATTTAAGCTTCTATTTTAAGAAATAAAATAAAAACAGATAAAATTAGGGCAAGCAGAAAAAAAAAGAAACGTAAGAGCAAAAATCACAAAGTAAAAGCTGGGTCATTGAGGAAAAAAATTGTTTGAGAAAACTATAGACCTGGACCAATGGTCTCTAGAGATAGTTTTAATTGTCACAACTAGAAACTGCTACTGATACCTGGTGGTTAGAGATCACAGAGGCTACTAAACATCCTATGATACACAGCATACAACACATATCCACAACAATGAACGGTTTGATCTAAATATCAATATTGCCAAGCTTGACAAAACATGAGCTAGGCCTACCAAGGAAAAAAAAAAAAAAAGACACAAATTACAAAATTGGAAATGGGAGATCAGTGATAAACTTTACAAATATTAAAATAAAAAAGAAAACAAGACAAAGTAGACAAGTTCCTTAAAAGATACAATTTGTCAAATCAATCAAGAAGAAATTTTATAAACAGTCCTAAATTGATTAAAAGAAATTTAAAAATAACCAAGTAGGGTTTATTATCCAAGGAATACCTAGATGATTCAACATTTGAAAATTAATATCAATTACCATTTGAATAGTCTAAACAAGAAAAATTATTTAATCACCTCAGATACAATAAAGGACATTTACAAATACCCAGCATAAAAATTCTTCACAAACTGACACAGAGAACTTCCTGAAACTGATGAAGAGCATCAACAAAAAACCCACAGCTATTATACTGAAAGATTTCCTTATAAAACTGTGAACAAGGTAGGGATGTCTGCTCTCACTACTCCAATTCACCATAACACTAGATGACAGAGCCAGTACAATTAATATAAAAAAAAAAGAAAAGGAAAAATAACAATATCTACTAAGAAAATCCCTAAGATTTTACAAAAAGTTGCTAGAATAATAAGTGAATTTTACCTAAGTCACAAGATACAAGGTCAGCACATAAAAAAACCTGTTGTAATTCTATATATTAGCAATAAACAGTTGGAAGCTGAAATGTAAAAGAACAGTACCACTTAAGGCAACACAATAAACATTAACAACTTAGATATAAATCTAACAAAGTATGTACAAGATCTATATACTGAAAATAATGCAATGATAATGGAAATCAAGGAAGAGCTAAAATGATGATATATATGCCATGCTCATTAATTAGTCTATATTAACACACTGCGGATGGATCACAAGAATTCTTGTGTTTTCATATTACACAGTGTTTTACAAAGTATCATACTTTAAAAAGCTATCAGTTGTAGGAACCTGTAATAAATAACTATAAAATGCAATGGGTATTTAATTTTAAGGCATGCCTTTAATATTTATGCAAAATTTTTTTTTTATACTCGTTCAATAGAAACTTATCTGGCCACTGGGTAAAGCTAGCAATAAAACTACTAGCCCACATTAAGATATTCAAGCCAAGTTTGTCTATAGATTCAGCAAAATCATCATTAAGATCCCCAAAGGACTTTTTAACCAATCAACAAGCTGATTTTTAAAATTCATATGAAAAGGAGCTAAAATAGGCAAAATAATTTTTAAAAAGAACAAATTTGAAGGACTCTCACAGTCTAACTTCAAGACTTACTATAAGTTACAGTACTCAAGCCCAAACCGGTTTGGCTCAGTGGATAGAGCGTCGGCCTGCGGACTGAAGGGTCCCAGGTTCGATTCTGGTCAAGGGCATGTACCTTGGTTGCAGGCATATCCCCAGCGGGGATTGTGCAGGAGGCAGCTGATTGATGTTTCTCTCTCATCGATGTTTCTAACTCTCTATCCCTCTCCCTTCCTCTCTGTAAGAAAATCAATAAAATATATTTTAAAAAAAAAGTTACAGTACTCAATGTAATTTTTGCAAAAGGACAGACACAGAGATCAATGTAAGAGAATATACTCAAGAAACAGAGAGATGTAAAGGTAATGCAATGGAAAAGGGACAATTTTTTCAACAGATGATACTGGAAAACCTGAATATCCATAGGCATTAAGTGTCAGCTCAGTATCTTGAACACTATACAAAACCCAGGTCTAACTAATCACAGACCTAAGTGTAAAGCTATAAAAACATTTATGAAATATAGAAGAAAATCTCTGTGATGTTGGGTCAGGCCAAGATTTCTTGGCTATGATACTTAAGCACAATCCATACAAGGGGAAGAACATACATTAAAAATTTTTTAAGCATATTTTTATTAATTTCAGAGAGGAAGGGAGAGGGATAGAAACATCAGTGATGAGAGAATATCATCAATCAGCTGCCTCCTCCCACTGGGAATTGAGCCTGCAACCTGGGCATGTGCCCTGGCTGGGAATCGAATTGTGACGTCTTGGTTCATGGGTCAATGCTCAACCACTGAGCCATGGCAGCCAGACAGAAAATACATACATTTGACTTCAAATTAAACTATTTGCAAATCACACCACAAAGGACTTTTACTCAGAATATACAAAGATTGTCAATTCAATTATTGGGAAAAATATGCAAACTGTATCTCAGCTTGCTAAGTAAAAAACTAGTTGTCAAGCTCTCATCTTCTTCAATTGCACTTAAGATATCATTTCATATAATCTTTTACCGTCTCAAAATATCCGATTTCCAACCCTTTTCTCTTCTCCCCCTTCACTTGCTTTAATAGCTCTAAACACCGAAGAGCAGGGGCTTGGGTTTCACTGGCTCTGCTTTAAAAACATCATGGCTTTCTGTTCCATAAGCGAGGAGGGGACCGCAGAGGGCCCAGCCCACGGCGGGTGACTTTGGTTAAGTCCCTGGTCTTGCTGCATAGACGAGGCTGGAGTACGAGAAGACACGGAGGCACAGCTGCGAGGTTCCTGGCTGGTCCTACCCAAACCTGAGTGTGCTACCTCGTTCCACCACCAGGAGGCGACTGTTCCATCTGGCTTTTCTGCCTTTGGGGCTGCTGCTGCAGATGGAGGCGGTCTCCCCAGGCACCACCATAGCACAGAACGAGCTGGGCTCGACCTTCTGTGCCTCCTGGATACCG
The DNA here is from genome assembly GCF_963259705.1 of Myotis daubentonii. NCBI lineage: Eukaryota > Metazoa > Chordata > Mammalia > Chiroptera > Vespertilionidae > Myotis > Myotis daubentonii. Next base: position 32,696,216 of record NC_081843.1, read on the forward strand.
GCGGTGCCTGGGATAGCTGCGGTGCGGGAAGGCCACGTCACCGCTGGTCAGCAGCCCCAAGGGGCAGAAATCATTGACGAGGCGCTCGAAGTGCACGTCTTGGGTCCGCTTGCACAGGTAGTCGCTGAGCACCTTGTGCTTGCACCATGTTGGTGGGGCACCTCGTGCAGCTGTGCGTGTGGAAGGGCCGCAGCGCCAGCAGCCCCGTGCATCAGGCCCCGACGGGTTGCTGAGGATGCGGCGGAACACACCCAGAGCGCTCTCCACGCTGAAGGTGCTGGCATCTGAGATGAGAATCACCTCGAAGCAGGCACCCTACTGGGCCACAAACTGCAGCATGTCGCCCATGCCCGGGGAACGGGGGAGGGCTTAATAGACGGCACGCAGGTCCCGCAGTTGCATGCCCTGCTCACCCAGGTACTTGAAGACCCGCTGCATGTACTCATTGAAGCTCTTGCGGAAGGTGGCGCACAGGCCCTCCAGCAGCCTCTGGACCGGCGCGGCGCGCACTATCAAGTCGCCGCTGTTTTTGTCCACGATAGTCCCGTCAACATCGAAGGTCAGGAGGAAGCACGCAGCGTGCCCTGCACCGCCATCCCGCCATCCAATTCCCCGGAAGGACCATGTCAGAGGGTGGAGTTTGTGCCAGAGTCCGAAGCAAGCGAGCAGCAGAAGCAATGGAGCTTGGGGAGGTAGGAGCCTCCCACGCCAGACCCCGACATGCCCTAGACGGGCATCAGAGGCCAGCAACGGAAAATACCCAGTCATGGTTGGTACACCACCCCGAGCACTACCTGTAGGGACTGTTGGTCTCCAGCCCTCATCCAGAGCTCCTGTAGGGCAGTTTTGTGCAGAATGATCAAATCATTCCGTGTCGTCCCAAAGAGTTCCTCAAATAAAAGGGGCACAGGATCTCTGAGCTTCTCCAGCAGGGTGCGGCGCGGCGGCTGCAGAAGTCTGTCCCGGCTGAGTCTGAAGTGCAGAGTGGAGAGAGGGGCTCGCAGAGGTTTTCGGGCGCAGGATGAAGCCTGGGTGCTTACGGGAATTGGAGGGGACGTGGTATCTTATCCTCCCTCGGATTTCGGGGCTCCGGCTCATGGGTGCCTCCTGCCTGGAGGGGCCCTGGACGATGTGCTTCTGGGCCATCCCCTCCACCTGCTTTCCATCCCCTTGCCCGGGCCACCTGCCGTCCCTTCACATGCCCGGGAGCCAGTGCTGGAGGTGCTGGCTCTGCAGCTGCTGCAGCGCCCGGGTCCCCGCAGTCCGCGCACGTTACAAGCGGCTGTCCCTGACTTCCAACTCCTACTATTCAGTCATCATCACTCCCAATTTCAAAAGGGGACAAAAAAAAGCTTCTATAATCATGGGTGACATAATGGAAATGTTAAAAAGGCAGTAACGCCCGGCCAGAGTGGCTCAGTGGTTGAGTGATGAGGATTCCCGGTCAGGCCATATATCCGGGTTGTGGGCTTGATTCCCAGTATGGGGCATGTGGGAGGCGGCCAATCAATGACTCTCTCTCATTGATGTTCCTATCTCTCTTTCCCTCTCCCTTCCTCTCTGAAATCAATTTTTAAAAAAATATATCTTATTGATTTTTTACAGAGAGGAAGGGAGAGGGATAGTTAGAAACATCAATGAGAGGGAAACATCGATCACCTGCCTCCTGCACACTCCCCACTGGGGATGTGCCCGCAACCGAGGTACATGCCCTTGACCAGAATCGAACCCGGGACCCTTGAGTCCGCAGGCCGATGCTCTAGCCACTGAGCCAAACTGGTTAGGGCGAAATTGCCGGGAGCCAGTCCATGCTTGCTGTTTCAAGGGACCTGGCATATATGGCATACTGTTCTTAATATGTTTGCTCACCATCTTGGCACTATGTGTTTTAACCAAGGTCTCTGAGAAAGGTTGTTTCCCCAGGTAGGGATTTTCCCCTGAAGTTAGGGAGGGAATAAAACCTCTTAACTAAGTGCCAGGCGGGTAATTAATCACTTTAACTACGAACAATCATGCTTAAGCTACATAATCTTTACTCCCTGGAATGGAGATAAGAAACGCCCTAACCTTTGTAATAGAGATTGATAGGATTGAATCAACTGGTATAAATACAGATGTAACTAGACAGCAAGACACAGAACTTAGAAGTCAGAACCTCAGAAGACAGAACCAGGAGATGGAGGAGCTTCACTGGAGAGAACATGGCAAGGGATCCTGACTAGAACCTGGTAACTGAACCTGGCTGGAGAACCTAGCAAGAGAACATGGACACAGAACCTCTCTGGAGATCCAGACCAGAACTTGGCTGGAGATCCTGGCTGGAGATCCTGGCTAGGCTGCTGATCAACTGAACACTGTCTCCGTGTCCTTCCTTCTTCACCGACTCCGTCCACACCTTTGGGGACCCCTGGACCCGCTGGGGCTGGACCCCGGCACGAAATCAATTTGTTTTTTAAATGGCAATATCAAAAACAAAAATAAACCTATTTTAAAAATTAATCATAATCTGTGTAAAAAAAGGTGAATATAACAATATTAAATGTATGCAAATGTTATTAGGGTACCAACAACTGCTTAAAGGCTAAATATTTTCCAAAATTTTAACTTTTAATTAAAAATCCTCAAAATTATCTCAACCTTTCAACTATGCAATTCCAAATGTCACACAAAATGTTCAAAACTGACAGATAAAATTCACTATGAAATGGTTTAATATATATATCAGTTATTCATTCACATGATTACAAACCAGAATAAATTTATTCATAATATTTTCATGTTACAGAACTGATAAAGGCTAATCTTCTTCTTCTTTTTTTAATATAGTTTATTGATTTTAGAAAGGAAGGAGGAAGGAGAGATAGAAACATCCACAATGAGAGAGAATCATGGATCGGCTGCCTCCTGCAAGTCCCCCACTGGGGATCGAGCCCACAACCTGGGCATGTGCCCTTGACCAGAATCGAACCTGGGACCTTTCAGTTCGCAGGCCGACGCTCTCTCCATTGAGCCAAACTGGCTAGGGCAAGGCTTATCTTCTTAAATGAACTAAACCTATTAAGCAAATGCATATTAAAAACAAAATGAGGTTCCATAAGACACTCACTAAAATGGCTAAAAAGAACAAGACTGACTGTATAAGTGTTGACAAAGATGTGGAGCAACTAGAACTCCCATACACTGGGGAAGGAAATGTTAATGCTATATGCTCTCTGTAAAGTAGTTTGGCAATTTCTTAAAAAGTTGAATACCTACCATATGTCCCAGCTATTCCATTTTTAGGAATCTACTCAAGAGAAATGAAGGCATATTCCACACAAAAATTTACACACAAAAATCAACAGCAGCTTTATTTTTTAATAGCCCCAAACTGGAAATCAACCAAATGTCAATAAATAGAAAGGGATAAACAAATTGCCGTATAGCCATACAGTGGAATAACACTCAATAATAAAATAGAATTAGCTAGTGATATATGCAACATCATGGATGAATTTCAAAACAATTATGTGGGATGAAGGAATTCACAGAACCCTACCCCAAGAAATAGTACATACTTGATGATGATTCCATTTATATAAATTTCTTAAAAATGGAAACTAATTTAAAGTAATAGGAAACAGAGCAATGATTGGTTAGAGAGAACAGTGAATGACAATGGGACACAAGGAAACTTGGAGGTTAGGGACATTTCATTATCTTGATTGCAGTGAAGATAGCATGATAAGCATATATAAAAAAACTAATCAGATTTCACTCTTTAAATGTTTTGATGTACCTTATGCATCTATAAAAATGAAACTTATTATTAAATCTAGAAAATATTCTTCTAAACTAAAATCCATTGATGCATAAAAGAGAACTCCATTGTGAAATTATAACCTTTAATTCCTTCCTCATAATCCAGCAAAAGGTAACAAAATAAAAAACAGCTAAAATTTATTTGTCTTACCTTTTATAGATTTCTAAGATAATGATAGTTATTTTTATTGCACAAATAGAACTATTAAAGTTTCAGAAGACCATTTATGCCTTAAATAATGTTAGAAACTGGAGTTGAATTCTAAATTGTGCCACTTTTGTTCTTTTAAGAATATTAGCCCTGGCCAGTGTGCGCAATGGTTAGAGCATCGGCCAGTGCACCAAAGGGTTGCAGGTTGGCTCCTTGCTCCCAGTCCAGGCATGTGTGGAGGCAACCAGTCAATGTGTCTCTCTCTCTCTCTCTCCCCACTTTCCTCCCTCCCTTCCACTCTCTCTGAAAAGCAGTAAGAAAAAATATCCTCGCCCTAACCAGTTTGGCTCAGTGGATAGAGCGGCAGCCTGTGGACTCAAGGGTCCCAGGTTCGATTCCGGTCAGGGCATGTAACCTTGGCTGCGGGCACATCCCCAGTAGGGGGTGTGCAGGAGGCAGCTGATCGATGTTTCTCTCTCATCGATGTTCCTAACTCTCTATCCCCCTCCCTTCCTCTCTGTGAAAAATCAATATTAAAAAATATCCTCAGGTGAGGATTAACAACAACAACAACAACATATTTATATGTATATATATATATGCATAATATATATATTAATTTAATGGCTACTTTACATTTCCTCTATAATTGTTTAAGTTTATTATATTGCCCTGTTTTTAAAATCTGTTTTATTCTAGTGCTAAATTACAAGTATACATGCCAATCAAGGAATAATAAATAAAAAGCATCTCAAGAACTCAGGCAACTGATAAATTTAAATTTTCACCACTAATAACTTTTGGAAAGAAAAACTATTAGATAGTATTACCTTGAATGTTATATTGATAGTAATCGGGATCTTCTGATTCTTCCTTTACTGTCACAGCTGCCATTTCCAAAGAAATACCTGTTAAAGCAAATAAAATCACACAATTACAGTGGGGCCCTGACTTACAGAGTTTAATTCGTTCCAAGACCGAGCTCGTTAAGGAGTTCGTTAAGGAGCTCGTTAACTCAAATTACTCTGTCAACTCAATGCAAAAAATCAGCGGAGAGACAGCTGGTATCTCACAAAACTCATTAGTCGGGACACTCGTAAGTCAAGTGCCCCACTGTATACTTCAGGGCACTCAGCTAAATGGTGCAGGGAAATCTATTCTGCCCTCCTAATAATGCGTATAACACATATATAATTTTAAAACTTTGAAAGGACAAAAGTATGCTAGGTAGCAGGGGAGGCGGGGGAGAGGTGTGAATCACCTAAAACCCAACCAACCTAGACAAAGTTTTAGCCACTATCCATATTCTGGGATTATTTACTGCCAGATTTTTTCTCTGACAGTGCTTACCTTTGGATTTAAAGAACATTAATCACACTCTATATTCATTCACTATTAAAAATACTTTGCCAGCCACTGGAAATTACTCATAAACATTAGTTTTAAAAACTCAATGTTTCAGAGTAAAGGTGGCATAATTTTTACCCATATTATAATGAGATACACTAATGTTTTTTTCCTCCTAAAAAATCCCTTTGTTAACTGGTACAAAGCACACTTTTCTGCATAATCCTTTGCCCACAATCAGGACAGATAATTTGAAGTGGACCTTTGCAGCCAGTTGTAAACGAGTGCATAGTATACAATTCCACGCATAAACAGGTCAGAATTAGAGAAAAGAAATCTTTGTGATTAAAACTCAAGTAATGTCAATTATACCTCAGTAAAGCTGAAGAAAAAATAAACTAAAATGCACAAAACTCTGGCTAAAAAAATACTCAAGCAAGTGGCTGACTTTGGGAAAAGAGTAATGAGAGGGGGAAGGAGAGGGACTTCTTGGGGTGTTATTAATGTTCAGTATGGTCATGGGAGTGTTAGATTACAGAGGTGTGTTTACTTTTTATTTAAACTTTTATTTCAATTTAAAGTTTTTTTTGTGTGTTTTAAAAATATATTTTATTGATTTTTTACAGAGAGGAAGGGAGATTGATAGAGGGTTAGAAACAGTGATGAGAGAAAAACATTGATCAGCTGCCTCCTGCACACCCCCTACTGGGAATGTGCCCGCAACCAAGGCACATGCCCTTGATCAGAATCAAACCTGGGACCCTTCAGTCCGCAGGCCGACGCTCTAACCACTGAGCCAAACTGATTAGGGCCAATTTAAAGTTTTAAGAAAGAAAAGGATTCTTAACAAATTCCTTAATAAATTCTTATTAAGCATGTATTCCTCATATATTAGGTAAGGCAAAAGTTTAAAGTTGTTCGTATGAAAAATAATACAATGATAATAAATAACACAAGAATAAACTATTTCAAGTACTCACAATTGTAAACCTACTTTTGCCCTGCCATGTGCTGTTCAAAAATAGGGTAAACAAGGTAAATAAAATAAAAAGCACAAAGTGGGCCTGGCTGGTGTAGCTCAGGGATTGAGCATCAACCTATGAACCAGGAGGTCACAGTTCAATTCCCGGTCAGGGCACATGCCGGGATATGGGCTTGATCCCCAGTGTGGGGTGTGCAGGAGGCAGCCAATCAATAATTCTCTCATCATTGATATTTCTATCTCTTTCTCCCCACTTCCTTCCTCTCTGAAATAAAAAAAAATATTTTTAAATATATTTTTATTGATATGAAATCAATAAAAATATTGATTTTATATTTTATAAAATCACCAGGGGGTGGTGCAGAACAAAGGAAGGCCCCAGCCAGCAGCCAGCAGCCGGGGGAAGGCAGGTCCTGGCCAGCAGCCAGAAGGCCCCAATTTGGCCCTGATCGCCGGCCAGGCCTAGGGAGCCTACCCATGCAAGAATTTCGTGCACGGGGTCTCTAGTATTGTAATAATTAGGTCTGTTGTCAGGAGGGTTCTAGACCTATTTATGGGAAGGATCACTTCATGAGGTATGTAAATGTCTAACCACTATGCTATACACGTGAACTAATATAATGTTGAATGTCAATTGTAATTGAAAAAAATGTTTAATAAAAACAAATAAGTATCCCTTGCTAAGCAGTCTAACAGGGCTAGACTACAGGAGCTTTCAAGAAAGAAAGATTTCATCATATGATTGCATATGCGGGAGTAGATAATACTCTCAAAGAGCTTTAAGAAATGAACAAGGAGAGATTAAAAATGGCGGCAGAGTAAGTGAATGCGGCATGGACACACTCCCAGGACCAAAAAGGAATTACAAGTAAAATACAGAAAAACTTCCTAAATAATCAACGAAAGACTCGCTGGAGAGAACTCTGATAACCAAGATGGGAAGTGGACACCGCATAAAGATTGGATGGGTGAAAGTATGAGAGGGCTGTCCAGGCACCTGCAGATGGCAGCTGATGTTCCAGAGAGATAGCTGTGGGGGGTTGCCACTGAGGACTCTGGGATCTAATCCCCAAGCTAAGCCGCCCAGCAGAGGCACCAGAACTGAGAAGGGTACCCACATAACATACGGCTGGGAAAAGCAGTGGGGTTGCTATCTGACAGGGAGAGATGGCTGGAAGGCATCCTCTTAAAGTGCCAGCACACAAAATTCCCTGTGAAGCCACTCACCTTGTGCTCCGGCAGAGGGAGGGCAGAGTGCACTGGAGCTGTGTGAGCAGAAGCCAGGACTAGGGGCCCTGGGGTAAGAGCTCAGAAGGCAGACACCCTGGCTTCCTGTGCAGAGGTCATCTTTCTCACACAGACATTTGCTACACAGGTGGCTTTGCCTGGGGTGAAGACCGCTGACCCACCATATTGGAAAATACCTTGCCCCACGGTAAAAAAAAGTTTCTGAGGCCCAATAAGAGACTGAGAATAACAATTAGCGTCCAGGCAGAAGCAACTGCCCCACCCTGTAGAAAAAATTCGAAGTACCTCTGTGGATGATTGCCGCAATTCAAGAGGGAATCCTATCAGTCTGTAGACCAGCGGTTCTCAACCTGTGGGTCGCGACCCCTTTGTGGGTCGAATGACCCTTTCACAGGGGTCGCCTTAGACCAGTAATGGCGAACCTATGACACGTGTGTCAGAGGTGACATGTGAACTCATTTTTTTGATTGATTTTTCTCTGTTAAATGGCATTTAAATATATAAAATAAATATCAAAAATATAAATCTTTGTTTTACTATGGTTGCAAATATCAAAAAATTTCTATATGTGACACGGCACCAGAGTTAAGTTAGGGTTTTTCAAAATGCTGACACGCCGAGCTCAAAAAGTTCACCATCACTGCCTTAGACCATCAGAAAACACATATATAATTACATATTGTTTTTGTGATTAATCACTATGCTTTAATTATGTTCAATTTGTAACAATGAAATTGGGGGTCACTACAACATGAGGAACTGTATTAAAGGGTCGCAGCATTAGGAAGGTTGAGAACCACTGCGTAGACCAGCCGTGGGCAAACTACGGCCCGCGGGCCGGATCTGGCCCGTTTGAAATGAATAAAACTATTGAAAAAAAAGACCGTACCCTTTTATGTAATGATGTTTATTTTGAATTTATATTAGTTCACACAAACACTCCATCCATGCTTTTGTTCCGGCCCTCCTGTCCAGTTTAAGAACCCATTGTGGCCCTCGAGTCAAAAAGTTTGCCCACCCCTGGCGTAGACAGAGGCGATCTCTGGAGGTATTGAGTCTTTGCCTAATCTAATTAGACAGAAACAGTGTTTGCCACTGTCTGCACCAGAGACTGAGAGGCATAGCAGATCTACCTAATACACAGTCACAAACCCAAACAGGCAGCCAAATGAGGAGACATAGAAACAACACCCAAATGAAAGAACAAGAGAATTTTCCAGAAGAGATAAATGAAATGGAGATAAGAAATTGATCTGTGCCCTAGCTGGTTTGACTCAGTTGAAAGAGCATGACTCAGTGGACAGAGCATTGGCGTACGGCTGAAGAATCCTGGGTTTGATTCTAGTCAAGGGCACATGATGGGTTGCAGGCTTGAACTCCAGTAGGGGCATGCAGGAGGCAACCAATCAACGATTCTCTCTCATCATTGATGTTTCTATCTTTCCCTCTCCCTTCCTCTCTGAAATCAATAAAATATATTTAATAAAAAAGATTTATCTGATATAAAGTTCAGAATAATGATGGTAAAGATGCTCAACAGCATGAGAAAAGATACAGTAACTATGAAAATAAATAAAGAATGGCACAGCACAAATAAAGGACAAATTGGAAGGAATACACAGATTAGGGGAAGTTGAGGATCAAATCAGTAAATTAGAAGACAGTGTTGAAAAAAAATCACTCAGAGAACCAAAAAGAAAAAACAATTAAAAAATAGAAGGACATCTTAAGGAAGCTTTGGGATGTTAAACTTAACAATATTCAAATAGCAGGTGTGTCAGAAGAGGCAGAAAGAGAGAAAGAGATAGAGAATGTGTTGAAGAAATAACGGCAGAAAGCTTCCCTAACCTGGTAAAGGAAAAAGTCACACAAGTTCAGGAGGCACAGAGAACCCCAAACAAAAAGAATCCAAACAGACCCATGCCCAGACACATCATAATTAAAATACCAACAATTAAAGACAAACAGAGACTCTTAAAGGCAGCAAAAGAAAAGCAAACTGTTACCTACAAAGGAGCTCCCATAAGGCTCACACCTGATTACTCATCAGAAACTGTACAGGCCAGAGGGAATAGCATGAAGTACTCAAGGTAATGGAAAGCAAGGATCTGAAACCAAGATTACCCTATCCAGCAAAGCTATCATTCAAAACAGAAGGTCAAATAAAGAGTTTCCCCAAAAAAGGATAAAGGTGTACATCACCACCAAATCAGCATTACAAGCAATGTTAAAGAGATTGCTGTAATGAGAAGAGAGAGAAAAACCTAGGCATACAGCATTAAAATGGCAACAAATAAGTACCGATCAATAATCATCTTAAATGTAAATGGATTAAATGCTCCAATCAAAAGACAGCATAGCTGAACAGATACAAAAACATGACCCAACTATATGCTGTCTACAAGAGTCCCACCTCAAAACATAAAACACACACAGGATAAAAGTGAAGGGATGGAAGAAAATTTTCCATGCAAATAGATAAAATTTTAAAAAAGCCAGAGTAGCAATACTCATATCCAACAAACGTATTTCAAAATAAAGGCCATGACAAGAGACAACAAAGGTTACTACAAAATACTAAAGGGATCGATCCAACAAGAGGATATAACCCTGATAAACATATATGCACCCAACATAGGAGTACCTAAATATATATATAAAAAACTTCTAGAGGACATTAAGGGAGAAATCGACAATACAGTCATAGTAGGATACTTTAACACCCCTCTGACTTCACTGGATAGATCTTCCAGACAAAAATTAACAAAGAAACAGTGACTCTAAAGGACACACTGGATCAGATGAATTCAATTGACATTTATAGAACATTTCACCTCAAAGCTGCAGAATATACATTCTTTTCAAGTATGCATGGATCATTCAAAAGATAGACCACAAATTAGGACACAAAACAAATCTCTACAAGTTCAAAAAGATTGAAATCATATCAAGCATCTTCTTAGATCAGAGTGGGATGAAATTAGAAATCAACTATAGTGAAAACACCCAAAAACATTGAAACACATGGAGGCTAAATAGCATGTTATTAAACAATGAATGGGTTACCAACGGGATCAAGAAAGAAATAAAAAACTTCCTGGAAACAAACGAAAATGAACACACAACAACCCAAAATCTCTGGGACACAGCAAAAGCAGTCCTGAGAGGTAAGAGAGAAACTGAAGTTATAGGCTGAAAAAATATACATGTAAATGTATGTAAACACATACATACACAGATTCCCTAGCTTTGTCTTGTCCACTTAGAAGCAGTGACATCCCAATTGCAACAGCACATCCAGCACCAAGATACTGATTCCTTAATACCACTGTCCTCAAAAAGAAATTGGGGCTTCTTATGAAACAGATGAAAGAGAAAGAATAAGATAAACCCTGACCACCCTGTTTTCAAAGAAATTAAAAATGAAAAGTTCTATACAACTGATGGTGATATTTTCAAATGACATAAAGATCAGGAATGGACACAGAGGACATCCTGAAGTGGCTCCCAATAGCCAGAATAAGGATTATTTGCAAATCAAAATAAATAATAATGATAATGGGTTGGAATGCATTGAATAAAATAGAAAAATATGGCCCTGGCTGATGTGGCTCAGTTTGTTGAGAATCGTCCCGTAGCTGGTTCCATTCCTGGTCAAGGCAAATACCTGGGCTGGAGGCTTGATCCCCACTAAGGGGTGTGTAGGTAGCAGCCAATGATGTATCACCACCAAACCAATATTACATGAAATGTTGAAGGGTATTCTTTAAGAAGAGGAGGAGAAGAAAGGAGGAGGAGATAAGAGGAGGAGGAGGGGGAGGAAGAAAGGGAGAAGAAGATCAAATATATGAACAATAAAATGGCAATAAATACATAACTATCAACAATTGTATTTAAAAATCAAAATAAATGAACAAAGAATCTAATGAACAAAAGGAACTGATGAGCCCTGACCAGTTTGGCTCAGTGGCTAGAGCGTCGGCCTGTGGACTGAAAAGTCCCAGGTTCGATTCCGGTCAAGGGCATGTACCATGGTTGCAGGCACATCTCCAGTAGGGGGTGTGCAGGAGGCACCTGATCGATGTTTCTCTCTCATGGATGTTTCTCTATCCCTCTCCCTTCCTCTCTGTAAAAAAATCAATAAAATATATTTTTTAAAAAAAAGGAACTGATGAATAAAATTGAACCAGAGGCATGGAAACATGGAACAGACTGACAAATCTCAGAGGGAAGGAGGGCAAGAGGGAAGGGGGAGGAGGGAAGGGGAGGTGAGAGAGATTAACAAAAGATCTTACATGCATGTATGCATTACCTCTGGACACAGACAATAAAGTGGTGAAGGCCTGGGGCAGGGCGGGAACCAGGCAGAGGGGGGGGGGGGGGGTATTAGCAGGGAGGGTGGGACATCTGTAATACTCTCAACAATGATTTAAAAATAGATATTCCTTTAATAAGGAAATACTGTAAATATCCATTTTTCTTTGCCAATCAGAGGCTAATTGTAAAATACATACAAATAGAGTCCCAGTGCACAAATCTGTGCATGGGTGGGTTCCCTTGGCTTGGCTGGTGATCAGGAACGATTGGAGGGGCTGGCCGGCCAGGGGGAGGGACCGTGGGAGGTTGGCCAGAGGGCGGGGGGGCGGGGGGGGGGGACTGCAGGAGGTTGGCTGGCCAGGGGGAGGGACCGAGGGAGTTTGGCCAGCCAGGGGGAGGGACTGTGGAAGGTTGGCCACTCACGGGAGGTTGGCTGTGGCAGCTCACTGACCACCAGGGGCAGCTCCTGTGTTGAGCCTCTGCCCTCTGGTGGTCAGTGCACGTCATACCAACCAGTCAACTGGTCATTCAGTCGCTTAGGCTTTCAAATATATAGACTAGAAACCTGGTGTATGAATTTGTACATGGGAGGGGTTCAGCTGACTGGCCCTGATGGGGGCCCAACAGGCGGGGGGCAGGGACCGCAGAAGTTGGATGGCCGGCCCCACCCCCAATCGGGGAGTTGGGGGCCGGACTGGCTGGTGGGGGGGTGGGGGGTGATCAGGGCCCAGATCAGGCTGGTTGGCTGCCACAGTACACGTCATAGCCAACGGTTGTTCTGCCATTCCGGTCACTGGGTTTATATATATATAGATGATCTTTTAAAATTATGTATTATTTTTAAAAGATGAAATTGCTTTCATTCTGAGTTTTATCATAAAAGCAGGATAAGAAAAAATTGTAAAAATAAAATTTATAATCAAGTTAGGAAGAGCTATGTCCTCTTTAAATAAGCAAAAACACTTGTGCCCTAGAAATGGAACATTGCAAGAAAGCAAACATTAAGTAAAATTTCACAGTTCACACTCAGATCTGAAAGTACTTAAACAGTAAAAATCATTTTAACTATAACCCTGCCGATGTGGCTCACACACCGAAGGATTATGGGTTCCTGGTCAAGAGCACGTACCTGGGTATCCCTACCCCGGCAGGGAGCATGCAGGATGCAACCAATCAATGTGTCTCTCTCACATCCATGCTTGTTTCTCTCTCTCTCTACCCCACCCTGCCACCACCCACCCTTCCAGTCTCTAAAAATCAATGGAAAAAATATCCTTGGGTGAGAATTAACAAAAAAATTTCAAAAACAACATTTAAACTATATAGTAAAAGTGGGAAAAGGAAAGAAGGATTAAAAGTAAACAGTATAATAATGATATCCTCATTTTCCCTATATTCATAGGCAACAAAACCAAACTTTAAACTACATAAAATACAATGTGGTATTGTCATAAAAATAAGTACTAGAGTTCAAGGGAATAGAAATGAAAGCAAATGTAGCTAACTGATCTTTGACAAAGCACAGGCAATCACAGAAGAAAGGAAATCTTTTCAATAAATGGTGCTGAGCCCTAGCTGGTTTGGCTCAGTTGGTAGAGCGTTGGCCTGTGGACTGAAGGGTCCCAGGTTCGATTCCGGTCAAGGGCACATGCCCAGGTCGTGGGCTCGATCCCCATTAGGGGGTGTGCAGGACGCAGCCGTTCAATGATTCTCATCATTGATGTTTCTCTCTCTCCCTCTCCCTTGCTCTCTGAAATCAATAAAAATATATTTTAAAAAATAAATGGTGCTGAGAAAACAGTACACACACACACACACACACACACACACACACACACACACGGAAAACTAGGTTGCACCAAAATTTTAAACCTTTAGGCTTCAAAGGAAACCATTGACCCCCCCCCCCCAAAAAAAAGGCAAGAAAACAAACAATCCAATTTAAAAATAGATATGGCCTTTGGGAGATCATGATGTGTCAAAGTAGGTTCATCAATGTGCACAAATTTACCATTCCGAGGTGGGCTGCTAATACCAGGGGAGGCAGAGCATGTGTGGAGGTAGAAAGTATAGCCGGTTTGGCTCATTGGACAGAGCATCAGCCTGCAGACTGAAGGGTCCTGAGTTTGATTCCGGCCAACGGCACATGCCCAGGTTTTGAGCTCGGGCATGTAGGAGGCAGCCGATCAATGATTTTCATCATTGATGTTTCTATCTCTCTCTCCCTCTCCCTTCCTCTCTGAAATCAACAAAAAAATATATAAATAAAGTATATAGGAACACTCTGTACTTTCTATCCAATTTTACTGTGAAACTAAAACGGCACTAAAAATAAAATGTCTATTTAAAAGCAAAAAAAGAAAAGAAAGAAAAACCCACTAGGACAACTATAATAAAAAAAGACAGAGAACAACAAGTGCTAACCAAGATATGGAGAAACTGAAACCCTCATACACTGCTGCTAAGAACATAAAAAAAGGGTGCAGCCACTTGGTAAAACAGTTTGTCAATAGCTCAAATTAAGAATAGAATTACCATAAAACAGCAATTCATTCCTAGGTATCTACCCAAGAGAAATGAAGATATATTTCCATACAAAGACACATATGTGGATGTACATAGCAGTGGTAGTCAAAACAACCCAAAAGTGGAAACAACTCAGATGTCTACCAAACAGTCCAAGGATTCTAAAAAGGTAGAATATCCATACAATGGAATAACGTTCAGGTCTGAACTACTTAAACACACTACAACATGTTTTAAAGATGAGCCTCAAAACACGATACAGAGTAAAAGAAGCAAAATGTGCCCTAGCTGGTTTGGTTCAGTGGATAGAGCAACGGCCTGTGGACTGAATGGTCCCAGGTTTGATTCAGGTCAAGGGCACATGCCCAGGGTGCAGGCTCGATCCCTAGTAGGGGGAGTGCAGTAGGCAGCCGATCAATGATTCTCTCTCATCATTGATGTTTCTATCTCTCTCTCCCTCTCTGAAATCAATAAAAATATTTTTTTAAAAAGAAGCAAAATGTAAAAAATAATGTGTTATTTGATTTCACCTGTATTAAATGTCTATAATAGTGGTGGGTATAGGGAGTGACTGAAAATTGGAACTAGGTTTCTAGAAGCAGTGATGGAAATGTTCTAAAAGTAGATTGTAGTGAACATTACAAAACTTTGTATACTTACACAACATCATTGAATTATATACTTAAGATAGGTAAATTCTATGGCATATAAATTATATCTCAATAAAGCTATCCAACAAAACCTATATGAAATAACATTATAAACATAACATTTAAAAATAAGGAATCAAATAACAAAACAAAGATTAGACTTAAAAGTTTCCTTGCTAAGTAGAAAATGGGTGTGCAAAGAGAAAAGGAGAATAAGAGAGTATTATATTGAGTTTTGTAAAAAGGACAATAGAATTAGCTGACATTTTACACTATTATTCCTCTATAACTGGGAAAAAACTATTAATAAATTTTGTCTACAAATGTGTAATTAGCAACAAATTACTAGTTACTATTTATCAAACACGTTATCTTTTAAGGTTTTGTATCATATGATAACAAATGTCACCACTGAAATAAATTTGTCTACTTCTCATCAAAACAGTAAGTAATGAGTCAAAATATAACCTACTAAATTGAAGGCTTTCTTACTTAAATTTCATAATTATTTTTAAAAGCAGTAGTACAGCCTTGGTTGGTTTGGCTCACTGGATAGAGTGTCAGCCTGTGGACTGAAGGGACCCGGGTTCAATTCCAGTCAAGGACACATGCCTGGGTTGCAAGCTTCATCCCCAGTGGGGGGCATGCAGGAGGCAGCCAATCAATGATTCTCTCTCATCATTGATGTTTCTATCTCTCTCTCCCTCTCTCTTCTTCTCTGAAATCAATAAAAATATATTTTAAAAAATTAAAATTAAATAAAAACCTACCACTATTAAAAGAAAAAAAGAAAAGAAAAAGAAAAGCACTAGTACATACCAGAATCTTCTGTGGGTTCAGTTTTCACTTTGATGGGGCCACAACTGAAAGGAAAAGGAAACTCTGATGAAGCTATAACTGGTGAGGGCCACTCACACAGCATTCAAATGCACTGGATCTCCGTATAAAATCACCCACCTGACCAAGCTGAAAAAAAAAGGCTCAACTTTAAAATTTACATTTTTATTTCTTGCATAAACATGACTTGCCAACTGAATTTAGTATTTTAATACCAATCGAATTTTTTTTGGGGGGGGGATAATTAAAAAAATATGGAGTAGCAATTAACTTTCAAATTCCACTTTACTATAAGGCCTTACTATCACATCAGTTTCCCCCAGTTACTACTGTCATTCAGAACTAGTAAGTCAAAAGCTGCTATTTTCACAGGATCCCCAAGTGATTCAACTGCATATTAAACTTTAAGATGTGTGACATGGGCCTTTTTAATATTCTAATACCTCAATAATCTAAAAACTAAAACTTGGTGAAATGTTTTACCTTCCACCTGGAGATAGCATTGACCTTTCAGCATCTGTTCCCATCACTCGACCACCTATATATACAAAAAAAAAAAAAATTAGATTTAGGTTCTTCCAACACTTTAAATATGACTAATATTCCCAAGGGACCTAAATATAGAATGCAGTGGGAAAGGGCGAGTTCACAGCTCTGGGTCATACTAGACTGAATATTGCTTTAGCTTATAGAAGTGTCCTTTGTTCTCCTTTATAAGGAAGATAATTAGGGATGACAATCATCTAACAGTTTTTATCCCCTCACCCACAGCAGCCTCCCTTTAATAAAAATAATCTTATTTTTATCAATGAATGAAACAAATACAGCAATATACTATTACTCTAATAATGAGAATAAGACTACTGATGTATAAAAGATAAAGATTTCTATTAAGTGTATATCTGGCTCTGAAGAACTGAAAAAAAAGGGACTGCCGACAAGTACATGGTTTCTTTTAAGAGTGATGAAGATGTTCTGGTTTTCTATAGCAGTGATAGCTGTACATCTTGTAAATATACTAAAACCCAACGAATTGTACATTTTAACACTGTGAACTTTAAGTTAAAAAAAAAAAAGAATGAAAAAGACTGACTGCTTCAAATACTGATGAAAATGTAGCCTTATATACTGCTTGTGAGAATGAAACAAATTATGCAAAAAAAAGTCTGGCAGTTTCTTTAAAAGTTTAATGTAAAACTACCATATGAGCTAAGCATTCAAACATTATATATTTACCAAAGAGAACGAAAATGTATGTATGCCCAGGATGGCAGTGTCGATAAACGCTGGTACTTGCCACCTCTTACAACAACATCAAAACTACAACTAAAATACAGAACCACCATCATTCAGAACTGGCTGAATGTCCTACAACTAAAGAAGTAAAGGAAGTACATCAAGACATATCGTAATTAAAATGCCAAGGTTTAAAGACAAAGAGAGAATCTTAAAAGCAGCAAGAGAAAAGCAGGTAGTGACTTACAAGGGAGAGCCCATAAGACTGTCAGCTGATTTCTCAACAGAAACTTTGTAGGCCAGAAGGGAGTGGCAAGAAATATTCAAAATAATGAATAACAAAGACATACATTGAAGATTATTCTATCCAGCAAATCTATCATGTAGAATTAAAAGTCAGGTAAAAACAAGAAAAAGCTAAAAAAGAGTTCATCGTCACCAAACCAGTAATACAGGAAATGAAGGAAAGAGGAAGAGAAAAAATAAAAAATATGAACAATAAAATGGCAATAAATACATATCAACAGTTGAATCTAAAAATCAAAATAAATGAACAAGAAATCTAATGAACAAAAGAAACTGATGAATAAAATAGAATCAGAGGCATGAAAACATGGAACAAACTGACAAATCTCAGGGGAAGGTGGGGGCAGGAAGAGATTAACCAAAAATCTTATATGCATATATGCATTACCTATGGATACAGACAATAGGTTGGTGAAGGTCTGGGTTGGGGTGGGAACATGGTGGAGTGGGGTAAGAGGGAAGGGAAAGGAAAAAGGAATATCTGTAATACCCTCAACAGTACTTTATTAATTACATTGTGGGAGGGGGAAATATATATATACTAGGGGCCCGGTGCACGAAATTCGTGCACTGGGTGTGGGGGGGGGGGGGCGCGGTGTCCCTCAGCCCAGCCTGCCCCCTCTCACATACTGGGAGCCCTCAGGCGTTGACCCCCATCACCCTCCAATCGCAGGATCGGCCCCTTGCCCAGGCCTGACGCCTCTGACAGAGGCGTCAAGCCTGGGCAGGGGACCCTCATTTCCCCCCATCACTGGTTCTGGCCCCCGCCCAGGCCTGATGCCTGTGGCCCAGGCATCAGGCCTGGGCAGGGGACCCCCAGACCCCTCCGATTGCTGGCTCTGCCCCTTGCCCAGGCCTGATGCCTCGGCCAGAGGCGTAGATCCCCATCACCCTCCGATCGCCTGATCGGCCCCTTGCCCAGGCCTGATGCCTCCGCCAGAGGTGTCAGGCTTGGACAGGGGACCCCCATCTCCCCCCGATCACTGGCTCTGGCCCCCACCCAGGCCTGAGGCCTCTGGCCCAGGAATCATGCCTGGGCAGGGGACCCCCATCTCCCTCTGATCGCTTGCTCCACCCCCCGCCCAAGCCTAATGCCTCTGACCCAGGCTTCAGGCCTGGGCAAGGGGACCATCATATCCCCCCAATCCCCGGCTCAGCCCCCTGCCCAGGCCTGATGCCTCGGCCAGAGGAGTTGACCCTCATCACCCTCCGATCACCAATCACCGGATGGGCCCCTTGACCAGGCCTGAGACCTCCGGCAGAGGTGTCAGGCCTGGGCAGGGGACCCCCAGCTCCCCGCGGTTGCAGGCTCCGCCCCTGCCCAGGCCTAATGCCTCTGGCTGAGGCGTCCGGCTCGGGCAGCGGGGACCCGCAGCTGCAGCGGCCCCGAGATCGTGGGCTCCACTTTAGGCCCAAGCAAGGGACCCCTAGCTCCCGGGACTGCCAGCTTCGACCGTGTCCAGCTCCCATCGCTGGCTCCACCCCTACTTCCTGCTATCACTGGCCAGGGCGGAAAAGGCACCTGATTCTCCGATCATAGCTGGGGGGCAGGGCAAAGGCGGCCCCAGGGCCGCCTTTGCCCTGCCCCCCAGCTCGTAGCTCCCCCCTGGGTTTCTGATCACTGTCAGTGGCAGGGGGCTTCTTCCTGCTTTCCCTTTCACCTCCCTGCATTGTGCCTACATATGCAAATTAACCGCCATCTTGTTGGCAGTTAACTGCCAATCTTAGTTGTCAGTTAACTGCCAATCATAGTTGGCAGTTAATTTGCATATAGCCCTGATTAGCCAATGAAAAGGGTATCGTCGTACGCCAATTACCATTTTTCTCTTTTATTAGTGTAAATCCCCTATATAATAAAAGGCTAATATGCAAATTGACCGCCTGGGGAATGACTGGTCGCTATGATGCGCACTGACCAACAGGGGGCAGACGTTGAATGCAGGAGCTGCCCCTGGTGGTCAGTGTACAGCGGCGGAGGCGGGAGCAACCTCCACAGCAGCACTAAGAATGTCTGACTGTTGGCCATCAGTCGGACATCCCCCCCCACCACCCAGGGCAGTGGTTGGCAAACCGCGGCTTGCAAGCCACATGCGGCTCTTTGGCCCCTTGAGTGTGGCTCTTCCACAAAATACCACGTGTGGGTGCACATGTACAGTGTGATTGAAACTGCGTGGCCCATGCGCATAAGTTGGTTTTCAGCCTGGGTGAGTCTATTTTGAAGAAGTGGCGTTAGAAGAAGTGGGGGATGTCGTTCAGTCCGGCGATGGGAGATACGGCGCAGGCGGGCCGTGGGATACGCAGCGTGGGGGAGGCGCGCGCCATTCATGCACGAGTTGAGTGAGCCAGTCAGTCAGCAGTCTCATTGTGCAGTGGTTAGAGCTAGTCGTGTCCACAACTCGCACACAGGTGACAAAAGATAGACGAAAAAAGTATACAAGACGAGTGTGGATGGGAGAGTTGGAAGGGGTTGACCTCAGCGAACGCACCTCAATCAGATTGAGGACGTTTTTAGCAAAGGCCAGATTAGGAGTACCCTAATTAAGTTAATAACAATGTACCTACCTATATAGTTTAAGTTTAAAAAATTTGGCTCTCAAAAGAGATATCAATCATTGTACTGTTGATATTTGGCTCTGTTGACTAATGAGTTTGCCCACCACTGCCCCAGGGCTCCAGGACTACAAGAGGGTGCAGGCTGGGGGCTGAGGGATCCCCCCCCCACAGTGCACGAATCTCATGCACTGGGCCTCTAGATATAGATGTAGATTAGATATAGATATAGATATAGATATATAGATATATCTCCACATGAATATCTGAAATCAAATATTCATAGCACTTTCTTTATAATAGCCAAGTAATGGAAACTCAAATTTTCATGGACAGGTGAATAAGTAAAACAGATTGTAGTGTATATACAATGGAATACTACTCAGCAATAGAAAAACAATAACTATTGATACATTAAACAACCTGGATATCTCAAAGTAAGAAATCAAACAAGAAAAGAGTACATACTATATGACTCCATTTATATTAAAACTAGAGGCCCGGTGCACAAAAATTTATGCACTCGGGGGGGGGGGGGTCCCCTCAGCCCGGCCTGTGCCCTCTCGTAGTCTGGGACCCCTCGGGAGATAACAACCTGGTGGCTTAGGCCTGCTCCCGGGTGGCAGAGGGCAGGCCCAATCCCTAGGTGCAGCCCCTGGTCGTGCTCAGAGCAGGGCTGATTGGGGAGTTGGGGCGCCGCCCCGTCATGCACACAGCAGGGAGATTGGAAGGTTGTGATGCCACCCTCAGTCATGATCAGGGTAGGGCCGATTGGGGGGTTGGGGCACCGTCCTCTGTCACACTCAAGGCAGGGTCGATGGGGAGGTTGCGGCGCCACCCTCGGTCACGCACAGAGCAGGGCCAATCAGGGGGTTGGGGCACTGCCCCCTGTCACTCACAGAGCAGGGCCCATCAGGGGGTTGGGGCTCTGTACCCTGTCACGCACAGAGCAGGGCCAATCAGGGGATTGGGGCACCGCCACTCTCACACTCAGGGCAGGGCCGATGGGGAGGTTATGGCTCTACCCCGTCACACACAGAGCAGGGCCCGTGGGGGGGGGGGGGGTTGGGGAGCTCCCCCCTATCAGGCACAGAGCAGGGCTGATCAGGGCGTTGGGGCACCTTCCCCTGTCACAAACAGAGCAGGGCAGATAGGGAGGTTGTGGCCCCACCCCCTGTCACACACAGAGCCGCAGGGCGATCAGGGGGTTTGGGCACTGCCCCCTGTCATGCTTATCCCGGTGCCGGGAGGCCTCATGGCTCCACTGATCCCGGTGCTGGGAGGCATATTACCCTTTTACTATATAGAATAGAGGCCTGGTGCACGGTTGGGTGCCGGCTGGTTTGCCCTGTAGGGTGTCCTGGATCAGGGTGGGGGTCCCCACTGGGGTGCCTGGCCAGCCTGGGTGAGGGGATGATGGCTGTTTGCAGCTGGTCACACACCCTTCAGGGTGGGGGTCCCCACTGGGGTGCCTGGCCAGTCTGGGTGAGGGGCTGAGGGCTGTTTTCAGGATGTGGGTGACTGAAGCTCCCAACTGCTCCTTTTTTTCTTTTTATTCTGGGACAGCTTTAGCTTGAGGCTTAGCTCCAGCTCTTAGGCCTCCGCGGCTGAAAGTAGGTTTCTGGCCTTTGCTTACAATGTTGCGAATCTGCTGGCTGAAGTCTGGCGGTATTTGTTACAGAGTTTCTTAAACTGCCCGCTCGGAGGCCTGCAGACGCAGGCGGGGAACGTTGGAGTCCTCCGTCACTGAGGCAACCAAGCCTCATGTTAGTTTCAAGCTGCCTGGCTGCCGGCCACCATCTTGGCTGACAGTTAATTTGCATATCTCGCTGATTAGCCAATGAAAAGAGTAGCGGTCGTACGCCAATTACCATGTTTCTCTTTTATTAGTGTAGATATCTAGAAAATGCAAACAAATCTAGAATTTCCGCACAGTGGTTGCCTGGGGACAAGGGTAGGAGCAGATGGAGGAATTACCAAGGGGTGTAAGAAAACTTTGGGATGAAAGATATGTTCACTATCTTGATTGTAGTGATAGTTTCACAGTGCCAAACCTTATCAAGTTGTACACTTTAAATGTGTGTGGCTTACTGGACATAAATTATATTAAAGTAGAAAATATAATCCCATTACAATCACAACTTTTTTTTTTAAATCCTCACCCTAGGATATTTTTTTGCCAATGATTTTTAGGGAGAGCAGAAGGGAGGGAGGAAAGGAAGGAGGGAGAAAGAGTGAGAGAAACAAACATTGATGTGAGAGAGACACATCTGGTGGTTGCCACCTGAGCCCCAACCAGGGCTGGGGAGCAAACCTGCAACCCAGGTACGCGCCCTTGACCGGGAATCAAACCCAAGACCCTTCGGTGCACAGGCCAACCTTCTAACCACTGAACAATACCAATCGCAACTTTTCAATTACTTTGAGAGTTGGTATGGCAAAGAAGCCGAACCATACAGACCCATCTACTCGGACTACTCATTATAAAACACCCTATAATCTTTAATTAATGACCAGGCCCCAACGTTTCAAAACGAGTTTCTAGAATAAAAAATTTCACAAAATACAAATGGCAGACTAAGGCTAACCTAGAAAACTTAAAGGAAAAAAAATACTGATGATGAAAACATCTGAATTTTAATTTTAAACGTGACAAAGAAAACTTTTCTTTCTCAGTCTTAAAAAAGCCATACAAAAAAACAACAGCTACATCATAATGGTGAAAACCTGAATGAATTCCAGCCAATATCTAGGACAAGGCAAAATATTGTATTGGCTATTCTAGCCCAAGCAACAGAATTAAAAAATAAAAAGTATTCAAGGCCGAAACCGGTTTGGCTCAGTGGATAGAGCGTCAGCTTGCGGACTGAAGGGTCCTGGGTTCGATTCCAGTTAGGGGCATGTGCCTGGGCTGCGGGCACATCCCCAGTGGGGATGTGCAGGAGGCGGCTGGTCGATGTTTCTCTCTCATCGATGTTTATAGCTCTCTGTCTCTCTCCCTTTCTCTCTGTAAAAAATCAATAAAATATATTTTAAAAAATAAAATAAAAAATTAAAAAAAGTATTCAGATTAACCAAAGAACTTACATGCATAACCCATGGACACAGACAATAGTGTGGTGAAGACCTGGGGGGAAGGGAGGGTAGGGGCTGGGAGGGAGGGGGTCAATGGAGGGAAAAAAGGAACACTGCAATACTTTCAATAATAAAGATAAATTATTTTTAAAAGCATGCAGATTGCAAATAAATAAACTGTCTTGAGTCACATATAGTACGATTCACCATGTAGAAAGTCCAGAAATAAACAGTTATGGTCAACTAACTTTTAACAAAGATGCCAAAGCAATTCTGGAGGAAAGGATAGTCTTTTTAGCAAACTGCACTAGCACAATTGAAATATGAATGTATACCCTTACCAGGTACCATATAACAAAATTATCCCAAAATTAAAAGGATATCTAAATGTAAGAACTAAAGCTACAAAACTTAACAGAAGAAAACATAAGAAATCTCCCTGACCTTGGTTTAGGCAACAGTTTCTTAGATATTGATGTCAAAAGCACAAGTGATATAAGAGTAAAATGAACTTCATAAAAATTAATAACTTTTCTTCCTCAAAGAACATTATCAAGCAAGTAAAACGGCAACTTGTAGAATTAAAGAAAATATTTATAGGAAGAATATATAAAGAACTCTTACAACTCAATAATAAAAATATAAATAAACCAATTAAAACATGGAGAAAGAATATAAATAGACATTTCTCCAAAGAATATACATACATGGCCAATAAGCACGTGAAAAGATACTCAACTTTAGTAATTAGGGCTACACAAACCAAAACCACAATGAAACCATTTCACACCCATGAGGATGGCAAAAACCAAAGGAATGTAGAGAAACTTCAACCCTCAAATGATGCTACTAAGAACATAAAGAGGTACAGTCACTGTGGAAAACAGTTTAGCAGTTTCTTAGTTAAATGAAAAATTACACTATGACCCAGCACTTCTACTCCTAAGTATACATATCCAAGAGAAATTCAAGTATACATGCAGATAAAAACTTGTTTAATTACATTAATAGTATTATCCTATATAATAAGAGCGTAGTATGCAAATCCCCTCGACCAGGAGCTGGTCCAGGAGTTCGACCAGGGGGCGGGGGCAGGGCCGGCAGGGGGAAGGGAGGGAGGCCCTGGCTGATGGTGGCAGCGGCAGGCAGCCAGGGGAAGGGAGGGAGTACCCAGCCAGCAGCTGCTCGGGACCCTACCAGTGCACGAATTTCATGCACTGGGACTCTAGTTGTTAATAATAGCTAAGTAGGAAAAATTTAAATGTCTACCAATTGATGAATGGATAAATGGGTGGTATATTTATATGCTGGAATCCTATATAATAAAGAGCTAATATGTTAATTAGACCAAACAGCTGAACAACTGTCCAGACGACCATCTGGAAGACCTTCCGGACGAAGCCGGGGCTGCGAGGGGCTGCAAGGGCTGGCCAAGGCAGCTGGGGCTGCGAGGGCCAAGCCTCTTGCATGAATTTCGTGCACTGGGCCTCTAGTACTTAATATTCAGCAATAAAAAGGAAAGAACTATTTGATATACCCAACAACCTGGATGAATCTCTAAGGAATTATGTTGGGTGAAAAAGCCAATTTCTAAAGGAAACATACTGCCCTAGCTGGTTTGGCTCAGTGGATAGAGTGTCAGTCAGTCTGGGGGTTCAATGGTTCTGGGTTTGATTCCAATCAAGGGCACATGCCTAGTTGTAGGCTCGATCCCCAGGAGGGGGCATGCAGGAGGCAGCCAGCCGATCAATGATTCTCATCATTGATGTTTCTATCTCTCCCTCTTCCTTCCTCTCTGAAATCAATAGTAAAAATATATTTTTTAACAAAAGGAAACATTGAATATTTCATTTATATAACATTTATGAAATAAGAGATGGGATGATGAAAATATTCTAAAATTAGATTGTGACAGTGTTTAGAAATCTTTTTTAAACTTTTTTAATTGTACATTTTCCAAAATTCATTGAATTATGTACTTAAAACAGGTGAATTTTTTGGCATGTCAATTACACCTCAATAAAGCTTCTAAAAAAATAATCTTTTCATCATGGTGAGAACAAAATAAAGATTATTTAAGAGAAAACAAAATATGTTTGGGTATCTATACATTATTGTCCTTTCATCCTTACATCAGTTAAGAAGTTGTCAATAATAATGGTTATTTCCTTTCAAAAGTCTCAAATAAGCTTGGCTCCAAAGAGTGTCAGTCTTCTAAATATCAATTTTCCCTTCAAATGGAATGGCTGGACTTCCCCGCCCCCCTGCCCCCGCCCCCGCCCCAAAAAAAATCCTTCCTCATTTCTTCAAGAGCCCATCCTTTCTTTCTCTTTCTCTCTCTCTCTCTCTCTCTCTCTCTCTCTCTCTCTCTCTCTCTCCCCCCCCCCCCTCCTTTCTCTCTCTCTCTCAGAATAGTTTATTGATTTTTGAGAGAGAGAGAGAGGAAAGACACATCAATGTGAAAGCCTAACGTTGATTGGCATCAAACTAGGAGCCGTATAGTGCCTGCAGAGAACACCCCCCAACTAACTGAGCCACAACAGCCAGGGTTTAAAGGGTCCCTCTTAAAGCCCTCTTTCTCATGAAAGCCTTCTGGGGCTATGAAAGAATCCTTTCTCCAACACACTTCCACAGTACCTTCTCTAACCATTCCTGTGGTGTGTACCTTATGTTCTTGCTATGATGACTTTATGGACTTTTTATCTTTTCCATTAGACTACCAGACCTTAAAAGCTTTAACACTTACAGAGTTGTGTATTCTCTCCCCACCCAATCTTGTGCCTAATAATTCCATGCCTGGTCTATAAACATTAGGTAAGTTAAATCATACTCATAATTCTTAGAAATGAGGGCACATGCCAGTATACGATCTTATATATTACAAACATAAAACCTTGAATACACATCATAAAGCAAGAAGCAGAACCAAATCAATTCTACTTTTTTAGCTCAAAGACTTTTCACTGGTTTATATAAATATCAGAATACCCCACTCCAAAATTTCTTACATCATATTCTCAAACAAAGTAAAAGAGAAATCATTATAAGGTATTAAATTTGGCAAAAACAGGTTTAGGGACCCATTCAGCTATTGGGTAAGTAAAGCAATCACTTACCTAGGTGCTTCTTTGGCTCTAGGAAAGGTCTGCATTAAAACAAAACCAAAAAAATGATAGATGAATACACAAACAAAAATTATTGTGAAGCATAAATTTAAATGACTTCTACAGTAAACATGAATTGTTAAAATGTATTAAAATAAGCTGAATATTCAATTTTATATAAATAAACTGTTGGTGGGCAAGGGAGAATAGTACTTTACCTCTTAATGGTAAATGAAATCCCTGCTTTGTTCTCTAAAATCCATTTCAGAGTTGCAAGATCATAGTTCTCAGGGTGTTTAAAGGCAACTCCTTCTGGAAGCCCCTGCACTACCACAGCCGACTGATCTCGCAGCATCTTCTCATATGGAACAGGCACCACTGTTGATTTTCCTAAAGCTTTCCCTGGGGTGAGGGACAGTGGTGAGGTGAGAGGAAAAGAAGATAAAAATCATTAAATGTTAAGATTTAAAAAACTAAACCATTAGTTTATCTTGACTCAATAAGTGGCATTCATGCTATCTTGTAATACCTGATTTCCAAACTACTTTGAAAAACTATAGGGCTCTACTCTCTTGTTAGCAGAAATTCTAAATCCAAGGAGAACCAAGATGGCGGCATAGGTTAACGCCGGAGTTTGCTGCTTTGAACAACTACTTCAAAAGTGAAACCAAAAAACGGAAGGGACATCACCCAGAACCACAGGAACGCTGGCTGAGTGGAAGTCCTACAACTAGGAGGAAAGAGAAACGCACACGGACACTCAGAGGAGGCGCAGTGCTGAAGTCAAATTCTGAGGTGCGGAGTGCGCGGAGCGGGCTGGCGGCGGAGGGCGCGGTTGGCGTTTTCAATCGGGAGGGAGTCGCAGACTCTGAGCTCCAGATCCGGGCGAGTCTTTAGGGACCCAGACTCAAACGGGAGAAGCGGGACTGTCTGGCTTCGGTCAGAGCGAGTGCAGCTTTCTCTCCGAGCTTTGCAGCGGGTGCTGGGACTCAGAGAGGCAGAGCCCCTGGGGACAGGACTGAGAGCCGCCATAACTGCTCTCTCCGGCCCACCCTGTTGATCCTGTGTGACCCGCCCCGCCCAAGCCCTGCACAGAGGCATTTGCCGGATAGCCTCAGGCAAAGGCTAGATTAGCACCTCCCTAGAGGACAGAAGTTCTCTCACTGCTGACACAGCTGATTCTCATAGCCACTTGGCCTGGAGGTCAAACCCTCCCTGGGATTAGCTACAACAGTCAAGGTTTAACTATAAGACTGCGAACAAAGACCACTAGGGGGTGCACCAAGGAAGCATAACAAAATGCGGAGACAAAGAAACAGGACAAAATTGTCAATGGAAGAAATAGAGTTCAGAACCACACTTTTAAGGTCTCTCAAGAACTGTTTAGAAGCTGCCGATAAACTTAATGAGCTCTACACGAAAACTAATAAGACCCTCGATCTTATATTGGGGAACCAACGAGAAATTAAGCACACACAGACTGAAATAACGAATATTATACAGACGCCCAACAGCAGACCAGAGGAGCGCAAGAATCAAGTCAATGATTTGAAATGCGAGGAAGCAAAAAACATCCAACCGGAAAAGCAAAATGAAAAAAGAATCCAAAAATGCGAGGATAGTGTAAGGAGCCTCTGGGACAGCTTCAAGCGTACCAACATCAGAATTATAGGGGTGCCAGAAGATGAGAGAGAGCAAGATATTGAAAACCTATTTGAAGAAATAATGACAGAAAACTTCCCCCACCTGGTGAAAGAAATGGACTTACAGGTCCAAGAAGCGCGGAGAACCCCAAACAAAAGGAATCCAAAGAGGACCACACCAAGACACATCATAATTAAAATGCCAAGAGCAAAAGATAAAGAGAGAATCTTAAAAACAGCAAGAGAAAGAAACTCAGTTACCTACAAGGGAATACCCATACGACTGTCAGCTGATTTCTCAACAGAAACTTTGCAGGCCAGAAGGGAGTGGCAAGAAATATTCAAAGTGATGAATACCAAGAACCTACAACCAAGATTACTTTATCCAGCAAAGCTATCATTCAGAATTGAAGGTCAGATAAAGAGCTTCACAGATAAGGAAAAGCTAAAGGAGTTCATCACCACCAAACCAGGATTATATGAAATGCTGAAAGGTATCCTTTAAGAAGAGGAAGAGGAAGAAAAAGGTAAAGATACAAATTATGAACAACAAATATGCATCTATCAACAAGTGAATCTAAGAATCAAGTGAATAAATAATCTGATGAACAGAATGAACTGTTGATTATAATAGAATCAGGGACATAGAAAGGGAATGGACTGACTATTCTTGGGGGGGAAAGGGGTGTGGGAGATGTGGGAAGAGACTGGACAAAAATCGTGCACCTATGGATGAGGACAGTGGGTGGGGAGTGAGGGCGGAGGGTGGGGCGGGAACTGGGAGGAGGGGAGTTATGGGGGGAAAAAAAAGGAACAAATGTAATAATCTGAACAATAAAGATTTAATTAAAAAAAAAAAAAAAAGAAATTCTAAATCCAAAGGGCCATGATGAAAGTACATAAGATATTTATATAAAACCTACACAAAAGGAGAGGAATAATCAATGGCTGATTTCTCCCATTATTCTCTTTCTTCACAATAGCCTCACTCTGGCATAACACAATCTTTCCATATCAATTCAGCCTCAGAACATGGAAGCTCAACAAATCCAACTGTTACCATAAACGAGGCAATTTTGGGCTAATATTCTTACTGAAAATTTATTAGACGAACACAACGTATGTTTACTAATGAACTGTATTCTGTCAGGCTGCCAGTGAGTACAAGGCAGTGAGTCCATAGATCACTGGTTCTCAACTTTCTGGCCCTTTAAATAGAGTTCCTCATGTTGTGACCCAACCATAAAATTATTTTTGTTGCTACTTCATAACTGTAATGTTGCTACTGTTATGAATCGTAATGTAAATATCTGATATGCAGGATGGTCTAAAGCGACCCCTGTGGCGGTCGAACGCCAAAGGGTCGCGACCCACAGGTTGAGAACCGCTGCCATAGATGATAGAAACTCCATTACACAGAGTAGAATTTTACATAAAATCCAGTATAACCTATATCTTCGCCCTCTGCCCATTTGTGTTTTCTTAGAAGAGCTTTCTTTATCACATAATTGGATTTACAAAAGGTGGTTTTTCAGGAAATTAGCACCCATGTCAAAAATAAATAATTCTCTTTTGATGATTATGATGTGCCGATGCAGGTTCTCTGCTGGGGGATACTGATAGTACACAGCTATGCATGTGTGAGGGCAAGGGTTATATGAGAAATCTCTGTGCCTGCCTCTTAATTTGGATATAAATCTAAACCTGCTCTAAAAAAAAAAAAAAAAGCACAGTTCTAATAGCTATATTTATTTCTGAGTTCTTTGAAACTGAAAATAGAAAATAAGGTTGAC
Source organism: Myotis daubentonii (assembly GCF_963259705.1). NCBI lineage: Eukaryota > Metazoa > Chordata > Mammalia > Chiroptera > Vespertilionidae > Myotis > Myotis daubentonii. The sequence continues at coordinate 32,725,782 of NC_081843.1, forward strand.
CCTAATGTTAATCCAATATTTAGAAATTCATTCATTCAATTTGTGAAAGTGTGTTGTATGTTCTTAGAAAACTCAATTAAATAATGTATCTTTTAGAAAATTCAAGTGTATAACCTTACCATAGCAAAAGCAGAAATAGTCCTCAACTGTTTTTCTCAGTGTTTCAATCTCTACAGCATCTACATTCATCCGATTTGCCTGGGTTGTAGATTTCATTTTATGCATCTCTGCAGCCTTTTCTTCTTCTTCAACACCTGTAAAATTAATGATATACAAAGGCCAGTATCCATTACTTGAATATCTTGCTTTTAGTAAGAATATTTTTCTTATATTCTAACATTAATTATGTATTACATAAAGACAGGGGAAAAAAGGGAAGGAATCTTTAAAAATAAAAAGCTGCCCAGCCTGTGTGGCTCAGTGGTTGAACATCAACATATGAACCAGAAGGTCATGGTTCGATTCCTGGTCAGGGCACATGCCCAGGTTGCGGGCTCAATCCCGTGTGGGACTTGCTGGAGGCAGCCAATCAATGATTCTCTCTCATCATTGATGTTTCTCTCTCTTCCTTCCCTTTCATCTCTGAAATCAATAAAAATATATTTTTAAAAAACTAGCCCCTAAGAGGTTTGGCTCACAGGTAGAGCATTGGCCTGCAGACTGAAGAGTCTCTGGTTCAACTCCCGGCCAAGGGCACGTATCTCAGTTGCAGCTTCAATCCCTGGACCCAGTCAGGACCATGTGGGAGGCAACCAATCAATGTGTGTCTCACATTGATGTTTCTCTCTACCTCTCCCCTTCTCTTCCACTCTCTCTAAAAATCAATGGGAAAATATCGTTGGGCGAGGATTAACATACATACATATATACATACATAAATAAAAGCTAGCCTCCCATGCACCAAGAGGTCATCAGTTCAATTCCCCATCAGGGCATATGCCCAGGTTGCAGGCTCGATTTCCAGTATGGGGTGTGTAGGAGGTAGCTGATCCATGGGTCTCTCTCATTGATATTTCTTCCTCTCCCTCCCTTTCTCTCTCTATTAATAAAGAAAAAAGGATTTTAAAAAGAAAATATGAATACTAATAGGGAGGGACTACAATTTACAACTGAGGACAATTCTCCTAATTCTTAGTTCTAACCACTGGAGAACCACATAAGCAAGGCAATAAAGGAAACAAGAATATAAATACAGCTGCCAGTGGAATTATGGTATTCATGGGACAGATGGCAGCTGATATAAACATAATCAAAGCAACATTAGTATAAATTTAAATACACAAACATAATCATATTCTTAAAAATTATCAAAATGAGTCCTAGCTGATTTGGCTCAGTGGTTGGATTGTCGGCCCTTAGCCTGAAGGGTCTCGGGTTTGATTACAGTCAAGGGCCCGTACCCTGGCCCTGGTTGGGGTGCATGCCAGTTCGATCCCTGGCCCTGGTCGGGGTGCACGGAAGAGGGAACCAGTCATGTTTCTCTCCCTGTGCCTGTCTCCCTCTCTTATACTCTCTCTAGAAATCAATGGAAAAAATATCCTTGGTCCAACCTGCATTGACCTATGAAATAGGAGGTCACAGTTCGATTATCGGTCAAGGCACATGCCCAGGTTGCAGGCTTGATCCCCAGTGTGGGGCATGCAGGAGGCAGCTGGTCAATGATTCTCTTATCACTGATATTTCTATCTCTGTCTCCCTCTCCCTTCCTCTTTGAAATCAATATCCTATATAGTAAAATACTAATATGCAAATCGACCAAACGGCTGAACGACTGGTCGCTATGATGCACAATGACCACCAGGGGGCAGGCATTCAATGCAGGAGCTGCCTCCTGATGATCAGTGCACTCCCACAGTGGGAGCACCACTCAGCCAGAAGCCCTAGGCAGGGCTCATGGCTGACAAGCGCAGCAGCGGTGGCGTGAGCTTCTCCCACCTCCACAGCAGCCCTAAGAATGTCCGACTCGCCCTGACCGGTTTGGCTCAGTGGATAGAGTGTCGGCCTGCAAAATGAAGGGTCCCAGGTTCGATTCCAGTCAAGGGCATGTACCTTGGTTGCGGGCACATCCCTGGTAGGTGGTGTGCAGGAAACAGCTGATCGATGTTTCTCTCTCATCGATGTTTCTAACTCTCTATCCCTCTCCCTTCCTTTCTGTAAAAGAATCAATAAAATATATGTATATGTATGTGTGTGTGTGTGTATATATATATAAAAATAAAAGAATGTCCAACTGCCGGCTTAGGCCCGCCCCCATGGGGAGCAGGCCTAACCTGTCAGTCAGACATCCCTCAAGGCCTCCTGGACTGCAAGAGGATGCAGGCTGGGCTGAGGGACCCCGCCCCACCCCCACAGAGTTCACGTATTTCGTGCACCGGGCCTCTAGTGTGTGTGTGTGTGTGTGTGTGTGTGTGTGTGTGTGTGTGTGTGTGTGTGTTTTAATCCTTACTCAAGGATATTTTTCCCATTGATTTTTAGGGAGAGTGGAAGACAGAGGGAAAGACAGAGAGAAACATCGATGTGAGAGAAACACAGAGACTGGATGCCTCCTGCACAAGCCCTGAGCAGGCTTCGGTCCCGAGGAGAAGCCTGCAACCAAGGTACATGTCCTTGACCAGAATTGTACCCGGGACCGTTTGGTTTGCAGGCAGACGCTCTATCCACTGAACCAAACCAGCCAGGGCAATAAAAATATTTTCTTTTTTAAAAAAAATATGATCAGTGAGGATTAACAACAGAAAATATTTTCTCGCTGAAACCGGTTTGGCTCAGTGGATAGAGCGTCGGCCTGCGGACTGAAAGGTCCCAGGTTCGATTCCGGTCAAGGGCATATGCCTGGGTTGCGGGCATATCCCTAGTGGGAGATGTGCAGGAGGCAGCCGATCAGTGTTTCTAACTCTCTATCTCTCTCCCTTCCTCTCTGTAAAAAATCAATAAAATATAAAATAAAATAAAATGAAAAAGAAAATGTTTTCTCAAAAAAGAATTTTTCTCAAAATGATACTAAATAAAAAAATAAAAAAGAGATTACTGGCAAGCTGGAATTACAACTGAAATATAGAAAGGCTTCCTGCATAATCAATGAAAAACACACAGGAGAGAACCCTGATACCCAAGGACCAAAGGTGGAGAAGGCATAGAGACTGGTAGGAGGGGCAGAGGCACGAAAGGGCTGGAGGGGCACCCACAGACAGCAACTGAAGTTCCAGAGAGATGTCTCAGCTGTGGGGGGCTGCCACTGAGAACTCTGGGATCTATACGAAGCCGAGAGCACCAAACTGAGGAGGGTACCCACATAACATCTGGCTGTGAAAAGCAGTGGGGTGCTGTCTACCAGGGAGTGGCAGCTGAAAGTTTGGGCACCCTCTTAAAAGGCCAACCCACAAAAATTCCCTGTGGAGCCACCCACCTTATGCTCTGGCAGAGGGAGGGTGAAGTGGACTGGAGCTGTGAGAGCAGAACCCAGGACTGGGGACTTGGGGGATAGAGCTCAGAAAGCAGAGATCCCAAGTTTCCTGGACTGAATCATTTCCTCACACAGTAGAGGACATCTTTCCCACATAGACATCTGCCTTGCCTGAGGAGGAAGACGTCGACACACCTTATTGGAAAACACCTTGCCCTGAGGCCACTTAAGAGATTAAAAGTAACAATTAGCCTCCAGACAGAAGCAACTGCCCCACCCTGTTGAAAAAACTCATGCCACCCCTGAGGATGATTGGCTGGGGGCAATTCAAGTCAGAATCCTATAAGTCCGTAGACAGAAGCAGTCTCTGGAGGTTTTGAGTCTTTCCCTGATCCAATTAGTCAGAAACAGCCTTTACTTTAACACTGTCCTGCACTAGACACAGTGGTTCTCAACCTGTGGTCGCGAACAATGAAAATACTTCCTGCATATCAGATATTTACATCACAATTCATAACAGTAGCAACATTACAGTTATGAAATAGCAACAAAAAGAATTTTATGGTTGGGGGTCACCACAACATGAGGAACTGCATTAAAGGGTCGCGGCATTAGGAAGGTTGAGAACCACTGTGTGACTTGAGAGGTGTAGAGGATTTACCTAAAATGTAGTCACAAACTCAAACAGACAACCAAAATGAGGAAACAAACCCCAAATGAAAGAACTAGCGAATTCTCCAGAAGAGATAAATAAAGCAGAGATAAGAAATTTATCTGAGCCCTAACCGGTTTGGCTCAGTGGACAGAGCATCGGCCTGAGGACTGAGGGGTCCCAGGTTCGATTCCGGTCAAGGGCATGTACCTTGGTTGCGGGCACCTCCCCAGTTGGGTTTGTGCAGAAGGCAGCTGATTGATGTTTCTCTCTCGTCGATGTTTCTAACTCTCTATCCCTCTCCCTTCTTCTCTGTAAGAAATCAATAAAATATATTAAAAAAAAAAAAGAAATTTATCTGAAACAGAGTTCAGAGTAATGATGTTAAAAACGCTCAACAGCATGAAAAAAGATATAGGAACTATGAAAAAAGAACAGTCTGAGATAAAGAATGACATAACACAAATAAAGAACACATTGGAAGGAATACACAGCAGATTAGGGGAAGCTGAGGATCAAATCAGTGAATGAGAAGACAGAGTTGAAAATATCACTCAATCAGAGAACCAAAAAGAAAAAACAATTAAAAAACAGGAGGACAGCTTAAGGGAACTGTAGGACAATGTGAAACGAACAATATTAGAATGATAGTAGTGCCAGAAGAAGCAGAAAGGGAGAAAGGAATAGAGAAGGTGTTTGAAGAAATAATGGTAGAAAACTTCCCTAACCTGGTAAAGGAAAAAGTCACACAAGTTCAGGAGGCACAGAGAACACCAAACAAGAAGAACCCAAACAGACCCATGCCCAGACACATCATAATTAAAATGCCAAAAATTAAAAACAAAGAGAGAATCTTAAAGGCAGCAAGAGAAAAGAAAAATGTTACCTACAAAGGAGTTCCATAAGGCTGACACTGATTTCTCATCAGAAACCCTACAGGCCAGAAGGGAATGGCATGAAGTACTCAAAGGTAATGGAAAGCATGGATCTGAGACCAAGATTACTCTGATGCTAAGCGAAATAAGCCAGTTGGAGAAAGATAAAATATCATATGATCTCACTCATTTGTGGAATATAATGAACAACACAAACTGATGAACAAAAATAGAGCCGGGGTGGGGGAAAAAATATTCTAGAATATAACAGAAGTAATCCTTTTATTTGCAGATTTTTAATATTTCCTACAACTTTGTGATATCATACGATGTTAGTACAGTTTTGGTAATAATATTATACTTAAAATCCTTTTATTATTGAAATATTAATGTTATTCCATATAATATTATTGTATGTAAGATCATTTTTCTTGAATAATTGGTGTTTATTGCATGTAACATCATATTTAAAATCATTTTTCTTGAGATATTAATGTTTATTGCATGAAACATTATTATATTTATGATCGTTTTTCTTGAAATATTAAGGCTAATTGCAGGTAACATTATATTTTAAATCGTTTTTCTTGAAATAAAAAAAAACTGAGGAAAAACATGTAAAACTGATTTTTATATAGCTGAAGTCAGCAAAATATCAAAGACTACTAAATTCAGTTGTTATTATTGCACATCTGGATGTTATAATGATGGATTAGTTATGTTTGGAAAAGTAATAAAATAAAAACATATGTAATTTGTAAATTATTACATTTATTCCATAGTTTCTTTTTCTTGCTTTCATTTCAGCAGAATTATGAGTTATACTGTTGTAATGAACATTATCACAAAATCTGTATTCTGTTAGCAGTGTTGCCAAATTACACCACTATTCTTGAGTCATTGAAAAAAAAAATTACTACCATTAAATTTAAATGATCATAGCTGGGTGGGGAGGAAGGCATATAGCGAAGGGGAAAAATACATTTTTTATAAAGGACTGAAAACACAAGAAATGAAATTAATGAATTAAGAAACCTAATCTAAGTTGATAATGGAAATTTAAATTTGGATCTTAAAAACATATATCTTACATGCCAATATAGATAAATATACCAACCATTGCTGTTTTCTTTCTGTGTTTAAAAAAAAATGCTGTGTCACAGAATTAATATAAAATCTCTGGACAGTGCTAGGTTAAACACAGATACAAAATTGTCATACTGTAGAAGGCCATAGGTATAAATACCCTACAGTGAATTTCTCTACTGCACTGGTTCCAGTGTCAAGTAAGTTTACCAACTGGATGAACTCCCAATTGGAGGATCACAGAACTCAATGAAGACTGACAACTTGATTCCATTGAGGGAGCTGAGGAGACCTGTTTAACTTTGTATCATGCTTACAAAAAATTAATGCACAGACTTGTTTTCAACACGCCTATTATCTATCAAGAAAAGAACTCCTTATGTGAGTAAGAACTTTAACTCAATTCAAAATTTACCTTCTCTTTAATCTGTTTCACCAATTCAGAGTAATGCCTTGCTAGGAGCAGAGTATAATTAACCATTTTCTTAAACTCTTCAGTATATACCCTTATATATTTCCATGTCAGTGATTTGTTTTGAGCCTTTTGAAATGTCTCCATGGACATTTCAGAAAGTATATTTTTAGTATAAATCTCATTCTGCTTTAAAATACCACATGTGTTAATGCATAAATATTTAGGTTTAATATTTATGAAATACAAAAGATGAAAATACAATACTCACAGTATTTCACAAAATCTTTCTGAAAATCCTTTCTGGTGTTGACAAAAGCACGTCCTCTCTCCGTTCCAACAACAAACACATCTGTTTCGTACACTGCAATGCAGGCCACTTCTGCCTTGGACTTGGCCAGTTCTTTACACTGAGATAGAAACAATGAAGTGTTATATACAGATATAAGTTAAAAACATTGTTTGTGCTGGATGAATAAAAAATCTCATCACCCGGCTGGCTTGGCTCAGGGTTCAGGTGTGTGGACCTATGAACCAGAAGGCTATGGTTCAATTCCTGGTAAGGGCATATGCCCAGGTTGCAGCCTTGATGCCCCGTAGGGGGCATGCAGGAGGCAGCTGGTCAATGATTCTCATCATTGATGTTTCTGTATTTCTCTCCCTCTCCCTTCCTCTTTATAATCATCAATAAAAAATATATTCTAAAAAAAACACCTTATCACTTAATCTGTCTTAATATATAATCTGGAAACATAAAGTTCCTAGCTTCTGGCCTTAACGTTACACACAAAACAAGTCCCCGTTTTTTAAAGGTACTTCTCTTTTTTAGTAGTTTTTAACCCTGATTTTAAACAGAAGAAAACACAAAATTTATAAGACAAAGGGCAAAGACCTCTTGTAATCTGTTAAAGGCCGAATCCCCACCCCCACCCCCAAAAAAAGGACTCAAGATATGCACACAGACTTACTGGAGAGTACTCTCAATAATAACATCTGTGAAGTGTGAGGGGAGCAGGATTCGGCACCTGCATCAGGGGAGCTCTGGAGCTGGAATGGTCCTTCCCAAAGAAGGGGAGAGATCTTGGGCAAGGGATCTTCTAACATGCACGAAGCTGGGGTGATTGGTGCCTTTAGTCCTACAGAAGGGTCTGGAAGCCATAGCATAACACCCACTACATAATCCCACCTCTACAAGTTTCTCCATATATATACACAACTGGGATAACTTTTAGGTGTGATACTTATTACTAAGAATGATGTTTACTAAGTATATTCCTAAGAGATTAAATATTACTTAAAATCTTAGAGTATATAACATAATATTCTATTTTATGAATATACAATAATTTATTTCATGTTAACCTTATTGAAAATGTTCCTGATTCCAATTAGCACTCCTAAAAATAACATTGAAACAATAATCAAAATCTTTATGTGTATTTTTAAAAATACATTTTTATTGATTTCAGAGAGAAAGAGAGAGGGAGAGAGAGATAGAAACATCAATGATGAAGAGAATCATTGATCGGCTGCCTCCTACATGCCCCCTTCTTGGGGATTGAGCCCACAATCTAGGCATGTATCCTTGACGGGAATCGAACCCAGGACCCTTCAGTCTACAGGCCAACGATTTCCCATCAGAAACTCTACAGGCCAGAAGGGAATGGCATGAAGTACTCAAAGGTAATGGAAAGCAAGGATCTGAGACCAAGATTACTCTATCCAGCAAGGCTATCCATCAAAATAGATGGTCAAATAAACAGTTTCCCAGACAAAAAAAGGCTAAAGGAGTTCATTACCACCAAGCCAGCATTACAAGAAATGCTAAAGGGATTGCTGAGAAGAAGAAACAGAGAGAGAAACCTAGCCATACAGAATTAAAATGGCTATAAATAAGTTCCTCTCAATAATAACCCTAAATGTAAATGGATTAAATGCTCCAATCAAAAGGTGTAGGGTAGCTGAATGGATACAAAAACATGACCCAACTATATGCTGTCTGTAAGAGACCCACCTCAAAACAAAAGACACACACAGGATGAAAATGAAGGGATGGAAAAGTTTTTCCATGCAAATGGAAAAGAAAAAAAAGTTGGAGTAGCAATACTCATATCTGACAAAATAGACTTTAAAAGCATCATGCTAAGCGAAATTAGCCAGTCGGAGAAAGATAAAATATCATACGATCTCACTCATTTGTGGAATATAATGAACAACACAAACTGATGAACAAAAATAGAGCCGGGGGTGGGGGGGAAATATTCTAGAATAGAAGTAATCCTTTTATTTGCAGATTTTTAATATTTCCTACAACTTTGTGATATCATACTATGTTAGTACAGTTTTGGTAATATTACTATACTTAAAATCCTATTATTCTCGAAATATTAATGTTATTCCATGTAATATTATTATATGTAAGATCATTTTCGTTGAATAATTTGTGTTTATTGCATGTTGTAACATCATCTTTAAAATCATTTTTCTTGATATATTAATGTTTATTGCATGTAACATTATACTTAAGATAATTTTTCTTGAAATATTAAGGTTTACTGCATGTAACATATTTAAAAGTTGTTCATAAAATAAAAAACTGAAAAACACCACTAAATATTCAAAATTGAATGTAAAAAAAAAATCTGCTCATTTTATCTTTCCCTTAATTAATTAGTAGTAAGAATTACCAATGTGTGAAATTTTTAATAGAACTATAAAGTCTAAAAATATATATAAAAATAAAAATGTATTTTAAAATAAATAAATAATAAAACATCATCTTAAATAAATGTTACACTTAGTGCAATGATCAGAAATCTTTTGAAGTATTATAAAGCCATAGTAGAGAACTTCCTACCTAGAGGTGAAACAAAAGTTGTTTCTAGTAGGAAGAATCATGCTGTACTATAATTTTGTTACACTACATTTATATCAGATGTACTTAAGCTGCTCACTGTAATAGTATATTACTTACTTTGTGATAAATGAGAGTGCATTTTTACTGCATTATTCACCCTCTTATTTGGACAGCCCTGTCACCAAAGGCAGTATTTATGAAACAGCAAAGCAAAGTTCATGTACTATCTAAGGATTACATCAAAAAAACCTATAGGCGGAGAAACCAAGATGGCGGCATAGGTAAACACCAGAGTTTGCTGCCTCGAACAACCACTTCAAAAATACAACTAAAAGACGGAACGGACATCATCCAGAACCACAGGAAGGCTGGCTGAGTGGAAATTCTACAACTAGAAGGAAAGAGAAAAGCATACTAAGACTCAGAGGAGGCGCAGTGCGGAAGTAAAATATTAAGGTACAGAGGTGCACACGGAGCGGGCTGGCGGCTGAGGATGCGGTTGTCGTTTTCAAACGGGAGGGAGTCTCAGGCTCTGAGCTCCAGTTCTGGGCGAGTCTCTGGGGACCCAGACTCATACAGGAGAAGCGGGACTATCTGGCATCGGTCGGAACTCCAGGGCAGCTTTCTCTCAGAGGGGCATGCAGCGATTGCTGAGACACTGAGAAGTGGAGCCTCTGAGAGCAACCAAAACTGCTAGCCCGGCCCAGTTGATCCCGTGGCACCCACCCCACCCAAGCCCTGCAGGGAGGCTTTTGCTGGATAGCCTAAGGCAGAGACTAGATTAGCACCTCCCTAGAGAGCCAGGAGCCAGTGTACCCAGAGGTCAGAGTGGGACCATCCAGTTTGCAGCTCCGTGGAACCACAAAGGACGCACTTAGGGGGCAGACTCAGTGAGCACTAAAGCCCCAATGAAGCAAGTCTTGCCCCGGAGGGGTGTCTCCAGCACAGAAGTTCTCCCACTGCAGACACAGCTGATTCTCACAGCCAATTGGCCTGGAGGTCAATTCCTCCCAGTGATACCTACAACAATCAAGGCTTAACTACAACAAGACTGTGCACAAAGACCACAAGGGGGTGCACCAAGAGTGTCCTCCTCAGGTAATTGGGGAGGCTGAACCACTGGGCCCTAGAGGACACTTAGCACAGAAAGCCACTCTATCGACACAGCAAAGCATAAAAAATGCGGAGACAAAGAAAAAGGACACAAATGACAGAAATGGAGGAAAGCAAACAACTGTATATAGAGTTCAAAACCACACTTTTAAGGTTTTTCAAGAATTTTCTAGAAACTGCCGATAAATTTAATGAGACCTACAAGAAATCTAATGAGACCCTTGAGGTTGTGATAAAGGACCAACTAGAAATTAAGCATACACTGACTGAAATAAAGAATATTATACAGAGTCCCAACAGCAGACTAGAGGATCACAAGAATCAAGTCAACAATTTGAAATACGAAGAAGCAAAAAACACCCAACCAGAAAAGCAAAATGAAAAAAGAATCCAAAAATACGAAAATAGTGTAAGGAGCCTCTGGGACAGCTTCAAGCGTACCAACATCAGAATTATAGGGGTGCCAGAAGAAGAGAGACAGCAAGGTATTGAAAACCTATTTGAAGAAATGACAGAAAACTTCCCCCACCTGGTGAAAGAAATAGACTTACAAGTCCAGGAAGCGCAGAGAACCCCAAACAAAAGGAATCCAAAGAGGACCACACCAAGACACATCATAATTAAAATGCCAAGAGCAAAAGACAAAGAGATAATCTTAAAAGCAGCAAGAGAAAAAAAGTCAGTTACCTACAAGGGAGTACCCATACGACTGTCAGCTGATTTCTCAACAGAAACTTTGCAGGCCAGAAGGGAGTGGCAAGAAATATTCAAAGATGAATGCCAAGAACCTACAACCAAGATACTTTATCCAGCAAAGCTATCATTTAGAATTGAAGGTCAGATAAAGAGCTTCACAGATAAGAAAAAGCTAAAGGAGTTCATCACCACCAAACCAGTATTATATGAAATGCTGAAAGGTATCCTTTAAGAAGAGGAAGAAGAAGAAAAAGGTAAAGATACAAATTTTGAGCAACAAATACACATCTATCAACAAGTGAATCTGAAAATCAAGTGAATAATCTGATGAACAGAATAAACTGGTAATTATACTAGAATCAGGGGCATAGAAAGGGAGTGGACTGACTGACTATTCTTGGGGGGGGAAGGGGTGAGGGGGATGCGGGAAGAGACTGGACAAAAATCGTGCACCTATGGATGAGGACAGTGGGTGGGGAGTGAGGGAGGAAAAAAAGAGGAACAACTGTAATAATCTGAACAATAAAGATTTAATTAATAAAAGAAAAAAAAAGAAAACCTATAGGCCAAGCAAAGAATGAAGTCAACCTAAACACCTATAATTATACTTCATAATATACAACTAGGAACATAAGGAGAGATACTTTTACCCTGCATGTGGATTAAATAAAAACTAAGAATAATAAAGTGACTGCCAAAGATGAGAAAACTATAAAGATATTCGACGGAAGAGAACGGATCCTATGTGACCCTATATTATTCTATGTAGAGATTAGTAGGAAAGAAAATATTTTAGTATCAACAGAATAGGATTTAATCTCTAAATTAATATTTAACATTATGGGCCAAATTTGGCTGAGTTTATAATCACAAGGCAGAAATAGTGACTCTCAGAAAATAACAGTAAGTAGCCACTAACCACTCTGAAATTTCTTTCTTTAAGGAGATACTTTTTTAAATTCTTAAATAGCAGAAAAAAGAATTGCCCTAAGGGGAAAACAAAAAAGAATCTACAAACTATGTCATACTGAGACCTGTGAAGTTAAATACTAATACCAGTTAACACTTAACACAGAAAATACATAGCTTCTGCCCCATCAGCGTGGCTCAGTGGTTGAGTACAACCTATGAACCATGAGATCATGGTTTGATTCCCAGCAGGGCACAAGCCCAGATTGCATGCTCGATCCCCAGTAGGAGGCATGCATGAAGTAGCCCATCAATGATTCTCTCTCATCATTGATGTTTCTGTCTCTCCTTCTCCCTTCCTCTCTGAAATCAATAAAAATATTTTTTTAAAAGAAGAAAATGCATAGCTTCCTCCTACTCACAATATTTAATTTCAATGTGTCAAAAAATACCTAAATCTGATGTTTTATAAATCTACTAGAGGCCCAGTGCATGAAATCCGTGCACTTGGGGGGGGGGGAATGCCCAACTGATGTGGAGGCAGGGGAGGCTCCCATCACTGCTGCTGCACTCACCAGCCGTGAACCTGGCTTCTGGCTGAGCAGCGCTCCCCTGTGGGAGCGCACTGACCACCAGGGGGCAGCTCCAGCATTGAGCATCTGCCCTCTGGTGGTCAGTGCGTGTCATAGCAACTGGTCATTCCACTGTTAGGTCGACTTATATATTAGCCTTTTATTATACAGGATGAACTCAAATAATAGGTTTCCAGCTACATATCCATAAAAACATGATAAGTAAATTATACTAATAGTTTGCTATAATTATATACGATATAGGTCTTTGGAAAATAAAGAGCTAACACACTACATATTTAGGTATCAGGTGGCAGGGTAAGGACAATTATTGATGCATAGCACAATAAAATAAAGGGTATAAAATACTGAATATGCTCTTGTGACCCAAAATTCTGATGTTTTTTTAATACAGATACTATAGACAACAGTACCACATTATAATATACCAACTCATTCTGAGAAACTTCAAATATTACACATAAATTCAAAGTTAATCACTGCAAACAAGGGATTGCCTAAGATATTTGTAGGTACAAAGTTAAAATTAAATGTAAAATATTAAACATTTAGAGAAGTTAACACATTGTATGCGGGAAACGTATTTATACGTTTTCCGTTGACTGGTAGTAGAGCGGCGCGGGACACGTATTAATACGTTTTTTATAGACTAGCGGTAGAATGCGGGTAACGTATAAATACGTAAACTAAAGTTATCGTAATTTTACTGAACGTTGCCATTTGTGTAAAAAATTAGCAAAAATGGCCCGCGCCCAGTGCGCGATAAAAACTACCCGCAAACAATGTGTTAAGAATATTCTGGCCCAGCGGCACGGCTCAAGGGCTGAGCATCGACCTATGAACAAAGAGGTCATCAATGCACATGCCCAGGTTGCTGGCTAGATTCCCAGTGTGGGGCGTGCAGGAGGCAGCCTATCAATGATTCTCTCCCATCACTGATGTGTCTATCTCTCTCTCCCTCTCCTTCCCTCTCTGAAATCAATGAAAATATATATTTTTTTTAAAAAATAATATTCTGAAACATGGTAATAAAATTTGATTTGAAAGGTTTAAATCCATAACTATTATTCAAGCAAAAAAAAAAACTACTCTTACTCTGGCTAGTGTTTCTCAGTGGTTAGAACATGAGCCAACTCACCGAAGGGTCCTAGGTTCAATTCCTGGTCAAGGGCACATGTCTGGGTTTCGATTTCAATCCCAGGCCCAGTGGGGGGAGTTCAGGAGGCAACCAATTGATGTGTCTCTATTACATCGATGTTTCTCTCTCTCTCTCCCTCTTCCCTTCCTCCCTCCCTTGCACTCTCTCTAAAACTCAATGGAAAAAATATCCTCGGATGAAGCTTAACAAAAACAAAAACTACTCTTAGCCTGGTTGGTGTTGTTCAGTGGTTGAGTGTCAACCTATGAACCAGGAGGGCACGCTTCAATTCCCAGTGAGGGCACATGCCTGGGTTGCAGGCTTGATTCCCAGTGTGGGGTGTGCAGGAGGCAGTGATGGATAATTCTCTGTCATCATTGATGTTTCTCATCATTGATGATCCTCTCTCTGAAATCAATTTTTTAAAACCATTATTTATTTATTTATTTTTTTTGCCTTGGCTGGTTTGACTCAGTGGATAGAGCATTAGCCTGTGGACTGAAGTGTCCCAGGTTCAATTCCAGTCAAGGGCACATGCCCGGGTTGCAGGCTCAATCCCCAGTGGAGGGTGTGCAGGAGGCAGCCGATCAATGATTCTCTCTCATCATTGATGTTTCTCTCTCTCTCTCCCTCTCCGTTCCTCTCTGAAATCAACGAAAATCTATTTTAAAAAAAGCAACAAAAGAAAAAAGTGTGTTTTTTGAAAAAGAAAAACTAGAAGCATATTACTAGTATATGTTTTGTAAGAACAAATCAATCTCATCCACAAATCCAATCTTATACAAACATGGAAAGTTTACAGAAGTGAAAGCCATCTCACCATGGACTCAAGAGCAGACATGAGAAACGTCACCACCATTCTGCTCTCTGAAGACTCTTCATCTTCAACCGGCAGGGCAGACATTGCTACTTGGGCCATGATCCCTGTGCAAGATAATTAAGAAGAAAGTGAGTAACTGAAATACAGTGTTCTGCTAAATGTAAGGTTATAGATGTAAGGTCTTCCACAAACTGCTTTCATTTATATCGAGAAAAATAAGGCTCAAAAACCAAGTATTATTTGCCAAAAACTCCTACTTCATAAAATAGAGATTCTATCTCATAACTTTCCATCTAGTTTTATTTCCATAAAATTAGTTCAGCATCATCCCCCAAAATAAATTCCGAACCAGTTAAAATTTCTCCCAAGTAAAAGATACACGTCACAGCCGAGCTGTAGTTTATCAAATTACATCATAGAAAACAGATGCAAAATTCCCTTTCTCCCATATACACACTGATTATAGAAAAGGGGGTAAAGTAGACTGAAGCTGGATAAAGATTACTACTTCTTTCTTACGAAAGAGGAAATAGGTTGCAGAACAAATGCCATCTAAGATTCCTTTACAATACAGCATATTATTCTCTTTAGAAAACATTTCTGATACTCTGATATCAGCAAAAAGCCTCAACTGAATTTCAAGCACTATAAAAATATAACACACAAATATCAAAGAGTAAGTGCTGACAAGGATGTGGAAAAATCTGTCCCCTGTGCACTGCTGTTAGGAACGTAAAATGGTGCATCCACTGTAGAAAACCATTTAGCAGTTTCTAAAAAATTTAAACAAAATTACCACCCTGTCAGAGTTGCTCAGTGGGTTGAGCGTCGTCCTGTGCATCGAAAGGCTGCCAGTTCAATTCCTGCTCAAGGCACATGAATGGGTTGTGATTTTGACCCTCTCTCCCTTCTCCTTTCTCTCTAAGCTTGTCCTATGACAGGGGTGGGCAACCTTTTTGTGAGTGCGTGCCAAAACCAGCAAAATCTCTGACTCAAAATTCTTCTGCGTGCCAACCCTAATTTTTTTGAGAACATGTTATGCCTACTTGATATCTCTTAAGGTGTACGTATGTGAAGAACCTTGAAGAAATAATAAAATTCATTTGAGTGACAAAAACACAGTATCTGATGATGAAAAATACATTTATTTTTTAACACATTGTTTGCGGGTAGTTTTTATCGCGCACTAACAGGTGGCGCGGGCCATTTTTGCTAATTTTTTGCGCAAATGGCAACATTCAGTAAAATTACGATAACTTTAGTTTACGTATTTATATGTTACCCGCATTCTACCACTAGTCTATAAAAAAACGTATTAATACATGTTCCGCGCTCTACTACACTGGTAGAACATATAAATACGTTTCCTGCATACAATGTATTTAATGTATACATGTTCACTGATAGTCCGACAGAAAACTTTGACTCCGTTTGATATTATCAGTGGGACTTTTGCTGCTGCATCACTGATGACAGAAATTTTAATTTTACATCAGGTTTATATTTCGTGACCTTCAGAGATATGCACGAGCTACTACTTTCATCCGTCAGGCTACTCCTATTACGAGACTTAACAAAATTCATCACTGAGAACAAAGATTCACAAGCATATGTGGATGAAACCAAAACACTGGTCGGATCTAGGAAGGCAGGGAGAGTTAAGGCAGAGGCATAGAAATTGCTCTTCCCCTCTCTCGTCAATCCACGTGTATGGTCTTTAAGATAATTTGTTATGTGAAATTATTTATCTAAAATGCACCTACACTGAATTTATCTGAAAAATAAAAAAGTCGATATTAAGAAAAAAATTGTAAATGGAAGATTATAAGAGCGGGTTTCGCGTGCCAGCAAAAGTTACTGGCATGCCATGTTTGGCACGGGTGCCAGGGGTTGCCCACCCCGTCCTAGGATAAGGATTAATAATAATAATGATGATGATGATGATGGTACATTTAAAAAAACACACACAAAATTAACATGCTGCAGAAATCCCACTTCTGTGTGTATACCCAAAAGAACTGAAAGCAGGGACATGAACAGATATTTGCATACCCATCTTCTTAACAGCATTATTCACAATAGCCGAAAGATGGGAACAACCCAAATGTCCACTGTCAGATAAATGGATAAACAAAATGTGATCTATAGATGCAATGGAATATAATTCAACCTTAACAAGGAATGAAGTTCTGATACATGCTATAGGACATACAGTGGGGCTTTGACTTATGAGTTTAATTCGTTCGGAGACCGAGCTTGTTAAGGAGCTCGTTAACTCAAATTACTCTATCAACTCAATGCAAAAAATCGGCCAAGAGACAGCCGGTATCTCAAAACACTCGTTAGTCGGGACACTCGTAAGTCAAGGCCCCACTGCAGATGAATACTGAAAATATTCTATTTTTTAAAATAAATGAATAAAAAATAAGAACATTATTCTAAGTGAAATAAGCCAGACACAAAAGGACAAATATCATATAACTTTTCTCACATGAGACATCTGTAACAGTCAAATTCAGAGACAGAGAGTAGAATGGTAGTTGTCAAGGACTAAGGGGAGGTGATAATGGGGAGTTACTATTTAATGCATATAGAATTTCAATTTGGGATAGTAAAAAAGTTCTGGGGATAATGGTGCTGGTTGTACAATAATGAGAATGTACTTAATGCGAGGAATAGTATATTTTAAAATGGTTAAAATTGTAAATTTTGATATCAAATTAAAAAGCAAAAACATACCACATAAGATACTCTAAGGCAAAAATCTAAAGCAAATTTTTAAAAATTCTCATACTAGCCCTGGCAGGTGTGACTCAGTTAGTTGGAGCATCGTCCGTGTACCAAATGGTCTCAGGTTCGATACCTAGTCAGGGCACATACCTAAGATGCATGTTCAGTCCACATTCAGGATATGTTCAAGCGGCAACCGATCGATGTTTCTCACATCAATGTTTCTCTCTTTCTCTCTACCTCTCCCTTCCTCTCTCTCTAAAATCAACTTTTTAAAAATTAAGGACTAGAAGTATAAATGGGAATTCTAAAAAACACATCTATATATATTTAATTTACTGAATACTTGGGTATCCCTTAACTGAAGCCCCAATATTCCAGGAAACATACAGAGCTGTTAACATGAAAATCATCTTGGTTAAAAATGTACCTGAATCTTTTCCCTATTTTTAAACTGGATGATCTATTTCCTTATTATTAAAAACTCTGATCTATTTCCCATCTGCTACCACATGAATCAACTGCTAGACTAGAATTAGGCATCAACATATAGTAAAGTATATATACTGAGGAAATGAAAGTTAATAATAGCCCCGGCCAGTATGGCTCAGTTGGTTGAGCACTGTCTCATGCACCAAAAGATCCCTGGTTCAATTCCCAGTCAGGTTTCAGGTTTGATCCCCAGTAGGGGACAAGCAGGAGGCATGTTTCTCTCTCAAATTGATGTTTGTCTCGCTCTCCTAGGTGCACAGGACAACGCCCAACCAACTGAACAACACCGGCCAGGGCTGTATTTCTTAATAATCTAACTTTTCCTTTAATTCTCCAGCAAAAGAAAAAGGAAATGTGTTCTCATTTTACAAATGCAATGACTTGTCAAGGTCATTGCCCTAGCAGGTTTGGCTCAGTGGATAGAGTGTTAGCCTGGGGACTGAAGGGTCCTGGGTTCACTTCCAGTCAAAGGCACATGCCCGGGGTTGCAGGCTCAACCCCCAATAGGGAGTGTGCAGGAGACAGCCAATCAATGACTCCCTCTCATCACTGATGTTTCTATCTCTCTCTCCCTCTCCCTTCCTCTCTGAAATCAATAAAAATATTTTTTTTAATTATTTTAAATGTGAGGCCCATGCTAAAAACAGCTTCTTCTAGGTATCTGGGAATACTACCTGCCTGGGATCACCATAATCCCAGTTCAAGGATTCAGGTTCCTTGGCCCACCAAGAAAATGTTAACCCAGAACACAAATGGGGATGTAGGCTGGTTTAATTCTCAATTACTCCTTTTTTGCACTCCTAGTTTATTGAAGAGAAGGGTCCCTATATGACCCCTGAATTTTGTACAAGTTCTGAACTTTGATTTCTAAGACTCTCATCTCACAATGTTTTCAAAACTCAAGTTCATGTCCGGCCAGTGTGGCTGAATGGCTGAGCATCGACCTATGAACCAGGAGGTCATGGCTTGATTCCCGGTTAGGGCACATGCCCAGGTTGCAGACTCAATCCCCAGTGTTGGTATGGGTGTGGGGCATGCAAGAAGCAGGCAATCGATGATTCTCTCTCATCATTGATGTTTCTATCTCTCTCTCCCTCTCCCTTCCTCTCTGAAATCAATAAAAATATATTAAAAAAACAAAAACAAAACCACTCAAGTTCATGTGGTAAAACTGGCAAATGCCCACAGGACAAAGGTAATTCTGAATTCTAGTATCAGAATTCCCACTTTTCTTTTAATATTAGCCTTTTCACATTATCCCTCCAAAATGTATCTCTATTTTATCAAACTTTTGGTATTTTTACCAACATTTTACTTTATAATTTTATAACATGCTTATGAGTTCCACCAACTCCAGGAACCACACCTTATATTATTTATTCTCAAGAACAAGTTATGGCCCTGACCGGTTTGGCTCAGTGGATAGAGCGTCGGTCTGCGGACTGAAGGGTCCCCGGTTCGATTCCGGTCAAGGGCATGTACCTTGGTTGCAGGCACATCCCCAGTAGGGCATGTGCAGGAGGCAGCTGATCGATGTTTCTCTCTCATCGATGTCTCTAACTCTCTATCCCTCTCCCTTCCTCTCTGTAAAAAAATCAATAAAATATATTTTTTAAAAAAAAGAGCAAGTTATGAATTAGCCAGAACTAGTAGATTACAAGGTTATAAGTTCTCAATTCAGACCATCTCAAGTAAAGAAGGGAATATTTATTGGTCTGTTTATTATTCATTTCACTTTAAAAGTTGCACTGCTAGACCCAGGAACATAAGACATCATTAGAGTTATCTCTATTCCCTCCCTGTGGACCTGCCTCACTTCTTGAGCAGATGGGTTTCTTCCCTAAAACAGAGATACAGACACATGTTTCTTTAAGTTTACCACACACCTGTACTATATAATCCAGAGGCAACAGACTATCATACCTTCCTGCTACTGTTTGCACAAACGTTTTAGGGGTCTGCGTCACAAGCTTACCCTACCCAAACCCAATCAACTATGACTAGTCAGAAAAAGATCACCCGGGATACCCTGTGATTAGCACAACAGCTAGAACCACATGAAATAGGAAGATAGGCAGCTACTCCAAAGGGAAAGCAGGACACTTACCTGGAGGAAAGAGATGAGAAAAGCATGCCAGGAACACCAACATAACAGCTCCCTGAGTCTGCCATATCATCTTTCAATTCCCTTCATTCTTCCATTCTGAATGGTTTTTTACCTTTTGTGACCCTAACTTTGATTTTAATACTTTTGTGAGTTTCAAATATGAACAAATTGGATTGTTCCTGTTTCATTTCCTTAGCTTTTATCCTTGTCAACTATTGTTTCATAGCTGCGATGGCCTTCATTTATCTTTCTGAAAACGGACTCCAGCCATTCTTTAAAATCTCCTTGAGTTTCTTGTTGGAGATCCATTTCAGGGATTGGGCTTATCTGTGTCTTTACTATTCTGTTCTACCTCAAAATATGCCAAAAATTAATTCCATATAATTTTTTTCATTTCCCCATACTTCTGCTTTGAATTTACTGATCCTTGTTGTTAATACTGAACAGCAAAATAACAATTATAGTGAGTGGAAGAGAACTCTTAGAGATTTTCACACACACCATCATCACTCTAACAACAAAAAAAGACCCGATGTTCTTAATATTATTTATTATGCTAATCTCTAAAATATTACTAAATTTTCAACATATATCTGCTTCCGAGTAAGCTTCAGGTAAGACTGGTAAGTAGAGGAGACACGATCACCATGATCTTGTTTTTTTATTATATTTCTTTCTTGTGCTATTATGTTGTTTTCAACAAACATCTTTCCATTTCAATCTTACAACATGCAATCTTAAATCAAGATATTAAAAAAAAAGATATTTTAGTACAATCACTTTATTCTATTATTTTAGAAATGAGAAGCCCAACCCAGAAAGATTAGCCATCTTGCTTAGGTCATACAGTTAATTTTATAGTAAGAGACTAGAATCCTATCTCAAAATTCCAAATTACCTCTCTCATGCACAATAATCAAAGAAAGGCAGGTAAAAAAAAAAAAAAAAGAAAAGGAAACCAAGGTAAATAATTATATAGTAATCACACTGTAGGCAATCTTTATGACACAGTAAACTAACTGCCATTCAGCATAAACAAAATGAAGCAAAAGTGTATCTCTTTGGCCATTACATAAAGATTACGGTTGACATTGAGGAGTACTTTATATATCAACATCAGTCAAATTCTACAAAGAAAATAAAGAATTCAGTTCAAAGAAAACCATGAGTGTGTTACAGAACAACTATCTAGATCAGTGGTTCTCAACCTTGGCTGCACATTAGAATCACCTGGGAATCTTTTTAAAATCCTGATTTCTGGGCCTCATCCTCCAGAAATTTTGTTTCTTTGTTATGGGGTGGGGCCACAACATTAGTAACAAAGAAACAGAATTTCCTGAGGATGAGGCCCAGAAATCAGGATTTTAAAAAGATTCCCAGGTGATTCTAATGTGCAGCCAAGGTTGAGAACCACTGATCTAGATGAACACATAACTTACATCACAAAACGCTGCTGACAGCCACCAGCTGGCTGGTGTGCTTCAATGGTTAGAGCATCCGCCTGCGCACCAAAAGACTGAGGGCTCAGATTCCTGATCAAGAGCACATACCTGTGTTGCAAGTTTGATCCTCATCCCTGGTTGATCCCAAGCCTTAGTGGGGGCACATGTGGGAGGCAATCAATACATGTGTCACTCTCACATCAATGTTTCTCTCTCTCTTTCTCTCCCTCTCCCTTCCTCCCTCCCACTCTCTCTCTAGAAAAAAAAAAATCAATGGAAAAATATCCTCAATGAAGATTAAACAAAAAAAGGTTAAAATTAATAAAGACGATGCTCCTCCAATTTATTTAGTTAATATCATTATCTACTATGAACATTAGTATCAGAACTGGAAGTTAGTATAACTTGGTTAAAAGCATGGGTTCCAACTGCCTAGGTTTATATTAAAACTATCCTTCACAATAGTTCTGGATTAATTAGCATTTCAAATCCTCATTCATTTCAACTTTAAAATGGTAATCCTAACAGTCATCTGCTTTAGGACACAGGATTGCTGTGAAGATTAAATGAAGTAATGTAGGTAGCACTTAGAACAGTAAACTTATTATGAGCTCTCAAAAAATGTAAATATTTGTCACTGGTTTTATTGCCTAATTCTCCCACCACCATTCCCAGTTTTGACATGTCCTCCAGTAGAGAGCTTGCTTAAAGTAACAATTTGCAATTACAGTGGGGCCGTACTGAACTAGTCCCTATAATGAGAAGAACCTTTTTGTACAAATAAGGCCTTTCAATGAACTGTGTTCCCTTCACAATTCTCTTCTCTAAATTAAGCATGCCCAGTTTGTCTTCTGCTTCCCTTGTAACATGATTTCCAAAACATTTCTCAGCTGCAATAGCATCAAAATATTCTCTATTTTGTCCAGTGTCCCAGAAGCGGACATAACATTTTGGATAAGATCGGATCACCAGAGACTACACTAGGACTTGTAACTCCCATAATTTCCTTGTTCCTATTAACATAGAAAAACATTTTAATTCACATTTCTAAGAGATTATCTCCATAGACTTAATAAATACTTTCCAAAGGGAAATAAATTAGGCTGGTGTTTCATTGAGATGTTCCATTTCATAAATCTATATATATATAAAAGCCTAAGCGACCAGTCATTGAACAACAAAACAACCAGTCAACCGGTTGCTATGATGCACACTGACCACCAGGGGGCAGACACTCAATGCAGGAGCTGCCCCCTGGTGGTCAGTGCTCTCCCACAGGGAGCGTGCCACTCAGCTAACCAATGGGTGCCAGATGTCGGTCTCACGGCTGCAGTGTTGCTCGCCTCTCTGGATCGGGACTGGGCGCGGGCAGGTGCAGTAGGGCTGGGATGAGCGGGAGCAATGCGGCACCAGGCCCGGGCTCGGGCTCGGGCTCCTCCCCGGCCGCTTGCCACTTCGAGCACTACTACATCCCTCGGGGGATGTTGGGCAGAAACTGGCAGTCCGACATCCCCAAGGGGTCCCAGATTGCAAGAGGGCGTAGGCCAGGCTGAGGGACCCCACCAGTGCATGAATCCGTGCACAGGCCTCTAGTACAGTATTTAATAACAGAATATAGCCCTAGCCAGTTTGGCTCTGTGGACCAAAGAGTCCCGGGTTTGATTCCTGTCAAGGCCACATACCTCAGTTGTAGGCTCCTCCCCGGCCTGGGCCCTGGTCGGGGAGTGTGCAGGAGGCAACCAATAGATGTGTTTCTCTCATACCAATATTTCTCTCTGTCTTTCCCTCTCTTTTCCAATCTAAAAAACCAATGGAAAAACATCCTTAGGTAAGGATTAAAACAGAAAACAAAACAGTAACAGAATATAATGTGTCATTTATATTAACATATAATGTGTTAATTATATGTTAACATACATATTTAACATACACACTTCAGCAAACAGGAAAAATAGAGCCATATAGCCCATTTTAGTTCATTTAACTTTCATTCACTTTTAGAAATTATATATAACGAGAAGCTCAGTGCACAAAATTCATGCATGGGGGTGGGGGGTGTCCCTCAGCCCTGGCCTGCACCCTCTCACAATCCAGGACCCCTTGGGGGATGTCAGGCCTAAACTGGCAGTCTGACATCCCTCTTGCAATCCAGGACACTGCAGTGACCATACGTTTCATACAGGTAAAGGCATCTTGCTGTTGTATAGGCAGCTACATTTTTTTGCCCTAATTACAAAAAATAGTACATAACATGATCCTTCTGAGGCAGTCGAACCATTTCCCCCATCTTATGGGTGGAAAAACTGAAGCAGAGAGAAGTTAAGTAATTGGCTTTGTCACACAGTTGTAAGTGTCAGAATCAGGGCTGACCACAAAACGTGCAAGCCAGAGTCCATGCCTGTCATCGCTGCATCATCCTGTTTTTTCAGTGTTAGAGTAGCCTTGCCAGGTTTTAAGTTTTAAATCTACCAGTAAGAGACTGTTTCCAATATATACGGTAGGGTCCCTAGGCCTGGCCAGTGATCAGGGCCATCTGTGGGGCAACCGGCAGGCGAAGCAACCAGGGGGCCCCCACTGGCACCCACATTGGCTGGCAGCCTGGCGCTGCCCTGGCCGGCCCCACCCCCCAATCACCACCGCCAGTTGCCTCCCTCTGCGGGAGGTGACCAGCAGGGCGCTCACCAGCCCGCCCTGGCCCACGCCCCCTCCCTCTCAGGGGACACACGCTCAATGCAGGAGCTACCCCTGACCGGGGTCAGCTCCTGCATTGAGCGTCTGCCCCCTGGTGGTCAGTGCATGTCATAGCAACTGGTTGTTCCACTGGTTGTTCTGCCATCCAGTCAATTTGCATATTAGGGTTTTATTATATAGGATGGCAAGTACTTAAAAATAAAATTAGAAATCCCTAAGACAAAACTGATCAAGACTGATTTTTGTTTCATTTTGTTTGTTAAGCCTCACCAGAGAATACCTTCTCCATTGATTTTTAGAGTGGAAGGGAGGGAGGAGGTAGGAAGACAGAGACAGAAACATCAACATGAGAGAGACACATCAATTGGTTGCCTCCCGAATGTGCTCCAACCAGGTATGTGCCTTTGACCAGAAATCGAACCCTTGACCCTACAGTCTGAAGGCCAATGCTCTAACCACTGAGCAAATCAGCCAGGGCAAGATTCTTCTTCTTCTTTTTTTTTTATTTTTTTATTTTTTTATTTCAGAGATGAAGGGAGAGAGAAAGAGTGAGAGAGAAGCACCAATGATGAGAGAGAATCATCAATCAGCTGCCTCCTGCATACCCACACTGGGGATCGAGCCTGCTACCCAGGCATGCGCCCTGACTGGGAATCAAACCCTGACTTCCTAGTTTAAGATCAATGTTCAACCACTGAGCCATGCCGGCAGAGCAAGATTGATTTTTGAAGTCAAGAATTCTAAGTTTTTAATGCAGGCTATGCTTACATTTATTTTAAGATACTAAATTCTTAAATTCTATCTGCTGAAATAAAGCTGGTAATTATATCAATAAAAACCAAGTGTTCCCTCAAAAAGAAACAAAATATACTTAAAAGGTTAAGATTTGAAAGTATTAATACTTAAAAATGTATTCCCTTCTCCACCCAATTTCCAAAAATTTTGAAAGAGCTAACAGTAATAGATTTCTAAAAAATGTAAGCCTGGTGAAGGGAAGAATGACAAAATAAATGAGGCCAGGGAAAGAGGATTTGCCCAATTTGAGGATCACACGTTCAATTCTGAGTTTTACAGTAGCCAAAACAATGTCCTTGAAAGACAAATAAAAAAAACCTTATCAGCTATTCAGGAACACCCACACTTTTCTTGGCATTACAGTTTAAGAGAAAATCTTTGCAATGAAAATATGCAAATTTTTGTAAATTATACATTTAAATTGACAATCCGGATTTTAAAAAGCAGTAGCTTGTCCTGCCAATAGACAAAGAATGTGTCCATTTGACCTTACTCCAAGTTTAAAATCATTTGGTATTAGAAAAGCTGGATCACTTGTTCTTTTTCTAACTGTATGAATTGGAAGCAGAAAAGAAAATCAAGTAATTATGGTTTAGAAGTCCATCTTTATTTTTTCAAATGTACTGTTCCCAGAAGGCAGGCAACAGAGCAAAGCTATTATGAACACCAATTTTGGAATCAGGCCAAAGTTCTGAATTCAAGTTCTATCTGTAATACGAGATATGGCTGACCTTGGAATTCTTTTTATTATTTCTATTGATTTTAGGGAAAGAGGAAGTGGAGAGAGAGAGAGAGAGAGAGAGAGAGAGAGAGAGAACCAATTGGCTGCCCCCCCATACACACTCTACTGGGAACCCAAAACCTAGATATGTGCCCTGGCTGGGAATCAACTGGCAATCTTTCGGTGCATGGGATGATACTCCAACTGAGCTGCATGGGTCAGGGCTCACCTTGGGATTCTTTTTTCTTTTGTTAAAATATATTTTATTTATTTTTTTACAGAGAGGAAGGGAGAGAGATAGAGAGTCAGAAACATCAATCAGTTGCCTCCTGCACATCTCCCACTGGGGATATGCCCGCAACCAAGGTACATGCCCTTGACCGGAATCGAACCCGGGACCTTTCAGTCCGCAGGCCGACGCTCTATCCACTGAGCCAAACCAGTTTCGGCACCTTGGGATTCTTTAATCCTAAATTTACCAGTCTAGAAAAAGACAGTAATATGTATACTTACCTCACAAGGTTGTTACCAGAATGTATTTATTTACCTTTTTTGGGGGGGTGGGGGGTAGGGATACAATAAAGACAACTTTATTATAAACTGGGCGTTAGGCCCAGCCGGCATGGCTCAGTGGTTGAGCATCAACCTATGAACCAGGAGGTCACGGCTTGATTCCCAGTTAGGGCACATGCCCAGGTTGCAGGCTCAGTCCCCAGTGTGGTGCGTCAAGGAGGCAGCCAATCAATGATTCTCTCTCATCATTGATGTTTACATCTCTCTCCCTCTCCTTCCTCTCTGAAATCAATAAAAATATATTTTAACAAAAAATTAAACTGGGTATTAGAAGACATTAGGATATTATTAATTTTGTTAGTTGTGATAACATTCTTGTGAATATATTAAAAATGTGTTTATTTTTGCCTAAACCGGTTTGGCTCAGTGGATGGAGCGTCGGCTTGCGGACTGGGGGGTCCCGGGTTCGATGCCGGTCAAGGGCATGTGCCTGGGTTGTGGGCACATCCCCGGTGGGAGATGTGCAGGAGGCAGCTGATCGATGTCTCTCTCATCGATGTTTCTAGCTCTCTGTCTCTCTCCCTTCCTCTCTGTAAAAAATCAATAAAATATATTTTTAAAAAATGTGTTTATTTTTTGGAGATGTACACTGACATGATTAGGAGTAGATATTCAGAATGTATTTAGTGCTGAGTACTTAACACAAGCATTCAGTAAATTTTTAAAATTCAGTAAGCATTTAAAATTTAAAATTTAATTAAAATGGCTATTTTAAGAACACATTTATATTTATCTATTGGGTTACATATAAACTCTCGAAATCCAAGTTTAATAAAATGAAAATTTCCCAACTAACTGCTTTAATTATCACTACTAAATAAAATAACTTATTTTCTGATGGTGCAGGAAAATTAATCAGTAAAATGTTAAAATAAATCAGTGGGGTTTTTTCATATTTATTTTTACTTATTTTTCACAACTTTATTGAGATATAGTTGACACAATGTTGTATAAGTTTAAGGTATACAATAAATCACTGCTTTGAAATAAAGTACGTACACCTTTTAAAGAATGCATATGCAACCATGAAAATTTACTTACATCTAATATACTCGAGATTATGTTTTAAAATTTAAGTTAAAGTCACCTTACTCCAAATAACTAAACAAGTTAACTAGACTGAATATATAAACTAAACTAGTCTTTATCCTGAAGCTCTCAACTTTTCAAAAGTATGGAACTTATACAATCAGAAATCTTCATATGCTGTCTAACCAGAATTCATTTTTTTAAAATATATTTTTATTGATTTCAGAAAGGACGGGAGAGGGAGAGATAGAAACATCGATAAGAGAAAAATCATTGATCTGCTGTCTAGTGCATGCCCCTCCCTCACTGAGGATCGAGCCTGCAACCCCAGCATGTACCCCGACCAGTAATAGAACCATGGTTCATAGGTCCACGTTCATCCACTGAGCCATACCAGGTGGGCATAATCACGACTCATCTTAACCAACTCTTCACTACTCTCCACTTCTACAATTATAATATAATCTTATACAGTAGTTTTTTTCAAACATTATTTCCTGCCCTGGCCAGTGTGGCTCAATTGATTGGCCATCGTCCCATGCACTGAAAGGTTACCAGTTCAATTATCGGTCAGGGCACAAGACTGAGTTTCAGGCTCCATCCCTAGCAGGGAGCTTGCAGGAGGCAGCAATTGATGTTCCACTCTCATATTGCTGTTTCTCTCTTCCTCTCCCTCTCTCTCTAAATCAATTCTTAGAATCTTTTAAAAAATAATTATTTCCTTTGCCATACAATAAAAACAAAAACCCAAAAATCATAATGAGGATTAAAAAGGAAATTCAGACACATCCTACAACATGCACATTATGCTAAGTGAAATAAATGTCAAGATTCTTTATACTACTGAGAGATTTCTCCAGATCCATCCAAATTCATCTGCCCTAAGAAAAGCATTAAAAAGGAAAAAAACAATAATGCAGCAATTCCACTTCTAAGTATATACACAAAAAATTTGAAAGCAGGGATTCAAAATACACTTGTTCACCAATGTTCATAACTGCAATATTCACAACAGCCAAAAAGTAGAAACAACTTAAATGTCCTCAACTGATGAATGGATAAATAAAATGTGGTATATCATAAAAAGGAACCTTATCTATATATATAAAAGCCTAAGCAATCGTTACAACCTGACGACCAGCTGGTAGCTATGACATGCATTGACCACCAGGGGGCAGATGCTCAACGCAGGAGCTGACCCCTGGTGGTCATTGTGCTCCCACAGCCAACCTCCCATAGTCCCTCCCCCACCAGCCTGCCTGCCCCAACTGGCTCGATTGCTGGCCAGGCTGAGGGAACATGCACGAATTCATGCACCGGGCCTCCAGTTCAGTTATAAAAAAGAATGAAGTTCCAATACATGCTATGATATAGATGAACCTTGAAAATAATATACTAAGTCAGCGGTTCTCAACCTGTGGGTCGAGACCCCTTTGGCAGTCAAACGACCATTTCACAGGGATCACCTAAGACCATCCTGCATATCCAATATTTACATTACGATTCATAACAGTAGCAACATTACAGTTATGAAGTAGCAATGAAAATAATTTTATGGTTGGATCACAACATAAGGTACTGTATTTAAAGGGCCAGAAGGTTGAGAACCACTGTAAGTGAAATAAGCCAAACACAAAATGACAAATACTGTACGATTCTTCTTATATGAAATATCTAACATAGGCAAATTCTGGGACAGAAAATAGATTAGAGGTTACCAGGGACTAGGGAGAGGGAAGAATGAAGAGTTATTGCTTAATGGGTACAGAGTTTTTATTTGGAGTGATGAAATTTTAGAAGTAGTTGTGATGGTTTTGACATTGTGAATGTAATTAATGCCAGTGAATTAAAAATGTTTAAAAATACCTAAAATGACATATCAGAAAGAAAAAGAACGAGAAGAAAAAACGGAACTAATAAATCTCCTTTTACCCCTTTAGCCCATTTTAAACAAATTCCAACTCTACAATTACAACTGATTAATTGAATTTCTTATGTTCTTTCAGTTAGTAACAATGAATAAGCTTAAGCTCAAATAAATGTATACACCTTTTAAAGAAAATGCTATGAATGAGCTTTAATAGATTGCTGTTAATAAAATTCTTAGAATTATCTTTCAAATAAATTGCTTCTAATGCATATCTGAAAAGTGAAATACCATTCGCAAAGTATTCTCAAACTTATTCTTCAATAAAATGCTTTCCCCAGACCTACATAAAAATTACTTGATTGGCATCTGCTGAACCCAAAGGTTAAGACAATTTCATGCTAATTGTAACCACAATCGTTTAGAAAGAGATTGCAATATTTAAAAACTCATGTTCTCAATGAAGAGTAAAACAATACTAGAATTGAATTAGGTAGAATGCAATGCAAATAGTTAGTCACCAGTAATAAGAGAAAAGGTTGTGGTTAGTGATTTTTCAGTGTTTTACTTACATCATCAATCTATGCATTATCAAAAATGATAGAGCATAATTGTCCATTAATCCCATCCCTCCTGCCTAATTTGAGATTACTTTCCCCATTACGAAATCCAGCCCAGCTGATTCCACTCAGCAAGGTTCAATTCCCGGTCAGGGCACATGCCCAAGTTTCAGGCTCTGCCTGCAGTGAGGGGCAGTGCAGAAGGCAGCCGATCAATGATTCTCTCTCATCACTGATGTTTCTCTCTCTCCCTCTCCATTCCTCACTTTGAAATCAATAAAAGCAGCCCGGCCCACGTGGCTCAGTGGTTGAGCGTTGACCTATGAACCAGAAGATCACGGTTTGATTCCTGGTCAGGGTACATGCCTGGGTTGCAGGCTTGATCCTCAGTGTGGGGCATGCAGGAGGCAGCCAATCAATGATTCTCTCTTCTCATTGTTGTTTCTATCTTTCTCTCCCTCTCCCTCCGTCTCTGAAATCAATAAAAATGTACTTAAAAAAAAAAATCAGCCATGGCTGGTTTGGCTCAATGGATAGAGCATCGGTCTGAGGACTGAAGAGTCCCAGGTTCGATTCCGGCCAAGGGCACATGCCTGGGTTGCAGGCTCAATCCCCGGTAGGGGGTGTGCAGGAGGCAGCCAATCAATGATTCTCTCTCATCATTGATGTTTCTGTCTCTCTCTCCCTTTCCCTTCCGCTTTAAAATCCATAAAATATATTTTATAAAAAAAAAATCAATAAAAGCATATTAAAAAAAAAAAGAGCCCGGCCCATGTCACTCAGTGCTTGAGCATTGACCTATGAGCCAGGAGGTCACAGTTTGATTCCCGGTCAGGGCACACGCTTGGGTTCCAGGCTTGATCCCCAGTGTGCAGGAGGCAGCGAGTCAGTGATTCTCTCTCATCATCGATGTTTCTCTCTCCTCTCCCTTCTTTTCTGAAATCAATAAAAATATATTTAAAATATATTTTTTAAAGAAATCTATTATAATTTTAAAAAACAAAATCTTTCTCAACAAGACTTGTGCCCCAATAAGCGGAGGGGGTACAACAGGGGGACAGGAAGATGTTAATCAAAGAACATACATGCATATATGTATAACCCATGGACACAGACATAGTATGGGGAAGGCCTGGGGTGGGGGTTGGGTGGAGGGGAGCAAAAAGGGAGAAAATGGGAGACATCTGTAATATTGTCAACAATTAAAACAAACAAAATAGTAAACCAAATTCTTGGATGTGCAAGCGGCTGGGGGAAGTAGGGCAGGAGCCCGGAGCTCCCCAGCCTCAGCCTGGCCCAACCTATCTCAGTGCCATGCTCAGGCCCTATGACCCCCCCTTATTCTGGGTTCCCAGACTTTATACTCAAAGGTGTAGATGGGATGCTTTAGACATCCCTGGAAGGAGATAAATGCCTGTGCCGTGAATAAGTTAATAATTGAACGAGCATGGGGGAAAAGCCAAAATTATTAGGTTTCTAATTTTATTCTGTACTTAAATATCCTTGACTCTTTTAAACTGGAGACTTTATTTCTTAAACCCTTAATTTTCTAATCATGGCTAATAAAAATTCTTAACTCTCAGTTTTCCAACCCAAACTACAGTAAACAGCTCAAATTATTTTTGATTTTTTTAGAGGTATATTTTTAAAGTAATGAAAAGCAAATATCTACAATAAATTTTCCTCACTTAAAACTTTAACTTGCTGTTCAGCAGGTGTGGCTCAGTGCTTGAGTATCGACCCATGAACCAAGAGTTCATCAGTTAAATTCCTGATCAGGGCTCGATACCCAGTAGGGAGCATGCAGGAGGCAGATCAATGTCTCTCATCGATGTTTCTATCTCTCCCTTCCTCTCTCTCAAAACTAAAAATAAATAATACCAAAAAAAAACTTAATTTGCTATTGTGACTAGTTCTCAAGCATCAACACCACCAGGAAACCGGGTAGAAATGCTAATAACAGGCCCCACCCGAGACCTGCAGAATCAGAAGGCGGGGCCGAGCAACTGGCCCTCTGGACGATGCTGATGCTTACAGGAGTTTGAAACCACTGGCTTCGAGGTTAAGATTCTGGCTGCCTATATTCAAATCTTGGAATCAAGAGTTACTTGACTGGGTAATCAAAAGTAAATTACCCAGCTTCTCTTTGCTTGTTCCTCATCTATAGAATGGAATTATGGGGTTGTTCTGAAGATTAAATATGAAAATATACAGTAAAAGCTTAAGAGCAGCCCTGACTGGTTTGGCTCAGTGGCTAGAGCATCAGCCTTCGAACTGAAGGGTCCCAGGTTCGATTCCGGTCAAGGGCATGTACCTTGGTTGCGGGCATATCCCCAGTAGGGAGTGTGCAGGAGGCAGCTGATTGATGTTTCTCTCTCATCAATGTTTCTAACTCTCTATCCTTCTCCCTTCCTCTCTGTAAAAAAATCAATAAAATATATTAAAAAAAAAAAAAGCTTAAGAGCAATTCCAGGCACATAAAAAAAATATTCAAATATGAAGGCGTTGGTGGTATAGTGGTGAGCATAGCTGCCTTCCAAATGTTAGCTGTAGTCAAAGCACCTTGACAGTTGCAGACTGGAAGGGGAAGAAAGGCAGAAAAGCCTAATCCTTACCCATCTAGGAGTTTAATACCTAGTGACTAGGCCAGACACATGCAAACAGAAACAAACACACTCCTAGAGGAAATAAAGATGCCCTCCTTGGCGCGGCAGTCAAGTTGACTGGGATACTATAAGAACAGCAAATTCTGACCGAACAATGCAGGCTTTAAGCGAGAAGAGCCCGAAGAAAAGAAAAAAAATCATTCCAGCCTACGAGATCCCAAAGGCAGGCCAAAGGGAAGCACAGGCAGCAGACTACAGTGGCTAAAGAATGGACAAAACAAGCCGAAACCGGTTTGGCTCAGTGGATAGAGCGTCGGCCTGTGGACTGAAGAGTCCCAGGTTCGATTCCGGTCGAGGGCATGTACCTGGTTGCGGGCACATCCCCAGTGGGAGATGTGCAGGAGGCGGCTGATCGATGTTTCTAACTGTCTATCTCTCTCCCTTCCTCTCTGTAAAAAATCAATAAAATATATTTAAAAAAAAAAAAAAAAAGAATGGACAAAACAAAAACATGTACAGTAGTCCCCCCCTTATCCACAGGAGGTATTTTCCAAGACCACCAGTGGATGCCTGAAACCACAGATAGTAGCAAACCCTGCACATACCATGTTGTTTTCTATACAGACATACCTTCCTGCTGAATCAACTCCTGCACCTCTGCGGGAGATGTGGCAGCAGCTTCTTCAACAGCAGGCGCAGCCCCTGCAGGAGTTCCTGCATTTCTCAGCCCAAACCTCTTCCTGAACCTGTGCAGCCAGCCCTTACTTGCAGTAAATGGCTTGGTGTCCCTCCTCCTCTCAGAGGATCCCTCGCTCAGGTCTTCGTACAGGCTCAGTGCCTTCTGGCGCAGCATGCTGCCATCCACTGGAACACATTTTCTGTTCATGTCTTCCACCCACAAACTTAATGCCTTTTCCATCTTAACTAAGCCCTTGTCACGCACGGTGGCCGTAACTTTTGCAGTCTGAGGCGCCACCGCAAAGCTAGCACGGATTTCTTTTTCCTTCTTCACAATTTCACGGATAGAAGATTCGTTCTTATTGTAGATCTTAGCCACCTCAGCATAGGATTTTTTTTCTTTCCTTATCAAGTCAAGAATTTTCACCTTTTCGCTTAAAGGGAGCACTTGGCGGCTTCTTTTTGGCATCTCTGAATCGCCAGCATCACTACTCTTGCGCCTCGGGGCCATTAAGGAAAACAGGTGTTACTCTCACACCAGCACTGCAGTATCAAAACCGAGATGGCAACAAAGTGACTATGGGCTGGTAGCTTACACAGCGTGGATACTCTGGACAAAGGAATGATTCACATCCAGGGCGGGACAGAACAGGACCTCATCATGTTACTCCAAACGGCGCGAGAAATTTAAAACTTATGAATTTTTTATTTCTGGTAATTTTCCACCCAATAGTTTCTGACCTCAAACTGGAACCGCGGGAAGTGAAACCGTGGATAAGGGGGCGGGGCCTACTTGTGGTAGAAAATTAAATCAGTCATCCCAAATCATAGGCTTTAGAGCAGTGGTTCTCAACCTTCCTAATGCCGCGACCCTTTTTAAAAAATATATATTTTATTGATTTTCTACAGAGAGTAAGGGAGAGGGACAGAGAGCTAGAAACATCGATCAGCTGCCTCCTGCACACCCCCCACTGGGGACGTGCCCTTGACCGGAATCGAACCCAAGACCCCCTCAGTCCGCAGGCCGACGCCCCATCCACCGAACCAAACTGGTTAGAGCCCCGCGACCCTTTAATCCAGTTCCTCATGTTGTGGTGACCCCTAAACATAACATTATTTTTGTTGCTACTTCATAACTGTAATTTTGCTACTGTGATGAATCGTAATGTGACTATCTGATATGCAGGATGTATTTTCATTGGTACAAACTGAACATAATTAAAGCATAGTGATTAATCATAAAAACAATATGTAACAATATATGTGTTTTCCGATGGTCTTGGGCAACCCCTGTGAAAAGGTCGTTCGACCCCCAAAGGGGTCGCGACCCACAGGTTGAGAACCGCTGCTTTAGAGGGCGAGAGGGAGGGGAAGCCCTGCCTCCTCGGGGCACTCCAACGCACATTCTGACTTGCAAACTCCCCCTTTTGTTTCCTCAGCACCCAGAGATTGCTCTTAGGCACTGTGGGCTACCAAGCCGTCGTCTGCAGCGAAGTTGAACGCAGAGAGGTTGACTAGTTGGCAGGGGGTCCCGCATTCGCAGGAGCGAGCACGACTTGCACAGGACCCGACATCTGAACACGCTCCGCCGCAAATCAGCGCAAAACCCTAACACTTAAAAAAAAATCTCGCTTTACTAAAGGAAAAACTTGCATAAGCAAAAGTGGAAGGGGGAGGGAAGGGAAAGAAAGGCAGTTTTTTGTCCTCTTCCTCCCCTGAAACCCGTCTGGGTGCCGGCCCAATCCTGACGGCTTATTTTCGCGGCCTGGAGGCAGAGGTTTTCCTTCCGGTCATTGTGTTTATTTCCACCACAAAAACCGGCCCCGCGGGCCTGGCGCGCCCGCCGGGCCGGGACAAAGCCCGCTCCCTGTTCCACCTGAGGGAAGGGAGGGAAGGCAGGGAAGGACCGGGACGCAGAGGAGGGGCGGCGCTCCCAGCCCGCCCGCCCACTGGCCGAAGTTACCGAGCAGCGTGGCGCCGACCCCGCCCCCGCCGCCCGCGGGCCAATCCGGCGAGTCTGCTGCCCCGGCGCACCAGCCCCGGAGACACCAAGCTGAGCGCGATCCCACCGTTCGGGCCTGGCACCGCGCGCGCACCCGCAACGCCCGAGCCGGCCAATCAGCGTCCGGGCATGCGCAGCCGCAGGCTCGCTCGCGCGCGGGCCTCACGCGTGAGACCACCCCCCCCCCCCGCGGCGCCAGCGCGCGCGCCCCTCCCCCATGAGTACCCAGGCGCGCGCGTGCAACTGTCGTCCCCCGCGACCGCGTCTGTTCCTGCCCCACCCCCAACGCCGGCGGCCCGGGGTACCCCAACACGGCCGCCCACGGTCCCCAGACTTCCGACCGTGCAGGCCTGGAGGGGTCGTCTCAAATAAAGGCTCGGCTCCAATGGCAACTGGGGCGAGGGGCAGGGGATGAAGCGACAGGGACTCACCCGAGTGCAGCCGCCTCCAGGCAGCGCCGGGGTAGGGGTGCCGAAGGGAAGCGAGAGTGGGCTGTGAGCGAGCTGCGGCCGCGGAGGAGCCGCCTCGGGGCGAGGCGAGCTGGTAGCGGGCAGGAGGTGAGAGGGCGAGGGGCCCGTGCGTCTCCGCCGAGCTTCTGTCACCGCCGCATGGCCGCCCAGCCGGGCCCCACTCAGCGCTTAGATCCAATGCCAGGGACCGAGAGAGAGGCCGGGGTGACCGCAGCAGGCGGGCGGCCGCGGCTAGAGAACGCGTGCGGGGAAGCGGGGGGGCGATCGGTGGCCCCTTTTCTCTGCTCTCTGAGCTTCTCTCTCACCCTCCTCCTTTTTTTTTTCCTTTTTTTTTTTCTTTTTTTTTTTGTTCCTCGAAGGCTTGCTGCGCTTGCGCACCCGCAATGCCGCCCAGCGGGAGTTGTAGTTTCTGACTCTTCCCCATTAAAGCGCTAGCGGGGGCGGTGGACTACGAGTCCCAGGAAGCATCGCGCCCGCGAACCCCGAGCCCGGGGGACGCCGAGAGCGCGACGCCCGGCCCTCTCCTGCAAGGACTGTCAATGGAGGCGCGGGGTGGTGGGATCGAGAACATGGCTGCACCTGGGGCCTGTGCGGCCGCCCGGTGGGGGAGGGGAGCTGGGGTGCAAGGGCGAAAATCGAGGCCGCGGGGGGCTCCAGCCTCCTCTCTGCGGAGCACCAGCCGGCTTCAGCCGCCGTGCGAGGCTCGCGCTTGCTCCTGCACCCCAGATTCCCGGAAAATTGCGAGACGGGAACACGGCGAAGGCCGGGGAGCCCCCGAGCGGCCCGCCGGCCTCCGTGCTCGCCAAGGGATTTCCTCCGCCCTGCACCGCCCGCGGGGACACAAAGAACTGAGTTTTGAGAGCGAGCCTCCGAGGAGACGGTGTGCCCGGACTTTGGAGGGGGAGGGGGTGGGACTCTTCGGTGCCCCCCAGAGGCTTTGCTCACGTGTCTACACTCGACATTTAGAAAGAAAAGTTGAGAAAAAGCCATGGGGCGGGAGCAGATAACCTGATTTGTAGCCAGGTTCGTTCTGTCAACCACTAAGGCTTTCGACTCACATCCATCACCCCCCCCCCGCCTCCAGTTTTTTCTTTTGCTTCTCAACTTTCATCAGCTCATGAATTTCCAGAAGGCTGAGACATGACTGTACACTTAAAGTTTAAAAACTTTGAGATTTCAGACGTGAATGCAAAGCGCAAAGTCGAGTGGTTTTGTGATTTCCCTCCCCATGGGGGATTCAAGCCACGCCGGCCATCCTTCCCCTCCCCCTCCTCGGTAGGCGGCGACCACATCGTCTTTTCCAGCCTCTGTCGCTGGCAAGAAAACTTTCCAAACAGCCATTCTTTGGATGTACAGCGGTCCCCCTTATCCGCGGGGAACACCTTTCCAGACCCCCCCGATGGACGCCTAAAACCCCAGATCGTACCAAGCTCTTTTCCTGTGCATACATACCTTCCTCCTTAACCCACTGCACCTCTGCGGGAGATGTGGCGGCAGCTTCTTCAACAGCAGGCGCAGCCCCTGCAGGAGCTCCTACATTTCTCAGCCCAAACCTATTCCTGAACCTGTGCAACCAGCCCTTACTTGCAGTAAATGGCTTGGTGTCCCTCCTCCTCTCAGAGGATCCCTCGCTCAAGTCTTCGTACAGGCTCAGTGCCTTCTGGCGCAGCACCGTGCTGTCAACCGGAACGCATTTTCTGTTCATGTCTTCCACCCACACACTCAATGCCTTTTCCATCTTAACTAAGCCCTTGTCACGCACGGTGGCCGTAACTTTTGCAGTCTGAGGCGCCACCGCAAAGCTAGCACGGATTTCTCTTTCCTTCTTCACAATTTCACGGATAGAAGATTCGTTCTTACTGTAGATCTTAGCCACCTCGGCATAGGATTTTTTTTCTTTCCTTATCAAGTCAAGAATTTTCACCTTTTCGCTTAAAGGGAGCACTTGGCGGCTTCTCTTTGGCATCTCTGAATTGCCAGCATCACTACTCCTGCGCCTTGGGGCCATTATTAAGTATTTAAAAAAAAAAGAAAGAAAAAGAAAAGAAAAGGTTACTTGAACACCAGCACTGAGATACCGAGACCGTCGATCTGATAAGGGAGACCGCTACAAAGTGACTCATGGGCGGGGAGCCTCTAGCGTGGAGACGCTAGACAAAGCATTAGAAAGTGAGTTGTCAGGCAAAAGTTCATTCAGTCACGATTACCCTTGTCATCATTAAAAACTTTGGGAGATAGTTCCCTGCTTCTGTGAGTTTGTTTAAGGCTTCAGAATGGAACTGTGCTCCTTCTTCATGAACGAATCCAACTTCTTTGATGTTGAAACAAGTTTCTAAAACTCTTAAATCCGAAGCAGTTTCTAAAACTTTAGCTGGTTTTGAATTGCCTTAGACGTAAACCTGGCCCTTTGGGGACAATGAACAGTACTGTATATAAAATGGTGTGTGGTTTAAAGAGCAAGTGAAAGCCAAGCCTTTTTCTCAGTGTACTGATTGATGTTGATGGGCATAACCCTCAAATTTATGTCCATAACAGTGATTTACAACCTTTTTCATCTCATGACATATATAAATTAATTACCGAAATTCTGCAGCACACCAAAAAAAAAAAAAAAAGCATACTTTTTTTTTTTTTTGGTTAATCTGACCAAAAAAATAGATATAATTTGATTCAGTCACACTGGATGGCTATGATGGTGTTGGCTATTGTCATTTTTTAATTTGACAATCTAAGGGAAAAGTTCCCTGGCTAAAGAGTCAGGTATTAACATGTTTTAAAAATTGGCACACTAGTGTGACATAGGACACCAGTTGAAAATTGCTAGTCTCTAGTCATTAAATATGCTTTTCAGTCTTCCCTAAGGCCTGGCTCACTATCTTGGCTGTTATTGGTATACTTGTTGCTATTTGTTAGCCAGTTTCTACCTCACCTCATTGGTACGGATACTTTGTTAATTGTGATCATGTTATAAGCCACTTTGGATACCATCTCTCAGCACAGCCACTTGTTTTTTTCCACACAGGACTGAATTGATGTCTTTTGGGTTGAGCAACAAATGAAAAGGAAAATTATTGATTTGTGTTTAAGAATGGTATAGTATGGAATCCTCCTTTGTTTAAATCATATTCAACTTACTTTAGAATAGCGGTTCTCAATCTGTGGGTAGCGACCCCTTTGGGGGTCAAACAACCCTTTCACAGGGGTCGCCTAAGACTATCGGAAAACACATATATAATTACATATTGTTTTTGTGATTAATCACTATGCTTTAATTATGTTCTATTTGTAACAATGAAATTGGGGGTCACCACAACATGAGGAACTGTATTAAAGGGTTGTGGCATTAGGAAGGTTGAGAACCACTGCTTTAGAATAACATTCAACATAACAAGATATGTGTACCATGACTAAGATTGTAGGAAGAGCAAGTTCGCAGCACTTTATTCATTCTCACTTCAGTGCACAGATAACAACAGGTGGCAGAATCTTGCATGTTATTTATTTCAAATTATTCCAAATATTTCTGTTGTTTATGTTTATTGTTTATTTATTACTAGGGGCCCGGTGCACGAAATTCGTGCACTGGGTGTGTGGGGGGGGGAGTGTGTCCCTCAGCCCAGCCTGCCCCCTCTCACATACTGGGAGCCCTTAGGCGTTGACCCCCATCACCCTCCAATCGCAGGATCTGCCCCTTGCCCAGGCCTGAAGCCTCTGACAGAGGTGTCAGGCCTGGGCAGGGGACCCTCATTTCCCCCCATCACTGGTTCTGCCCCCAACCCAGGCCTGATGCCTCTGGCCCAGGCATCAGGCCTCGGCAGGGGACCCCCAGACCTCTCCGGTTGCTGGCTCTGCCCCTTGCCCAGGCCTGATGCCTCAGCCAGAGGCGTAGACCCCCATCACCCTCTGATCACCTGATCGGCCCCTTGCCCAGGCCTGACGCCTCCACCACAGGTGTCAGGCTTGGACAGGGGACCCCCATCTCCCCCTGATCACGGGCTCTGGCCCCCGCCCAGGCCTGAGGCCTCTGGCCCAGGAATCATGCCTGGGCAAGGGACCCCATCTCCCTCTGATCGCTTGCTCCACCCCCCGCCCAAGCCTGACGCCTCTGACCCAGGCTTCAGGCCTGGGCAAGGGGACCACCATATCCCCCCAATCCCCAGCTCCGCCCCCCGCCCAGGCCTGATGCCTCGGCCAGAGGAGTTGACCCTCATTACCCTCCGATCACCAATCACCGGATCGGCCCCTTGACCAGGCCTGAGGCCTCCGGCAGAGGTGTCAGGCCTGGGCAGGGGACCCCCAGCTCCCCGCGGTTGCAGGCTCCACCCCTGCCCCTGCAGGATGCCTCTGGCCTAGGCATCTGGCCCGGGTAGTGGGGACCCGCAGCTGCAGCGGCCCCGTGATCGTGGGCTCCGCTTTAGGCCCAGGCAAGGGACCCCTAGCTCCCGGGACTGCCAGCTTTGACCGTGTCCAGCTCCCATTGCTGGCTCCACCCCTACTTCCTGCTATCACTGGCCAGGGCGGAAAAGGCACCTGATTCTCCGATTATGGCTGGGGGGCAGGGCAAAGGCGGCTCCAGGGCCGCCTTTGCCCTGCCCCCCAGCTCTTAGCTCCCCCCTGGGTTTCCGATCACTGTCAGTGGCAGGGGGCTTCTTCCTGCTTTCCCTTTCGCCTCCCTGCATTGTGCCTACATATGCAAATTAACCGCCATCTTGTTGGCAGTTAACTGCCAATCTTAGTTGGCAGTTAATTTGCATATAGCCCTGATTAGCCAATGAAAAGGGTATCGTCGTACGCCAATTACCATTTTTCTCTTTTATTAGTGTAGATATCTTTATTGATTTCAGAGAGGAAGGGAGAAAGAGAGATAGAAACATCAATGATGAGAGAATCATTGATTAGCTACCTCCTGAATGCCCCCCACTGGGGGTTGAGCCCACAATCCTGGCATGTGCCCTCACTGAGAATCAAACTGTGACCTCCTAATTCATAGGTCAACATTCAACCACTGAGCCATGCCGGCTGGGCTCTGTTGCTTATGTTTAACCTAGTGTATGTAATCCTGCAGATAAGTGTCCATATAATATGACACTTCCATTCTATTGTGTACTTGGGAATCAAAAGCCAAGTCAAACTAGTCTAGACCAGGCTAGAGATGAACTTAAATCAAATTTGAGCTCTACCACCAATTCAAATTCATCTTCACGAAGACTCTGAACTTACAGTCTTGTTGACTGCTTTTAAAAAACAAGGGATCTGGCCTGACTGGTTTGGCTCAGTGGATAGAGCGTTCGCCTGCGGACTCAAGGGTCCCAGGTTCGATTCCGGTCAAGGGCGTGTACCTTGGTTGCGGGTACATCCCCATTAGAAGGTGTGCAGGAGGTGGCTGGTCAATGTTTCTCTCTCATCGATGTTTCTAACTCTCTATCCCTCTCCCTTCCTCTCTGTAAAACATCAATAAAATATATTTTTTTAAAAATGGTATTGGGAAAATTGGACAGATGTATGCAAAAAAATGAAACTAGAACACCAACTTACACCATACACAAAAATAAACTCAAATTGGATAAAGGACTTAAATGTAAGACGGTAAATCATAAAAATCTTAGAAGAATCCATAGGCAACAAAATATCAGACATATGTTATAGAAATATCTCCACCTGTACAACTCCTAGGACAATGGAAACTAAGAAGAAAATAAATGAGACTACATCAAAATAAAAAGCTTCTGCATAGCAAAAGAAACCATCAACAAAACAACTGCATGGGAGAACATATTTGCCAATGTTATCTCCAATAAGGATTTAATCTCCAAAATTTACAGGGAACTCATATAACTTAACAAAAGGAAGATAAACGATCCAATCAAAAAATGGCCAAAGGACCTAAATAGACACTTTTCGAAAGAGGACATATAGAAGGCCAAAAGACATATGAAAAC
Source organism: Myotis daubentonii (assembly GCF_963259705.1). Taxonomy (NCBI): domain Eukaryota; kingdom Metazoa; phylum Chordata; class Mammalia; order Chiroptera; family Vespertilionidae; genus Myotis; species Myotis daubentonii. Next base: position 32,767,038 of record NC_081843.1, read on the forward strand.
ATGCTCAAAGTCACTAATTATCCACGAGATACAAATCAAAATGACAATGAGATACCATCTCACACCTGTCAGAATAGCTATCATCAACAGAACAGCAAATGACAAGTGCTGGAGAGGATGCAGAGAAAAAGGAACCCTCAAACACTGCTGGTGGGAATGCAGACTGGTGCAGCCACTATGGCAAACAGTATGGAGTTTCCTCAAAAAATTAAAAATAGAACTCTCATTTGACCCAGTGATCCCACTTCTAGAAATATATTCCAAGAAGCCAGAAACACCAATCAGAAAGGATATATGCACCCCTATGTTCATAGCAGCACAATTTATAATAGCTAAGATTTGCAAACAGCCTAAGTGCCCATCAATAGAGTGGATTGAAAAACAGTGGTACATTTACACCAAGCATGTCAAACTCAAAGGCTAACATGGGCCAAATAAACAAGATTTAAGTTTATGTGAGCTGTAAAAAAACAAAAGCTTCAATTTTCATTGAAACATAGATTTATTTCTATAGAGACATGCTGAATACAAAGGGCTGAAATAAATGAGTAATTATTAACAAAATAATAGAACATTTTAATAAAAATTAATATTTTTTCTTGAACATTAACTTACCAAACACTGAATAACTACAAATAAGCGTAAAGCAAATAAACTTATTTTTCTTGTTCTCTGAAAGCGAACTATTTCCCATTGTGCACACTACACAGGTCAGTACAAGACTAATGACATGGCAATTGGCTGCTAAAATATTTGCTGCAAGTATTAGTGAAGAGAAGTAGTGTGCCTGTGCATAAGGCATGTAAGGAAAATGAATGCAACATGATTATAGTAATCAGTCATTAGCGAACATTGTAGTTCATTATTAATAACTAGTAGCCTGGTGCATGAATTCGTGTACATTGAAAGGAGATTAATTAGAAGAAATATTTTAATATCACTATTCGCCCTTTCTCTATAATAGAAGTGTCAACCAAATTCATGATCGACAATGACAGATAGAAACACATGCATGCGATTGGTGCCAGCGAAAACTTTATATATATAGATAACCTTGCTTAATTAGACCTGCTTTCTGATATAGCTAAACTTTTTCCAGCCCAGTGAAGCACCCCAACTTCTCTTTCACGTAATTGTCAGCAACACAGCAGTAAATATCAACACGAAGCACATTATTATTGTAGATCATGCAGGGAGAACAAAGGGTAAAATATTTAACTGCAGCAGTGTTTGACTATATTTTGCGCAGTGAGAAAACCTGAAGTCATTTTTAAGGTCTACCATTTCTTCTTTTCAGTCGGGTCAAGTTTCTAAGCTTTCTAAATCTCCATTTTCCGGCGAATGAAAAGAAAATAGGATTCCACTGAGTCTCCTACCTACCTACTCCAGGACTTCTGTGAGGATCAAATGAGATGAGGCACGGATAAACGCTTCACAGACATTTGGTTAAAGTGTGAAATGTTTGCACCTGGCTATAAAGCAAGTCATGTTCCTGGGCTGAAGAAACTCCAAGGAGGCTAGTCATTGCTAGGGAGAAGAAGCCAGGCGTTGCTGCATGACATCATTACCCGGCAACCACAGCGACCATTTGCAGGCGGGGCTGGGCTATGGGCCGCATTTTGTGCCATGGGGTTTTGGCAGCATCGGCTGCGATTTGGCAGGGTGTTGCCCCAGGGTGGTGGCAGGGCCTGTGTCCCACTTGGGGGAAGCCGAGTGTTGCTTTGTGGGCACCAGGTCAACAGTGCCATTTCTCTGTAAATGGCCAGTGCGCATCATGGCAGCTCCTGCGTTGAGTGTCTGTCCCTTGGTGGTCAGTGCGCATCATAGCGACCGATCGAACAGTTGGACAGTTAGCAGATTAGCCTTTTATATATAAAGAATATGTATACCAGGATATTGTAAAAATTAAGTTATAGAAATTTTTTAAAATATATTTTTATTGATTTCAGGGAGAAAGGGAGAGGAAGAGAGAGATAGAAACATCAATGATGAGAGAGAATCATTGATTGGCTGCCTCCTGCACGCTCCCCACTGGGGATTAAGCCCGCACCCAGGCATTCGCCCTCGATCAGAATCGAACCCAGGATCCTTTAGTCCGCAGGCCAATGTTCTATCCACTGAGCCAAACCAGCCAGGGCAAGGTACAAAATTTTTATTAAAATGTTTCTTGCATACCGTTATATTGGCTGGGCCACAAAAATATTCATTTGGACCACAAGTTTGACATGCTTCATCTACACAATGGAATACTACGCTGCTGTAAAAAAGAAGGAACTCTTACCATTGGCAACAGCATGGACGGACCTGGAAAGCATTATGCTAAGCGAAATAAGCCAGTAGGAGAAAGATAAATATCACAGGATCCCATTCATTTGTGGAATATGATGAACAACATAAACTGATGAACAAAAATAGAGCCAGAAGTATCAAACAGACTGTCCAACCTAAGAGGAAAGGTGTGGGGGGGGAGGGGAGAGGGGGAAGGGGCAAGGGGGGATAAGAGCTCAACCAAAGGACTTGCATGCATGCATATGAGCATAACCAATGGACACAGACAGTAGAGGGGTGAGGGCATGTGCTAGGGTGTGGGAGCAGCTGGGGAGAGGTCAATGGTGGGGGGAAAGAAGACTTGTGTAGTACTTTAAACAATAAAGAATTTAAATTAAAAAATAATAATAAATAAAACAACTAACCAATGTATCTCTGGCTCTCTCTCTCTCTCTCTCTCTCTCTCTCTCTCTCTCTCTCTCTCTCTCTCTCTCTCTCCCGCACCCTCCCCCTCATCAATAAATAAAATTTAAACTAAAAAACAACAACAACAAAAACCAAGGGTCCTGAAGAATAATTATCCTCTCCTTGGTTTTCAATACTGGTGTCAGGAGTGGACCTTCTCCATTATCATGTGACCCACCCAGAATAGGAACCCCTGACCACCCATTCTGACAGAACTACACTTACACCACTTGGTCAAGGTCATTGTTGTTGAGATCATTTATGGCAGTGCTCCTTTTAAAGATGCTCTTTCAAATCCAAACTGAATAATCTTTTTGCCACTCTGCCATATAGTTTAAATTGCCCAAAACCATAGTTGAGAAGCTCTTGGCACAATTATTTTTTGCGACACATCAGTATTTTGATAAATACTAAACAGAACTCTTTTCCAACACTTCCTAATGCAGGCCCAATATGTTCTGAGTTCAATTTATTGGTTTTTCTTTATAGTGTATATAATGTGATATAAAATATATATCATTTGTAAGATAGCAGTTTGATCTTTTAGATCAATGTTCCCAGTTAGGATTTGTATGCCTAATTTCCATCACATGGGTAAGGTTACAGTAACATCTTTGGCTGTTAAATAGCGTCTGGACTCCAGGAGGTAACATCTTTGTTATTATTACAAGGATGCTTTTTTAACCGATTACAAAACACTGTTTTTGAACAGTTTTTGTTTGGATAATAATATTCAGATCATATTTAGAATCCTGGATAAATGACCTCTTCCAAAGGTAGAGAGAAAATAAATCCAACTTATAATTTATTCATAATAATTAATAATGTAGAAGTGATCTAAATAGACCTTCCAGCTCTTACTATGCCTTTTGTGCAAATATCTGCCCTATGCAGTAAACCTAATCATGTAACACCAGTTGAAATAGTTTTATTTGTTGAGTTAACCAGATTTAGATGAACATTATTTCCTATTTAGTATTATGATTATATTTTTGTGATTGTCCTGTAACTTAATTTTTAAAAAGTAAAATCTCTGTAGTATTTTCTCTGCCTCCCTCAAGGATTTGGGGGATCAGATGATATGCAAATGAAAGTACTTTATAAACTCTTAATTAAATGTTATATAAATATTAGGTGTAATAAGTTAACATTCAAAACATTATTTACAAATATCTTATGAACAAAATGTCCATGTTTTGTTTCTTTTTCTTCTCCTTTTTTCTTTTTTGTTAATCCTTACCCAAGGATATTTTTTGCATTGATTTTTTTTTTTTTTTTTTTTTTTTAGAGAGGGGAAGGGAGGAAGGGGGAGCGAGAGAGAGAAAAACATCGATGTGAGAGAAACACATGGATTGGTTGCCTCCCAAACTCACCCCTACTGGGCTGGAAATAAAACCTGCGATCCAGGTACCTGCCCTTGACCTGTAATCAAACCCAAGCCACTGAGCCACACCAGCCAGGGCTCCATGTTTCATTTCTTTTTTAAAAATATATTTTTATTATTTCAGAGAGGAAGGGAGAGGGGGAGAGAGATAGAAACATCAATGATGAGAGAGAATCATCTATCGTTTGGCTGCCTCCTGCACTGGGGATCGAGCCCACAACCTGGGCATGTGCCCTTGGCTGGATGGAACCTGGGACCCTTCAGTCCACAGGCCGACACTCTATCCACTGAGCCAAACCAGCTAGGGCTCCAGGTCTCATTTCTAACTAAAAAAATATCTTGCTCATTTTAAAATTTTACTTTAAACATTTTTCTTTTATTATTTCCAATATAATCTTAACGTTCTGTTTCTTTTCTTTTCTTTTTTAAAAAACCCTCAACCAAGGATATGTTTATTGATTTTAGAGAGAAGGGAGAGGGAGAGTAACATTGATGTGAGAGAGAAATATCAATTGTTGCCTCCCTGACAGGGAAATGAACCCACAACTTTCTTAGTGTAAGGGACAATGCTCCAACCCACTGAGCCACCCTGCAGGGGCAAAGTTCTGTTTCTTTATTCTTTTTTTTTTTTTAATTAAAAATTTTTCCCAATTACAATTTTCACTTCAAAATTACTTTGTATTAGTTTCAGGTGTACAGCATAGTGGTTAGGCAATCATATACTTTACAAAGTGTGCCCCTCAATATTTCCAGTAGGTTTCTTATTTTGTTTTGTTTTTAAGAGTGAGGAAGACAGACACCCAGCCGGTGGTGTCTTGGTGGTTGAGTATCTACCTATAAACCAGGAGGTTAGGGTTTGATTCCCAGTCAGGGCACACGCCCAGGTTCCGGACTCGGTCCCCAGTGTGGGGCATGCAGGAGGCAGCCGATCAATGATTTTTCTCTCATCCCTTCCTCTCTGAAATCATAGAAATGAGTTCATGCTATGCATATTATTCTTTTTTAAAAATATGTTTTTATTGATTTTAGAGAGAGGGGGAGAGAAATATGGATGAGAGAGAAACATCAACATCTATCAGCTGCCTCCTGGATGCCCCCCCTGGGGATGGAGCCAGCAACCCAGGCATGTACAATGACTGGGAATCTAACCGGTGACCTGCTGGTGCATGGGTTGATGCTCAACCACTGAGCTATACTGGCCGGGCTATGCATATTATACTTATCAGTTTCCTAATGATGGATATTTAGGTTGTTTTGTTGTAGGCAGCAGGAATGGCGCCAGGTGTTAGACCAGTGGGGTCAGACCAAATCTGGGTTTAGCAACCTTGGTACTTGGGTTCTGGCTAAGAAAGAATTCAGAGTCCAGACCCCAACCGTAAGAGAGCATTTATTGGGTAAATTACAGAGGTAGAAAAAGTAATTCACAGGAGAAATTGGTTTAGGAAACAAGTTATAGAGGTAAAGGAAGGGTCCTTGGAGCTTGGAAGTGAGGAAGCTAATGGTAACTTGCCTGGGGCAGGGAGGGGGGGAAGGGAAGGGAAAAGAAAGGCACAGGTGTGCTCCCTGGAGGGAGAGTGCAGTGGGTCCTTCCTTCTAAGGGTTTTAAGGGCGGAGATTTTAGGGGAGAGTCCCAGGGGCAGATCTCAATAGAATATTCAGTAGCTTTCCAGGTGTGTCCATTTAGCGTTGTGGTCTCCACTGATGGATTTAAAAATATACTCATAAAAATGACCTTGGAGGGGGTCATTATTCCATGCAGCTGGTCCTGACCTCTGCCATGGCTGATGTTGTTTGCTTATCTGGGCCTGGAGCTGAAATACAACTTGAGGCCTCGGTGTTATCTCTAGGAAGGAAAGGCCAGGGGGTCCAAACCTCGTGACCAGGGATATGCTAGGGGAGGAAAAGTTACCCCGGGGGCAGGTCCCCCCTACAATTGATTGTCCACTGCTGGGCACCTGGGGCTTTCCATCCTGGTGACCTGGCCCATCGTTCTTGCTCTGCTCATATCTGTCTAACTGCCTACAACAGTTTCTTCTATTTTTGCTACGTTATTGCTTGGCATATTTTTATGAGTATTATTTTTAAAGCAAATTCTTAGTAAAATTATCACAAAGCATCTGTGCACCTAAAATGTTGATGCACATTGCCAATTTACCCTCCAAAAAATTGCACCACTGTTAATCCTGGTGGAAAGCAGCATTTTTTAGCAGTTTTGATATACATATTAGTTATGAAAAATTAGGTATCTTTTCACATTTTTACTATCCATTTGCATTTATGTTTCTGCAAATAATATGTCATTTTCATTTCACAATTAGATCCTGTGTGGTTTTCCCTTATTCTCTAGTATAAGTCCTTTATAAATGAAAGACAATCGCCTTTTGTTTGTTATGTGTGTTACAAATATTTCCCTGGTTTGCCTTTTGACTGTGACATCTTTTTTTTTTTTAAATATATTTTTATTAACTTCAGAGAGGAAGGGAGACGGAGAAAAAGATAGAAACATCAATGATAAGAGAGAATCATTGATTGGCTGCCTCCTGCACGCTCCCTACTAGGGATTGAGCCTGCAACCTGGGTATGTGACCTTGACTGGAATCGAACCTGGGACCCTTCAGTCTGCAGGCTGATGCTCTGTCCACTGAGCCAAACCAGCTAGGGCTGTGACATCTTTTTTATGTTATCGTTATACTTATCGTTATATTATCGTTATATTTCATTTTTACATAGTCAAAGTTATCAATTTTTTTTATGTCTTCAGTATTGTAAAATCAATGGTGAGAAAAGCCTAGCTTACATCAAGATAGATAAAGAGATAGAGACAGACATATCCTATATAATAAAACCCTAATATGCAAATTGACCAAATGGCGGAACAACCGGTGGAACAACTGACCGGTCGCTTTGACGCGCACTGACCACCAGGGGCAAACACTCAACACAGGAGCTGCCCCCTGGTGGTCAGTGCCCTCCCACAAGGGGAGAGCGGCTCAGCCAGAAGCCGGGCTCACGGCTGGCGAGCACAGTGGTGGCAGCCGGAGCCTCTCTCTCCTGCCTCTGCGGCAGCACTAAGGAGCAGTGAGCCAAGCCGTGAGGAGTGTTAGGAGCGAGGGGTCCTGGATTGCGAGAGGTGCAGGCTGGGCTGAGGGACCTCCCTCCCTTCACTAATTTCGTGCATCGGGCCTCTAGTATATTGTATGTATGTATACACAACAGACACACGTATTCTTTTCACAGCAAGATTTCTACATTTCTCTATCTCTAGCATCTTCCTTGTTTGGGTGAGCTGTCTGGGACTTTCCATTTCAGGGGCCCTTTAAGGCTCTGCCTCGAGGTAAGCCATGCACTTCTGCTCCAGGGGCATCCTTTTCTGCGTCCCCTCTTGGAGCGGGGCAGCTGCCTATAACTTGCTTGCTTTCCAGCACAGAACCCACAAGCTCATCAGTTCCCTGGCTGCCTTGGGCCATCGTTTCCCAACCCAGAGTGAAAGTCCTCTACCCTGCACCTGGAACTCCGTGCTTCCCTGCAGGCTCCCAACACCAACTTATCACTTCTTTGATGCCTGGGATTGCAGTGGCTCTGGGCAGCCCAAGAAATCCCAGGCACAGGCACATGGCCAGTGGAGTGTTTTGGTGGGTACTTATGTACTGGTTGAGGGGAGTGGGGAAAAGGACCCAGGATCCCCCTGAATCCTGCTGCAATCTCAGGCACCTAGCCAACTAGTGGGGAAATGCCTACTTAGGCATATTCATACAGCTCTGAACAAAAGCCAGGTTGGACCTTCTGGCAACTCTGTTCCTCAGTATAAACTGTGAATAGATATTCTGACTTTACAGTTCAGTCTTTGTGACTTGCTCAGGAGTTACCCTCCCCATTGACGCCGCTATAAAAAAGAAGGAACTTTTACCATTTGCAACAGCATGGATGGAACGGGGGACCATTATGCTAAGCGGAATAAGCCAGTCAGAGAAAGATAAATACCACATGATCTCACTCATTTGTGGGATATAATGATCAACATAATTTGATGAACAAGAATCCAGAGACAAATGGCAGGGGAGGGGGTGGTTAGAGAGCAACCAAAGGGCTTATTAGCATAACCAATGGACACAGACGCGGGGGGGGGGGGGGGGGGGAGGGGCAGTGGGGACTTGCCCGGGTGGGAATGGCCGGGGTGGGGGGGCGGGGGGTGTCAATCGGAGAAAAAGGAGACATATGTAAAACTTTAGACAATAAAAAAAAAAAACATAAGGTAGCCCTAACCGGTTTGGCTCAGTGGATAGAACATCAGTCTGCGGACTGAAGGGTCCCAGGTTCAATTCCGGTCAAGGGCATGTACCTTGGTTGCGGGCACATCCCCAGTAGGGAGTGTGCAGGAGGCAGCTGATCGATGTCTCTCTCTCATCGATGTTTCTAACTCTCTCCCTCTCCCTTCTTCTCTGTAAAAATCAATAAAATATATTTTTTAAAAATATAAGGTAAAATATTGGTCCTAATTTCTAAATTGTATTATTCTGGGTGGTACCATGAAGTAAAATATGGAGCACAATTTTTATCTGCTCTACTAATCACTTGAAAAGGAGGAGAAAACAGGTAACACTTGGCTGCAAATAAAAGATTTACTTTGTTTTCAAGTGAGGTGAAATGATCTATAATCTGTTTCCTGACAGATTGAAGACAGACATGGTAAGTTAAAGATTTTTTTATATACATATATTTTATTGATTTTTTACAGAGAGGAAGGGAGAGAGATAGAGAGTTAGAAACATCGATGAGAGAGAAACATCGATCAGCTGCCTCTTGCACATCTCCTACTGGGAATGTGCCCGCAACCCATGTACATGCCCTTGACCGGAATCGAACCTGGGACCTTTCAGTCCGCAGGCCGACGCTCTATCCACTGAGCCAAACCGGTTTCGGCAGTTAAAGATTTAAAAAAAAAAAAAATATGACTAGGAAAGTTCACTCTCAAAACCAGGTTTCAGAAAACAAAACGGACAAACCTCATTCACCACCCATATCTGGACATTTACTACAGTCCAGCTGTGTTCTAGGGACCAGCAGAGACATTATATTTATAAACTGACAGAGAACTTTGTGTTTCGCTCCTTACATATATGATGGCCACATAGTCTAGACTCAAATTCTAGTGAAAATGCAAGCAGTGCTGGCATGAACCTAGTTAATGAAACCAACCAGATTTTTGTTGTTGTTGTTAATCCTCACCCAAGGATATTTTTCCATTGGTTTTTAGGGCTTGGAAGAGAGAGGGAAAGACAGAGAAAAACATCAGTGTGAGAGAAGCACATCGATTGGTTGCCTCCTGCATGAGCCCCGACCAGGGCCCAGGCTGGGGAGGAGCCTGAACCAAGGTACGTGCCCTTGACCAGCAATGAACCTGGGACTCTTTGGTCTCCAGGCCTACACTCTATCCACTGAGCCAAACCGACTAGGGCTTATGATAAAATACAAAACACAGCTGTGACTGAAAGCCCACCGAGGGACTATAAATTCATTGGCCAAACTATTCCCTTCGATCCGTAGCTGGCTGCCTCCTCTGAGATGGGGTGTACTAAGCTTCCATGGACTAGGTCCCTCTGGGGTGAAGGGGAGAGCTTTTTTAATGAGAGCCAAGGGAGAAACCCTTGTCAGGCTTTGAAGGATGAGTGGAACTTTCCTTGCAAAGGAGGTGTGGGTAGAGGTATTGAGGGCCAAGAGAAGGTGGGTCCTGGGCATGCTGGTGCATACAGCAGAGGGAGGAAAGGCAGTTTGTATTCATTCATTCATTCATTCATTCATGTTCCCATCCAGTATATGTTTCACACTGTTTGGGAGCTTTTTTCCTATACGAGCTCCCTGAAGAGAGGGACCAAGCTTCATTCATTGTCCTTCCCTGTGAGCCTAGGACAGTGCCTGGTGCACAGTATCCCTGAGTGTTTGTTGGCTGAGTAAATAGGCTTTGAAACCTTAGATTTGACTCTGCCACCTCCTGCCTTTAAGATCTTCAGCCTAAACTCTCTGAGTCACATTCTTCTCACCTACCAGTTGCGGGGAACATTTATTTCTTAGGGAGGCTGTGAGAATTTATTTGGCAAATTTATTTCGGCCTACCATATTGCTTAACAGGCATTCAAGGAACACTTTGTTGCTATTTTTGGGAGATGTGCTATGTATTGTGGGGGATGCAGAGAGAAATATGGCACTGTCCTTGGCCTCAAGGAGATTACAGACCTGTGAGAGGACAGAGCAGTAAACAGGTTAAAATACAGTAGGACCGGTGCAACTGTAATGGGAGCCCAGGGAGAAACATTTGAGTCAGGCTTTGAAAAATGCATGGAACTTGCCTAGCAAAGGAGGTGGGGTGGGGGGTCTTGAAGTCAAAGAGAAGAGCATGTCAAAGAAATGGAAATGTCAAAATGCTCAGCTCACAGGGGTATGGCAGAGTTTGGGCTGGCTGGGGCTCGGGGCCAGGAGCAGATCAGGGCTCAGGGCTGGAGACAGACTTTGGTCTGGTAACAATGAGCCTTCTGTGCCACCTCAGTAGTTTGTGCTGAACATGTTAGTCAGGATGCCTGTCATTCCAGCCTCCATTTCCAGGAGAAATTGTTTCACCCACTCAGGGAAGCTGGAATAAGCTTACTTACACACACACACACACACACACACACACACACACACACACACACACACTTATATTCAAGTATTTTATTTACATAGAATAAAATGATGCAATTTTATGTGTTTCATATATATATATATATTATTGATTTTTTACAGAGAGGAAGGGAGGGAGATAGTTAGAAACATCGATCCGCCGCCTTCTGCACACCTCCCACTTGGGATGTGCCCGCAACCAAAGTATATGCCCTTGACCGGAATCGAACCTGGGACCCTTCAGTCCGCAGGCCGATGCTCTATTCACTGAGCCAAACCGGTTACAGCTGTGTTTCCTTTAAATGAGTTTTGACAAATGTATTCACCTCCACCACAATCACAATATAGGACATTTCCATCACTCTAGAAAGTTCCCTTGTGCCCCTTTATATTCGGTGAGCCCCTTGCCTACACTCTGGGCCCTGCAATCCCTGATCTGCTTTCACTAGGTTGCCTGCCCCAGAATGTCATATAAGTGGACTCAGCCAGTATGTAGCTTTCGTGTTGGCCTTAGTCACTCCCTTGGCCTACTGTTCTGGAGATTAATTCTTTTTTTTTAAAATATATTTTATTGATTTTTTTACAGAGAGGAAGGGAGAGGGATAGAGAGTTAGAAACATTGATGAGAGAGAAATATCAATCAGCTGCCTCCTGCACACTCCCCACTGGGGACGTGCCCGCAACCAAGGTACATGCCCTGGACCGGAATCGAACCTGGGACCCTTGAGTCCGCAGGCCGACGCTCTATCCACTGAGCCAAACCGGCTAGGGCAAGATTAATTCTTGTATGGTATGCATATGTATCAGTAACCGGATCCTTTTTACCACTGGAGTGGGATTCCTTTGCATGGATGTGGCACAATTGGTTCATCCATGATAAACATCAGCTTGTGCCCAGTGGGGTTGTTATGGGTAAAGCTGCTATGAATGTTCTTATATAAGTCTTTGTGTGGCTATGCTTTCACTTCTCTTGGGTAAATAGCTGCAAGTGGAATTGTCCACTTCTCTTAGGGTAAATGTACACTTAACTTTTAAAAACTGCCAAACTGAGAGAGTGGGGGGAGGAGCGAGGGAGGAGATAGAGAGATAGAGAGGAGAGAAGATAAGGAAGAGGAGGAGGAGGAGGAGGGAGAGCACACGCCAGCCACCAGCCGACATTCAGTTCGTAGGGCCAATGAGGGGAGTTAAGGTGGGAGGAAAGCAGCCAGGTTATCTAGGTGAGGGGCAGAGATGTGGGCCTTCCCTCATCACTCATCCATGCACCCACACCTCCATTCTAGCACAGGTCACCATGGCCTCCTCTAGCATCCTGAGCAGATCACCTCTCCTAAGGCATAAGCCGTGCAGATTGTACATAGGACCCAAGGACCCCTCATGAAAATGCCAGGGCAGGTAGGGCTAGGAATCCTCGGGGGCCTAGCGACAGACAGTCTGGGGCCTCCAGGGAAGGCCGGGGTGGGACAGGGTGGGAGCTCGCAGGACCCTGGGCTCTGATTGGAGGCACCTCCCTGGTGAGCCCCCTGCCAGCCTCCGACAGAGGCCTGTTGGTGCCGCCCCAGGGCACTCACAGCCCTGCACCGGCAGCCAGCTCCTTGCAGACCTTTGAGTTGTAAAAGGGAGGGTGGAACTATCCGAATAAATTGCACAGTAACAAAAGCAAAGGGAGCGGGAAAGAATAACAGTGCTGCGGCTTCAGTGAGGGCCCTCCCCACCACATTCCTGATGCTTTAGAAACGTGGGCGAAGCCAGAGGTTGTGCTGCTGTCCCGGGGCCCCTGGCAGTGCTGCGCATTCAGGACATTCAGGCTGCAGGCCTGTGCTGGGCCCCATTCTGCCAGGAACACCTTCCACCCAGGAGCAAACATTTTGTTAAATAAGAACGCTTCCCGCGTGGAGACATTAAGAAGCTGTTGTTAATGGGCTTCCTGTCCCAGTCCTCAGGACACCTGCTCCCTGCAAGTTCCTCCTGGATCCCGCCTGCCTTGACCCTGAGCCAAGTTGGCACCGGAGGTGCAGATAACATTGGGAGGCTTAGGAACAAATCCTCAAAGGCAAACCTGCAGAACCAGACGGAGTCTTTTGTGAAATTCCCAGGCCAGAGCTCTGAGCCCCCAGGCCTCTCGGCGCACCTGGCCCTGGTTTGATCTCTGAGGTGGTTGCTGTTCCCTTTTGCAACTGGTTTCATGTCAGGTTTCAGCTCCAGGTTGCATCCTGAGAGCCCTCCTGCAGGTCCATTCTTGTATAACTTGAAAGACCCTGACCTTTCCCAGTTGCCACATGCACACTTTTCTTTTCTGCTCATCCAGATAAACGCCTGGAGCAGCAGTTTCACAGAACAGGCTGCCATGGCTCCCACAGATGGACTTTGTCCTACGCTTCGTCCTGTAAAAACTGTGTTTAAGGGAGTATATGTGCATGCATGAGAGGGTGTCTGGGTGTGTTTTACACACTTGTTCACACAGTTCAAGTTTTCAGGTCTGCTTTCTGACTGTGAACTTGATGTGACACAACTTTAGTTAAAAACGTTTGCTTGCACAAGAAGACAAACACTATGATTTCCCTTACATGCAGTACTTAGAGTAGTTAAATTCATTGAGACAGAAAATTGAAGGGTAGTTTCTAGGGACTGGGGGGGTGGGAGGGATGGGGTGTTGTTGTTTAATGAACATAGAGTTTCAGGTTTGCAAGATGAAAGGAGTTCTGGAGATTGTTGTACCACAATATGAATGCATGTAACACTACTGAACTATACCTTAAAAATCGATAAACTGGTGCCTTGGCCAGTGTTACTCAGTGGTTAGAGCATTGGCCCATGCACCGAAGGGTCTTGGGTTTGATTCCTGGTCAAGGGCACATACCTGGGTTGCAGGTTTGATCCCTGGTCCAGTCGGGGCATGTGCCAGAGGCAACATTCAATGTGTCTCTCTCACATTGAAGTTCCCCTTTCTCTCTCTCTCTTTCTCTATCTCCCCCTCCATCCCTCCCGTCCAATCTCTCAAAAAAATCAATGGGAAAAAATATCTTCGAGTGAGGATTGACAACAACAACAAAAGGATAACATGGTACATTTTATGTTATATGCATTTTACCACAATTAAAAAATTTGTCATATGAGCATAACCAATGGACACAGACTGGGAGGCGAGGGGGATGTGTTGGGGATAGGGGGTGGCCGGGGAGAGGTCAATGGGGGAAAAAGGAGACTTATGTAATACATTAAACAAAAATAAAATAAAATAATAATAAATCTAGTACCATTAAAAAAAACAACAACAACAAAACAATTTGTGCCCTAACCGGTTTGGCTCAGGGGATAGAGTGTCAGTCTGTGGACTGAAGGGTCCCAGGTTCGATTCCGGTCAAGGGCATGTACCTTGGTTGCTGGCACATCCTCAGTAGGGGGTGTGCAGGAGGCAGCTGATTGATATTTCTCTCTCATCGATGTTTCTAACTCACTATCCCTCTCCCCTCCTCTCTGTAAAAAATCAATAAAATATATTTTAAAAAAACAAAAAAAAAACCACAATTTGTGCCCTAAGCTGGTGTGGCTGAATTGGTTGGGCATTGCCCTGTGCACTAAAAGGTGCTGGTTTGATTCCCAGTCAGGGCACATGTCCAGGTTGTGGGCTTGATCCCCAGTTGGGGGTGTACAGGAGGTAGCTGATGGATATTTCACTTTCACATCGATATTTCTCTCTCTTTCCCTCTCCCTCCTCTCTCTAAAATCAATTTTAGCCTGGCCAGCGTGGCTCAGTGGTTGAGCATCAACCTATGAACCAGGAGGTCACGGTTCGATTCCCAGTCAGGGCACATGCCTGGACTGCAGGCTTGCTCCCCAGTGTGTGGCATGCAGGAGGCAGCCGATCAATGATTCTCTCTCATCGTTGATATTTCTATATCTCTCTCCCTCTTCCTTCTTCTCAGAAATCAATAAAAATATATTTAAAAAAAGAAAAATGCAAGCACACATATGAATGAATATTCTTATTAAAAAATTCAACAACAATTTGCTTGGTCTATAGAAGATGGTAAATATTTTGTGGCTTTGTAAGACCTAAGAGTGGACAAGTTTGTATCTAAGGACAGTCATCAAATACAAGCTCTTTGCAGGCACAGAATATAATGAGAAGTTGGGATGGGCCATCGAGGTGGTCAGGGCGATATAACCAAGGCGTTACGGACATGCAGTGTGGCACATCCCAGTGGATGCGGGGCCTCTAACAGAGACACACCTAGACCCCAGCAGCCCGCGTTTCGCTTTGGGCCAGAGGTTGCTGCCATGGACTGCCCTTCCTCTCGGTTCTAGGGCTGCAGGACAGAGAGTGACTCTGTTTTGAAGAGAGAAAGTTCAGTGCACATTTATTTTCTGCCAAGATGTGTTAGGACCACATTTTACAAGAAGACCTTGTTTCATTTGCTATTATTCCTGGAAAGGAAAGATTTATGAAAATTGTTTGGGTTTTAATCGGGAATAGTTTTTTGTTTGTTTTATGTAGGGCTCATTTTCAAACGTAGGCAGATACCTTCCAGAGAAAGGTACTATTATAGCAAATTACTCCTGATCAGATGGAATGGAGGAAATTTGTGCAATAATCACATTTGGAGATTCCCTAGAATGAATGCCCTTGACTTAAAACGAGCTAAAATTTGCTAATATTTTCATTAGAGAGGCTTAATAAACTCAATTGAAACAAATAAATTACTTACGTTACTAAAAAAAAAAACCCTCTGAATTTAAGCATCATTTTGGGGAAAAGCTGGGGTAGATTTGGAAGAGGGAAAGAAGGAAGGTGTTAAAATCGTGTACTGGCATAGTCATCTGGTGCCTTTGGCTATTTGGACATTAATTCCAGAAGTGTCCTTATAATTATGTTAGCGATCTCTCAAATTATAGGCCACAGATAACCACTTTCAATGTTGAACAATTCTACAAAGATGCTAGTTAAAAAGCTGCTCGAATCCCAGAATGAGAGCATGCCCATTTAACTCGGTGAGGTCCAGCCAGCCTCGTACCCCAGGGGATCTGTTAGGTGGAGTTTGAAGCAGCTGTTTAACAGATTCATTTAAGCAAAAGCTTTGGTTTCGCGACTGGCAGTGTCCTCAGCAGGGAAACCATGTGACCACTCAGCGTAAGGCAGAGAGTCCCTTCAAGGACGTTCAGAGGATTACCAAGTGGCTGCTTCAAGATCACCCCAGCCCAGACGGGCTGTGTCCCTTGCCCCCTGGTGGGGTGAGGGCCCCCTGGTGATTCTGATATGCAGCCAGGCAGGTTTGAGAATCAGCCAAGACTTGATTGACAAGAGGATGATAACTTTGATTTTATTTCCATGTAAGTTCTTTCTTGTATGTGACACAGGCAAAGGGGAAAAAAAGTGGGTGGGTAAAAATCTTTTAGTGACCTGATAAATATTTGCTATAACTCCAACCAAACTTAAGAGTTTTAAAAGTGTTTTCAAGGACATTCTCCCCTTGGCACTCTACAGTCCTGTGAATAGGTATTGTCATTATGTTGACGGTTGAAAAAAACTGGTTTAGGGAGATCAGGTGAGGGACCCAGCTGGTAAGAGGTGGAGCCAAAGCTCAGACTTGGCCTAATCCATCTGCCCCTTTGTTCGGTCTGAAACAATTCTCTTCTGTAAGGGCCTATCCATTCTGCTTTTTGTTCTCTGAGGCCATTCAGCTAGCTTGATTCTTTTCACTCTTTTTTTACTCGCAGTGTAAATTGAGATCAGTGTAATTTCTGAGAAAATAGAAATTAACAGGGCAGCCAGCCTGGGAGTGGAAAGTCAGGGACACACTCAATGGGCCTTGAAGCATGAAACACTTCCAGATGCCAGAATCACTTACTGCTAGCTTCACTTTGCCTGGCAGGGCTCAGATTAAACCCTGCTCTCCGGTAGCTGTGGGGGGAATTGAATTTTATATCTTCATTAGACCGGTTGGAAATGACCTTGAAAGACAGAGGAAACTCAGTTTGTATTAGTTGGTAGAAAATATCAAGAAAATAGTGACACTTGAAAACAGTTTCCGTTTTTAACCCGGGGGATTTTAAAGCATAGATTTTCTTTAAAAACAAGCAAAGGTCAAATGTAGGAAAGTGATCTCTTTAGTGGCAGAAAAAGAAAAAGGAAATTTCGAGTAAGGTCACGTTTTCCACAACTACTTGAAGAACTGCTGCCACCTCATGGAAACATTTTAGAAACTTCCAGTTTAGCCAAGAATCCATGTTTGCTGTCTTCCCGTCTTCCTCTAGTCCTGTTCCTGTGTGATGGTCTCTCAGACCAAAACCCCTGAGCGTCTTTGGTCTGCAAAGGGCAGCTTTTTGTGTTCTGTGGGTCAGTTCAAAAGTGGTCAGAATATCAGAGAAACAATGTGATTTGAAATCAAGAAATAATATTTCTTTTTTTTTTAAACATTTTTTTAAAAAATATATTTTATTGATTTTTCACAGAGAGGAAGGGAGAGAGATAGCGAGTTAGAAACATCGATGAGAGAGAAACATCAATCAGCTGCTTCCTGCACATCTCCCACTGGGGATGTGCCTGCAACCCAGGTACATGCCCTTGACTGGAATCGAACCTGAGACCTTTCAGTCCGCAGGCCGACGCTCTATCCACTGAGCCAAACCGGTTTTGGCGAGAAATAATATTTCTTGTAAAAATATGTTAAATGTTGATATTTTTAATTGAAATTTTAAATATATATGTATATATGTATATATATATACATATATATACATTATTGTCTAAAGTTTTACATATGTCTCCTTTTTCCCCAATTGACCCCCCTAAATATTTATTTTTCAAAGAACTATCATTTTAGTTGTCATTGAAATGTGCAGAGAGGACACAATGATTAAGAACCCTGCTCTCTATCTCTCTTCATCCTTGTTGTTTTAAGGAGAACACTTCTGTAACAAACACACCGATGCTAGCTGAACACAGCGAGCCCCTTCACGCCTGTTGCGTTCACACAGACCTGAAATGACCTTGGCACTGTTGGCTTCGAGTGAATTCTTTTTTCAAGAGTCAGCTAAGGAAGGGCTCCCCCGTGGAAACATCCTCAACTCATCCCGGTGGAGTGGGTTCCTGCAAAACTTTCTGCCCATCGCCAGGGCCGTATTTACTGTTGTCATATTTACCGCCAGAGCGCTGAAAGCATTTTATTGTGGTAGTTTTGTGGAGGGAATGAATAACAAGAAAGCTAAGAGCTCCCACTCCCGGTTCAGATCCTGACTCTCCTATTACTAGCTGTGTAACCTTGGCAAGTTTTATTTGCTACAGAAGGGAGATAGTAGTATCACCTCAAAGGGCTGTTTGTAGTGACCCTTAAATGAGCTAGCACCCATCAGGTGCTGGGAGCAGGGCCTGGCACAGAGGGAGCGCTGTGGAGGTGTGAACTCTCGCTGCTACTGTCCACGCTGTAACTGCCCGGAGCCGGGCTGTCTCTCCCCCCAGACGGGCTCCTGCAGAGAAGGATGGGCTTAGTTCATCGTTAATGCCCCCGTGCTGAACAGAGTGTCAAACCGTGCTCCCTTGTGTGTGATGGATGCACGTGTGCACAAATGAGACATTTAAAACCCCATTTCCCACACAAATATTACCACAATGATGATCTCGGAGTGAGTGTGTGTGTGTGTGTGTGTGTGTGTGTGTGCACGTGCGCTGGAGCCATAGCTCTCTCACCACTGCCCTAGCATGTTCTAGCTCCACATGCCAAGTCCAGCCCCAACATGCGTGCATTGTACTAGGCTGAGGAGGCGCCTCAGGCACGCCGAGTTGACAATGGCTAATCTGTAAGGCTGAGCAGAACCGGTAATGTGCACCTGTGTCAGAAGTCTGACATGGGAAGTGAGGTTGCCTTACAAACCCCGAGCCACAGACACTGCCAGGTGCCTCCAATTTCTCCATTTTCCCTGTCTCCGTTATTATGTTAATGTCCTAGGGCTGCCATGACATGGGACCATAACCTAGATGACTTAAAATGATCAGAAACTTATTGTCTCATAGTTCCAGAGACTGGCAGTCCAAGGTCAACATGTCAGCAGGGTTGTTCCTTCTGAGGGTGGTGGGGGAGGCTCTGTTCGAGGCCTCTCTCCCAGCTTCTGGTGGTGTCCCAGCAATCTTAGGCATTCCCTTGCTTTCACGTGGCATTCTCCCATGTCGCTTCACATGGCCTCGCCCTTCTGTGGGTCTGCCTCTGTCTAAATTTCCTTTTTTTATAAGAACACCAGCCATATTGGATTAAGGACCATGGTGATGACATCATGTTAACTTAATTATCTCTATGAAGACCCTATTCCCAAAAAAGGTCACATTCTGAGGAACTAGGGGTTAGGGCTTCAATGTGTCTTTTCTGGGGACAACACAAGTGAACCCATAAGAGTTTAGAGAAGATTTGGAGATATTACTGCTGGAGGATTGGCAGAAATGTCATTCTTAAGCTTCATGAGTGAAGTTGAAGCTGATGTGATAGAGTATTTCAGATTGGGGGCTACTATTTTTTTCCAGTTTTATTGAGGTGTAATTGATATGTAAGTATATCTATAATAATAAAAGTGTAATATGCTAATTAGACCAGAAGTCCTTCCGGACGACCTTCCGGACAAAGCCAGGGCTGTGAGGGAAGCATGGGTCCCGGGTGCCAGAGGGAAGCCAGTGCTGGCAGCCAGGGGAAGGAAGGCCTACTCTCGCACACAACGGACCTCTAGTATGTATATAATTCTTTACTGTTGAAAGTATTACATATGTCTCCTTTTCTCTCCCATTGACCCCCCTCGCCTGCCCCATTGTCTGTGGCCATGAGTCATGCATATATGCATACACGGTCTTTGGTTAATTACCTCCCACTCACCCACCCTTCTCCCCCGCTCCCCCTGCCCTCCCATCCCCTGCCTACCCTCTGAGATTTCACACTCTGTTCTATGCTTCCATACCTCTGGATCCATTCCATTCATCAGTTTATTTTCTTAATTAGGTTCCACATATGAGTGGGATCATGTGGTACTTGTCTTTCTCTGACTGACTTATTTCACTTAGCATGATTTCTCCAGGTCCCTCCATGCTGTCTCAAAGGGTAAGAGATTCTTCTTCTCTACTGCTGTATAGTATTCCATGGTATAAATGTACCACAGCTTTTTTATCCACTCATCTTCTGATGGGTAGTTGGGTTGTTTCCAGATTTTAGCTATTGTAAATTGTAACACTGTATAAGTTTAAGGTGTACAGCATGATGACTTGACTTACACATATTGTGAAATACTATTTGGTTTTAAAAGGGCATAGGGATCAGCAGAGATGTTCACTGCTGGGTTATTCATAATGGTCAAATAGAAGAGATATCTAAATGTCCCGCAGAAGGAGGATGGTTAAGTGGATGATGATGATGATGATAACAAACTGTGCCAATGACTTTATCTGAAAAGTATCATTTAAGAATAAGTTATAATTTACCAGCCTTACAAAATGCATCTACAAAACCCCCATATCTAACATCATACTTAATGGTGAGAGACTAAAAGCTTTTCCCCTAAAATCAGGAACAAGACAAGGATATTCCCCGAGGCTCCCAGACTGTGAGAGGGTGCAGGTTGGGCTGAGGGATCCCCCCCCCCCCAGTGCATGATTTTTGTGCACCAGGCCTCTAGTCTATTTATAAAAGAAGGAAACAAAAATTCAGGTTTAAGAAACGTGGCATTAAAAGAAAAAAAAAAAGCTTGTCCAATCATTTGCTCTCAATAACAACAAAGAAGAAAAAAATTAAGGAAAACCTCAATTAAAGTAAAGATATCACATGCTCATCCAGAAATAATAAACTCTTACTTTTCTGATCAATTGATCTTCAACGAAAGTGCCAAGATCATTCAATGGGGAAAAAGTCTTTTCAACAAATGGGGCTGGTACAATTGTATGTATATATACATTCAAAAGAATAACATTAGACCCCTGTTTCATACCATATCCAAAAATTAAGTCAAAATGGGACATTGACTTAAATGTAAGAAGGAAAATCATAATAATCTTAGAAGAAAACAGAGTAAATCTTTGTGAGCTTGGATTAGGCAGTGATTTCTTAGATATGACAACTAAAGCATGAGCAACAATAGATAAATTGGACATCATTAATTTTTTAAAATTATACTTTACTAGACACCATAAAGAAAGTGAAAAGACAACCCAGCTGGTGTGGCTCAGTGGTTGAGCATTGACCTATGAACCAGGAGGTCAAGGTTCGATTCCCGGTCAGTGCACATGCCCGGGTTGCGGGCTTGATCCCCAGTGAGGGGTGTGCAGGAGGCAGCCATTGAATGATTCTCTCTCATCATTGATGTTTCTATTTCTCTCTCTCCCTCTCCCTTGCTCTCTGAAATCAATAATAATATATTTTTAAACAACAGAGGGAGGAAGGAAAAAGGGTCTAACAGCATTCTGGAATTACCTGTTATCACTCAGCCAGCTCAGGCTCAAGGCAAGCTGTGCCCCAGTGACTGGGTGGGTACTGGGCTGAGTGTGGGGAGATCCAGGTAGGGATGGAAGGTTTGGCAGAGCCCTGTAGTTTGAACCACTAGCACCAGCTTCAGAGTTGTTCTGCAGGCCTTGGTGTGAGGTTTAGGCCCCCGCCCATCAGCTGAACGCTGCAGGCCTCTAGAAGACTATCAGAGTCCCACCTGGGCAGGAGGCCCAAGGGGCAGAGGAGAGCAGTGGCCAGGGGAAGCTGGGATCCGGGCCGGTGAGGGGATGCAATGCAGGGGCCCCATCTGTGGCCCAGCACAGCTGTGGCATATAAGGCTGGCCCCAAGCTCCCCAGAGCTGGGTTCTTGCTCTCAGGAGCAGGGCCGCTCCCCTCCCTGCTGCACAGGCCTGGGCTTACAGTCAGGTCCCACAGCTCACACAGCTGAGCAGGTCCGGAGCACACAGGAGACAGGTGTCTCACCCAAGTCACAAAACAGTCGGGCAGCCGATGCGCTCGCTATTTGTCAGCAGCTCTTTGCTTCCCGGGACCTTCATGGCACCTCTCTGTGCAGCCGAGCGGCTGGGGGTGGGGGCGCCAGTGCTGTGGTCCTGGACCTGGACCGTCTTCCCCACCAGGGCCCGCCTGCTCCAGTTTCCTCTCTGGTGGCAGCTGGGGGCTTCCTGTCCCCCCCCCCCCCCCCCTGCCCCCGGCTGGCTGAGCATCTTCCTCATTTCTCTCTCCACATCTTGTCTGGATGGCTTCTGCTCTTGGAAAGTCTGGCTGGGACCAAGCAGAGAGCCCCTGGGATTGTTCAAAGGGACACCACGGAAGGAACTCAGCCTGGCAGGGCCCTGCTGAGCTCCGCAGAGCCGGTGCGGGAGCCATTTTCCTGAGGCCGGACTGCTCTGCTGCTGCCCCGCCTCCCCCACTCAAAGGCCTTCTGTTTGCAGATAACAGAGTCTGGCTCCTAAGGGACGGTTGCCAGGAAAATACAGGAAGCCTCGTTCAATTTGAATTTCAGATGAACAACAACAAATAACTTTTTATAGTATGTTATGTCTGACTTAATGCATGGAACATGCTTATACTAAAGAATTATTTGTTATTTATCTGAAGTTCACATTTCACTGAGCATCCGATGTTTTTATTTGCTAAATCTGGCAACCTGATCCTAAGATGGCTCAGCTTTCAAAGTTCTAATCAGGTTTCCCAGGAAGGAAAGGGGGTGCGGGGGGGGGGGGTGGAATCCCCCAAAGGGAGCAGGCCTTGTGACTCACAGCTGCCCCTTGGAGGTCTGAGGGCTGAGAGAACACCTGTGTGCCCAGAGTCAGGTGCCCTGGAGAGAGGACCAGGCTGGGGGATGGGGAGGCACTGGGTGCCAATCCTGACTCTTTTACCAACTTCTTGTGGGTCACCCTGGACATGGTTGGGCTTCCTGGCTCGTAGGCTGGCGCCTTTGGCCTCCAGCACTCATTCATTCATCACTCTTGTCCCGAAAACCCCCTCCCTGTGCCAGACTCAGCCTGAGAGAGGAGTGGGATAGCCAGGCCCTTGAGCAGCTGGCCAGCAGTTGGCCTGTGGATGGTACAGACACGATCCAGGAAGATAGGATTTCTGCTTCTCTCTTTCAGCCCAGAGTTCCTTGGCCTCCACTAGGCCTTGCACCTGCCCTCTTCCTGGTGCCAGTGGCCGCTCAGGAATCTGCAGGGGCTGCTGACTGGGAGCATCTGCTTTGGTGGCACTTCTCAAAGTACCCAGCGGTGGCACTGCCACACCCACAGAAAGTCACCCGTGCAGCCATTCTTTCTCCTGCAGCCCCCAGATCGGCGGCCATGAGCTTGCTGAGCAGGAAGGGGTTCTGGAAGGACTTGCTTTCCCTGGACCAGCTGGACCGGGTTGTGCTGAAGCCAGTTTGTGTCTCCTAGACACCCACCTACAAGTGTCCAGGGTCTTCGGATCGCCTGGTGGAGGTGGGAGTCTTTGAATGGCAGGCAGAGAGGATGGTATGGTCAATACTACCTGCTTGACCCAGCTTGGATGGATGGCAGGAAAAATGGAAGGAGGAAATTTGATTTTGATGACCAAGGGAATAATCTAGAAGCCACCATTCTCCACACAGCAGCCAGAGTACTTTTTAAAAAAATTTGCCGAAACCGGTTTGGCTCAGTGGACTGAAGGGTCCCGGGTTCGATTCCAGCCAAGGGCATGTACCTGGGTTGCGGGCACATCCCCAGTAGGAGGTGTGCAGGAGGCGGCTGATCGATGTTTCTCTCTCATCGATGTTTCTAACTCTCTATCTCTCTCCCTTCCTCTTTGTAAAAAATCAATAAAATATATTTAAAAAAAATAAAAAATGTTTTTATTGTGGATATATATATATATATATATATATATATATATATATATAGTTAACATTTACTATTTAGGTGTATAGCTCAGTGGCATTCAGGACATTCACAATGTTGTGTAGCTATCACTACTGTTTCCAGAACTTTTTCATCATCCCAAACAGAGACCCTGTAACAATTAAACAGTAACTACCCATTCCTCCCCTTCGCTCTGTGGGAGTTCTGCGCTAATCACCTGGAGCTATGCCTCTGTGGTGTGTAGTTGTTTTGAGTTAAAGGCAACTTCAACTAGAGGGCAGGGGGCTGGAGTTCTACCCGAGGAAAATCAAGGCCCAGAAAGGCAAGTAAGTCCTCCTCCCACCCATCGTAGCTCATGTGATAAAGGTGTCTTATCGTTCTAGAGCAGTGGTTCTCAACCTTGGCTGCACATTAGAATCACCTGGGAATCTTTTTTTTTTTTTTTTTAATATTTACTGCTAAAAGTATTACAAAGGGTATTACATATGTGTCCCCCCCCCCCCCCCCCGCCAGGAATCAGGATTTTAAAAAGATTCCCAGGTGATTCTAATGTGCAGCCAAGGTTGAGAACCACTGTTCTAGAAGTAAATAAATAAATGCAACTTTAGCTGTAGGCTCAAGAGAAACTCTGCCCCACCTTTCACCACCTACAGTGGTTCTCAACCTTCCAAATGCCACGACCCTTTAATACAGTTCCTCATGTGGTGACCCCCAACCATAAAATTATTTTCGTTGCTACTTCAGAACTGTAATGTTGCTACTGTTATGAATCGTAATGTAAATATCTGATATGCAGGATGTATTTTCATTGTTCTCGACCCACAGGTTGAGAACCGCTTAAAGAATTTGAATTAGGGGCCTTGTCCATAATAAGAGATTATCAGAGAGAACCTCTTTTGATCTATCTATCAGGACCTCTGGCTCCTAACTGCTCACTTGCCTGCCTGATTGCCCCTAACCTCTCTGCCTGCCGGCCTAGTCGCCCCTAACTGCCCTCCCCTGCTGGCCAGGTCACCCCTAACTGCCCTCCTCTGCCGGCCTGGTCACCCCTAACTGCTCTCCCCTGCCAGCCTGATTACCCCTAACTGCCTCTGTCTCAGCCCCACCACCATGGCTTTGTCTGGAAGGACATCCAGAAGATGTCTGGTCTAATTAGCATATTACCCTTTTATTAGCATAGATTCTTCCAACCCATGAGCATGGAATATCTTTCATTAATATCTTACAGAGTTTTCAGTGTACAGGTCTTTCTCCTCCTTGGTTAAATTTATTCTGAGGTATTTTATTCTTTTTGATGCAATTATAAATGGGTTTCTTTTAAAATTTCTGATAGTTCATAATTAGTGTATTGAAATGCACCATATTTTTGCATATTGATATTGCATCCTGCAACTTTACTGATCTTGTTTACTAATTCTAAGAGGTTTTTGGTTGAGTTTTTTTTTTTTTTTAAATATATTTTATTGATTTTTTACAGAGAGGAAGGGAGAGGGATAGAGAGTTAGAAACATCGATGAGAGAGAAATATCGATCAGCTGCCTCCTGCACACCTCCTACTGGGGATGTGCCTGCAACCAAGGTACATGCCCTTGATCGGAATCGAACCTGGGAACCTTCAGTCCACAGGCCGATGCTCTATCCACTGAGGCAAACCAGTTAGGGCTAAAAAATGTATTTTTAAAAGTTTTCATTTCAGACCATCCTTTGTGGTTACTTTAGGCCTCTGAGTTTGAAAGGCCACCACACAGGCCTTCCCTGAGCTTGGCAGGTTAGCAAGGGGCCCCTTTTCATCCACAATTTTTAGAGAGAGGAAGGGAAAGGGAGAGAGAGAGAAACAACGATGTGAGAGCCTAACATCGGTTGGTCGGCAGCCTTCTGCACCCTCCCTCCTGGGAATTGACCCCTGACCAGAATCACACTGGCAACCTTTTGGTGCCCTGGACGACATCCAGCCAACTGACCTATACCGGCCAGGACCATGCCAACATGTTTATAATGGCCAAGATAACGGAAGCCATTAAGTGTCTCTCAATGGACAAATGGGCAAGAAAAAGTGATATACACGATGGAATATTATTAAGGCATGAAATAAAGAAAGGAGGTCCTGCTATTTGTGAGAACATGGGTGGACCTTGAGGGCATTATGCTAAGAACAAGTTAGAGAAAGACATATGCTTTCACTTATATGCGGAATCTAAAAAAAAAACCCCAGCCGAAACCGGTTTGGCTCAGTGGATAGAGCGTCAGCCTGCGGACCGAAGGGTCCCGGGTTCGATTCCGGTCGAGGGCATGTACCTGGGTTGCGGGCACATCCCCAGTGGGAGATGTGCAGGAGGCAGCTGATCGATGTTTCTCTCTCATCGATGTTTCTAACTATCTATCTCTCTCCCTTCCTCTCTGTAAAAAATCAATAAAATTTAACAAAAAAAAATAAAATAAAATAAAAAATAAAAAAAACCCCAAACAAACCCCAGAAAAACCAAACTCACAGATACAGAGAACAGACTGGTGGTTGCCAGAGGCGGTGGCGGTGTGTGTGAGAAATGGCTGAAGGCGGTCAGAAGGTACGGGACTTACGCTCATAAAGTAGGCAAGTCCCGGGGGCGCAATGTGCAGCCTGGTGAGCAAGAGAGGCGTGGAGGGGAACGGCAGGTTTCCTGCGCAGAGAAGGCCTGTGTCTCAGCGCTCATGAAGCATGAGGTCTGGAAGGCTGCGGAAGAGAAAGAAAAGAACCTTCTTTTTCTGGGGATACTTAGGAGATATTAGGAGCTGTGCTTCAGGCCATATGTTCAATAAGCGATTTTTCAGGGGACAAGAGCACATTGTGTTAAGTGCTCTGAGAGCACCTGCTGGGCTGCCCCACCTGGGGAGGCAGCACAGAGAGGACCCAGCACTGGATTGTAAAGCCGAGCAGACCCTGGCCAAGCAAACAAACAAGACAACAACAACGGTGTGTGTGTGTGTGGGGGGGGTGGGTGTGTGTGGTAGGGACAGGCAGGCAAAGGTGTGGGCAGTGGCATGGAAGTAGGAGAGGCTCCAGAAAGTTCTGAGAACAGTGAGGACATGGTTTGGCTGGGCTCCAAGGCACACTGGGAGATACAGGAGTGAGTTGTTGGGGGCTGGGCCTTGGATGCCAGAGCGAGGCTTGTGGATTTCCTCCTGGGACAGCGGAGGCCAGCAGAGCCAGGCTCACGCCGGGCCGGGGCACGTCAGAGCTGTGGGTGAGCAGGGCTCTTTTTCAGGTGCCAGTGTCTTCATCTGTGTGCGCCAAGCACTGTACTGTAATTGGGGATTGTGGCAACACCTCTAATGAACAGTTTTTAAATGTGGTGTGTGTGTGTATGAGTGAGTGTATGTGAGTGTGTGTGAGTGTGTGTGTGTAAGAGTGTGTGAGTGTGTATGAGTGAATGTGTGTGTGTGAGAGTGTGTGTATGAGTGAGAGTGAGAGAGTGTGTGTGTGTGTGTGTGTGTGTGTGTGTGTTCCTCCGGTCCTTCCAGCTGTGGCCTCTGCTGAGATGCCTTCTCTGTGGATTGAAAGTAGTGTCTGGTCTGAACAAAACCTGAATTGACTGGCACCCATTTGTTTGTTTGTTTTTCTTTTCTTTTTTAAATATATTTTATTGATTTTTTTACAGAGAAGAAGGGAGAGAGATAGAGAGTTAGAAACATCAGTGAGAGAGAAACATCGATCAGCTGCTTCCTGCACACCTCCTACTGGGGATGTGCCTGCAACCAAGGTACATGCCCTTGACCGGAATCGAACCTGGGACCCTTCAGTTCGCAGGCCGACGCTCTATCCACTGAGCCAAACTGGTTAGGGCTTTTCTTTTCTTTTTTATATACTGATGTTAGAAAAAGAGAGAGAGAGAGAGAGAGAGAGAGAGAGAGAGAGAGAGAGAGAGAGAGATTTGTTGTTCCATTTATCCATCTACTTATGAATTCATTGGCTGATTCTTTTTTTTTAAATCTTTATTGTTGAGAGTACTACAGCTGTCCCCCCTCCTCTTGGTTCCCCCTTTTCCCCCCATGGCCCCTCTCCACCTCGTTCCCACCCTGCCTCAGACCTTCACCACCCTACTGTCGTGTCCTGAGGTAAGGTATTTGGTTAATCTCTTCCCGCACCCCCCACCCCGACATTGGCTGATTCTTGTATGTGCCTTGACTGGGGATAGAACCCATAACCTTGGTGTATTGGGATGATGTTCTAACCAACTGAGCTACCTGGCCAGGGTTTTTTCTTCTCCTTCTCCTTCTCCTTCTCCTTCTCCTTCTCCTTCTCCTTCTCCTTCTCCTTCTCCTTCTCCTTCTCCTTCTCCTTCTCCTTCTCCTTCTCCTTCTCCTTCTCCTTCTCCTTCTCCTTCTCCTTCTCCTTCTCCTTCTCCTTCTCCTTCTCCTTCTCCTTCTCCTTCTCCTTCTCCTTCTCCTTCTCCTTCTCCTTCTCCTTCTCCTCCTCCTCCTCCTCCTCCTCCTCCTCCTCCTCCTCCTCCTCCTCCTCCTTCTTCTTCTTCTTTTTAAATGTACCTCTCTTCTTTAAACAAGGGGGAAACCAGAAGAGAAACTCTCCCCCATACTGAAGTTGCCACTGCTTTTCCATCTCTTCTGGGAAGGGAAGTTGCAGGCAGAATCCATTCTGGGAGGGACTTGGTGACTTGAATCTCTGAGTCAGGGGCCCTAGCCTTGAATCCTGGCTTGACGCTTCATTTTTCCTGGCTGTGTAACCTTGGATATGGCCCTTGATCTTTCTGAACCTCAGATTCTTCATCTGTTAATGGAAGAAATAATATTTACTTTGCAGGGCTTGAGGATTAATATTGCACACAAAAGTCTTGCCTAATGGCTGTGACATTGTAGACATTAAGTATACAGCAGTTGTTTTTACTATTAACTGCAAACGTGTAAGCAAGACAGAATGTTTTTGGTACCTCCAGTAGTGGCCTACTCTGCCTCTTCCGGCACCTAGAATGTATCCTGGGTCCCATTTCCTGCATCTTACGTGGGCTGTCTCTGGGACATTGATGTTGAAATCTAGAGCTTCTGGAATCCAAACACTTAACCAGAAATAAAGAAAGCAAGTTTAATGGTGGAAATATAGGCAGAGGCACCAGTCATGGTTTCCTTATACATGGATCCTGGGTGGGGGCAAGGTGTCTGGAATCATTGTGAAACCGGACAGTGAATGGGCCTGGGCTGCCTGTCACTACTTGAGCCAATTAAGCAGAGACAAGGTTGAATCATGTACGAGTGTTTATTCTAATAATGCCGGCAGCATGGGAGAGCAGCAGGTCATCCACAGAAATCTGCTCTTACCTCCCCCTCCCACTCCATAAACTAGCTGATTATATTGGGTAGAAGGACAAAGATTACATGGGAAAGTAGGACTTACAGGCATGGGGAAGTGGGCAAGGTACAATGGCTACAGGTCACAGGCCATGCGGGCTGGGGCTCACAAAGGGCAGGAACATCAGGGACAAGATAGTTTCAGCAACACGGTTGTTAATCGTTCCAGGTGATGGGCAGTTCTCAGAAGAGGAGGATGGACTTCATTCTGAGGTTAGCTCCCAGGTCCGGGGCCTATAACGCTCAGCCAGGTTCGAATATGCTTTCTCTAACGAGAACAGAGCAATCACAATGAACAGAGCATGATTAATATTTCTCATAATAACGTTAGTCCCCACTATCCTATTTCTGCCCATGACATTCCCACTGCCATTTCTATCACCTCATATCTATGAGGTGAGTTTTAGGTAAAAGGTCTCGTCCTGCTGGACTGCATTTGCTTCTGCCTTGAAAGCAGTTCGTGGGGATGGGATAGAGCGAACGCAAGATCTGGAAAGAGGAAGACATCGGAAGGAGGATGTACAGTTAAGGGAGTACAGTGGGGCCTTGACTTACGAGTTTAATTTGCTCCGAGACCGAGCTCGCTAAGGAGCTCGTTAACTCAAATTACTCTGTCCACTCAATGCAAAAAATCTGCCGAGAGACAGCTGGTATCTCAAAAAACTCATTAGTCGGGACACTCGTAAGTCAAGGCCCTACTGTACTGATTTTCTGTTCTCTGTGGACACAGGTGTAGCAGATTCAGGCACCTGTGTGGCTGGCTCACATTTAGCGAGTGACTCCCGAATCCCCTGTCTGTGGTAGGTGTTAGGCTGTAACAGTGAGCAGAGACACCATGCCTGCCCTCATAAAGCTAAATAAAGCAAGGCCGACAGCCAGAAAACAACTGCCCAGAAGACAGTATCACACAGGGTAGTGATAACATATTTTAAAGAGGACATGAGATTGGAAAACCATGAGGCGGAGCACCCACTTTGGACTAGGTGCTCTGGAAAGGTCTCTGGGAGGAGTGGGCATTCAGTGACATTCAGTGAAAGTAAAAGAGGAAGGAGCAGCCATGTGAGTTGGAGAGAAGGCCGTTTTTAGGCAATGGAAGAAGGACCCCCAACCCCGAGTGACAGGAAGGCAGTGCTGTGGAGACGGCCCACAAGGAGACCAGAGAAGCGTGGGGCAGGGGCCAAATCATGCAGAGTCTGGGGTGGTTGGAGTCCTGCTTCACTCCACACCTCGCTTCTTCGCATTCCCACGTCTGTATCCTCAGACCTCAGTCACCCAGCACGTTGCCAGCAAGAGCCAGGCTTGCACCCTAAGAGCTGTCTGCCCGGAGACCACAGCCTCCAGTCCTGTTCCTTCACTGTCTTCATGTCTCCGTTTCTCCACGGAAAAATCCTTAATGTCATTTTCCCCAAAGCATGCGCCTTTCATTGAACCACAACCTGAGGCTTAAAAGAGGGGCTATCATCCCTCTCCATCTTGTCTCTTCTTTCTCCTTTGCCTGGGTCAGGTGAGAGCAAGGGAGCCCTCCACATTGGGGGCAGCAGACCATCATGAATAAAACGTTGACCTCTTTAAAATAATAAAAAGGTGTCTCACAGGGTTGTTAAGAAGCTCCAGCCACTGCCGCTTCACTACCCACCTCTTTTTTGCAGAAGGGAGGCACCTGGGCAGGAGGGAGGCTTTGGGATGGGAGCAGGTGCAGCGAGAGCTGCCAGCCCTTCATCGTCTCCCCTCCCTCCCGCCTCCCCCTCCCCAGGAGCCTCCCCCTGGCTTTGTCCCTGTGCTGATTATTGCTTTATTACTGTTTTCAGACAGATATAATTCTGGCATTTTCTATAATCTCGATCTTTTCATTGATACCAGATTTTTATACAAAGATTTGTATATAAAATGATTATGTACCCACCAGAATACATTCCCCCAGCAATTAGAATGTTTAAGATGCAGCTCCTCACACTCCTTCCGCACATGCCTCATTTAGTACTTTTTTGAAAGTGTTTTGTGATTTTTGTGTGTGGATGTGTTTACAAATCCAATAACAATTCGCATTTAGAGTTGCAAAACACGAAGCCATTTTGAACCCAGACAGATGGCAGCTAAATGAAGTTTAATTAAAGAATGAGTGCTTTGAATCAAATCCCTTTAAAAAGTACAGTACACTGAGATTCTGGGGAGGCTGCATAAACAGCATCTGGCTGTTCTGCTGGAAGCAGGGGGTGCTTGCGAGGAGAACACTCGGGAAGCCGACCCCATCGGATCGGGGCTGAGCAAAACAAGCGGGCGGGCCGGCGGCCAAGTCGTCCTCTATCCTCTGCCCTAAGCCCGGCCACCCCCGCCCCCAAAGCCCAGAGCTCCCGGGACAGGAGGGGACGCCGACGCAGTTCAAGAGCTCTGACCGGGGTGGGGGGATCCCCTTCTAAGTGAATGGAATGAGGCCGGGCCCCAAGGCGAGGAGGTTTGCTGCACCAACCCGCTTAATTGCACGCGTCCATAGTGAAAAGAGACCAATGTGTGTGTGTGTGTGTGGGGGGCTCTGCACTCCACGTCCCTGGATCGGTGTCCAAGGCTCTTCCCCCGAGCTCCCCGCCCTCCCCGCCCGCGGGGACCCACTTCCGGCTCTGGCCGCGGATCTGAGCGTCGGGCGGAGGCGGCCAGGGTCGGTAGACTCTAGACGACGACGGAGAGGCGCCAGGCGGCCGGGAGGGTTGGGGGCGGGGGGGGGGGGGGAGCCCCAGGACGCCGCGGGAGGCGGGTGCCCAGGCCGCAGCCGCTCACTGAGTGGTGACTGCCGTGGGCAAGACGGGGGACAGGCCTTGGGATGCGGGGCAGGGGAGCGGGCAGACCAGGGGGGCGCCTGGAACGCCGGGGTGAGAAGTTTGCACTCGGTGCGGTGGGGTCGGAGAAGCAGGGAGGTTTTAATTCAGGGACCGCCAGGGTTGGACGGGTTGAAGGCAAGGTGTCAGCTGCTGGGCTGCCTTTATTTCATGGGCAGTTTCTGCCTTGAGGGTGGTGGTCGGTGTCGGGGGTCGACCTCCCCCTGACCCTGGAGAGAGAAGACCTGGGCTTGAGGATGGAGCGGGGGGGGGGGGGGGGGGGGGCCCTGCGAGCCCGGAGCCACTGGGATGTGGGAGGGAGGTGGAGACCCCGGCGGAAGGAGGAATAGTTTGGGTGGGCTGTGCCAAGCCTGTGGTCTCTGGCTTCTTCCATCGTCTTTCCGGGAGGAAGCGGAGCCCGGAAGGCTGGGAAGCCGTCCCTCCCAGCTCGGGGCTGGGCTGACCCAGAGGGCTGGCAGAAGCTCCTGGGCTGTTTGGATCATGTACTCAGCTGCCTCCAACCCAGTTCCTCCAAGTCCTAGGCCTCTTGCTGGATCTTGGCTGGATCTATGGTCACCCTGACCCCTCCACACCCCAGCGCTCCAGACCAGTTGACCTTCAAGTTCTGTTGGCTGACCTGGTTATTCTCCCACCTGGCCAAGCCACTGCCAGCTCTCGCTGGAAAAACTGAAGAGCCTCCCATGAGGTCTTCCCACTCCTCTCACCTCTGACCTTTCCTCTCTGCAGGAAGGCGGACCCTTAAAAAATGTGGTTCTGGTCATGGCTCTCCCCCTGCTCCCCTGGTACTCCCAGCTCTGCCTCCCTGCCCTTCCCCCATAAGCCTGGGAGAAAAAGGTTGAATCCTGGCCCCAGAGTGCACTGCTGGGCCACCCCTCCGTGCAGCACCGTGTTCACAGCCTGCTGCCTGCCCCCACCTCTATCTCACCTCCTGCCACTCTCCTCCAGCCCCCTGCTTCAGTGACTTCCTGTTCCTGGAAAGCCGGGGTTCTCAGTCTGTCCTCCCTGCCTTTGCACATGGGCGCTCTCCTGGAACACCATCTGCCCTCCTCTCCCCGTGTTGTCCCGCCAACTCCTGATGTGCTCAAGCCTCAGCTTCAGGGACTGCTTCCTGATTCTGCACTAGGGAGGTCGCCCTGCCTGTGCTCCCAGGTGCCCTGCCCTTCCTCATCAGGACCCTCCGTTCACACGCCCACCTTCCCCACCAGGAGTGAATGAGCAGCCCCAGCGTGCCAGGCCCTATGACTGGTGTTTCTGCCTCTAGTCTGACCCCGTCTCCCACCTTTCTATCTGCCATCAAAGCAGTCTTCCTGAGACGCGAATATGACCCATCATTCTGCTGTTCAAATACCCTGAACTCTATAGAAAACCCACCCTACCCTCCAGGCCCAACCCAAGCCCCTTCTCCAAGATGCCTTCCCTCCAGCCACGAAGAGCCCACACTTCATGATCGTACTTGGCAAGTTTCTCTTCACCCGAGTTATTGGGGCCAAAACAGCCCCCTAGCACACTGTGCGCTTGGGGGCTGGTCTGGGCACTTGGCCTTCCAAGGCCCCTCTTCCTGAGGTCAGGTGGGCACAGCAGCAGGAAAATGGAGTCTGTACCCAGACACCAGAGCCCAGTGGTCAGGGGCACCACTACTACTTTGGCAAGGAAGGAGGGTGTTGGCAGGCCATCTGAGCAGGGTTTCCTGACCTCGTTCTAGGGACGGCTGCAGCCGCGATTCCAAAAGAGAAGACGCAAAGGCAATTTTTTTTTTTTTTTTTTTTACTTATTTAAAAAGGCCTTGGTGGCAGGAATATAGTGTAAAAATCATTGGAAAAACTAAAAGGCATTGATACATATCCGAATATACACTTTGTACATAAATTACATTTCCTTTAGTCTTTCTGAGTGAGGTCCTGATTCAGCACTGAGGTCTAGTAATTCAGAGGTCCCGGCAGCTGCACGTTCAGGCCGGCATAGTCCACCATGTACATTGGCCATTGCTAGAGAGAGGGGGACAAACGGTCCCGGTTAGGATTCCCGGTGACGTAGAAAGAACACCAGAGCCCTTAGCTCCGCTTTCTGAAGGGCTTCCTCGATGCTCTTATTTTGAGGCTGCTGAAGGCCCAGAGAGGAGACATGACCCGTCCAAGGTCACACAGTTCATCAGTAGCCATGGAACCTGGGCTGGAGCCTTCTGACCTGTTCCCACTTGTGTCTCAGGGACTGATCGTGTGGACCAGGCATGAGGGCCAGAGGGAGCTAGGGATTGGCTCAGAACTCCCATAAACAGCCCCCTCTGGGCCTCACGCTCCCAAGAAGCTGTCCTGGGGGAGCTAGTAACCCCCTGTGGGCACTCATATACCCAGGCAGTGAGAAAGGTAAAGCCTGAACTTTGGGGTTTTCCAGGAACGGAATGAAGGGAAACATGGTCAAAGGGTAAAGAAATCCTGAAATCTATAGGAAAAAAATTCCATAACTATGTCTGTTAACTACTTATTGTGGTGATCATTTCACACTATATACAAATATTGGATCATTATGTTGTACACCTGAAAACTAATATAACGTATGTCCATTGCACCTAAAACAAAAATCTTTTCTAAATGTGTTCCAATATTCTTATTCTTCCCATTCGGACTCAGGATTTCAAAGGTAATACTTTGAAATCAGGAAGAACTCTCCAGCGTATGCCCCTAACGAGGTTTTCCTCTTGGGTGGGAGAAAGCCAAAGCCAGGCACACCGCAGAGCAGGCGCAGCTTTGCAGGAGGTTCTCCACCCACCACTGGCGGCAGTGAGGCCACACTGGATAGCACCCTCATCTCCCAGGGCTGTGCTGGGCCTGGAGCTCGAGATGTGAGCACAGAGATTAGCTTAGTATCTGACTGGCCCAAAAAACTGGGCCTCTGCTGGGGATCCTGCTAGGGAACTGCCCAGCGGAGTGGACGGGTTCTTTTCCTCTCTCAGCCTTGGCTTGTCAGTGGGAAAGTGATTGTCTGCCGGGCAACTGTGAGGTCCCGATGAGAGGGGTGGACTACCTTGTGGGTAGATCAGGCAGTTGTGTCTGCAACCCCGGGCTGTGGAGCCCACTCAGAGTCCAGTGCCTCCCCGCACCCCAAACCCACACCCCACAGTGGACGGCCCTGCCCGCGTGCAGGGCGAAGGCCAGAAAGTAGAGTGGTCAGGTCCAGATCTGTGCAACTTTACCACGAGTGAGATCTGGTTGGTGGATGCCACGGACTCCGGGTTGGAGGACGAGGAAGAGGAAGACGAGGAGGAAGAGGAGACCGAGTTCCCTTCGGAGACCCGCTTCCTCTTGCGCTTGGGGATGCTGCTCTCTTTGGCTGTGGGAGGAAAGGTTGCTGACGCTGGATGCCAAGACTGTGTCTTGGCTTTACCATCCCCTCTGGAGGGGGCCTTTGTTTCAGGTTTAAAGTCCCCTTCTCAGCATTCAAAGCTCCCAACCCACCGGAGGCCCATCTCTCCAGCCTCCTTCCCTAACTAGGCCCCGCAGCCCATTCGTCCACCTCCTGCTCCTGCTTACCTGTCTGCCTTTGCTAACACTATGTCCTCACCCCCAGGCAGGCCTCCCCAGAACTCCCAGAATTCCCCTGGGGCCCAGAATCCCATGGTGAAGAGCACAGCCTCCCGTGGGCATTGGGGAGAGTCATTACTAGGTGTACCGGTTACTAATGCGGATTTTTTTCAAAAGATGGGGTTACACATATATTGATACATATGCGATTTGATATGCATGCTATTTTGTTGTGACAACAAGCTTCAAAACTTCATATGTCAAATTTTCTGAAGGTGTTAACATCATAGATATTTTTTACACTTAAAAATGTCGAATTTTGTGCCAAAAAAGCATTTGCGGGAAGTTTTAATTCATTACTTTATTTTGAAGAAAAGCGCTGCTGAAAGTTATATACTTCCGGAAGCTTATGGTGCACATGCTCCATCTCAAGATAGTTGTGAACGCTGGTTTAAATGCTTTGAAAGTGATGATTTTAATGTGAAAGACAACATCCAGGTCAACCGAAAAAGTTTGAAGACCAACAATTACAAGCATTATTGGATGAAGATGCGTGTCAAACTCA
Source organism: Myotis daubentonii (assembly GCF_963259705.1). Classification (NCBI taxonomy): domain Eukaryota; kingdom Metazoa; phylum Chordata; class Mammalia; order Chiroptera; family Vespertilionidae; genus Myotis; species Myotis daubentonii. The sequence continues at coordinate 32,802,877 of NC_081843.1, forward strand.
AAAACAACTTGCAGAGAGATTAAATGTTGCTCTGCAAACAATTTCTGATCGTTTACAAGCAATGGGAAAGATTTTAAAGGAAGGAAAATGGGTGCCACATCAACTGAACGAAAGACAAATGGAAAACCGAAAAGTCATCAATAAAATGTTGCTTCAACAGCACGAAAGAAAGTCTTTTTTTTTGCATTGAATTGTGACTGGCGATGAAAAGTGGATTTATTCTGAGAATCCCAAATGCACAAAATCATTGGTTGGTCCAGGTCAACCATCAACATTGACTGCAAGGCCAAATCGCTTCGGAAAGAAAGCGACAACAAATCACTACCGACAACAAATCAATTTGAACCACGTTTTGATCGTTTTGCTTCATGATGACGCACCATCACATGTTGTCGGTAGCGATCAGTATTAATGGTTTCACCTGGTTTTAGAAGCTCATAATACACCACACCTTCCTGATCCCACCAAACACAGGGCATTGTCTTCTTTCCGAAGCGATTTGGCCTTGCAGTCGATGTTGATGGTTGACCTGGACCAACCAATGATTTTGTGCATTTGGGATTCTCAGAATAAATCCACTTTTCATCGCCAGTCACAATTCAATGCAAAAAAAAAGACTTTCTTTCGTGCTGTTGAAGCAACATTTTATTGATGACTTTTCGGTTTTCCATTTGTCTTTCGTTCAGTTGATGTGGCACCCATTTTCCTTCCTTTAAAATCTTTCCCATTGCTTGTAAACGATCAGAAATTGTTTGCTGAGCAACATTTAATCTCTCTGCAAGTTGTTTTTGAGTTTGACACGCATCTTCATCCAATAATGCTTGTAATTGTTGGTCTTCAAACTTTTTCGGTTGACCTAGATGTTGTCTTTCACATTGAAATCATCACTTTCAAAGCATTTAAACCAGCGTTCACAACTATCTTGAGATGGAGCATGTGCACCATAAGCTTCCGGAAGTATATGATAACTTTCAGCAGCACTTTTCTTCAAAATAATGAATTAAAACTTCCCACAATTGCTCTTTTTTTGGCACGAAATTCAACATTTTTAAGCATAAAAATATCTATAATGTCAACACCTTCAGTAAATTTGACATATGAAGTTTTGAAGCTTGTTGTCAGTACAACAAAATAGCATACCTATCAAATCGCATATATATCAACATATGTGTAACTCCATCTATTGAAAAAAATCCGCATTAGTAACTGGTACACCTAGTCAATGTCCCTGCACCTCCCTTTCCTTGCCAGTAAAATGTAAATAAGACTCTTCAGGGCTGCTTGGATGGTCCCGTGAGATGAGGTGCTTGGCCTCTAGTAAATACTCAGAAACGGAGAATTGGTATCGATATCATTGCTACTGTTCCTGCAGGACGACCCGAACCTGACAGATGACTGTTCACAGGTCCCAGGAGACAAGGCAGTGCTCCAGTGTAAAAAGAGCTCCGGTTTCGAGCCAGAAGTCCCAAGTTCAAATCTCACGGCTGCCACTTACCACCCGTGTGACCCTGGGAATCTGACCAAGCTCTCTGAGCTGAAGGGGACAGCAGTGTGCTGCGAGACTCCAGGAGACGGTGTGTGAAGGGCCCAGGACCAAGCCCGGCACAGAGCAGGCCCCAGCAGGTTCTGCTGCTGCTGAATTAAACTGATGTGAGGATGTAGGTCTTATAAAAAAAGATCTGCAACTGTGTGCTACGTAAGTGGGGCTTGAGGCTTGACTGAGTCACAGGCTACTGAGTAGAACCCCATCCATTACAGCCACCAGAAGGGTCTTAATGACACAGTGTGAGGGGAGGCTGGGCCCAGGGCAACTGCTTGTCCAGCTGGTGAAGAAAAACCAAGAGCCTGGGGGTCTGTGATGTGATATAAATAGAGACCCCAGGAAACAGAAGACTCTGGAGACAGGACTGGCCCAGGCTGTGAGCCAGGAGGAGGGAATTTTGTGGGAGGCAGGCGGGCGCTGCTGGAGACTGGCTGGGCCCCCTGGATGCTGCCTGCATTTGCAGGCCACGTGCCTACACCCGGCCCTGGGCTTTAGAAACTTTCGGTTTGCAGTCTGCCCGGCTGGGGTCAGGGCGTGGGGGATGTAAGTGACTGCATCTACCTCTGATCATCTGTCCCAAACTCTCCTCTTTGAGGCCTCCTCAGGGCCTTCTGTGTCTCTGTCGTTGACCTGGGAGCAGCTCTCAAACCCAATCACCCCCCTACCCTGAGTGCCTGGTGCCCTGCTGGGCTTTTTTAACGGGCACATGATAGGAGGAGGTGGTCTCTGGTGGGCTGTGCCACCTCAGGCAGTGGAGTGTCAGGTGAACCCTAACCTATCAGCAGTTGGGGCCTCAGGGTTCAGGCTGGGGTGGGGTGGCCTTGCTGAATCCCACTACTCTCCCCACTGAACAGCCATAGACCACAGTGGCCTGCGGTTCAGATGGATCATCTGCACACAGGGCTCTAGGCAGCCACCAATCACTACATGGCCTTGGCAAGTCCTTCCTCCTTTCTGGGCCTCAGTTTCCCAGCTGTACAATGAGGCCACCCCTCCCAGTCATCTTGAGTCCTCTCGCACACCTTCTCAGTCAGAACCCTCGTACAAGACAGCCTTCCAGGTTCCTGCGAACTGAAAGGTTCGAAAAGCCCGGGGGCTGGTGCAGGCACGTGCCCTGCAAATGCAAGTGGGATCGAGGGGGTCCAGCCAGTCTCGGAAGTACCTGGCTACCTTACCCCTGCTGGTCATGCCACTCCTTCTTTCCCTGGGTGACTTTCATGACCCTATCTGACGTCCCCCCTCCTGGCTCCAGCCTGCCCCTCATCCTCTCTCTCCAGTTGATCTGACACCCTCAGCTGTGCTGTGGCAGGGACCCCCTCCAAGGGCACCTGCGGGCTTCCTGGGGCCTTTTGGGAATGTTGGCCCTGCAGATGGAGATCTCAGGTTCCCTGGAGAAGTACTTAGTGGGAGGGATAGACTTTTCTCTCCATGGCCAGCCACCTGTTGCATGCCACCTGCTCTATGTCCACAGATCGGTCCTTGCGAGGTAGAAGGGTGCCTTCTTCAGCCTCTGACTTACCTGGCACCTTGGCGTCATTGCAGATTTCTGCAAAAGGTCTGAAAAAGAAATGAGGTGGCAGTTAGGAAATGAGGTTTTTTTCTTTTCCTTCTCACCTGATACGCCCCGAATCTCTTATATAAATAATGTGAGATGAGATGCCACCACTGCTGCTGGAGTGTAGCCAGGTAAGACCCAGATGAAAATGGTCAGACCTCCCCACCCCACAGAGCAGGCAGGATGGCCAGTCTGGTCTCTATTTAAAGTGCCGTGTCAGGCAAATGGCCCCTGGGGGCCTGGTTCCCTCGTCTACAAAGCGAGGGTGTGGTCTGACCCAGTGATCAGAAATGTGTGCCTCGGTTTATGTAATTAGATATTCATTACAGCATTATTTATTTATTTATTTTACAAATCTTTTATTTTTGAGTCTGCAGGTCGACGCTCTATCCACTGAGCCAAACCAGCTAGGGCATAAATCTTTTATTTTTTATTTGATTATTTTACTTGCAGCATTATTTATATAAACCAAAAAAAAAAATTTAGACGCCACTCAAATGTCCATCAGTAGAGACAGTATGGCCCATCGTACAGTCATTAAAGGGAATTATCATGGACACAAATAACGCTCAAGTGCAACCACGACAGCCAGACAGGAGACATCAAGTTTTATTTAGGTTATAGATAAATACTGTGTGACCTCAGTTTCATTTTCTCCAAAAGCATGTCTGAGAGGTATTTTAAAAAAAAGGGGAAACATGGCTGGAAAGCCCCTGCATGTCTGTGGTGGTTTTCTCAGGGAGGTCAGCCTGTGGGGGCGGGGCTGGGGTGATGGGCATTTTCTCCTATGATCGCCTGTATTTTCCAGTGGTTACGTCAGGGTGTGGGGGAGAATGGAAACCACTATTCTTCACTGGAGACCTTTCTGAATGATTTGATTTTTTTGTACACATTCAAATATTATTTTGTTTTTAAAACTGAAAAGGAAATATGCGTAGGGGAAAAATATGGAACACACCACAATGTGAACTCTGAAGAGGAGAGTTATGGAGTATCTTCTTTACTTCTACCTTTATAGATTTCCCTAATTTGTTTTTAAATCTGAAAATAATCAAATAACTATTCTATTTAAAATATTATAAGGATACTAGTGGCCTGGTGCATAAAACTCGTGCACATTAAAAGGGGATTAATTAGAGGAAATATTTTAATATTGCTATTTGCCCTTTCTCTATAATAGAAGTGTCAGAGATGAAAGAAAATTAGTAAAATGTATATGAAAATCTCTTCCTCCTGTCAGAGTCTGGGGTGCACCACGGGATGCAGAGTCAAGTCCCTGCCTACCCATGTGCACCTCAAAATCCCGAGACCCAGACACGGCTGGCTCCCCCCAATTGGGCTAGATCCAGACCCTGCCGGTCCCACCCTTGTCAAGTCCCGCTGGGCAGGGGTCACAGCCTTAGGTCCCCTGGCCTGGTGCCAGGGTGGGGAATGTGGCCTGAGGTCCCACAGCCCAGGCCGGGTTGGGGGGCATGCCTTGAGATCCCCTGTCAAGCCCCACAGGGCAGGGGGCATGGCCTGAGGTCCCCCATCAAGCCCCACCGGGAGGGGGGCACAGTCTCAGGTCCCCCGTCAAGCTCCACTGGGCGGGGGGCGTGGCCTGAGGTCCCCCAGCCTGGCACCGGGGCAGGGGGCGTGGCCTGAAGTCCCCTGTCAAGCCCTGCCGGGTGGGGGGGTATGACCTGAGGTCCCCTGTCAAGCCCTGCCGGGTGGGGGGGTATGACCTGAGGTCCCCTGTCAAGCCCTGCCGGGTGGGGGGGTATGACCTGAGGTCCCCTGTCAAGCCCCACGGGGGCGGGTGGGGTGGGGTCAAAGCCTCAGGTCCCTGCTGATTGCTCGTTAAGGCTCGTTACAAGAACTTGGCCTCCCCTGTGGGTGCAGCCATCTTGTGTTACGAAAACCGCCCCCTCCGCTGTGGGCACCGCCATATTTTTGGCGCAGTGATGGTCAATTTGCATATTCCCTATTTGTTATATAGGATATGGTAAAATATGGACAAAAATAAAAATAAAATCTCTCTGGGTAATGAAAAGACTGTTATTGTATAAATACCATTAAAATGGGTAAAAATTAATGATAGAGTCAGAAAGTCAAATTTAATTAAAAATTTAAAAATAAACAAACACCCATGACTGTTGCGGCTGTGTTTTAGCAGAAAGGGGTTGTAATCAGGACACCTGGTGATATAGACTAAATATCTGTGTCCCCAAATTCATTGTTGAAACCTAGTCCCCAAGGTGACGGTATTAGAAGGTGATAGGTCATGAAGGTGGTGCCCTGGTGAATGGGATGGATACCTTATAAAAGAGGTCCCAGAGAGCTTCCTTGTCCCTTCCACCATGTGAGGACACAGGGAGAAGTTGGTCATCCATAAACCAGAAAGTGGGCCCTCACCAGACACTGAGTCTGCGGGCACCTTCCCAGCCCCAGAACTACGAGAAATACATTTCTGTTAAGCCACCCGGTCTATGGTATTGTTACAGCAGCCTGGACAGGCTAAGATACCTGTGTCTGGAGCCAAGCTGACTCATACTGACTTTCACCATCCCTTTCCTGATCAGGGTACTGGTTTTCTCAGCTTTAAGATTCGAGTGTTAAGCTAGCCGCATTCTGGATTCTGTGCAAGTGCATGATGGGTCTCTCAATCTCCCTCTCCCCTTCCCCAGTCTTGGCTGGGCCTGCTTGGGGATTCCCCTCCCGGATCCAGGCAGCACCCTCTCCCTCGGCCACTCTTCCCACCCTGCCCCAGGGCTGGGGCACTCACTGGAGCTGGTTGATGATGACCATTCGGACATGCTCCCGAGCCTTCAGGATCTTCTCCAGCCGATGGATGTCATATGTGTTGGGGTTCCGGAAAGGGATGTCATCAGGCAGGCCTGTGACCTCAACGGCGTCTGGGCTGTCCCGGATCAGTTTGTAAGGGACCAGCACAGGCCGGTTCAGGCCTAGGGCCTCACCTAGGGGATACAGGGGGTCAGGGTAAGGAGAAGATGTGCCTTGTTGAGGCCAAGCTCTCTGGGAAAGGGCTGGAACAGGGGTCCTCAAACTACGGCCCGCGGGCCACATGCAAATACAAATATTGTATTTGTTCCCGTTTTGTTTTTTTACTTCAAAGTAAGATATGTGCAGTGTTCATAGGAATTTGTTCACAGTTTTTTTTAAAACTATAGTCTGGCCCTCCAATGATCTGAGGGACAGTGAACTGGCCCCCTGTTTAAAAAGTTTGAGGACCACTGGGCTGGAACCTGGCAGGGCCCAGCGCAGCAGCCATCACACCCCCGAGAGTTTAAAAGTCAACACAAACACACCATTTAAAAATCCAATTAGCAAAACTACACATCTAACACCCAATGCTGATAATGAAATAGGTACTGTCACACATGCTGGGTGCAATGATTTGTCAAATGTGCACACCTGGAACTGACGTATGAGGACTTGATAGCTGCTGAGAACCCACTGCTTTTATTCAGAAAAGATTAAGTCCTTATGTATCAGGGATGAAATGATGTGATGTCTTGGATTCACTTTAAAGTTTTAAAAGTATCAAAGCGAGTTTGCAGAAAAAGATAAAATAAGACTGGCAAAATGCTGGTAATCACAGAAGCCGGGTTTGGGTTACGGGGTGGGCCGCCATGTCATTCTTTCTGCTTTTGTGTATGTTTGAAAACTGGTTCCAAAATAAAAAGTGAAAAACACAACAGCACCAACCCCCAGCAGAGTGGCTTCCCATTTACTCAAAATGAAACCCTGACTCACCTCAGGCCTGCCCACGTCCCCGCCGCACCCGGAACCTCGCCCACCTGCGTGCTCCGCTCCGGCCCTCCGCCCTCCCGCTGGTCCCTCTGCCGGCAAGCTTGTCCTCCAATGTTTGTCCCCGCTTGACATTAAAGTCTCAGCTAAAACGCCCCCTCTTCGAGAGGCTTTCCTGATCACTCCTAACCCTCCCCCTCATTCTCGGCCACACTTCTGCATTTTCTTCTCTCTCTGAAATTCTTCTTTGTAAAACATTTACTGTATGTCTCCTCTGCTACAAGGCAAAATGGAGACAGTACAATATTCATCACAAATAAAGTGTAAATGCACGTAGAGCACTTGGTACAGCCTGACACTCCATAATCTAGAAAGTGCTGTATCAATTGTAACTATATTAACGGTCCCACCCTGGGCTCTGCCTTCAGCACAGAGCCTCGCACCTCCTGGCTCTCATCTTCCCATGCCCATCTCCCTCTGGGGCCTGAGCCCCTGATGGCTGGAGCAGATTCCTTCCTCTGGAGTCCTCAGGGCTGAGCACTGGTTGGGCGGATGGGTATGTGCAAAAATAAGTCCTTGGCCGTGGGCCATGGCCTCTGCCACACAGCCCAGGCCCGGAGGAGCAGAAATGCTGACTGCTGTCGCTGCCCTGCATACCACAGACTGGGTTCTTTCCCCTTCTCGGAGAGGGGCACTGAAGGATCAGTTCCCATCAGTCACGGGCAGAGCAACTATGTCCTCAGGCAGAGCTGGCAGGCCAGCTGGGGGCAACTGGAGGCCAGGCTGGCTGCAGAGGGAGGAGGGGCCTCCCAGGAAGACTGGCCCCACAGATCCTGCCCCGGGGACCCCGCCCCGGGAAACTGACCGTATTTCTCATTGAAGAGCTCCTTCACCTGCTCCCGAAGGATCACCTTCTCCCCGAGCCTGTTGGCATCATCTTCATCTACAAGAGGAAGACATGCGGGCATGAGGGTTGGCATGGGCTTGGCCACTGCACCTGCTCCCTCTCCCATGTGGCACCCCTGACCCTCACCGGCTGGAGCAGTCTCTCCAGGCCCCACCCACTCCCCTGCAGCCTGCTTCGGTCCCCATCCATCCATCCACCCATCCATCCACCCATCCATCCATCCATCCATCCATCCATCCATCCATCCACCCATCTATCCCACTTTCTCTGAACAGCTCCTCCAGCACAGGCCTCATGTGAAGCACGGAACAGCCTGAGGAGAGGGAGGCAGGGCCCCTCCACTGAGGCACTCACAGCTTAGGGGGGTGGCACACAGTCACAGCGCCCACCCAGAAGACACACCTACAAGGAGACATGGGGCATGCATCGTGCAAGTCCGGAGAGGCTCCCTGGGAGAGCGAGCTGTTCAGGGGGTGTCTCTCCTTCTGTTAGAAGGCTGATGAGGGTGGATCGGGGTTGGGGAAAGGCACTCAGGCACAAGGACTGTCCCATGCATGGCACCCAAGGGTGCAAGGTCACAGCATACTGGATGTGGCTGAAGCACAGGCTGGTGCTAGGGGAAGCGGCTGTGAGGGGTCCAGCAGCGGGTGCCAGTGTGACGGAACTGGACTCACAGGCACTCACCCTGCCTGCCTCACAGTCCACCAGCCCCAGGCCCGTGTCAGGGAGACAGAATGCACCAGGGCAGCTCTTCATGGGGCTTGGACCTTGTGTTCCCCTCACCCCTCTCCTTGGTTTAGAAAAGCAGCTGGGTCAGGGGAGCCCCAGAGATAGGGCCTGGGCTGGGGGATGTCGAGTGTAGGAGAGGCCAGGGGAGTGGACGGCATGAAGAGGGTCCCGGGACAGCAGCCTGCTGGCTTGTGGCCTGAGCTGGGGGGAGAGCTGGAGTTCCAGGAAGGGGACTTTGTACCATCACACAGTAACCACACTGGCTGGGCCCCGGGCCCGGGCTGGGGGCGGAGCTGGACACTGGCAGGGAGCCAGGGTCTGGGAGATAAGGGGCAGGACAGACAGAATGGGTCTGTGGAGAAAAACAACGCCTGCTTTAATCTGGAAAACCTCACAGAACTCAGTGCCATTTAGAAGGCCGACGGGAACGGCGTTTCCCAGGCCCTGTATCTCTCAGCATCTGCTGCCCCTGCCTGCACATCTCTCTCCCCCAGTCTGGGGGCCGCCCACAGGCCAGGGAGCTTTCCAAACTGCCTGCCGATGCCCCCCCTCCCCGCGCTCCTTCCCCTGCTGCCCCTTGTCTGGCCCTGCTCATGGCCGCCCTCCTGACTATGGAGTCTGGATCTGTCGGATCTACAAGTTCCTGCCTATCTCTTTTCAGCTATCGGGGTGCCTGAGACACCCAAAACACCAGGCAGCCCAGTTAACCTCCTCCTGTGTCCCCATCTCAGGGAGCGATGGTTCTACCCTGCTGCACCAAGACCCAAAACTCAGCCCCTCCAGAACCCTCCCTCCCACAAGCCCCAACACGGCCCCTCCACATGGTCTCCAGGACCCTAGACACGGCTACAATGGACTTGGTCCTTCTCCAGGTCCCGGGAAGACAACTGACAGCGTCCTGGGCCCAAGGACCACCGAGAGCCTTCAGGGAAGTGGCAGACTTTCCACTCGCCCCCTTGCAACAGGGATTCCTCTGGTGGGCAGGACTCTGCACAGGCATGACAGCACCGCAAACCGGGGAAGGGACTCTGCACAGGCATGACAGCACCGCAAACCGGGGAAGGGACTCTGCACAGGCATGACAGCACTGCAAACTGGGGAAGGGACTCTGCACAGGCATGACAGCACCGCAAACCGGGGAAGGGACTCTGCACAGGCATGACAGCACCGCAAACCGGGGAAGGGCGCCTGGGTTCACACCACTGTGTGCCAGACGCTTAGCTGACACCTTTCCCAGACACCACCATGGCCACTCCTCACCACAGCCCAGGATACAGAGGTTCAGAGAGGTTACGTAACGTGCCCGACGGCACACAGCTGGTAAGCGCCAGGAATAGTGTCTGACCCCGGAACCCTGCTCTTTCACTCCCCCACAAACCCCGGGTTTCCTCAGGTCTCTGTCTCCACATCTACACAAAGAGCTGATCTTTAAGGTGTTTCCTCTTAATTTTTTGCTGTATCAGCTCATAGTTCCAGGTCTGTCTCCTCTTGAGCCCTGGGAAAGGCTGGATTTATAGCAGGTTCTCGACAAAGCCTGCTGGATTGAAAGGGAGTGGACAGCAGTCAAAGGTGAGCCCATCAGCTGAGGTCGCTGTGGCTGTCTGACGAGGCCGTCTCTGTGGAGTGTGAGAGTGCCTGTCGCAAGCACCCACCCTGTCTCCCCTGGAGGCTCCTGCTGCCCCGTGGGTGGAGAGAGACCAAGACAAGACAGCCTCCTCACCTTGGGAGAGGCGATGCCAGCCCCCAGAGGGCACAGAACTTGGGAGTCAGAAACCTGAGTCATGTGACGCCAGCTCTCAGCACTTCTGCTCACTGCTCATTTCTCTCCTGAACAAATATTTCAGGAGCGCGGTCCCACTTGGACGCAGTGCTGTTCCTGGGCACTCAGCAGAGCACAGAGAACAGCCCTCGTCCGAGGCAGGAGAGGGTGAGGAACGGGGGTGGCCCGCCGGCTTGAACACCGCTATGTGAGGACCGAGCCAGGCCCACAACAGTTACCACTGGGTTCTCCCGCCTCAGCATCCAGCCTCAGCTTCTCCCCACCTCTTTGTTTTTATTTAATTTGGAGGAAAGATGGCCCTTTTTTTTCATAAAGGATCAGTTGAATAAATGGGCCAGGTAGGTTCTGGGGGTGGGAGGGCTGGAGGGGAGGGTGCCCCTGCCCCTCTGGGCGCTCAGAGGAAACAGGAGGCAGGTCCTCGGGCTGTGGGGGCAAAGGAGTGACCCCCTTTCTGGGAGGAAACCCGAACCAGAGGGGAAGGGGCCCCTCTGTGTTCCTGCCCCAGCCCCAACCTGCCCAGCTCTGTGTTGGGGAGAGGGCAACGTGACCCTCAGAACACACTGGTGTTGGGGCTTGGAGGTGCCAAGGACAGAGCTGGTCTCCCTGACATGAATCGTGGTCAAAGTTCCTGGCTGATGCAGCTTGGCCTGGCATCTGGTTAGCCCTGGGTAAAGAATGGGGGCAGGGGGACGGGAGCTACACGCCATGGTCTAAAGCAGCGGTTCCCAACCCTCCGAATGCCGCGGCCCTTTAATCCAGTTCCTCATGTTGTGGTGACCCCCAACCATAAAATTAGTTTCGTTGCTACTTCATAACTGTAATTTTGCTACTGTGATGAATCGTAATGTAAATATCTGATATGCAGGATGTATTTTCATTGTTACAAATTGAACATAATTAAAGCATAGTGATGAATCACAAAGACAATATGTAATTATATATGTGTTTTCCGATGGTCTTAGGCAACCCCTGTGAAAGGGTCGTTCAACCCCCAAAGGGGTCGCGACGCACAGGTTGAGAACCGCTGGTCTAAAGGCTAGTTATTACTATTCTGAACCCTGAGTCAGCAAACCAACTCTGGGGATTTAGAATAAATCCCGCCTCCTGTGCGCCTCTGAACCTAGGTCGGCTGTAAAAGACACCAACAGCTGCAACACTGCAGAATGTTCTCCATTTGGAAACATAATTAAGGGGCTCAATGTGGAGTGTGAGTGTGAGTGTGTGTGTGTGAGTGTGTGTGTGTGTGTGTGTGGCCTTAAAGTATCTGCTTGAATGCTATATACAGTGGGGAAGAAGGCATAATGACAGGAAAGGTCCCTGGTTCCGTAGATTACAAAGCAATCTTGATTGTAACCCTAATGCTGTGTGACATTTGGAAAATCACTCAACCTCTCTGGGCCTTCATTTCCACATCCTGCAAATAGGAATTCTTGCCTGTTGGGAGGATCTAATCATGTCACATAAAAAAACTTTAAGGTCTCAAGCCATCAAAATCAAATTGTTGTTGATGGTATTACTAGACCAATGCCTCAATTATCCTGTGGTCTCAGGAAATGAAATTTTACAGGAGACTCTTCCAGATAATGGAAGTTTATTCTCTTAATCCTCTGGGTTTGATTCTCCCATTTTAGGTAGAACAGTTTCTAAAATGTATCCAGTGCCCTTTTCTTATTAAGCACACAGTGGAGGGAGTGAGAGAAGTCACCCTCATGATCTACCCCCTAGTGCCTTCCAGAAAGTGCCCCCTTCACCCCCCACAGAAGTGATCTGTACCCCACTGCCCCTGCCGCATCCTGCTCATTCCAGTTTCCTGGTCTCTCTTTCCCTATTGTCTGCCCCAGAAGCTCTCATCTTGTCCTTTCTAATCCGCTGTCCGTTAGCCGAGGATTAATGAAATTTTGCCTGGGGAAAGAAAGCAACCAAGCTTATTAAATCACAGCCATAGTAGATCCACAATTTTGAGCCAATCAGCTTCGGGGTGATGCCTGGGGTGGCCCCACAGCCTTCTCCTGGGGCAAAGTACCAGAGCCGTGAATAGCCTGGACTTTCCCTGCCTGGTGTGAGGCCTGCAGCTGGGATTGATGACCATGCTGATAAGCATGATCATAAACAGAAGCACAGAGGCAGCCCACAGCGAGGGAAGGGCTGCTTAGAGGGAGAGCTTGGTCCAGAAGGTGGAATAAATATTCCTCCTCTCCCCTCTCTCTGCCGGGCCTGGGCGGGTCTGGACCTGCAGAGAACATGGTGGACGTGAGGGCGCTCCCCCCTGGGGCCACAGGTGGGAGAGCAGCCATGTTCCTCCCTCAGGCCTGCAGCTGAAGACACCTCCCTTTCCTGGCACCAAGCCTTTGCCAGAAGAAGGTGCACTTGGGTTCATCTTTTAACTCCTGTTGGGCCTGCACGTAGGGGCACCAGGAATTCCGTCATCTGTTTTACAGATGGAGAAACTGAGGCTCAGAGAGGGGGTGGCTGTGCTGCAGCGGTGGAGGCCCTCGCCCAGGCCTGTGACCTCATGTACCGAGAGAAACGTCTGTACATGCGCAAAAGGAAACATGTGCAAGGGTGCTAACTGCAAGGCCTTGGGAGCAACCCAAGCGGCCTGGGGCAGGAAGACAGAGGAATTCAGGGTGGTATGGCCGCTCCATGGAACATTATGGGGCAGTGAAAACAAACAAGCTACAGCTGCAGGTTTCCACAATATGTTACGTAACGTTAAGTGACAAAAGCAAGTCCCGGACTCGTTACAGTAGGGTACCGTGGTTATGAAAGTAGGGGAAAAAAAAGCAAATGAAACAAATTTGGTTTAGGGAAATATTATATGCCATAGAACAATTTAGAATATCAGCTATTGAACAATGATTATATAATGTGGTGGTGGTGGTGGGGGGAACAACCGCCATAAAAGACACTGAGGAATATGAATATAGACTGTATATTAGACAAGAGGGAGATGTTAGGTTTCATAAGTGTTATAATAATGTTGTGGATATGTAAAAGAATGGCATCGTTCTGAGGAGATGTGGGAGATGTGTGTTGAAAGATGTGTGAAGAGTCAAGATGTCTGCAACTTACTTCAAGTGGAAATAAATGGGGGGGGGTGTCTGTGTCGGGGGGAGAAGGATGGAGGGAAGAGGAAGGGAAACCTGGCAAAACGTTAAGAATGAATGAATCAGAGAAAGGATGTATAGGCCGTTACAACACTATTCTTTCATTTTTTTCCCCTGCAGTTTTGAAAATTTGGAGGCAACAACCAAGAGGATGGTACACATAAAATTGAGGGTATCTGTGCTGGGGAGAAAGGTGGGCAGGATGACGGAGGGCACGTGGGCGGTGCGCGTTGCTGGTACTGTTCTAATTCTCATGTGGGTGCTGGCTCCATGGTGTTCGTCGTCGTCTGTATTAACCAGTTAGCAGGCCATCAGGAGGGAAGACCAACGAAAGAATAAAATTAATGAACGCTAAGGGCAATGTGGTAGCCGCGACTGAACACTGAAACGTCAAAAGGACGTTAGTGGAAAAGCTGATGAAATTTAATGTCTGTAGTTTAGCTCATCACATCGTGTCAATCCATGTTAAGTTCTTAGCTTTGACAGATGTGCCAAGGTTACGTAAGATGTTCACGTCCTAACATGGGTCAAACGGTATTTGGGAACTCTGAATCTTTGCAATTCTTTGTAAATTAAAAATTATTTCAAAATAAAAGGTTATAGCAATCCATCGATTGTTACATGCAGAGATCGATGACAGAGCGATTGATGTGATTAGTGCATGAGGTCCACTGGGGAGGGGAAGGGAGGAGGGAAGAGAGCAAGTGTGCTCCCTGACAGCTCCCTCAGGCCTGGCTCTGTGTTCCCATCAATCCGCCTCTCTTCCCTGGGTGGATGGTGGGCCACAACCTGCTGGGGCAGGTGCTCTGTGCTCCTCCCTCCCTAGAGCCCAGCTGTCTGACCTCCAACTGCACACAAGGGGCTGAAACAGTGGCCAACAGGGGGCTCTCTGGCTGGGGCCTCCCTGTTGGGGCTACCAGGCCCTTCCACTATCCCCTCAGCTGCCAACATGGGGATGCAAATCCCACATCTGCTGACCACACACCCACCAGAGACTGCCTGCAAACTTAGGGATGCCCTTTGGTCCTCATCATGAGGCTGACCTCTAGGTGTTGATATCCCCGTTTTATAAGTAAGTAAACTGAGGCTCAGAGGAGTCAAGGTGCCTGCCCAAAGCCACCAAGGATCATGGTCAGCCATCGGTGGCACTGGACTCAAATCCACGTTTCTCTGACGCCTAGGTTCGGCTTTCCTGTCTGAGGTCAGCCCAGCACCTACAGGAAGGGCTGTCTCACAAACACTCCTGCAGCCCTATGGCTTCACCTCCGAGCCAGGGTGGGCAGGGCAGGCACCCAGCTTTGTCATGGGTCCATCCCAGACAGACAATCCTTGGGCCAACCATACTCATGGCCTTTCCCAAGGGGAAATGCCTTCTTTCCTCCCCCCACCTCTCTCTCTCTCTCTCTCTCTCTCTCTCTCTCTCTCTCTCTCTCTCCCCCCTCTCTCTGCTTTGCCTCCTTTCCTCTCTTCTCCCTTCCTCCTAGGTCCCAGCTACACACAGACAGGGACGGCACTCACCCAAGGCTGGCCAAGGACCAGGCGGAACTGTAGCCACACTGGCCAGACACGGAATGCCATGCCCTCCGCATGATGAGCAAGGCACCTGCCCCTCTCTTGGGAAAGGTGGACAAACGGGGGCTGTTGGCCGCACAGGCTGGGGCAGAAGGAATGCACGCTCCTGCGTCACCTGGCTGATTCTGAGGACACATCCTCATGCTGTGCAGCAGCAGCAGCCAACGCTACAGCTAACTACCACGAATGGACATTCCCTGCGGGCTGGGATGGTTGTTTTTCAGTGACCTGTTTATTTATTGAGCACCTACAATAATGCCTGACCCATCATAGGTGCTCAATAAATAGAGAAATCAAGCTCTTTTTTTTTTTTTTAAATCTTTATTGATTTCAGAGAGGAAGGGAGAGGGAGACTGAAACATCATAGATGAGAGAGAATCATTGATTGGCTGCCTCCTGCACACCCCCTACGAGGATCGAGCCCACAACCCAGGCATGTGCCCTTGACCGGAATCGAACCCGAGACTCTTCAGTCTGCAGGCCGACACTCTATCCACTGAGCCAAACAGGCTTGGGCGAGAAACCAAGCTCTTAAGTGCCAGACACTATTCTTAGATCTTTGTATGGATTCATTCACTTAATCCTTCCAACAACCCTATGAGGCTCTATGAGTATCTGCACTTTACAGAGGAGAAAGCTGAGGCACAAAGAAGAAAAACGCTGCTGTAGGTTACACAGGGAGTGAGTGGGGGAGCCAGGATTTACCCTAGAGACCTAACCACCTCGTAGTATATACAGCCTCTCTCTGTCCGGGCTGCAAGGCTGGCAGAGGAATGTCTAAAACCCAGGCTCATTATCATGCTGAGTGCCTATCACAGTGATGGCGAACCTTTTGAGCTCGGCGTGTCAGCATTTTGAAAAACCCTAACTTAACTCTGGTGCCGTGTCACATATAGAAATTTTTTGATATTTGCAACCACAGTAAAACAAAGACTTATATTTTTGATATTTATTTTATATATTTAAGTGCCATTTAACAAAGAAAAATCAACCAAAAAAATGAGTTCGCGTGTCATAGGCTCGCCATCACTGGCCTATCAGGACCTTGTCTCCACACCTGAGGAGGGAAGAGATCTTCCTTCCACCCCACCCATGCTGCAGCCCCTCACTCTTCTGCCCTTGCGACCCCGAACCCACACTTCCAACTGCCTCCTTGAGCACCCTGGGTTCTGCCCTTCCCCAAATAGCCTCTCCCTGTGTCCCAGACCCCGCTCTCCCACACGGCCGCTCGAGGGAGAAACCTTGGCTGGCTGCCTCCAACCCTTGGTAGGCTGTCGTGGCCCCACAGCCGAGCACGTGGCCCCCCATTAGCTGTCCTAATCCCGGGGCCTGTGACTAGGTTTCTTTATATAGCAGAAAGGACTGTGCTGCTGTGACTAAGCTGAGGATCTTGGGGTGGGGAGATGATCCTGGACGATTCCAGTGGGCCCTAAATAGAGGGTGAGGCAAAAGTAGGCTTACAGTTGTTCATAAGGAAAAGAAGACAGCAACGCATAAATAATACAAGGATAAACTCCGTTTCCAGTGCTCACTCACTTTTGCCCCACCCTGTATAGTCACTAGGTCCAAAGCAGGAGCTGGGACAACGGAAGCAGAGGGAGGAGTGGTGCTTTGAAGATGGAGGAGGGGCCATGAGTTCGAGTGGCCCCCGAAGCTGGAAGTCGAGAAAACAGTTCCTGCTTAGAGCCTCCGGAAGGAACCTGCCTGCCGACGCCCCGGCTGGGGCCCTGCTGTAAGGCTAAGTTCAGGCTTCTCACCTCTACAACAGCACGGCAATAAACCTGCTTTAAGCCACTAAGTTTGAGTAATTCATTACAGCAGCCACAGGAACCCTGTAGCCCCTTGCCTCCATCCACAAATCCAGGTGGTCTCCATGACCAGCCACTTTTTTTCTTGTTTTGTTAATCCTCACCGGAGGAAATTTTTCCGTTGAAGGAAGGAGGAGAGACAAAGAGAAACATGGGTGTGATGTTTCTCCTGCACGCGCCCTAAACTGGGCCAGGATGGAGCCTGAGGTAAGAGCCTTTGACTGCAATGGAACCTGGCACCCGTCAGTCTGCAGGCTGACGCTCTATCCACGGAGCCAAACCGGCGAGGGCGACAAGCCACTTTCTCAGAGAAACTTCCCACGGGTCCAGCCCATGTATCAGTGGACTCTCATCTCACAGTGGCAAGAACTTCTCACCTGGCCTCCCCAAATCCATTCTCTGCTCTGCAAGCCACACTGATCTTTCTAAACAGTCTACCTGACCATGTCATTCCCTTGCTTAAAACCTGCTGAGGGCTGCTGTCCACCTGACAAATCCATCCTCCTCCCCCTGGCACACAAGACCCTCTGCTGGTACCCCTCTTCCTGCCTGTCACCCAGGTAGTATGTTCTGCCTGCCGTTCCCCAGGTCCCCACCTGAGAGGTCACGGGAAATCTGTGCAGTTTCATGGAATAGATAACGGACCATGAAGGGGGGACTTTCTATTCCTGCCCCATCCTGTGTGGCATCTATGATCATGTATGGGGGCGGGGGGGGGGGTTCCTATAAAGGACAATTTTTCCTCTCGGGCCCAAGACTGGGTCCTGCTAAGAAGCCATCACTGCTCAGGGCCTGATCCCAATATCCCTGCAAGATGCTCAGCCAGGTCTCCGGGCTGTGGGGTCTTCATGGCCACAAGGGGAGAAGGCTCCCCGCTGGGGAGAAATGCGGTTTTTCCATTGCGCTTCAGGACACTGCCCACTCCTCCCTGACCATCTGACCAGCCCCTCCTCATCTTCCCAACCCACGAACACTGAAGGCACCAGGACTCCGGTTCTGACTTGACTCACTTCCAATGATCTCATTCTGTTTTAGGGCTTTAAAAACTAGCAATGTGCTCATGACTCCCCAAATTATACATCAAGCCCAGTCTGCTCCCTGAGCCCCCGACTTGTGCATGGACCTGCTACTGGTGACACCCCAGAGTTCACAGCTACAGGAGGAGCCCTGACATCGCAGTCTCCCAACTGGCTCCTCCTTTTCTTCCAGCTCAGCCCAAATCCCCGAGGTCCAACTCCTCTCTCTCACAGCGTCACCAGCAAGGTCTATTGGCTTTAGCTACAAGTACACCTGGAGCCAACGACTCACCCCTGGGCCTCCCGCCTTACTTTCTCCCTGATCCCATCTGTCCTCCCCCCGCCGTCAGAGCGATCCTGTTAAAGTCTAAATTGGATTCTTTCTTCTGCTCAGAAGCCTGCACTGGCTCCCAGCTCACTCGGAACAAAAGGCAGCATTCTTACCCAGCCCCTGCCTTCCCTCCCATTTCCTACCACGTCCCGCCCAGTCCCGCATCTCCTTCCTCCAACACCCTGGTGGGTGATCGCAGGGCCTTTGCAGGTCTTTTTTGCCGGCAGTGATAGTCTTGTCCTCCCCCAGCTCACTACCGCCCCCTTCAGGCCTTTACTCGAAGGCCTTTCCTGGACGACTACCCATCTGTTGCAACTCCCTAAAAATAAACACAACCCCTCTCATGGCTTCCCTGCTTCGCCTTAGCACTCACATCTCACTCGCTTTATACTTCACACACTGGTTATTCTCTGCATCCACACCAGAACGTAAGCTCCGAAAGGCAGGCTGTTGACTCTTAAAGTCAGTGTTGATGAAATGTCCAGCACCCAGCCCAGTGCCTGACCACAGACACCTGGGAACTGTTCATGGACGAAATAACTGCACCTGAGCTCCCAAAGCCTTGAAGGGCCCCTCTGCGGGCTGTGCTGTCCTGGTCCCCATGCCTGGGAGCCCCCACCTCCCAGGTCCCCGTGGCCTCTTGTGGCCTCTTTTGTCACAAGACCCCTCCCGAGGCTGGAAAGATCCCATCCACCCAGCAAATGCCCGGTGCTGAGCCACACTTAGTGCCCCGCCCCCGCTGCTGTGGCTCAAAGAGGCATTTATCCGGCAGCAGGAGCTTCTGTTCAGCAGGCAGTGCCTGGTGACCCCTCCAGCTGATCGCCTTCCAGCCCAAATAAAGGCGCTGGCTGTTCCTGTCGTCTTGGGTGGTCCAGTTGGGGACATGGTTTCAGTGAGGTTTCTGGAATGTTGCACAAGAGTCAGAAGCCCCCTTCTGGGGCCCGTGGAGGCCCCGGTTTAACCACCTATGGGGAACTCTGAGGTTCCCCTCCCCCACCTGGCAGGGCTGGGGCCACCGACCAACCCAAGGGCAGGACGGGGCTGCAATGACCCAGCTGAGCCCACACAGGCCAGGAAAAGGGTGGGGCCTCCTGACATCACATCCTTCCATCGCCCACTGCGCAGCCTCCCCGGGAAGAAAGGAGGCAGCCGGCCAATTCTGGGCCTGGCAGCCAGGCGTCTGTCTGCCCACAAAGGCCTCCAGGCCCCGCCCAGCAGATGCCAGCTCCTCCGGGGAAGGCGGAGGAAGATTGTTACTGGAGCCTAATTAACAAAGAAAAGCAGAGATAATTAAGTGGAAAAACATGTGGCTGGCGCTGGAATTGTGCTATCTTTAGAAACTTGAGAAAGGAAGGTTTTATTTTGAGTCCTCAAGAGCCCGACAGAGATATGGGGTGGAGAGAAGGTGGGGAAGGAGAAGCCGGAGGAGTGAGCGTGTGACTGGGGGCGGGCAGAGCGCGGTGCAGGGAGTGGGGGCAGGTCGCCACCGAGGGCATTTCTGCTCTGTGTAGCCTCAAGGCCCAGAGGCAAGAGGCTATTTATCTGAGATCACGGGCAGCAAGTTAACTTACCCGAGATCAGATAGTTAGTGAGCTCATCCAAGGTTACAGACAGTTAACTTGTCTAAGGTCACACGACTCAGAGTGGTGGGACCGGTTTCTGAAGGGGCCGAAGGGGACCTGTTCCCGCCTCCACCAAACGCCCTCAGCTGATGGCAACACCTCGCTGGCAGCCAGGCCCAGCTCAGGGCCTCTTCCCGGGAGCCCACTCCACACAGCACCTGATGAAGGACAGACCCCATAGAGGAGGGGGACCCAGAAGGGGCGCCCATGGGGGCCGTGGCCCTTCCCCTGGGAACTGGGCCTCAGGATGTGCTGGGGTGGCAGTGAAGTGAGTGAAGTAGAATTATCTCATTTCCTCAGCCGAACGCAATTTTACACTGTAGTTCCTTAAACTAAAACTCAAGTTGAGTTTATGAAATAATAGACTCTGTGAGGACTTCCTAGAGCGGCGGTTCTCAACCTGTGGGTCACAACCCCTTTGGCAGTCGAACGACCCTTTCACAGGGGTCGCCTAAGACCATCCTGCATATCAGATATTTGAATGACAATTCATAACAGTAGCAACATTACAGTTATGAAGTAGCAACGAAAATAATTTTATGGTTGGGTCACAACATGAGGAACTGTATTTAAAGGGCCAGAAAAGCTGGGGCTGCCAAGAACTCCGGCCCTGGCTCACAGAGGTGCTCCGCTCCGGCTTCGGGGACATCAGCGCAAGAGCTTGCCAAGGCCGGGTCTGCAGGGTCCAGTCCACCCTGCAAAGCCAGGCCTTCCAGGCCCTCCACGCTCTGGCCCGGCCGGCCTGCCCGCTTCGCCACCTCCTGCTCCGGACGGGCTATTCATCCCCCTCCTGGCCTTGGCCGTGTGCTCCAGGGTGGCCCTGCTGTGGGACTCTTTCCATTTTACACGCAGGAAAGCTGAAGCCCAGGCAGGCAAACCTGACTTGCTGGAGTCAGACGGGAAGTTGGCCGCCTGCTCTGGGTGCCCAGGGGGCGGGGGCCTGGCTGCTCAGCCGGGGGTTCCCTCACGCTGGCAGGGTGGGCAGGGTTGAGGGGACGAAAGGAGAGGAAGCTGGGGCAGGGCAGCTGGGCCTGTAACTGGTTACCATTTGGTTCCCAGACCAGAGAGGAGCTGAGCAGCCAAGGGAAGGAATGCGGTGGGTGGGGGCGGCCCCTCGCTCTGCACCCTCCCTGGTCCTGAGGGTATGAGCTCCGCCTCCCTTCCTCACCAGGCGGTGGGAGCTGCACCAACTGGAGCCGGCCCCTCCTCTCCCCTCCTCTCCCGCAGTGCGCCCTGTGGGAAGCGGCCTCTATGCTTCCCTCCAGCCACAGGGAATTCCCTTCCAAGGCTTTTTAAAAAGCCACCATTATTTGAGGATAGTTCTAGAACGGTCTTTACTTCTTTGATCCCTCTGGTGTTGCCCAGGACTCAGGTCTTCTTACCCGCAAACCCCTCCACTTCCTTTCCTTGGGCTCCACCTTCTCCTGCTCCTTCAAAGGCTCTTTTCCTCCAAGGTCTCTTGGAGGTCGCGGCACTCTGGGCTCGACCCTGGGCCCTCCTCTGCCACCTTCACACCCGACTGTGCCCAGCCCCATCGCCACCCTGCCGGCTCTAAGCACCACTCAGGACCCGCCAACTTCACATCTGTCCCTGCGTGTCCCATAGGCCTGCAGACCAAGCCTTGAGTACCACGATCACCCTTCCAGAACCTTCCCCCCTCCCTTCTCACACCCTACTGCTACATCTAGACCCAGCTCCACCATCTCCGGGTCCTGCCGCCACGGCCGACCTCACTGCAGAGTTTAGCCTTCCGTAATCGGCCTAAGGTGGGTGGATGTGCAGTTACCAGGTTAACCGCAGGATAATGCAAAGCAGCTCCAATCATGTCAGACGGAAAAGGCCTCCAATGTTACAAAATAAAGCTTGAATCACCAGGGTTTGGGTCAGGGCCTTTTATAATCCCGCTTCATTCTTCTATTTTGTTGTTAATCCTCACCTGGGGATATTTTTTATTGATTTTTAGAGAGAGTGGGAGGGAGGGCAGGAGGAGAGAAACATTGATTCGAGAATAGCATCGATGGTTGCCTCCCTCACGTACCCTGGGATGGAACCTGCAATCCAGGTACATGCCCTTGACAGAGAATTGAACTTGAGCCCCCTGGCCCGTGGGCTGATGCTCTAACCACCGAGCAACACCAGCCAGGGCCTCATTCTTTTGCAACCCTCCTCCTCCAATGCCCACCACCCCCTGCTCAGGCCCCACAACAGCACAGACCTGGGTATGACTTTGCCTCTTTCTGCCTCAATGTGCTCAGCTACCTCACAGGCTGGTGTGAAAGGCATAGAGCCTGGCGTGCCAGAGGCTCAGAAAGGCTGGATGCGGTCCTTTCATGGCTCCCTACCTTTGTGGTGCTGTTCCAGCCTGGAATTCCCCAGCTCCCCGGCCCTGACCCCCAGATGCAGCTGGTTCTCGGGGGTGGGAGAAGGGTTGGTACTGAACTCACACAGCTGCGGCATGGGCTCAGGAAACCAGCATGGCTCCCCTCATATTTCCTGGAAATGAACCTGCATGCAGACTAGCATTCCATGCCCCTGGCACTCTGTGCCTCAACCTCCTCCCTCCCTCCCCCCCCATCCTTCTAGCCCTCACCTCCAGGGCCCTGACTCCAATGGTCTTTTACCCCCATTGGAACCTACAGCCCCTTGCTCCGGTGGCCACCCTTCCCCTGTCCGCCTCTGAAGAGTCAGCAGGGGGGCTCTTGCACAAGTTCTCAGCACTCGCTCTCCTGCCCATCTGCTTCTTGGGGGGAGAAGCCTCCTCTCACCATTCCTCCCACCTTCTCTGCGACATCACTCATTTCTTTCATTAAAATCATGCTGTTGCCCTGGCTGGTGTGGCTCAGTTGGTTAAGCGTCGTTCCAGGTTCCAAAAGGTCGCCAATTTGATTCCTGGTCAGGACACATGCCTGGGGCGAGGGCTGGATTCCCAGGAGGGGACATGCAGGAGGCAGCCCAGCGATGTTTCTCTCTCTCCCTTCCTCTCTAAACTCAATAAAAACATATCAGAAAATAAAGTCATGCTGATGCTATTCCCACCTCTAAAACCCTCTCCTCCCATTTCACCCTGCAGCTCCCTCTCCAGCTCTCTTCTGCCTCTAAAAGGTCACCTGTCCCTGGTGAGTTCCGTTGCTCTTCTCCCCTTTCCTGAGCCCACTACTCCACAAAGGTTCCCGCCCAGCCTGAACCAGGCCTCAGGGACTCTGGGTGGCTCGATCCCACAGTTCCGTTCCAGATCTCACGCTCTCGACCTCTCAGCAGCATTGGGCCCAGGCGATCACTCGCCTTCAACCATTTTTCACTTGGCTTCCAGGTGACCCATCTCTCTCCACTTAAATGCTGGAGGGCCCAGGGCTCTCCTTGCACCCCTTCGACTGGACGGTCCTCATCCTCACTGTGATCCGGTCCCATAACTGAAACACAGAAGGGCTCCCGACTGCACGTGTCTAGTGGGACCCTCCCGGATTTGTGGCTCCAACTGCCTGACCTGTCTACTGGGGGGTTAAACTTGCCCACTACTCTGCCCCCTCTCCTTTTCCAGGTGTTCAGGACAAAATCTTGATGTTTTGAGGGTTCAAAATGAGTCCCCCCTCGATGTGCTTCTGTGGTATGCAGATTGTTTTGAGCCAAAGGCAACTACTTCTGCCCTAGTCAGTTTGGCTCAGTGGATAGAGCGCCATCCTGGGGACTGAAGGGTCCAGGTTTGATTCTGGTACATGCCCAGGTTGTGGGCTCTATCCCTAGTAGGGAGCATGCAGGAGGCAACCGATCAATGGTTCTCTCTCATCATTGATGTTTCTCTCTCTCCCCCTCTCCTTTCCTCTCTGAAATAAATAAACGTGTATTAAAAAAAGATAAAGGCAATTACTTCTTCTGACCCATCTACAGGACAGCGCAAACCTGTGCAGACTAAACGTCGGCTCTTACCTCCCGCAGTGACCTGTTGAAGCCCCCAAGGTGCATTACGTCATCCCTGGCTCAGGATGTCTCACACACCTCAGTCCCCCTCTCTATGCCGAACCTCCCCTGCACGTGGGGCCTCTGACCCTCTCCTGTAGGCAGGGCTCCCACACATACGCATGTATTAAACGTGGTTTCATTCTCATGCTAATATGTCTCACCTCTAATTACTAGACCAGCCGGAAGAACATTGAGGGCAGAGGAAAGTTTGTTCCTCCCCCACAATGTCAACTTTGTCCTCTCTCTTTTCCGCACACTCACACCCACAGTATCGGCAATCTTGTCGGCTCTACTTTCAAAATATGTCCAGGGCCCCAGGTCCTTCCATTGACTGGCCCCATCCCCTGGAAGTTTTGACCTGGATTTCTACTTGGCTTAGACCAGTGGTTCTCAACCTTCCTAACGCCGTGACCCTTTAATACAGCTCCTCATGTTGTGGTGACCCCCAACCATAACATTATTTTCATTACTACTTCATAACTGTAATTTTGCTACTGTTATGAATCGTAATGTAAATATCTGATATGCAGGATGTATTTTCATTGTTACAAATTGAACATAATTAAAGCATAGTGATGAATCACACAAACAATATGTAATTATATATGTGTTTTCCGATGGTCTTAGGCGACCCCTGTGAAAGGGTCGTTCAACCCCCAAAGGGGTCACGACCCACAGGTTGAGAACCGCTGGCTTATACCCTCACCTCTTTTAGGCCTTAACTCTTATCTGTTGTCTTCTCAACACAGTCCTAGCTCTGTGGTATTTGTCTCCATGGCACTAGTCACTATTGAATAGTACTGTCTCTCCTTATTTACCTGTCTCCCTCACTAGAATATAAGCACCACAAGGAGATTTCTGTATATTTTGTATTTCTATATCTTGCTTGACACAGAGCAGATACTCAGTAAATTTCTGTTGTATAAATAGATGAACCCAAAGGACTGTGAGCCTGAGGGTTAGATAGGTAGGACCAATGTTATAGATGTTATAGATACTGGCAGCCAGAAGGGGGCAGCAAAGAGCCACCCAGTGTAGATGAAAGATGAAGGGGGGGAGCGCGTGCTGAGTGCCCACGAGCAGGTTCCTTTATCTCTGAGTCTCAGTTTCTTCCTTTAAGACAAGTTGTGGGGATGGATCACTTGTGCTGGTATGGGAAGTCCCTGCAATTGACAGACCATGAGCATGATGTGGATAGTGTGAGGGGTGCCTAAATGTCCACAGTTGGCGGACAGGGTAGTTAACTATGATGCAGCTTAATGAGGGAATATTATAAAGAGTTTTAAAGACCTGAGGCCAGCCCAGCTGGGTGTGGCTCAGTGGTTGACATCAACCTATGAACCAGGAGGTCAGGGTTCGATTCCCGGTGAGGGCATATGCCTGGGTTGCAGGCTGAATCCTCACTGGGGGTGTGCAGGAGGCAGCCAATCAGTGATTCCCATCATTGATGTTTCTCTCTCCCTCTCCCTTCCTGTCTGAAATCAATAAAAAAATATT
This sequence comes from Myotis daubentonii, assembly GCF_963259705.1. Lineage (NCBI taxonomy): Eukaryota > Metazoa > Chordata > Mammalia > Chiroptera > Vespertilionidae > Myotis > Myotis daubentonii. The sequence goes on from NC_081843.1 coordinate 32,828,051, forward strand.
TTTAAAAATAAAAATAAAGACATGGGGCCCTAGCCAGTGTTAGAGCATCAGCCTGCGCACAAAAGGGTTGCAGGTTTGATTCCCGGTCAAGGGCACATGCAGGAGGCAATCAATCGATGTCTCGATGTCTCTCTCTCCCTCTTCCGCTTTCTCCCTCTCTAAAAATCAACAGGGAAAATATCTTCCTGTGAGGATTAACAACAACAACAAAGAAAAACAAAAAAAAAGACATGGGAAAATACTTATGTTTTAAGTTTGTGTGTATGTAAATTTCAGAGAAAGAACAGGGAGATGTAAAATTAATAAGCTTGTGGAAAAATCTGGAAGAAACGTATCATCATGACAATGAACAGCCATGGCCAGTTAGATGTTCGTATTTTCAGATTTAGCATGGGCGTGTATTTGCTATTCCCTTTAGGGTTTTATGACCGGCTAGGAGAATGTGCTGTGGCTATTACTACCCCTGCTACCTGGGCAGAGGCCCCTCCGTCCTTAGTCCCTGCTTCTGCCCAACACATCCCGGACAGCTTCCTGCTGTCCCAGCCCCTCTGGGTTTCAGAGAGGTCACCGGGACTTGAGTACAGAGGGTGATGCCAGATTCAGCTCGAGCCCCTTCCCCAGCGAACAACCCTGCCGTGCTCTGTGCGTGTGCCTGCCGGGGGCCCAGTGATCTGTGGCCCCTGGCGCACATCTGTTCCTGGGAGCTGGATGCCTGGGAGGACAGAGACGACCCATTCGTGTCCCTAGCCACCCACCCCTCTGGCCCCTGGCCCAGTCTCCCTCCTTCAACTCCGTGTTACTGCAGGCAGGTGGGCTTCCACTGTTGTGTACCTCTCCAGGCCTCACTGGCTTGGGCTCCTGGGGTCAGGCCTGCGTTACCTCGGCTCCCTGAGGTTAGGCGAGAGCTCACGCTAGTATAAGTGGGGGGCCTGGCCCTACCATCCATCCCTCTGCCGTCCCAGCTCCTCCAGCCTGAATGCCCGCTCCCCAGGGGCCCCATGGAGCCGCTGGCCCCCAGCTCCCCGGACTGGAGGCCTGAAAGCCCTCCCATGCTCAGTCCAAGCCTGTCTTTCTCTCTAGCCAGGTGCCTACCACCACGCAGCACGAGCGGGAAAGGCTACCAGACACCGGTGGGGAAACAGGCCCTGAGGGCAGATGTGTACCCAGTTGGGACAACGCTAATGGCCTTGTGGGGTCATCTCTTTGGACTCGGAACAAAACTGGCCCAGGAAGGGCCATACCCTCGCCCCACTCTGGGCCAGCCCACCGTTCCAGGCCACACTGTCCAAGCCCCAGATTTAATGACCAACTTATTTTCAAAGCACAGTTTCCTTCTTTACGACTCATCTTCTCAGGATGTTTCTGTTAGGAACGGCCCCTATGGGAGCCTTCAACAAATGACGTGGAAAACCTGAGAGCCATCCTTCAAGGGGTCCCTCCCTACCTAGGGAAGCTCCCCTCCTTCCCAAGGCTCACCCCCAGCACCCCATTTCCGCCCTCCCCAAGCATGAGTCACGTCCAACCCTCTGCAGTGTGGTAGTGGCTGCAGAGGTGGGCTTCATAGAAGGTTCCAGGCCCCTGGGGTGGGGGCAGTGCTCAATGGGTAGGAACAAGGGTGTCTCTCCAATCACCTGGTGGACAGTTGTCCCTGGATATCTTCTGGGTACCTGTGTTAGTGTTGACACATGACATTCAAGACTTGACGGGCCCCCTGCTCCTCACTGCTTGGCACTATGAAATCCTCTGGAACGTGGACACAAGTCCAGGGAAAAGGGGATCCTAAAGAGACTCAGGTCAAGTTTCTGCCACTATGTAACGGTGGGTTTTGGTAGAAATCTAGTTCAATTTTAGAAGAATAAAAGAGAAAGTTCTATCATACACGTCTGAATTAGCCGACTAAGGTTCACTCCGTATTTTTAGAAGAGGAGGAAAGAGAAAGGAAAGTCTCAAAGCCTCCACTGTGCCGAGATAAGGACTGCCTCTTGGTCAGGACACGCCATACCCTCCAGCGGAATGGGCTCCACCCCTTACTGGTGCCCTGGCCATGTCCCCTGGGCACCGCTGAACCCTGTGCCAGCACCACACACTGTTCTGCTCACCTCCAAGGCCCAGGTCAATGTTACCCCCTCCAGGAAGCCTTCCAGAGCCTCTGGAATAACAGTCACTGCCACCGCCACTGGCTGAGCGCTTTCCCACAGCAGGTCCAGGGCTGAAGGCTTTACAAATACTCATTTGAGTGTCAGGACAAAGCTCCCCGGGGCAGCAGGGTACAACTGGCCTCCAGAGCTCACCCACCACTGCCCACCATCTGTCCAATTCAGATCACCTGGGGAAGCGGGTACGACTATCTCCGTCTTACATCCGGCTCAGGATGTGAAGGAATGAGCCCAGTCACATGGCTAGTAAAAGGGTGCAGGGATTTGAACTGGGTCTCTCTGAACACCAGCCTGTGCTTTCCCATGGCTGACATGCTGCCCAGCTATTCCTCCACATGCCCAGGGCACCTGCTAACGTTTGCCTCCCCCCGAGACCTGAGGTCCTGCTCCAACATCACCCCTGATGCTGGCCTGTATCAGGCTTCAGTGATTTCCTCATGGGAATCATGCCTCATGCCTCTCTGGGGCAGGACCAGCACTCGATGACCTCCAGGGAGCCCTCGGTCTCCTGTGAGCCTGGAGAGCTTCCCAGCCCAGCATGACAAGTGGCATGAGTAGGCTTGGAGCTGGCGTGCCAATGCCTGGAAAGGTGCTGGCAGTTCCATCCCCGAGGGCTGGGGCCAGGGCCACTTTTCCACCTCCTCTTCCAGGCAGCCTGCCATCTTCTCCCACACCATGTGGGTGATCAAGTGTTTCCAAGGCCTTTCTCTGTACACAGAGGAGGCAAAGGGAAGGCCAATGGGTAGGTGGGCAGGCAAGGAGACTGGGGGTTGATGGCTGAGATTCAAGAAGCTGCTCAAACAGCAAGATGAGCTGCAAGTTTTCCTAGTTGGAGGGTAAGCCCCGAGCGGTGAAAGCGGTCACCCCCGGAAGGGCCCAGGAGCGCTGTGGTCTGAGTGAAGGCTGCTGGCTGACCCTCTGCCACAAGCGTTTCTCTCTAAAGCCTGACACTCCACTGTGCGACGACTGCTCTGAATTACATACCGCCTGCCTGTGACCATGGTCTCCTGACAGAACGCAGGGAGCCAGGTTCCCTCACTCCAGGTGGGCCATCCCAGGCAAGTCACTGAAGTTCCCAACACCCGTAAGCAGGGAACAGAAAAAGGTGCCAGTGCAAAGCGCTGACCTCACAGCCCAGCACACATCAGGCGTCTTGACTTTTCTTTGCTGCTTTCCAAACTCATTTAAAATGTACACGCCCCTTTTAGTCCTCCAAGGGGACCCTTTCTTCTGGGGAGGAGGGGCTGGGAGCAGAGGGGAGGCCGAGGGGTGCCTCACTACATTTCTAGTCTTCATCAGCAGAGGGAGGCTCGGCCATGCTTCCGGCTGCTGCTTACGGGATCAGGCCCAGCACTGACACCGGCTTGGGCTGAAACCCAAGCCGGGGCAGGCAGTGGCAGGAAGCTGGCTCAGGGGCACCAGCACTGATGTCTATCAGCCCTGGAGCCAGACAAGTGAACCCCAGGCTGCCAACCATGTCCCGGAGCAAGGCAGGTCCACAGAGGGCCAGGCAGCTGGGGGGGTGGGGATGGGCTGGTGATGCCAGGGAAGGTGTGTTCTGGTTCCCAGGGCCAATGAGAAGAGAGCTGTGGGCCCAGCCAGTGTGGGTCAGTGGTTGAGTGTCAATCTAAGAACCAGGAGGCCAGGGTTCGATTCCCAGTCAGGGCACATGCCCAGGTTACGGGCTTGATCCCTAGTAGGGAGTGTACAGGAGGCAGCTGATCAATGATTCTCTCAGCATTGATGTTTCTATCTCTCTCCTTCTCCCTTCCTCTCTGAAATCAATAAAAAAAAAAAAATATATATATATATATATCTATATATATATTTTTAAAAAGCTTAAAAGAGAAGGGAGCTGTGCAAGTGCACAGGCCTGTGATGTTCTCATGAGCACTGGAGCATTCATGTGCCTGCCCTGCCGTCCCCAGCCTGCTTCCAGGGGAACCGTTCCCCTGTGGGCGTCTGAATCGGGGGCCCCGGGTTCACCTCTCCAAGAGGATGGGCCTTAAGGCCCCCGCTCGGCGTGTGAGGCGGCACATCGCTGAAACCCTGAGCTCTGCTTCCTGAGTCCGGCTCTCGCACCTAACTCATAGGCCCGAGGAGTCAACGTGATACCTCCGTGTTCTTCGCTGAAACCTTAGAGCCTAGAACACAGCTGGCCTTAGGAGGGCCTTGGAAACGTGTAAGAGGAGCCCACATGAGGCGGGTCTAGTCATCTTTGGTCAGGGCCACCGCGGCTGCATTTTACTACTACTTCCACCACTTCCATCTTAGTAACATCATCTTGCCGTTTTCCCATCTCCGAGAGCCCAGGGACAGGGTGGGCCTCGGACCCCTGCTGCTTACCGACCGAACGCCTCCTTTCCCTCCCCTCTCCGAGTCCTGGCTTCTCCGAGGCCCAACTGGAGCCTTCCTTTCCAGGAAACCTTCCCCAGTCACCCCCGCCCCCGCTTCCCTTCCTGGGGGGTCCCTGCAGCCTGACAGCGGCTGCCACATCACTACACCCTCAGGAAGTCTTGCCCCCTCCAGTTCGACGGCCCCTTGACCCTTCCCCAGAAGCCCGCCAGGCCAGGCCTGGGCGCAGGGAGTGAACAGCTCCCGGGAGCAGGGCCAATGCCACGCAGGTGGGAGCCAGGCACTGTGTCCAGGACTGTGGACCAGACTCCCGGGCGGCAGGCTCCCTCTGACGTGTGTCTGCTGTGGCGGCTCACCCATTCCCAGCACAGCCGGCCAGCCTCCCCAGGGACACAGGCCGGCTGGTGTTCACACCCGCAGTGGCTTCTGGGGCGGGCACGGTGTGGGGCGAGATGGCAGGGCTCCCCGTCTCTCCATGCACAGGCCCTGGCCAGCCCAGAGTGCTCTCCGGGCGGCCATGTTGCCCCCACAGGGACAGCCTCTGCTCATTAAGCGTTTGGGAGGTGCAGGACACGGCCACGGGGGAGGTGGAGGGGCTGGATGCCTTGAAAGGGGTCAGGAGAGCATTTTACCATCTGAGGCTGGGTGGGCGCCCTTACATCTTACTGCCAAGCCCTCCAAGGTGAGAAACCCACCCGCCACCAACCTCAGCTACTCACCAAAGGCACCCAGGGCCCTTCAACCAGAGGAGTGAGGGGCACGGACCCAGCCCTTCCTCCGGAACCCTGGCTGGGCAAAGCTTAAAAGTCACAGGTGCCATCCACGGCCCCTTCCTCTGCCTCAGGCTCCAGCTTGGCCTTCCTCCTGCCTCCTGGGATGGTGCCAGGGGAGGTGGGAGAACAGAAGGGCAGCGACCTGGCTCCTGCTTCAGGGCCCCACACCCTGTGTCCCACAGTTGGCTTGGCTCCAGCCTCTGGCCCCCAGCACCATGGCCAGCCCCCCATGCCAAGAAGCTCCCCCGCGAGTCGATGCCTCTTACCAGGCTTTGGGATGAGTCCTTGGAAAGGCCTGGAAGAGAAGCAGAGAGGGGAGTGTCAGGGGGAGGGGCTGGGAGCTCATTAGAAATGTTTGGGGCACATCCAAGACCTACTGCATCAGAATCTGCCACTTTAACAAGATGGGCAGTGATTCGTGTGCACGGGACACTGCGCAGAAGACGGTGACCGGGGTCTCCTGCGGGCTCTGCCCTGGATGGCTGTGACCTTGGGCAAACAAGTTGTCCCTTTTCCTCCCCTCTGAAGTGGGCCTGATGGCTCTCCCAGGGGCTAGGAGTGCAGTGGGCAGGTGTGTGGGGAGGTAGAAGGTGCCCGTGAAGGCCGTGCCTGCTACAGTGGTAATGATGTGGTGGCTGGTCTCACCTCTGGGGGCCCTCTGCACCCCGGCTGGCCTGCAGTCCTCCCCCCAGCCCCCAGGACCCAGGTTGACACTGGGACAGCGGCACCGTCCTGCAGGGAGGGCAGGACGAACCGGAGGAAAGGCCAAGGGTCCCCTGTGCAAGCCCCCACCCACGCTACCACTGCCTCCTCACCCGGCCTCTTCCCCCAGTACCTGGTGACCGTGAACTTGATCTTGTCAGCCACCGCGAGGATTCTCTCCAGGTTTTGGGAACCGAAGGTGCAGGGCTTTCGGAACGGGATTCCGGGGGGCAGCCCCTCAATGATCACCGAGCCGGGGTTACTCTTGATGCGCTTGTAGGGGACCTGGACCGGGTACTTGATGCCCAAGGCTTCCCCTGTGGATGACGGACGGAGGAAGCGTCATTAGGAGCCAGAGGCACCGCTGGTGTGAGGACGGGAGGTGTGTGTGGGGGCTTCGTGCACGAGCGCGAAAGAAACCTGTCATTTAGTACCAAGGAAAGGCACCACCAGTGGGGGACTGGGAGTGAGGGGCTGTGTTGTGCAGGAGGCCTCGGGGGTCAGGTGTCTGGGCTGAGGAGGGGGAAGGGGACGTGTAGCTACGGCTGCTGGGGGAGAGGGCAGTGGCTAATGTTTCTCAGCATCCTCCCCTGCGAATGTGAAGGCCCACCTAGAGGATGTACCCTGTGGGCACAGCTGCCCTTCCCACAATGCCTGACCCTGCATCAGCTCCAGGGCTCTGCCTGCCCCTGGTTCAGGACTGGCCTGGCCCGAGAGGGCAGATGGCATTTGGGAGCAAGGAGAGCCGCTTGAGGCCAGCCAGGGCGCAGCTGACCTCGGGGCCCTCTTCCCACATCTGAGCATTAGTGTCCTTCCTGTGAGCAGGCCTCTGTGCAGGGCTGTGGCATTCCCGTCCCGGGACGGTGCTGGTCAGACAGCAGGCCTAGGGCAGTCCTGGGGTGAGGAGGTGGAACTGCCGGCTGGCCCTCCCGTGGTTCTTGCCCACGGGGACCACGGACCAGGTGCAGGCGCCGTAGCCCCGGATGCTGCGAGGCTGCCGTGAACGTTCATGGCTCTCCCAGCCTTAGATGGGGTCCAGCTGGAGACCCAGGCGGGTGGTCTGAGCTCACGGCGGCCCTCCTGAGGGGCTGGCTGAGAGCACCATCCTCTGCCACGGGAGGCCCATGAAGACACTAGAAAGAACAGCTGAGCTGTCTGTGTGCAATAAACTAGTTCTTATCTCACGGACACTGAGGACGCCAGAACTTGCCTCATTCCCCTTTCTGCTCGGACGCCTAGGAGACTCAGAGCCTGATGTGTGTCCCGCCGCTAGCAAGTCTTCATGTCATCCCTGGACTCGGGCCACGGCTTCAGCCTGTTTAGTTTTATTCAATGGAGGCGGAATTCACACACCATGAAATGTACCCTTTTGAAGTGTGCCATCCAGTGGTTTTTCATATACTCATGAGGTTGTGAAATTATCTCTACTATCGAATTCCAGAACATTTCCATCGCTCCAGAAAGAAGTCCCGTGCCCATTAGCAGTCACCCCCTCGCCCCCTCTCCCCAGGCCCTGGCAGCCACTAATCTACTTTCTCTCTCTAGGGATGTCCAGTCTACTTTTACTCCTTCATCTTGATTTTGTTGCTCACTAGTTTATAGGCTATCACAAAGAGATCCTTTTTCAAATAGAAAAATTCAGACAGAGAGGAAAATTTATACCCATAACCCACGAGTGGGAACACTGCCATCTCCACTTCTCTTCTCGCCTCCAAAACGGCTCTTGCCACAATGACCGATGGCCGCCATGCTGCAAACCCTGTAGACACTTGCACTCTGTTGGCAAAATCCAACACAGATGCCCGCTTCCTCCTTGAGGCCTTCTCCTGGGTGCCCATGACCCCGCACTTCCCGGTCTCCCCTCGTTCTGGCCACTCCCCCTCCTCCTGGACCTGACTTCTAAACACAGCCCTCTTGGCCTTCAATCTGGGTCCTCTTTTGTCCCTTTTGCACCCCCTGTCATGTCTCCTCTAATCCCATGCCCTAGTTTTTACTTTTTTAAGACACAAGTGTCTTCATTTATTTTTTAAAATATATTTTTATTGATTTCAGAGAGGAAGGGAGAGGGAGAGAGAGATAGAAACATCAATGTTCAGAGAGATCATTGATCGGCTGCCTCCTGCATGCTCCCCACTGGGAATCGAGCCCACAACCTGAGCATGTGCCCTTGGCCGGAATCAAATCTGGGACCCTTCAATCCGCAGGCCAATGCTCTATCCACTGAGCCAAACCGGCTAGGGCGACATAAGTGTCTTTAAACACTTTTTTCTTTCTTCTTTTTAAAAATATGCTTTTATTGATTTTAGAGAGGGAGAGGGAGAAAGAAACAATAATTGGCTGCATTCTGCACACCCCCTACTGGGGATGGAGACTACAACCTAGGCATGTGCCCTGACTGGGAATCGAACTAGTGATCTCTTGGTGTATGGGATGATGCTCAACCCACTGAGCCACATCAGCCAGGGCCCATGACCTAATTTCTGGTTCCAATCCAGATACCCTTCTGAATAGCAGACTTCCTCTCCACTCACTCCTCAAACTCAGCGTCCCAAATGGAACCCATTACTTCCTCCCTAACTCCTCCCCTCAGTGATGGCACTGCCCCTTCTCCCTGACAGGTGGGTATCCACCTGTCTCTGGTGAGCCACGTGCTCTATCCACTCCCCCTCACCCATCATGGTGACAGATCCAGGTACCCAATGAGCATGTGGCGTCTCCCTGCCACAGAGACTGGGTAAGGAATGGACATAGGACTCAGTAGAGACCAATGAGAAACAAGAGGAGAGCTCAGGGAATTCTGGGAAAGAAACAACCTGGCTCTCTTGGGAAAGCCTATGGAAGAGCCAGCCCTCTCCTTCCTTCCAGGCTGTGCAGATGGGATGTCTGAACCCGCTGCGGCCATTCTGCCAACAAGTGGGAAGCCGGCCTGCGATGCTGCTGACACTGTGGAAAGACACCAAGGGTATTCCTGGGCTGCTGGATCCAGCTGACCCTGAAGGCCATCCCTCTGCTGGACCTCCCATGTTATGAGTTTTGGCTGACTGCACTGTCCAAAGATAGCTGCACCGATTTTCCTCCCACCCCACATGCTCCTCTTACAGTGTAACCGCTACACTCCCCCCCCAGAGAACTGGGGATGGGGCTTTGTAACTGCCTCAACCTGTACAGGACAACAGAGGTGACGCTGCACGACCTCTGAGGCTGGGTCATAAAAGGCAACACAGCTTCCCCTGGCTCTCTCTCAGGATGGTGCCTCAGCAGCCCTGGCTGACAAGTAGGACTCTAGCTACCCTGGAGTCACTATGCTGGAAAGTCCCCGTGAAGGGATCTCATAGAAATCGAGAGAGAGAGATGCCAAGGGGCCCAGTTGTCCCAGCACCAGCAGTTTCCCCAGCCCGGGGAGCAGACATGTGAGCGGGAAGCTAGCTGTCCAGGTGATCCCAGTCCCAGCCTGCAACCTTGGGAGAGACCCTGAGTGAGCTGACTCACTGACGCCAATGAGAGATAATAAATAGTCATTGTTGTTTAACCCCCTTTATTGTTCAAGCCAGTTTTAGTTTGTTTTTGTTACTTGAGCATCTTCACTGATTCCTCAAGCCAGGACTCAACTGGAGGCCTCCCCTCTCCCTGCCAATTCCGCACCAGCGATTCTCTCTCTGAGCGCATCTTAGCTCCACCCACTTTCCTCTAGTACCAAGGCCAGGGCCCTGCCCAAGAGCATCAGTCACTCTGGCCTGGACTCCCACTCCACCTCTGAACTACCACCCGCCCCTTGCCCTCCTGCACCCATTCACTTTCTTCACAGAGACCAGGAAGATACTTCAAAAGCGCAAAGTGGCTCGCTCTTCACTCTTCCCAACAAAATACAAAGCCGACACCATGGTCAGCTCTGCTTCTTGGGCAGCTCCATGGGGTCTCTCCTCCGTCCACCTCCACCTCCACCTCCACCTCCCAGCACCCTCCCCTTCTGAGGACAAGCCTCAGGGCCTTTGCACACGCCATTATCTCAGCTGGAATGTCCTTCCTTCACACTTTGCTTAACTCCTTAACTGTCCTTCAGTTCTTTCTTCAAAGAGGCTCTCCTTGGCCCCCGACTTAAGGTAAGCACCCAAGCTATTCTCTCTGGAACAGCCTGCTCGTTTCCTGTGAATTCCTCCTTGCTATTAGGTTCTGTGTAGTTGCTGAATGTCTCTCTTTGCCCTGATCTATGGGGCCCGTGAGGGCAGGGACTGTGCGTTTCCTTCACTGCTGCATCTCCTGGTACACGGTAACTGCTCCAGCAACATTTATAAGCGGATGAATGGTTTTCCCAGAGGTGACCACGATGGGCCTGGGGAACGCCGGCCTCTTCCCACCCTGCCCGCTTCCCTCCACCCGGCGCCCGGGCTCACCGTATTTCTTATTGAACAGATCCTGGACTTGCTCCCTCAGCGTGTTGGCAATGTCGATCCGGGAGAGTCTGGCATCATAATTTTCTGCAAAGTGAAAAACGATTATGGATTGGGGCTGTTAAAAGGCACTTAGTGAATTTTAAGGAATATGATTTTCTAATTATGGGGACCTCCTTCTCTGGCAATTACCAGATCCTTGGAGCGGGCCCCCCGGGTCCTTCAGAGCTAACATCTCAACAGAGATGTGTGTTTTTCCAGAAGGACGCACACTGTTACAACAACAGCAATGAGTCGGAAATTGAGTTAATTGTTGACATTTGAAAACCACCACAGTGATCAACAAGCCTGGAGGGAGAGACACCATGAAGCCAGAGGACTGGTTCCTGCACCACCTGCGCCACAGTGGGCTCGAAGCCGGGACACGCGAGCTCAGGTGACTGGGCGGCCCCCCGAGGGGCAGGGAGCCAGCCTAGCAGCTCTCAGTGATCATTCACTCATCCCAAGGGTGTGTTAAGGAGCCTGTATGCCAGCACGTGCCAGGGGGACCCCTGATGGGCCCCTGCCCATGGGGAGACTGTAGCCTGGCACTGCCTCATGAGAAGGGAAAGTGAGGGAGTGGATCTGGACCCCAGCCCACTAGGGGGACTGGGTAGGAGGAGCCTTGGGGTGCAGTGAGAGGCTCCACTCCCCTCATCACAGAAAGTTCCCGCTGCCCGGGAAGGAGTGAGAGACAGCAGTGAGCAGCCACTCCTCTGGGACCTGGGTCCTATCTCTAGGGCTCCCCCACCTCCGGGGCTGGCCCTCCTGCCACTGGTCTCACTGACCTGTTTTCTCCTCAGAGCCACAGCGACCACCTAGGGCCTATCCAGGAAATGCCCACTCGCTCACAGCCACCCCTAGGGCTCCCCAATAGGCACTCCGACGTGGTTCCCTGTCCCCCCACTGACGCTACACTTGATCTCAACCGAAAGCTGAGAAGTGATACCACACCCCCACAGATGGGAGGGGCAGAGCCTCCCCTCAGAGCCTGGCCAGTCGGTTTCTGTTTCTCAGGTATGGTCCACTCTTCATGCTTCCTCTCCCTCCACACTCACCTCCTCCCATCCCTTCTTGGCTCAGCTACAGCTCCCCTTCTCTAGAGAGTGGAGCCCTCCTTGCCCTTGCGATACCCCCTCCTCTGACTTCCAAGCGTAAGAGCAAGGCTGACTGCCTAATACAGAGTGGGCAGGGCAGCTGGCTTCCCAGGTGGATAGTGGGCGGCTCCTGCATCCTATGGAATCCCTCCCCCACCCCCACACCCCCCGTGGAGTCTCTCACTCAAAGCTGGCAGGCTACAGCCCATCCCCACTGCCAGCTCACCTTACCCAGGCCCCCAGGCCCTGAGGTTGTATCAGCCCCAACCCTAGAGTGGGCCTCCACACCCAAGCCAGGCCAAGGTCATGGTGCTGGGACAGTGGACCCCATCCTGAGCTGCAACCTTACCTTGAAAGCCCTGTCTCTTCAGGTTCCTGTCCACAAAAAGGTCCCCTGAATCCCTCTCTGGAGGCAGGTTGGGGGGGGGGGGGGAAGAAGCCAGGGTGAGCAGGCAGCTAGCTCCTGAGACCCAGGGACAAAGGTGGAGCAAACCCGATGGGGAGGGCAGTTGGGGAATGTCAGGGGAGGACAGAGGAAGCAGGAGGGGTGGTGGCAGAAACCTGGGACCCCTCCCACGCCCAGCCCGCACCTTAGCCCATGACCCTGTGCAGGGTACCTTGGCTGTCCGTGATGGGCTCTTTGACTCCTTCGGTGAGCAGCTCAGGCCTGGAAAATACAAGTGGGGCTATCACCAAGGTCCCTCCAAGCCTCCTTCATCCTGCACAGACCGCCCCTCTGAGCCTCAGTCTACACATCTGTGCAATGGGCTCTTCTGCCTTTGGACAGTCCAGGTCTGGGGTCCCTGCCCTTCTCCTTGCAGCTGTCCTGCTGATCCATGTGTGAGATCTGGGCTGGGTGTGTGTGTGCGTGTGCGTGTGCGTGTGCAAGTGCGTCTGCGCTGGGCTCTGAGGATTCAGGCGGGAGTGAGACCAGCCTGGTCCTGGCCTGGTGGGGCTGACACCCTTCCTCTCAGTTCCAGGACGCTGCCTGACCGCCACTATCCGGGGTCAGAGCACATGGTCTGGGGAGTCCCCAGAGAACCGGCTGTAAGTGCAGGAGCCTCTGGGGATGACTATGTGGCAAGTTCTCAGAGGCATAAGGAAGGCCCAAGTTTCTGGCTGAAACCTGAGAGCTGCCATTTCACTTTGGAGTCAGGGGCCTCGGGGACCAGGCCCAGTTTTCCACTAATGTCTGCATCTCCACAGACTCCACAAAGCCCTTCCCAGACATGAGGTAACCGCCCCACGTCCTTGAAGCAGGCACTGCTTCCCTCATCCCATTCTCAGGGCCAAGAGACTGAGGCATCGGGAAGGTTAGTAACATGCCCAAGACCCCACAGCTCCAGGGGCAGAGTGCAAACGAAGTGCCCCTCTCTCCCCATCGCAGCCTCTCCAGCTGAGGGACACCCCCTCCCCACGCGGACCTCTGTTTTCTCATATGAAACGAGAGAGTAACCCTGTCCTGGCTCAGACAGAGGGGAGCAGGCCTTACAAATCCAAGTCTGGGAGACAACGCCGGACTGTGGAAGTGACTTTGGCCTGGGCGTCGGGGGTCCTGCTCCTGACCCCCTAGGTGACTGTGGGGACAGCATTCTACCTTCCGAGCCCCAGTCTCCCCATGAGGAGAAGGGACGAGGTGGTGGTGGGGGATCTGAATACAATCTGAGGCCTTTCCCAGCTCCCGAGACTGTGGGCCAAGGCAGGCTGTGCCTCCTCCCTTCCGGGCCCCAGGAGCCCAGCCCTGGGCCAGGGACTGAGCTAACGCCGATGCCTGCTGCCAGGACAGGCATCAAGTCCTCATCCGCTGGCCGCCTGACCTGGGGGCAGAGTGCTCTGGGAATCTGGCCTCTGGCCTCGCTCCCAGGCAGGGTCTCTGTGTCACTGCTCAGCCATTTTTGCGACGGAGAGCTCATCACCTTTGTGGGCAGCCTCCCCAAGGACCCCTCCTCACACTAGACCCTAGTCTGCATCCCTTCCTTCCCTTCGGGAGGTTTGAAGTGGCTGTTACCTGTCCCACTCCTCCAGGCCGTCAGCTCTCCTCTGGCCGGCCGGCCTCCCCAGCACCCTCAGGCTGCCAGACCCCACACCCCCACCACCCAGGCAGGCCCGCGCTAGCTGGACAGGCTGCACTGAAAATGGGGCATTTAGAGTCAGTGCTGTGTGAGAGTTAGTCTGGTCCTTGTCCCAAGTTCCCGGGAGAGAACCTCTAAATCTTTGGAATTTCTGGAATGACAGGAGTGTCTGTTATTCATGGTGAGCCTCTGGGATCACACCTATGTTTATGCTAATAAGCTGACTCAGGATTCAGGAAGAGCAAGCATGTGATTAGAGGACTGGGGCTACCAGCCACCTGACATCAGCTCAACCTCCTGACTTCTCGTGGGGGTGGGGGAGGCTGGAGACAGCCAAGCCTAATGCATCCCAGTACACACTGTGGGCACTGAAGCTCGGTGCAGAGGCCTGGTTAATAAATCGGTGTGCTGAGAGCGTGCCATGCCCTGATTTCATGGTAGAGGGTGTGGAGGAAGCTCTGTGCCCAGTGCCCTCCCAGACCTCACCCTTTGTGTCTCTTCAATTGGCTGGTCCTGACTTGTATCCTCTATTTAAAACTGCAATCATACTACAGCCTCCTTCCCCTGAATTCTGTGAGTTGTTCTAGCTAATTATTGAACTTGGGGGAGTCATGGGAAGCCAGTTACTCAGAAGTGTATGTGGCCCAGGGCCCCTGTAGGTGGCTGGTGTCTGAGTGGGGATGCTCTTGTCTTGCTGGGGTCTGTGCCCTGACCCTGTGGGACCTGCTAACTCGGTGGTCAGCATCAGAACTGCACCCTGCACCGCAGCACCACATTCAGACAGAACCTCCCCCACCGCTCCCTGGGCCTCAGTCTCCCACCGAGAGACTCCACCCATAGCTTTAAATGTCTAAAGGGTGTGTAAACTTTGGAGAATTTGATAAAAGCAAGGGACCATCTCTCCAGAAAAATGCACAGAAGAATACAGAAATTTGCATACAAGTTCAAGGATCTGGGTTAATAATGTTTTTTGACAAAAGGTTTAGAAAGTTTAATTTGATTTTTGTGCCAACTCTAATTACTAGGTAGTGGTTGCATGGAGTATTGCTTAGAAGGCTGTGGAGGTCAGGTTCAGGAAGTGTCAGAAAGTGTCAATCAATTAGTGATGTCTCCTGGTGTGATTAGTGATAATTTCTCACTTATATAAACATATCTATATTATAAAAGTCCTGTGGCCCTAACCCCATAATGACCAAAGACTGGCGCAGGTGGGCGGGGCTGTGAGCACAGCAAGGCGCATGGGTGGGCGGGGCCATGCGATTTCGCAGGCTGGGCTTCTAGTATGTATATGTATGTGTATACATATATATGTATACACACACACACACACACACACACACACACACATATGGGCTGAATTGTGTCTCCCCAAACTTCATATGTTGAAGCCCTAACTCTCAGTACTTCAGAATGTGACTATTGGAAAACAGTGTCTTTAAAGAGGTGATTAAATTTAAATGAGGACATTCTGACCGGTGCCCTTGAAAGGAGAGGAGATTAGATCATGCAGAGAGAGGTACCAGGGACGCGTGTGTACAGAGAAAAGACCATCTGAAGACCCAGCAAGGAGGTGGCCATCTATCTGCGAGCCAAGGAGAGAGGCCTCAGGACAAACTAACCCTGCCAACAGCCTGACCTTGAACTTCTAGCCTCCAGAATCGAGAGAAATAAATTGATGTTGTTTAAGCCACCTAGACCAGCCGTGGGCAAACTACGGCCCGCGGGCTGGATCCGGCCCGTTTGAAATGAATAAAACTAAAAAAAAAAAAAAAAAGACAGTACCCTTTTATGTAATGATGTTTACTTTGAATTTATATTAGTTCACACAAACACTCCATCCATGCTTTTGTTCCGGCCCTCCGGTCCAGTTTAAGAACCCATTGTGGCCCTCGAGTCAAAAAGTTTGCCCACCCCTGACCTAGACTGTAATACTTTATTATGGCAGCCCCAGCAAACTAACATTCATATATTCAAACTAATATTCATATATACATACACACATATATGCGCATATATGTATATCTATTGAGATGTATTTCACATAACATAAAATTCACTTTTAAATCGTGCCAATCAGTGGTTTTTACTATATTCACAAAGTTATTTATGTAGCCACACTTCTATCTAATTCTAGAATCTCACCTCCCAAATGTATCCTTTTTATAAGTAAGATTAATGAGAAGTGGCTATTTTTCACTTAATTGTCCCAATAGTATTTGTGCTAATTTTTAAAATGAGGAATGCTATAATAAAGATACTTGAGTGCTCAATCTCTCTCCTCCAATCATCTCTTAAAACCATCCCAACAGTCTTTCATCCCCTCACCCCACCTGTTGCACTGGATGAGGTTAATCACTCTCCCACTGGAATCACTTTCTTCACTTGCCTGTCAGGAAACTGGAATTAAAGTTACTTTTTAAAACTGCTACATTTTTGCCCTGGCCAGGTGGCTCAGTCACTTAGAGCCTCATCCTGTACGCCAAAAGGTTGCGTGTTCGATTCCTAGGTTGCAGATTTGATCCTGGTTGGGGCGGGTGCAGGAGGCAACCGATCAATGTGTCTCTCTCACATGGATGTTTCTCTCTCTCCCCCCTTTTCTCTCTCTCTAAAAATCAATAAAATACATACCCTCAGGTGAGGATTAAAAATAAATAAATAATAAATAAAATGGCTATATTGTTGAAGAAACGGACTCCTCATACAGGTAACCCCATAGATAAATCTCAGAAGCTAAGTGAAGGAGGCCGACGCCAAAGGCTGCACACTGTCTCACTCCGTTTACACGACATTCTCGAAAAGGCAAAATGATAGTGGAACGCTGACCAGTGGCTGCCAGGGGGTCAGGGCTGCCAACAAAGGGGGCATAGAAAGTTTTTGGAAACTGCTTTGTATCTTGATTGTGGTAGTGGTTTATGAGACTTAGTTTGTCTAAGTTCAAAGAGTTGTACATTTAAAAAAGGCGAAT
Organism: Myotis daubentonii; assembly: GCF_963259705.1. NCBI lineage: Eukaryota > Metazoa > Chordata > Mammalia > Chiroptera > Vespertilionidae > Myotis > Myotis daubentonii. The sequence continues at coordinate 32,844,598 of NC_081843.1, forward strand.
GTTATTGAATGTAAATTAAACCTCAATCAGCCTGACATTTAAAAAAAACAACACCAAACCCACACAGACTGAGTTCTTAGAGTGCCCGGTTCTTTGCTAAGCTTTGCTCTCTACTGCTATTCCATGAAGTGGCACAGTGCACCCCATGTAACACCCCAAGGACCCTGCTGAAGGTCACTGGGAGTAACGACTAAGATCCAGGAGACCACCTCTCCCTCTGCCACAGAGCCACCAGCCTCACGTATTTCTCAATATAAAACAGCACTAAACAATGCTCAGGTGCCCTGGTTGGGTAGCTTGGTTGGTTAGAGTATTGTCCCAATATGCCAAGATTGTGGGTTCTATCTCTGGGTCAGGGCACATACAAGAACCAACCAATGAATGCACAGATAAGTGGAACAACAAAGAAATATTTCTCTCTCTCTCTCTCTCTCTCTCTCTCTCTCTCTCTCTCTCTCTCTCTCTTTCTGTGTCTCCCACTCTCTCTTTCCCTTCCTTCCTCTCTCTAAAATCAATAAATTAGAAAACCCAACTGCTTAGGAGCACAGGGGAGAGACTGCTTCTGCAGGTGAACAGCAAGAAAAGTCGATTCACGTGGATTTGCTGTTGATTTGGTTCCTACCTCTGAGCCGCTCAAGGGCTTCAGTTCTGGGTTTAAGGCGATGGATGTGGCAAGCTGTCTCCAGGTGCACGTAGCCTCCTAAATGCTGATAGCTCCAACTTTCTGTCCCCACCCTGACCTCTCCTCTGAGCATCAGGACTGTCTGTCCCGTTATCCACCTGCTGTATGTCCCTCCCTGAAAGGCCCAATGAATCTCAAACCTAACACATGTCAGACCCAGCTCTTTATTTTTTTAATTTAAAATATATTTTCATTGATTTCAGAGAGGAAGGGAGAAGGAGAGAGAGATAGAAACATCAATGATGAGAGACAATCATTGATTGACTGCCTCCTACACGCCCCACACTGGGGACTGAGCCTGCAACCCAGGCATGTGCCCTGACCGGAATCGAACCGTGACCTCCTGGCTGATAGGTCGCTCAATCACTGAACCACACCAGCCGGGCCGGACCCAGCTCTTGACTACGGCCTCCACCCACATCATCTCCATCTCAGAAAATGGCATCAGGGCCAGCCCGGGTGCTCAGCCTGCAACCTTTGAGTCAGTCAGGACTCTATTCCTCTCACATACCACACCTAACGTATCAGCGAATTCTTCAAAACACTCCCCGACTCTGACAACTTTCAGTACTCCCGCCCCACCTTTACCCAGTTCAAGCTGCTGCCCTGTCCCCTGGCCAGAGTGAAGCCTCCTCGCTGGTCCCTGCTTCTGCCCCTGCCCATACCCCCAGAGTCCCCTCTGCCTCACAGCTGGAAAATAAAAATAGGCCCAAACATGTCACACTCCTCAAAACCTCCCAGTGAGTTCTCACTAAGTGTGAAATAAAATCCGAACTCTTTAAGCCAGCCCAAGACCCGGTGTAATCATCATACTGTCATTTTATTCAGGGAGATGGTCCAACTCAAGGGCAGCACTTGGCATTTGCTGCCATAGCATAGCCGGGCACATGCTTGGCTCTCAAGCTGTATTTGTTGAAGGAAGGAACCAGGTATCCTCTATGTTCGCCTCCTGAAGCTCCACCTTCCCTGCCTCTCCTGATGCAAACCAGGTTCCATGGGAGAGCTCCCCTTCCCGTGCTCCGTCACCAGCTGCCACTCTAGGTGTGAAGACCACCTCGAGCTTCCCAACTCCTCTAAGGGGAATACACCCTTCAGAGTGGGTGCAGGGTAGCGAGGGTCAATGGGGGTGGGGGGGGGTGGGAGGGGACCTCTGTAATACTTTCAACAATAAAGATTAAAAAAAAAGTCTTCTCTTACTTGCCACTTTCAACCGAACCAAACCTAAATTTACAAGACATGACAGTAACATGGAGAAGCAACAAACACAGAACAGGTCCTCCCCAAAGTCCTCCCCCTCCTTTCAGAAATTAATAGCTCCTCCACCTCCTCCAGAGAGACTTCATGCCACACAGCTCCCCTGGGCTCTCGCTGACAACGCTGAAATGCCCGAGGAAACAAGAAGGACCTGGCAATGCCGCAGCCATCTCTTCCAATCCTCGTATAATGGGCGCTGCCCTCAGCAGTGCCCTGATGCCCCTGACCCAGGTCACCATCACCCCTTCCCACAGGATGCTCAGAATGGTCCAGGAGAGCCAGCCGGCGGGCACATTCCCATTCCACATGCTGGCAAACTGGAGACAGAGGGACTGGCAGGCCTGGGCTGGGCCTGGATAATCTTGTGCCTGCCCAACTGGGCCCAAACCCCAATGAACACCCCACTCTTTATGTTTATTTATTTTTTAAATATATTTCTTTATTGATTTCAGAGAGGAAGGGAGAAGGAGAGAGAGATAGAAACATCAATGATGAGAGAGAATCATTGATTGGCTGCCTCCTGCATGCCCCCCACTGGGGATCAAGCCCGCAACCCTGGCATGTGCCCTTGGCTGGAATCGAACCTGGGACCCTTCAATCCACAGGCTGACGCTCTATCCACTGAGCTAAGCCGGCCAGGGCTGAACACCCCACTCTTTAAAATAAAACAAAAGTCTAAAGAGGGAGATGGCAATTGGATGTGCTGCTCGTGGATGCTGGGCAAGCCCGGAGGGCCCGCAGACCTGGCCAGGCCTTACCTCCTTTTTTTAAAAAATATATTTTTATTGATTTCAGAGAGGAAGGGAGAGGGACAGAGAGAGAGACATCAATGATGAGAGAGAATCATTGATCGGCTGCCTCCTGCACGCCCCACACTGGGGATCAAGCCTGCAACCTGAGCATGTGCCCTGACCGGGAATCAAACCGTGGCCTCCTGGTTCATAGGTCAACGCTCAACCACGGAGCCAGCTGGCCGGGCAAGGCCTTACCTCTTAATGACGAACTGGATGCTGTTGCTGGCCTCCAGGATCTTCCGGAGCTTGGCAATCCCGAAGCAGTTGGGCCTGCGGAGGGAGATGCCTTCAGGCAGCCCCACCACAAACAGCTCCTCTGGGTACATCAGGAACTTGGAGTAGGGCACCTTGACGGGCTCCGAGATGCCAATGGCCTTGGCTGCAGAGACACAGCTGCTGTAGGGCCACCAGAGCTATGGGGCCACCGGCCTCAACTCCCGCCTCCCCCGTCTGCACGGGGGGCCACAGGTGCCAGAGCCCTTTTAGAGTCAGCACGTAGTTGAGCCTTTCTAACCTTCCGGAGAGGTGAGTACTGCTACCCAGTCCCCAGGCAAGAGACCTGGAGCCCAGGCGGAGGTGCCTCATCTCGGGTCCCAGAGCCCCAGAGGGGAGGTATGTGAATCCCACACTCGTGCTTGCTCCATGCCCTCACACCCAGGCAGTGCGGGAGAAACCACTGCCGGTTGGTGAGACCATGTGTCCCTCTGCTGCCAGAAAAGCCCTCCAGAGGGTCCTCTGCCACCATAAAGAACCCCAGAACTCTGTGTGGCCTAACACCATGCTTTGGGGAGAGGACAGAGCTGAGGTCCAGGCCAGGTGCTGCCTCTGCCTAGTTGTGGGGCCTCAGAGAAACCATGTCACTTCACCAAGCCTCATTCTCCTCATCTGTGAAATGGGTTTTAGGACACAAGGATTTTGTGAGATGGGACGAGAGAACCTGTGAGAAGCACTTAGCCAGCACCTGGCAAACCACAGGCGCTTAATAAAGAAAAGCTTTCTATCCTGCCTCCCCATCCTCTCCTGGTCTCTCTAGTAGGAAAGTCCTTGCTATGTAACGAGTCCTCCTGAGGACCCTGAATGACAGTGCCCACGAGGACAGAGGGGCCGTTCTTACAGTGGAGTAAGGACCTCTCCCACCGGAGGCTGAGGCGGATGGGTGCGCGTGAGCCTGCTGGCCGAGCGGGACAAGGTGCAGCATGCAGAGGTGGGGTTCTCTGGCAGTGCCAGTCTCCCTGGCTGCCCCATCCCTTTCCCAGTGGGTCCCTGCCCTCGCTGCCCTCCCCACCTTGTGCCCAGGCAGGGAGCAGCTGGGAGGGGGGGCCAGGCCAGGCTGCCGACCCTGCTGTTCCTTGCTCACCGTATCTCGTGTTGAAGAGCAGCTCCACTTGCTTCCGCAGGGGCCGGATCACATCGCCGTGGCCGTCTGAAAGGCAAAAGCAGCGTGGAGCCCCCTCAGTGGCAGCAGCACCCTGCTTCTCAGCGCAGGTCCCAGCTCTGCTGGCACCAAGAGGGACCCCGTGGTGGGACCTTGGGATGGGGCAGGCCAGGTAACCCAGTCCTTCAGAAATGGCACCCCAGACAGGCCTGCAGCTCCGGGGCTCCAATCCTGCTTGTGAAACCCAGTCTAGGGCATCCCCAGGCCGAGCGGAGGTCTGGAAGGTTTTGTGGCCCAAGAATGATAACGGGCCTTTCTAGGTAAAGTGTCACTCCAGACCAGCTCAGCGGGTTACTTAACCAGGTAACTGCCACGATATTTTGAATTTAATTAAAAAAGGTCCGCCTGCCTCTACGGCCACTTATGGCGTACAAATGGTTTTTTTTTTTTTAATATATATTTTATTGATTTTTTACAGAGAGGAAGGGAGAGAGATAGAGAGTTAGAAACATCGATGAGAGAGAAACATCAATCAGCTGCCTCCTGCACATCTCCCACCGGGGATGTGCCCACAACCCAGGCACATGCCCTTGACCGGAATCGAACCTGGGACCTTTCAGTCCGCAGGCCGACGCTCTATCCACTGAGCCAAACCGGTTTCGGCTCAAATGGTTAACCAGTAAACACTGAGCCTGCAAATTGAGGATGCTGCCACCAGGTGGCAGTGGACTCTGGTTAACGCTTCGTGGTTCCAGCTGCCTGGCCTGGTTTGGGGAAGTGACCCTTCTCTCCTTTCCTCTGACACCCACTCATTCCACTGCAGGAGCAGACACTCCTGAGATGAAACGGGCCCATCCTCACGCTGACCCCCCTTCCTCGCCTATTCTCATTCCCAGAAGAAGGGAGTGAGCGTGTTCCTAAGACTGAGCATGCCTGACGGACACCAAGCCCATTCTGGGCTTTCAGGCCTACACTGCACTTGCTCAGGAAGACCGACTCAGCCCTCATCCTTAAGATCTTTGTGGGTGACGGGGCAAACAATTAAGAAATAAAGAAAGGGAAAAAAATCTTCGTGGAAAGAAGAAGTGTGTATAAAAGCAAAAATCGAAAGCCTTACAGTTTCCCTTCCCAGAAAGCCCTGCGGTACCTCTGACCAGGTGCCTCCTAGGAAGCAGGTCAGCAAACCTCCCACCTCAGGCCGCCCACTGGACTCCATCCCCAGACGAGGTGTTGAAGAGAGAGAAAGGAGAGATGAGGGGCAGGGGAGGCCGCAGAGATGGGGAGGTGGTCACTGCCTTACCCTCCACAGGCCGCTCCTCTGGCCGCAGGTCCTCGCTGGGGCCTTTGTCTGAAAGAGAGGAGAGGATGCTGGGAAGCCACGTTCATCACCTCCTGCACCCTGTGGTGCCAGTCATGTCAGACAGGTGAGGAGCGGCAGGCCGGGGGGCTCTGACGCGGGAGCATGGCATAGTGACCCCCAGACGGGATCAGGGATCTTGACTGAGCACAGGCACCCCGCCCTCAGCCCCACGTGAGGAGGGCAGGTTCAGAGACCAGGCATCCCATCACATTTGGCAATCACCCCCGAGGGCCAGCCCCGTGCCTGTCCGTCCTTCCTACTATGCACTACGTTCCGTTCCAGGCACCAAGGACACACAGGAGCAAGACAAAGCCCTGTCCTCCTGGAATGATGCAGACATAACACACATTGGCAGATGGTACTGATGCCATCAAGAGAAAAAGAATCAGATAAGGGCACAGAGGGAGGGGCAGGTGTAGGGCATGGAGCCATCCCAGGTCTGGTGGTCAGGGGGTGGGGCTGGTGAGGTGGCACTGGCACCAGCCCAGGCTGCCAGCAATGAGTACAACCTTGTTTCCAGATGCTTATTGTCCACAGGTAGCAAGGACGCAGGGCAGCAAATGGGAGGTGGCTGCTGAGGCTGCGTGGAGGTAGAGGGGGTCCCTGCTGGCCTGGGGAGTCTGAGGCGGGAGGCTTTCTGCAGGAGGGGATGCCTGGGCTGGACCCCGGTGTCCAGGCAAAGCAGTGGATGGGAGGGACACAGGCAAGGAGGGAGGCACAACATGGGGAGGAGGCGAACTCTGAGGTGATGGGTTTGGGCTGGGGATGACATGGGAATTGTGACAGTGGGAGTGGGGTGAATGGGCCAGGTCCCTGATGGGTACAGGCCCTCGGCAGCGGCCTTTATTGCTGGGGCTGAGGAAGGTACGGGGATTTTCACCATTTGTGACAATTAGACGGGAGCTGTGACGTAGGAAGCTCACTGGTGCCTTCACACGCAGTACTAAGCCCTTCAACAGCTCCTTTCAGCCCATGACATGCAGCTGAGCTGGGGATGGTGGAGCAGGTGGACCCCAGGTCTGCTCTCCCAGCTCTGGAGAGCGTGCAGTGATGAGGGGTGCAGGGCGCCGTCCCCCTGCCCAGAGGTGAAGGAAAGGGGCTAATCCTGGGAGAGCTGTCAATGGTCAAGGCCCGATCACTGATTGAGGAAGGGGAGCCCACACATCTGGGGTCATCAGATAAGCCTGGCCTTGGGGCTCAGCCTGGAAGGAGCTGGAAGGTTCTGGAAGGACTCATCTATGCAGCTGACTTGAAAAGGTGGAGGGCCAGCCCTGAGGTTTAGGCCTAACCTTTCCTCAGGGAAATGGACACCCTGCAGGCAGTGCGTGCTGGGTCCACGTGACCGAAGAGCTGGCTGTGGGAGAAGAACCAGCCAACAGCTTTGTGGTTAATGCCCTGGAAACAGCTCTCAGCCAATGATGGGGGGTGATCTGGCAGATCACTACCCCAGCTCCCTCTTCACCCGGCTGCGTCATCTCAGCGCATGACTAGTGGGTCTCATGGGCCCTCCGCTCAGCTGCCTGCAGTGGCCACACCTGATAACACGACTGTCCTGCCTCAGCCCCACTTCCCACCTGGTGTCCCCGACCTCCTCCCAGATGAATCAATGCACTGCTCTCGGCCAGCTTCTGGGGGACCCACTAATACGCTGGAGAGCAGGGCAGACAGGAAGGCAGGAGTCTGGTGGGGAGAGAGGGACAAGCAGGGCCACCAGGGAGGGGTTCCTGGGCAGGTGCCCGTGACAAGGAGGCAGGAACTGTGTCTATCCTAGGATGCAGAAAGCTGCCAGATGGCGATGATGCCACACCTGGAACACCTGTTTAGTTCACCAGGTGGCCTGTGAGGCACAGGAGAGGGGAGACCGGGCCCTGGAGTCTGCCCCTGTCATGAACTGTCCATGTTGCAGTGCCAACACCCCCTTCCTTCCCCCGGCAGTAGCAACAGTCTAGAGCACCAGGCCCTGACCCAGCCATTCACAGGGCCCCAAACTGGGAGTGGCTTATGCCAGTCTCATTGGGCCCCCCCAAATTGGACTAGGTCCTCTGCTGGGGAATCTTTCAAAGGGCGGGGGAGACAAATAAAAAAAATGATTTATTCTTCCTGGCACACAGGGCAGGTGCTTTGGGGGCCCACATTCTAAATAAGGGGAACTTGCCATTGACTCTGAACATTCCTGTCCACAAGCTGACTGCTCCCCATTCAACAGTGGGAAACCGGAAACAACCTCAATCAGTGACCACGGGCGGGCCGCACAGCGATACCACGCTGCTGCACAGCTGTCCACGGTGAGGACACGAGGGACAGAGTGTACAAAACAGTAGCCCGTGCATCAGCCTGTGTGCAGTTTCTTGCTGTCAAACCAGGAGGGAGAACCTTTCCAGCAGAAGGGGCACCGTGCTGGTCCATGCCCCCCACCCCCTCGTGCCACCACCCCCTAGGTCGCCAAATTGGGACCCCGATGGTATCCTCGAATACTGCTGTGAGCACAGCCAGGCACCAGGGGACCTCCTAGTGGCCAGGACACACTGGCAGCTCACCCTGAGCCTCTGGCCAGCTAAGCTCCCCACTGTCTCCACACACGGCTGTCAAGTCTGGTCGCGCCCAGCCCGTGCCTGACAAATACTCTTCCTTCTTCATCACCAAGGGATGGAAAACACATCACAGCTGATTTAGGAGACGAGAAAGATAAAGCACTGAACCTAACACAGCTTCTGTTTTGATGTTTCTTTTTTTTAACTAGTGATTATGTTTTCAACATAGTTGTCAACAGAGCACACTCGACTTTTTGTCTTTTGCATTCTCCTTCGTTGCCTATTTTTAGTGGCTGTGTCAGGAGGAGACCATTAACGGCGCCCTGGTTCTTTCCAATTTTCATTGTCATCAGTAACACGGCTACGAACACTGTGCAGGAAATACTGTCCATATTGCAGATATTTTCCTAGGACTGTATTTCTGGGATGACCACAGGGAGCTCATTTTCATGGCTCTTCAAGCTGACAAACTTCTATTATTATTATTATTATTACTGGAGGCCCAGTGCACGAAATTCATGCGGGGGGGGGGGGGGGTCCCTCAGCCTGGCCTGCAACGACGCCAGCGCCCCTTGCCCTGGCCTCTGGCCAGAGGCCCCTCCCCTCCCTCGATGCGGCTGGGACGTGGACGCTGGGCTCGTGTCACTGGGGGCAAGGTGAGCCCAGTGTCCCGCGCCCAGGCCTCTAGCCAGAAGCCCCTACCCTCCCTCCACGCAGCCACCATCTTTGTTGCCGAGTGATGGTTAATTTGCATATTACTTTTTCATTAGATAGGATTTTCAAATTTCTTTAAAAAGCAATTTGTACATTTGCATTTGCACCGAGTGAGTACCCATTTCCCAATACACTCAACAAAAGTTATATCCGATTAAAAGGTGCAAAAGACATGGCCCTGTGCAAGCCCTCATTCCTCTGCGCCCATCTACTCGCTGTCTGTTTACTGGCGCAACCAGATCACCCATGCATGTCGTGGTGGACACTGGCATGTACCACCAAGATCCTCAGCCTGTTGCCCCAACAGCAGAGACTGTGGTGAGCTGGCAGCCCAGGGAGGTTGCCCCTTCAAGGACCACCCTTCAGGGCCAGCCTACATCCCATAACCAATTGAGGAATAAAGACCAGGACACCCCAGTTCAACTCAGAGCTCTGGGGGGCTGTTCTGGCTCCAGAGCCCCCCGTGTGGTTGGTGGAGACTGTTACTGGGGTTGCATCATGGCTCAACCTTTCCTTCTGCCCCCTGTGTTTCCATCCCTTTGTTTACATAGGTGTTGATCCCAAGGGCGGCCCCCAATAAACATCCCACACATTAAACTCCATCTCTGTCCCCTGGGGAACACAACCCATGACGCATGTCCTTGGGCTGTGAGTTCTTGTGCATTTCAGCCCAGTGCTCTGGCCTGTCAAAGCCACAGAGAACATCAGTCTTGGGTGGACTCCCCATTCCTTCCCGAGGCATCTGCATATTGCATGGTCCTGCTGCCCGAGGTCCCTTTATCCGCCGGACTAATGTTCCTGGAAGGACCGAGCCCTTCAGTCCAGCACAGGAAACCTCCCCCAGGTGAAGGCTAGGTACCCCTGCAGCCCTGCTTCCCCGACTCACCCCTCATGCATGGCCCACACGGTCCCTTCTGATGACTCCCAGTCATTTCTGTGGAAATCTTTTCCAGAACTGTGCCTGGGACTGATGCCCGGTCTGCCTAACTGCAATTTGGGCAAAACCTCATCGTGAAGTGCATTTTCTTTTAACAGCTCTGCTTCCAACCACCATCACTTCTCAAGTGCTATGGACGGTGGATCTCGGGGATTAGCTGCCTGGGATCTAACTGTTGGCAGCTAGAGATGTGCACTCATCCACAGCAGCTCCGCAGACCCACGCAACTCCTTAACGAATGGGACTCTCAGGTCCTCCCCTCTCTCCCCCATTTCCAGACCATCCTCCCTAACTGGGATGGAGCAAACGGGGGGCGGAGATGTTGTGCCTTTATTCCATCACCGATTCACACGGCACCACCCACCGGCGCCTGCAGGAAGCCTTTTTATTTATTTTCCCAGTCACTCGTTTTGTCCCCAGCCCATTTCTTACCAGTCATCATCTCCATCCCATAACCAGAATCTTCCGAGGGTAGATGCCCGGGCATCGAATCTGTCATTTCCTCAGAGGTTGGCGACGGGTCTGGAGGTAAAACTCCAAATAATAAGAGAATCTCCTGCCTGTCCCACCCCGTCACGGTCCCTCAGGGACCCGAGTCCAGCATGTCACCAGAGCAGGACCCTGTAGGAAGCCGTGCCCTGGGACTCTGGGAGGGCAGCCTTAATGGTCGGAGGCCAGGCAGAGCCAGGGGCCTGCAACTATGGGCTCAGTGGTTACCCCATGCTGACCCTCCAGAGGCCAGGTTCACCCTCCTCACAGACGTGGAAACTGAGGCTTGGAGGTTCCAAGTGTGGAGTCAAACTCAGATCCTCTTACGCCAATGACTTTTCTTCTCCTCCCTCCTGCCTCCCCAATCCCAGGGGAGCCAGGCCAGAGCGGTAAAGGTGGGGCGAGGGAGCCTTTAGGAAGCCTGGGGCTGGGGCCTGACTCCTGGCACACAGGGCAGATGCGGCTGCAGAAGGCATATGCGATACCCCACCACCCTCAGGACCGAACTAGAGAACCAACAGGGGTCACCCCAGTCTAGCGGGGAGGGCATAGGGTGGTTCCCGTAGGAGCCCTGTTGTGGGGGTTGCTCGATTCCTGCAGGGTCAGGTTGGGGCCGCAGGGGCAGCCCTTAGATGCTTGTCCCTTACCTGGGATGGTGACCTGAATGATATCCAGATCCTCTGGCTCCATTTTGATGGGCCTCAGCACCCCCAGCTCCCCGGAGGTTCCTGGGAGGAGACAAGAGATCCAGTCAAATGCGGACGTGAGCGTGGCTGGGCAAGGCGAGCCATTCCAAAACATCCTATCGTCTGGGACTTGCTGGTAGCACCCAGGAAAAGTATCGGCCCCTAAGCTCCTGCGCAGACCAGGAACAGAGGGCACGCAGGACGGCAGGCCAGGCCTGGTGGCTCTAATTTACAGACCTGGCAGCTGAGCCCACAGAGAGAAAGCCACTCGCCACAGACATACTAGGAGATAGTGGTGATGCCAGAATCCAGGTCTCCCAACTCCCTCCGTGCTACCAAATCCCACCTGCCACTCCCTGCCCCCACCCCGTGAGCTCCCAGCTGCGCTGCAACTCCCAGATGCTCTGAGGCCTGGAGGGTGAGGGGCAGGGGAGGGCAGAGGATATTAACTAGGACTCCAGGCTCATGGTAGGGTGCTGCACCCTGCGGGGTCCTGCCCCTCCTCACCTGGCCCACAGTCTTCAGAGATCCCGCTCCTGTCTGACCTGTGGGAAGGAAGCCGAGAAACGACATGGCACCAGCCCAGCTCTGTCCTCCAGGCTGCCAATCAGAATGCACCCCAGACCACGCTCACTCCAGCCCCACAGGATGGCCCTCTGAACAGCACGGTTCCCAGTGTCGGGACAAGAGCCTGCTTGCTCTCCTGGGGTGAACTGTCTGGGTGTCCACCTTCCCCCCCAGCTGGGAGCTCCTGAGGCCTCGCTCTGGCCACGCTGGGGGCTCAATTTAGCACAGTGGGGGGTTGACCAGTGCTTTCTGGGAGGACTGAGAGCTACAGCCTAGAGGGGGGTTGGGAAGCAAAGCTGGGCAGGGTCCCTGGATGGATGATTCAGTTAATTCACGGAGCCTGGAGGGGAAGCTGGGCTGGACATGGGGACTTGGGATAAATGGCCCACCCCGGTGTGGGTGGCACTGGTAGATGGTGACTGGGCCAACATCTGAGTGCAGGGCCTTGTGGACACACAGGGCAGATGCCTGGTTGCCAAGGAAGGCTTCTGAGACCAGGTGACATGCAGCTAGTTCCCAAGGGAGGACGAGTTCTCCAGGTGGAGGAAAATCGGCGGTCTGTCCTTCTTTGTCCCTTTATCTCCCTGCCCCAGTGGGGTGAGGACACACTGTGTGTCAGGGTGTCTACGCGGGATGACCCTGTGCCTGTGAAAGGGATCAGGGGGTTGGGAGACACTGGGCACAGCATCCCGGGCCAGCCCTAGGCCTTGTTCCTCCCTGCAGGTGCCGCCACCTCATCCAGAGTGGGGGTGCTCATGGGCTCGGAGCTGGGGTGTGGCCTTACCGAGCAGTCCCTGCCAGGTCAAGAACGGTGGCACGGGAGACTTCTGCAGAGGTGTCCTCTGGCGGGCTGGCTGGCTCCAGTTTCGTGGGGTCTTTGGTAAACTTGTTCCCTGGGTGGAGAGTTGGGGAGGGGCGGGGAGGTCAGGGTGAAGGCTCTCCAGCCTCCTCCTGCCTGGGCAGGGGACTCTGCGTGAAGCTCTTGGGAGCACCCTTGGGTGTGGTCTGGTCTCGGACCCTCCATCTTGCAGGCTCCATGTCTGGCTGGGCCAGGGTGGGTCCTAGGGAAAGAGGCCTCCCCTGGGAGAAGGAATAAGGGCCACAGTGCCAGGGGGGCCAGGGATCTGCGAGGACTGGGAAGGAGGAAGGAGGAAGGAGCTGCCAGCAATGACGGTCCCGACCACCCACAGGTTGCTGGGGCTGAGGAGCCCTCGGGAAAGGGGCTGAGTCTCCCCGAAGGCCATGCCACGGGACCATTCTCTCATGTAGTTACCCCAGGGACCCAGAGGAAGGTGCTCTTATCACACCCACTTCACAGATGTGGAAACTGAGGACCATAAAACCCTGCCGACAGTCACAAAGCTAGTGGGAGGTAGGGCCGGGACTGGGACCCAGGTACACTGCACCCCAACATCCGAGCTCCCTTTGTTGAACCAGGCAGAGGGGGCCTCCCCCTCAGAGGCCTGCTTTCTACCGGCTATGGCCCGGGCTCTGGGGCCACATGCCAGGCCCCACTGCTCACTAGCTGGGCTTCAGGGAAAAGAAAAAGAGAACACTTCATAGGGCTGTTGAAAATGCAATTTAATTAAAATGAAGTATTCGAACAGCTTAGAAGAGTACCTGGCACGTGTTAGTATTCAGAAAACATTAGCTTTATTGTTTGCTATTCAGAGCATCCCAGGTCTCGGGGGGTGTCTGCTCCCGGGAGCTGGGGGCCCGTGCCTGCCCAGGTTGCAGAAGCCACACCCAGGATCCTCTGCGTCCCAGGCCTAGTGTAATGGCAGCTCAAGCACTCTTGGGGGCATCAGCTTGGTGCTTCAGAAAGATAAGATGGTACCCACACATACCTGTGAAAATTCGCTCATCAAACATCCTGGAGAGAGAGGAGAGACGGGCATGAGAGTGGTGTAGCCGCAGGGCTCCCGCAGGCTCGGGGTCCCTTCAGTGACGGTCACTTGAGTCCTACATGCACGGCTATAGCTGCAGACCTGGGCCCAGGGCTGTGGCCGCATGAGGACAGGAGAGGGTGTGGTCTGGAACAGCCAGATACCCGAAACCATTTCTCCTCAGCCAGGGAAGGCATGGGCAGGCCCCCGGGGGGTTCTGGATGGTCCAACATGCTCAGCACGATGCCTCAGGGGCCTCCTCCAGCCCTGAGCTCTCCCTGGCCACAGCTGGTGGATGACTCACGCCTTTCCCACCAGGGCCCGCAGGCCTTTGCCCAATCATGCCTGTGTCTCAGGGACAGTCATGGAGAGACCCTGCTCCCAAGAAGCTATCTGTTGACTGCATAAGCCAGGCCTGTCATCAGGTCACAGACATGCAAGATGACACCTGGGACCCCTCATGTGTCTCATAAGCCCAGGGGGCCCAAGCAGAAAGGGAGTCGGGAAAGACTTCAGGGGAGGGATGGCAAACTCAGGTGAGATGGCTGAGAGGTTCTCTAGATAAAGGCACGGGGTGCGCAGGGGGTGGGGGGTGGGGTGGGCGGTGAAGGGCGGGGGTGCAGGGGAGCTCCACCTGGCTGATGCTCAGGCACATGGTCTCCACCCTGTGGGCAATGGGGAGCCCCGAGGGGCACAGCACCATCAGATCACTCCATCCTCACCCAGAGAATGGACTGGAAGGGGGATGGCTGGGAGGCTGGGCCAGTCAGAGACCCCTGAGTCATGCTGGCGAGAGACCTAGAAATTTGGCCAGGAAAATGAGATGGAGGAAAGGTGGGCAAGGTGGTCTGTCCTTAGACCCAACCAGGGTGGCACCCAGTGGGTTGGGGAGTCCTGGGCAGTGGGTCTGGGGCCTGCAGTCAAGCCTGTGTGCCAGGGAATGGCTGGACAAGGGGACCAGGCCTCAGTCGTTGAACCCAGGCTACAGTGGCGGCATGGGACCGATGAAGGGGAGGTCTGAGTCCAAAACCAAGGGGCAATGCCCAAGGCTGGCCTAGTGGAAAAGTCAAACACATGCAAAAGAGTCAGCGACAGGATGCGGGGCCGTCACTGGGGCGGTGAGGCCACAGCACGACCTGACCTCAGGCATGGCTTCCCGTTCTCATTCCGAGCGGCCCGGCTCCCCTGCTGCTCCCGGAGGCCCAGGCACGGGGTCCCACGTGGCCCAGAAGCAGCCAGGGAGGAATTCTGGAGGAAAGTGGCTTCCTCAGCCTCTCCCAGGGACCGGAGGCTGCCAGTGTCCCTGTGGCTTTATTATTTATGGTTTTAGTTATTTATGGGGAGCACAGGATGGGGGCTCACACAGTTCCCCGGTGGAGTTGGGGGGCAGATGACAGGGAGAAGGTCTGATGGTGGCTCCAAGACTGTGACGGGCGTTCTCACAGGCTGCCTAGCGTGAGGGCCGTTGGATGGGCGTTGACCACGTAACTGTAATCTTCCACCGCACAGGCCACTCACTTTCCCTCTTAAGTGCTGCCTCAGGTGGAACTGACATGTCGGCCCCTCCGGTGTGAATTCAGATGCCCTCACCAGGGGCTCATGTGCTGGAGGGACAGGGGATTTGGAGGCCAGGGCTCGGCACAAGTGTGAACCTGGGGGCCAGGGAGCCCCCTGCCACCAACAAGCACAGGCCTTGAGAAGGGGCCTCTCCCTTTGTAGGAGAGCACCCTGCCCTCTCCCCACCCTGGGCAGACACCTAGGCTGGGGCAGAGACTCCACCTTCTGGCTGCTTCCTAAGCCCCCTTTTTTCTGACCCATGTCGCTAGAATGATCCCAGATGCTCCATTGATGAGGCTGAGATGTGTAGTAGTGGGAAATGTACACGGGGCTCAGAACGGAGCAGCAACTGTTCTAGTCATTTAGTGCATGGACAATCACTATAGCCCCATTTTACAGATGAGGCAAGTGAGGCACAGGGCAGTCAAGTAACTTGCCCAAGCATGTGACCTTTTGGTTCATAGGTCGATGCTCAATAGCTGGGAAATGGTGGGGCCAGAATTGGAACCTAGGCCATCAGGGCTGATGTGCTTAGCTACTACTTTATATATCAGGGAAGTGAGGTCAAGAAAAAGAACCGGTGTTTATGGAGCATGTCAGGTGTGTTATGTCCACTTCCTCAGTTTATGTTGAAGGAAACCATTGTTCCTGTTTTTAGAGAGGAGGAAACTGAGGCTCAGAAGAGAAGTTGCTATTCAACGTTATCAAGATGTGAGTGGTCACCCAGTCAGTGTGGCTCAGTGGTTGAGCATCGGCCTATGAACCAAAAAGTCATGGTTCGATTCCCAGTCAGGGCACATGCTGGAATTATGGGCTCGATCCCCAGTTGGGGGTGTGCAGGAGGCAGCCGATAGATGATTCTCTCTCATCATTGATGTTTCTATCTCTTCCTCTCTGAAAGCAATAAAAATACATTAAAAAAGAAAAAAGATGTGAGTGGCTTCAAGCCCAGTCATCTGATGCCAAAGCTGCCTCCTCCAGGAAGCCCCATGGGTTTGCTGCTCAAATGCCATTGAGTCTACACTGGGAACGTTTCGAAGTGACCACCCCTCATGATGGGCAGTGGCCTCTGGGAGCAGGTGGGGACTATGCCTGCTCTTTCATAAAATCTTCAGGGGAACCAGTGAAGGGCTGAGCGTGTAGGAGGGACATGCTAGTGAAGCATTAAATGAGCTATAGTTTGGATTGAGGGAGATGAAACACACGGTCAAGCACATAAGGGGACACTGGGATGTCCTTGTTGTTTTCTTCTCCCCTACCCCCCTACTAAGAGTCAACGGAAGAAAATGGCTTAGGAACAGCAAGAGGGATTTAAGCTAGACAGCAGTAACACTGCCTGATGACTGACCACAATGCACCTCCAGAATCATTCATCAAGTGGGCTCCACAGGAGGGTTGTAAAAGCGCATGAAATGGCTCCAATGCAGATGCAAGCAAGGAGTGTGCTAATGAAGGAAGGGGGCGTGGTCTTCCAGACGCTGAGAAAAACAAAAGCAAGCCTTGAAAGGCAGAGACAGGTGGGAAGCTGGTCCAGGTGGAGGAAGAGCTTCAGCAAAGGCCCACAGGCAGGGGAGGTGGCAGGAGTTCCTGGGGATGTGGGAAGGCAGGGCAGCAAGAAGGCTGGCTCGGTAGCTGCCAACAGGCCAGAGTGTGCCCTGCACCCTGAGGGCCAGAGGCGGTGAAGGCTTCTGGGTGGGAGACCCACACTATCAGCCCTGACTTCCAGAATCATCTCCTGGGAGGCCCACCCACAGTCCTGGCCAGCTGCCTCAGCCTTCTGTCCTCGCCCAGGCCTCTCACATCAGCCCTCTTCTCTTCTTATCTCCACCCCCCTCTTCCCTGAGATCCCTTCCTGGCCCAGGCTGACAATGTTCAGATTTTTATCTCTAACCCAGGCCTCTCTCCAGAGCTCCTGACATCTCAACTTGGCCTCTGAGAATGTCATCTCCTGATCTTCCCTGAGTTCACATATCCAACGTGAACTCACTCGGAAACATGGGGGTCTCCCTGCTCCCCTCCCGGCTCCCACATTCCATCCACCAGCAAACCCCATCACAGCTGAGCATCTGTCCCAAATCCCGCCACTTCTCTCCCTCCTCCAGCCACGCTGGCCTGGCTCACTGCTCAGCCTCCTCAGTCTCCCCACCTCTGCTCAAGTCTCCCCGCAGCCAGAGGGCCTGTGAGACCCCGCCTCCGGCCTCTACCCGCCCTGCTGAAGTCCTACCCACCACCCTACAGCAATTCTCAACCTTTGCTCACGCCCAGCCTCCTTGCAGCCCCGGGCAATCTAGGCTGCTCGCTGAGGCCATCCCTTCCGCCAAAACACTGCCCAGCTCTACATGGGCCCACCCTTCTCAAACTCCCAGCTCTGGCTTAACAGATGGGGCCTTCTCTCAGAGGCCCCTGACCACCCTAAGTCGGCGCCCTCAACCCATTTCTCTTTCTCCCATTACCCAGGTTACTTCCTAAGCTCTAAGAAGTCAGAAGGTATGAGCCCAACTTGGCCAAGCATGCATGCGTGCGTGCATTTGCTCACGCATTCCATAGATCTGTATTAGGCATCTACTACCTACCAGGGACTGTCGTGGTCACTGGGGACTCAGTAATGAGCCAAACACAGCCCTGTCCACGGTCCCTGCTTACTTTATAGTCTAGTGGCAACAAATAAGCGAGCAGGCACATGAGGAAATGAATGCACCAGCTCACACCGCCAAGAGGAAACATCCGGAACAGATGCCTGGGGAGGGACCATGCAGTGCTGCCTGGAGGCAGGGGGCTGGCGAGCTCGGCCTCTGGCCACCCCTCCATCTCTAACCATTTAGGAGGGATCATCCGGGAAGTCTGGGCATTGCCTGGAACTGCTGGTACAAGCTTGGTGGTGAGTCCAGTACCTGTGGGGGCAATTCTCCTGCCAGCTAGGAGGGCCAACCTCTCCCTAGGCAAGAGGAGACCACACCGCTGTTAGGTTAAAGGGTCAGAATTCTCTCCCAGGTCTGCCTGATTCTTTCTTTAAGTCAGAGAACCACTTCATTCCATCCCCGCCCCATCGGCGCCTCCCCAGGGCCCTGCCTCATGCCTGCTGTTGCCCTCGCCCAGCCTTCACACCCTAATACCTTGAACCAACCCAGGCCTAGCGTGGAACAAAGGTCATGCCCCCTGCAACCCACCCAGCACCTCTTAATGATGAAGTGGATGCTGTGCCGCTCCTCCAGGATCCGCTTCAGCTTGGGAACCCCGTAGGTGCAGGGACGCTTGAAGGGGATCTTGTCCGGGATGCCCACGATCTCCACAGCCTCCGGGTCGCAGGCAATCTTCCTGTAGGGGACGGGGACCATGTGGTCCAGTCCCAAGGCTTCCGCTGGAAAGGCAATGGCAAGGCTGAGTGCAACATGAAGGCCACAGGACCCCAGCGCCCCAGGGCTGTGGCCATCATCACCTCCCACCGCCCGGCACCTCTGGCCACCCAGTGGCCATGCTGAAATGTCAAATCACGTCCTCTCTCTTGGAAATGCCCACAGGCTCCCATCTCACTCAGGGATGGTCAAAGTCCTACCTGGGCGGGCCTCTGAGGCTCGATGGGACCAGGACCCCATCGCCTGGGACCTTATCTCCCCCACCCCTTTCACCCCGCTGCTTGCTCATTCCAGTCTCCGGGCCTTTTTGTTGCTTTCCTAACAGGCCAGGCACACACCCACCCCAGGGCCTTTGCTCCTGCTCTCCTGTTTATTCAGATACTTTCCTCCCACGTAACCAGATGCTCCCCTCTCTCCTTTTCTCCAAGTGTCTGTCAAATGCCCTCTCATCAGCCTAAAACCGCCCCTCCACCCCTCCCAAGCCCACCCCGCTTTGTTTTTCACCCCAAGTTGATCAGGACCTGCCATTGCGGACATGCTCGTCTAGTCACTGGTGTGCTGTCTGGGACCTAAGCTCCACGGGAGCAGGGTGTCCTCGCTGCCCCACGTCTGGGATCCAGATGGGGCTGGCAAGCCACAGTGCTCCTTGCATTTGCACTGAGTGAGTGAACGGCTGCAGGAAGCCCCCAGGCTCCAGGTGGCTCTGGCCGGATGCCGCTGGCCACACCGGTGAGCCTTTTCCTCCAGCGAGGGCCTGGCACTCCTCTCACCCTTCAGTGACATCAATGAGATTCGGGCCGGAAGCTGACAGCATTGCCGACAGAACCCGGGCTCATGAGTGGTCACTTGTTCTCTTCCTCTGGACTATTAGGTTTGGTCTTGGCATTTCAGACATTCACTCACACCCCAGCTCTCTATGTGCTTATTCATTCACTCACCAAACACTACTTGAGCACCCACGGTGTGCTTGATGGCACTTAAAAAAATTGATTTTTAGAGAGAAAGGAAGAGGAACATCAATAGCTTGCCTCCCATCTGGTCCTGGATCGGGGATCAAACCCAAAACCTAAGTATGTGCCCTGACTGGGAATTGAACCCGAAACCTTTTGGAGTACGGATGGCACTCCGACCAACGGAGCCACCTGGCCAGAGCTGGATGGTGCTTTCATGCGCCCCCTGTTCTCCCCAAGGCCTGGGAGGTCTCAGGAGATGAGCTGGGCTGGGTGTCCACTCTTTTTTTTAAAAAAAATATTTTTATTGATTTCAGAGAGGAAGGGAGAGGGAGAGAAAGATAGAAAAATCAATGATGAGAGAGAATCATCGATTGGCTGCCTCCTGCAAACCCCCTACTGGGTCATGTGCCCTTGCCCAGAATCGAACCTGGGACCCTTCAGTCCACAGGCCGATGCTCTATCCATTGAGCCAAACCAGCCAGGGCCGGTGTCCACTCTGGCCTTGCTACTCTGTTCTCTCCCAAGGGTCCCACATCTCTCACTGCTCCCTAGGCCCTTCCCTATCCTGGCCTTGTCTGTGTCCCCACCAGGTTTTGTCTTTGTCCTGACAACAATCAGCCCTGAGCTGGACCTCCCTCCAGCCGTGCCCTGACCAGGGCAGGGCAGCACTGTCTGGGGCCCTTCCTGGGACACTGCCGACACTGTTTTCCTGTTGATGCAGCCTAGGTCTGCGTTGGCGGCTTTGGCAGCCAGATCCCACTGTGAAGTCACACTTAACTCACTGTCAAATTAAACCCTCGAAATCTCAACAGCTGTCAAACCATTTCTTCCCCCGACTCCCCACCTCCAACATCGCCAGCCACGCCCCAGCCCCAGCACTTGAGCAATAGGTTCCTCGAGTCTACGTAAATCCATCTCCACCGGGGTTCATCAGATGTGCTGGGCCTGCCTTTCAGCAGCAAGGGGCTCCGGTGGACGGAGGCACGACCCTGCCCGGCCCCCAGCTGCAGCAGGGCTGGGAAGGGAGAACCAAGCCGCCAGGCACCATCCGACATCCTTCGTCTAGTCTCTACGTTTCCCAGGTGACAATGTCCTTGAGGCTCCCTAAAGGCTGCCCCCCCTTCCTTCGTTATTTTCCCCTCTGCGCCCCAGCCACATCACCTCCCCCAGAATTGGTAGCTGGAAGGACAGAACCAGAGGCAGAATCTATTCATCCGGGGTCTGCAGGACGCCTCAGGTCGCCCAATGTTCTCCCCAATATTCGCGGGGAGCCTCCTCCTCCCCTGGGCAGCCGACGGGAAGGCTGAGAAAGGGCAAGACCTGGGCCACTCTAAGTCCAACCTTCCTGCTTGGATCTGGCTGTGGTGGGCCCAGGTGCTGATGTCTAGAGAAGGTTCCACATTCCGGAAACATCAAGAGCCCACAACAGGCCTGAAAACTGGTGGCTGCGTGCCAGTGGGGCTGGGGCAGAGCCCTCCCCAGCTCCCTCCCCCTGCCTCCCATCCAGTTCACACCTGCCTGGGGCCTGGAGGACTCAGGTGCAGACAGACAGCCCTCCGGGCGGGCGGAGTGGGTGGGCCAGTGTGGCCACATCAAAGGCACCCAGCCTCTCCCAGACTTCTCACTAAGGCCCCAAGGGCCTTGCTCAACCCCACCCAACCTGGAACTGTCAAGCCCATGTGCCCAGGCCTCCTCAGCTCCAGCCTGCATCAAAGGGCACCTCCTCAGTGAAGCCATTCATGACACCCTGAGCCTGCTGAGAACTCACCTTCCTCTGAGCTGCCTCTGAGGGCTCCCGTCCCTGTGTGCCACCCTACACTGGAGTGTGTGGCTGTGCAGCACTGCCTGCTACCAAAGACACAGCTTCAGCAACTGCTGCAACAACAGAGACCAGAGCTGGCCTGGGAGCCTGGCACAAGGAGGGGCGCTCGCGATGCACGACTGGTAAGTGTGCGGATCAATAAATGTGCGTGAAGAGAAGGGAGAAAGCAAGACCGATACGTGATGTAATATGTATGTCTGTGGTCTTCAACTCTGGTTCTTGGCGCAAGGACTCACAAAACCCTTGTAATCTCCTGAGTGACCGGTGTGTGTGTGTGTGTGTGTGTGTGTGAAGGGCAGCCTTTGTTATTCATAAGAAGCCCCTGTCAACCATACCTGACAGGGCTTCGCTTCGGAGGCCCACCTAGCCCAGGCTAAGTCTCACAGAACAAGTGGGACTTTGCCTCCAAAAGATGCACAGGGCATGCCAGGCAGAGGGCACCGCACAGGCAAAGGCAAGGAGGCAGGCAGGGGCACGGTGCTGTGGGGAATTTGCACGCAGCCATTTTTCACTGCCTGCCCCCCGATCTGCCTGCCTCCCACAGGTGAGTCAAGGTCTGGGCCTCTGCCATCAGCCCCACCCCCCGGAGAATCTAGAAGAGAAATATTGACACAACCACCCCCTCCTCAGACAGGAGATGACATTCGCGCTGATGGCATGCGGGTGCCAGCATATGGCTCTGGCTGTCATGTTAGGGAACACAAGTGACTGCCACGTACTGAGATGCTCACACGCCACCAGGGACACACCGCGGGCCGCCGCCCACTCACCATATCTGCTGTTGAACAGGATCTGCACGCACTCCCGGAGCGTGTTGATGTCCTCGGTTTCCTTGATGAAGGCGTCCCACTTCTCTATCAAAACACAGGAGGTACGAGTGAGGCCCAGTCAGAGACGTGACCCGTGGCCCGGCTGCCTCGTGAAGAGACGCCCCTGCTGCCCCCACTCCCGGCTGGGGCTGTGCCCAGAGACAGCCACTCTCTCTCCACCGCCCTGGGCCCTGGGCTTTTCCCCCACAGCCCTTCCACCCGTTCCCACCTCGGACCTGACGCCCCAGCCTCCTCCAGGAAGCGGCCCCGCACAGATCCAGGATGCTCTGACAGTCTCCCCACCCGCCCCCGCCTCTGGCCTCTGTCTACCCCACGGGCAGAGGATATGGCGCAGGCTCAGCAGGTCCCTCCTGGGCTCCTCCTGCCCAGACAGGTAGGCAGTTGGGAGAACGCTCCCTTGGAGAACAGAGAGGCTGAGTCCTGACCTCAAAGACCCAGCCCTCATGCCTCATCCATCTGGGGTCTCACCTAGCCTTGGAGTTGTTGGCTTGCCCTAAACCCTTCACCCTACTGGCCTTACATGAAACCAAAGCCTCTGCCTCAATTTAACTTGAATAACAAGAGTGATCGTTTGTCATTATAATTATAAAGCAACATCTTTACTTTATTAAGTGCTTATCTGTGCTAAGCACTATATATATATGTGTGTGTGTATATATATATATATATATATATATATATATATATATATATGTAATATCCCATTTAATCCCTCATGACAACCTTTAAACATAGATATTACTTCTCCTTTTCAGATGGGAAAACAGGCTCAGAGATGCTCAGTATTTTGCCTGAGAGCACCCAACCAGTACCCAGCGAGATTCTATCCCAGCTTGGACCCCTTGCCCACCATGGCCGCTCCAGCTGGATACCCACATCCTCTCCTTGCCAGGGATGAACCTTGTTTGGGGCAGTGGGGTTCCCAATCTCATCAAAGGGGACTAGGCTTTCTAAAAAGAGCCTCTCACTGAAGGTGCGGCGGAGCCTCCACGAGGCAAAACTGCTGGGAAGTCTTCATCCCGCTTTGGTATAAACGAATCCCCAATTCTCGGCTCTCTGTGAGCTACTTTCCAATCTGCCCACATTTTTCCATACTCCTCGTTCCAAGAGGTGGCGCTGAGTTCCTCTCTCTCCCTTTGAGTGCGGATTAGATCAAGCTCGGGCTTCCAATGGGTAGAATGTGGCAGAAGTGACAGTGATTTCTGAGGCCCGGTCATAAAAGGCATGTGGCTTCCTCCTCACTGTCTCTGGGGTCACTAACGCCGGGAAACCAGCTGCCATATTGTGAGGATGCTCAAGCCGCCCTGCAGAGGCCCAAAGAGTGAGAACAGGCCTCCTGCCAAGAGCCACACCACTGAGCTTGGAAGCGATGACTCCAGCCCCAGTCAGGCTTTCGGATGATCATGGCCACAGCTGACATGGCAATGACTCATGAGAGATCCTGAGCCAGGACACCCAGATGAGCTGCTCCTACATTTCCATCCTACAGAAACTTTAAGATACAAATGCTTGCGGGTTTAAGCTAACTTCGGGGGCAATTTGTTACGCAGCAACATGTAACGATTACACTCTGGTTTTACTCACAAGTCCCTTGTGCAGAGCTGTCCTTTCTCTCACAAAGAGACGGCAGATGCATTTCCATTTTATCAAGCACCACCCTCAGCCCCCGCTCCCCACTCTGGTCAGGGTGCCGCCATGGGCGCTGTCCTACCTGACTTGTCGTGGACAATGGAGAAGAGAATGCGCTTAGAGGCATGGACGTTCTGAATGAGAGGCCCACCAGGCCCGGTGGGCTTCTGTCCTGGACAAGGAAAAGGAAAGGTACAGGTTCGAGGTGGGCCCCAAGAGGGGTCCCCAGATCTGGCTGTGGAGCACAGGCATTGGCTCTGGGGTAACAATGTCACCCAACACAAACACCCCAGAACTGAGTCCTGTATTCACGAACTCTAGGCAAGTTCTCTAACCAGAGGCCTGAGACATTCTGCTACCCAAAAGGCAGATCAGGGAGGGCAGGACGTCTGAGGTCACCTTTTACAGGTGGGGACAAAACAGCCATGTGAATCCCAGCCCCCTGCTCAGCCAACACATTTGCATGTGTGTGGGCGTCCTTTTGTTTCCTTATAACTAGAGGCCCGATGCACAACAATTCATGCAAGAGCAGGCCTTCCTTCCCCCGGCTGCCGGTACCGGCTTCCCTCCCCGGCTGCCGGCAGGCACCCAGGACCTGGGCTGGCTTCCCTCCAGCCCCGGCTTTGTCAGGAAGGATGTCCAGTCTAATTAGCATATTACCCTTTTATTATTATAGAAGATAGACAGTAAACATAACTTATGAGCATCTACTATGTGCCAGCAGTTCTCAAACTTGAGCTTACATTGGAACCACTTAGTGGATTTGTCAATTTGTAGACAGCTGGGCCTCGCCCCCAAAGCGTCAGACTCAGCCAGGCTTCGGTGAGGCCTGAGCATGTGCATTTCTAACAAGCTCTGTCATTTAATCATGATCACAACAGCTCGAGTACAGATGAGAAAACTGAGGCTCACAGAGATAAATATTTGCCACAGGACACTTAGCCACTAAGTAGAGAAGCCAGGACATGAACAAAGTCTTTCTCATATCCAGCTGTTGCTTCTCTGATGCTTCCAGTATCCCTAATCCAGTGGGTGCTTATTAAATGCATGTGACCAAGCATGTTTTCCATAGATTCCTCTGGGAGTCCTCTCGGCTGTCTCTTGGTCCCAGGCCATGGACACTGTCCACAGAAGGCTGAGTGAAGGCCTGGTGTCTGACTGGGTCTAACCCAGAATGCCATTTGTCCTGCCCCAGCCCTGTGCCCTGACATTCCTCCTTCAGTTTTGGGAGGGCCTGAACACCCTGACATGCCCTAGAAGGTGCCCTATGTGAGCAACCTCTGTCCCACCCCCAGACATGAGGGCCCCCAGCAGAAGCTTACCACAGCAGTCAGAGAAGTCTTGGGCAGTGGGAGTCTTGGACTCAGGCCCAGGCCGGCTGAGGCCCAGGTCGCTGGGGGCAAGTGGGTAGGTGGGCACCTCTTGCTTGAGCTCTCTCACAGCGTGGTTGGGGAGTGCAGTGCTGTACAGGAAGCTGGCCATGGAGGAGGAAGTGGCGCTGGGGGGCAGGTCCTGGGGTGGCCCCTTGGGGGCCTGGCCATGCAGGCCACAGTCCCGAGACCCCTTGGTTATCAGGGAGACACCGTTCAGCTCCACCAGGGCCTTTGAATCCCGACCGCCATCCTCGAGTGGCCTGGGTAAAGGAGACAAGGACACACAACAGCTTTGTGCACCTGTCCGCTGGCTACATCTCTTCTGCAGCCCCGCAGCCCTCCCTCCGCAGAACACGACAGCCTGTGAGGTACGCAGGACAGGAGCCATCCCCCATTCTACGGGTGGGGGTGCAGGCCTGGGGTGGGGCGTGATGTCCCCAGGGCCACATGGCTGGGTGACCGGAGAAGCCAGGCCCGGCCCTCCGCCCTGTCCCAGTCTACCAATGGTGTCCTTTCAGTGCAGTTAATCACTCCACCTCCCATCGCACCCCTCTCTTCCTGGCCCGTGTGCTGACAGTGGTCTGCCTTGCCACCTCCACTCTGCCCGGCCGTCCCTGGAGTCTGCAGTGCTGCCGGTGCTACTTCCCCCAACCAAGTCTCTTCCAGCCTCTTTGCAACACAGGGATCCCCTGGGAGGCCTTCTGGGACTCAACACCTGGCTCAGGTAACACTCCATGATGGTACTTCCACCTCACCTCCACCATCAGACTGGCAGCTTTTACAACCAGGGTCCCCTTCCCCTGTGGGGGTCTGAAGTGACCACACGGGGCTGAGCCAGCATGGAAGCAGGTCACCCTCCTAGCCTTTCCTGGCCCAGCCCTTATGGCCCAGCCACCAGACCCTGGCCCCCTCCCAGGCAGGCGGCCTCACTCACCTCTTGAGCTTGAAGCGGATACGGTGGCTGTGCTCCAGGATGGCCATGAGGGCCTTGGGGTCATACTCAGCCGGCCTCCGGAAGGCCAGGCCCTCGGGCAGCCCCTGCACGGCAAGCAGCCCAGGCTCCCTGAGTAGCCTCTCATAGGGCAGCGGCACCACGCTGGCCCTTCCCAGGGCCTCGCCTGTGGGAGGAGGGATCGAGGAGAAGGTCTAGTGTGAGAGGGCAGCCAGGATGGATGGGGGCCAGGCATGCTCCAGAGCTGGGGCCATGCTGAGTGACTTTCCTTGGTGCTGGGTTCCCAGGACTCCATCAGTTCCTTAAATGCAGATTTCACACAGAATAACCCCAGAGGCTGGTGAGTGGGGGCTGTGGGTCAGGACCCATTGTCTGAGGGCCAGGGCTACCCATTGAGGCATCTGGGTGGAGGGAAAAGCAGGCGTGGGGCTGTGGGCACGAGGTAAGGAGGGGTGAGAGAGATGAGAGAAAAGAGGGCATGAGAGAGATTGCAAGGAAAAAGCCATAGGGAGGAAGGGAGAGGAGAATGAGAGGGAGAGAAAGTAAGGAAGACGGGAAATAGAGAGGAAACAGAAAGAGGGGATTCAGAAAGAGAGGAGAGACAGGCTGAGAAGATGGAAAGGATGAAGGGAGGGGTGAGGAGAGGGGCGCCTGGCTGGGAACCGAGGGGGTGGGAGGGCCTAGAGGCCTGGGCTCAGAAACATCTGTTGTTGCCTCTATGCGACAGCCCTCACCTCAGTGCCACCTCTGATTCTGCTTAGGGTGGGGGAGGGGGCCAGGGCAGAGTGGGCAGGGGCAGAGGGGACTCTGGGCACGAACCCTGCAGCTGGCCAAAGTGTCTGCAGTGGCGTAGCCCAGCACGAGTGACAAGTCCTCGTGTCCCAAGGTGGCCAGTGTGCTTACGTAGGACCCCCGGGCCCCATCTCCCTGCCTGGCCTCCTCCTCCTGACATTTAAACGACAGCAGGCGCTCCCTCACAGACCTTTGCTCCACAGAACCCAAGAGGAATGGGGAAAGGCACAAAGTGGGTCAGAGATAAACGAGGTAGGGCCTGCCCAAGGTCACCTGGGAGTGTGAAGGCTGCCACTGGCCCTGACTCTGCAGCCTGACCCTTTCCTCCCCAGCCCCGGAGGAAAGACTTGGCTGCCAGGTGGCCTTCCCTCAGTCATTCAACAAATGCCCTCTGAACCCTGCTGCTGCTGGGCCCTGACCTGCAGGCTGGGACCACAGGAACAGCAGGTACATCCCTGACCCAGCTGAGAGCAGCTGCCTGGTGAGGGGAGAGGGCACAGTGGGTATCCAGAGGGGGCCCCAACCAGTCTGTGGGGGCTTCCTGGAGCTGAGCCTTAGAGTAACATGGTCTCCACCATACAGAGGAGAAGGCAGCCCCCAAGGGCACAGTGGTGCAAAGGCGAGGGGGGGTGAAATGGAGCCAGGGTGTGCTGGAGAACAGGAAGTGGCTCAGGAGGTGGGTCAGCCCGGCCGGCCCAGCTGGAGAAGTGGGCGGGGAGGGGCTGTGGTGGGTGCTCCAGCCACACTGAAGGTACAGCCTAGCCCTTCCCCCTGACAGGGCACCCCCAAAGGAAGTGCAGGAAAGAGCATGGTCAGACGTGTGCTTTAGGAAGATGCCCTTGGTCACAGGTGAGGAGGCCTGGGGCCATTTCTGGGTGAGAGGGGGCGGTGACCACCAGGGCCTGGGCAGGGGCAGGGGGGGTGGTGGGTGAGGACACGGCTGGGTGGAAGATTCATGCCTAGAGATGCGGGAGGAAGGAGAGCTGCACTGAAGTGCTGCCTAGAGTCCACAGTGGGGCAGAAGGGAGCCTCCTCGTCTGAGTGGGGACCAGGGCTCCCACCCGCCTGGGGCCCCTGAATGGAATGAGGAAGGATCTTACTATAAAGAACATCAAACACCTCCTCTACCATCTTCCGCAGAAGGTACACATCTGAGCCATGCTCCAGGGTGGACCGAGCGATGTTCCGGCCGCCAGCCTCACCCCGAGGCACCCTCTTGTGGTGCTCCGCCTCCGGCTCCTTCCACGGGGGTCCTCCTATGGGACACAGAGCATACGGAGGGGTGGTGAGCACCCATCTCACCACCTGCCCAGGGAGCTGGACTGTCCCTGCCCTGTGCTGAGCTCCGCAGCGGGGCGCCCAACACAAAGTGCAAATGAATGAGTGAATGAATGAATGAAGAATTAATGGGTGAGCAAGCCCGCCCTGCGTAGGGCCAGGCTAGTCATGGGGCCTGGGTCTCGTCCCTGGCCACCCCTAACCTGCTGTGTGACCGTACGCAAGTCTCTTTCCTCTCTGGGCCTCAGTTGGTGAGCTCTCCCTGGAGACCAGCTGGCCTGGCTCAGAACTGGGGTCCAACGAATGTCTATTCCATCTGTCTCTGTGCTCTGACACTAACGCTCCATTTTAAACAATCGAGGCCCCGTTTTCTGCTCTGCCAAGTGGGGAGATGATGACCCCACCAGGGGGCTGAGAGGATTGGAAGAGGCAGGTTCGTGCAAGGCTGGGCTAGGGCGGAGGCTCCGGCGTGTCAGTGGGTCCCTGGGTGGGGAAGCTGCAGGAAACATGCAGGAAAGGAGACGAGAGGAGAGTCCAGAGGCCCCCTCCCAGCTTGCAGCCTGCTCTCCTCTGAGGAGCTGTGACGCTTGAAATAAACCAGCCTGAGTTCCCGGTGCTATAAATAGTGGCTCTGCCCGGCTCCACGAAGCCAGGTGCACCTTCATCAGGCCCCAGTCTGGCTTCCAGCCTGGCCAACTGGGGACCACAGACCCTGCTACTGCCCACCCGACCCGGCCCCAGCCCCCCGCCCTCCCTTGGAGAGGGTGCAGGCTCTGAGGGCTGAGTGGGATGGGGAGGCTGGGGAAGCGGCTGGGCCCCAGGAGTGATAGGTCCAATGCTAAGGGACGGCTTTCCCTGAAATGGCTGATCCCAGGTCCAGACCTGGGGTGTAAGGAAAACGCTATACTGGTCAGACAACCGTAGGCATTCACTGAGTGTAAACTAAGTGCCAGGCATTGCTCTAAGTGCTTGCCATGTATTAATTCATCTAATCCTCAGATGGACCTGTGAGGAGGGGAGCACTGTTCTCCCCTTTCACAGATGAGGAGGTTGAGGCCCAGCAAGCAGGTGGCAGGGCCAGAATGTGGCCCCTGGCATCTGACTCCAGGGCCAGCCCTTAATTCAAGAGCTCTGAGTCCCAAACTGTGGGCGCGAATGCTCGATTGAGTGCTAGCCTTCAGTGCTGGGACCAGGCCCTAACCCCATAGGACCCAAGAATCCATCAGAAAGGTGAAGGTGACCTCCCCCAGCTTACTGCCAAGCTGAGGCACCAGGCGCAGATGGAAATTTAGGGCAGAGGGGGCTGGCATGGTGTGGGGAGCAACCATAGCAAAGGTTCAAGGGATGGAGGGGCCTAAATGCGGCCTGGGGGCAGGAGGCTGGGCAGACACCTGCCAGGGAGAGGAGAGGATGAGGACCTTCCAGGTGGGGCAGAGGCAGAGATGGGAAGGGACACAGGGCTGGTGAACTAGCAGGCAGTGCAGCGCAGCCGGGGTAAGCACAAGAAACGCTGGGAGGTGAGATGCAGAGGCAGGGCCTGGGTTAGGAGGGGCCTAAGGCTCAAGTAGCATGGAAGGGTTGGGGGCCTCAGAACGACTCCTCTGGCTCAGGGGCTTCCGGCTCACAGCCCTGAATATCGGTCTCTGTTGAGAGCGACCCGAACCCCATGGCAAGGCTCTTGGGGTGCCCGTGCTGCATCTCCCGATTCTGAAGGAGTGTTGTGGGGAGCCGATACAGGGTTAAGCCTCGGACTGACCTGTTAGCAAAATCACAAACAAGTCTTCTTCTGAGTCTTAAACAAACCAATCCGAGAGGTGGCCGCTGATTTACACGCGCTGTCATTTAAAAAATAAAAATGGGGGAATTTGCCAGAAGCCAGTCCACCCTTGCTGCTTGACACAGTCACTGCAGGGAAGAAACATCTGCACAGCTTATGTTTCAAGGGACCTGGCGTATATGGCATATGTTTGCTCCCCCTCTTAGCGCTATGTGTTTTAAACAGGACCACCTCTCCAAGAAAGGTTGTTTCCCCAGGTTAGGGATTAACAGGACTAAGGAATAGAATAAATCAGTAAATCCCCCTAGTGTTACAGAAATACCATGTACTACTTATGAAGAAGTTGGACTAAGACTGTTGGCAATAAATTCGGAACTTGTTGGGCCCACATCCCCAGGGGTCTGCCCACCAGGGAAAGCACCAAAGCCTATACCCCTGGAGACCCACCAACACAGGGCAGTCCCAGGGAAGGCAAGCAGCGAGGCTGGGAGGACATAACCTTTACTGGGTAGGATAATTTCCTTCAGTCACTTCCTTGTAGCTTATCAGTAGAGCAGCGACCTTGGAATAGCCCTTGTAATGGAACACAGAGATTAACCTAGACAGGATTAAACTCAACAGAACTAGATTAACAAACACCCTAACTTTTGGAATAGAATGGATAGGATTAAAATCAACTGGTATAAATACAGATGTAATAGGACAATAAACGCAGAACCTGGCTAGAGAACCTTGCTATGATGATCAACTGAACGCTGCCTCCGTGTCCTTCATTCTTCGCCGACTCTGTCCACACCTACGGGAACCCCTGGACCTGCAGGGGCTGGACCCCAACAGAGTGTAGCAGAAAGAGCATGGGTTTCAGGCCTGGCCTCAGATCCTGCCTCACTCACTCGTCGGCTATGTCCCTGGGGAAGTGGCTTATGCTCACGGAGTCTCAGTTTCTCGCTTGTGAACCAGGGGTAACTGTAACTGTGCCCTAAGCCTGCTGGGAAAAGTAAACAGTAGCAGTACGTGCAGGGCCAGAGCACAATTTATCAGAGCAGTACTAACTGTCACTCCATCCCCGAGCCACCAGGAGGTGGCTCCAAGATTATGTTACTATGACAATGACAGTGCCTACCTCATAAGGTTGACGTCAAGATAAATGTGTTGGCATTGTGAAGGGTGTTGCATACAGCAGGCCCTCAGCAAGTATTAAACAAGTGTGCTCAGCCTCTGTGTCAGGGACGCACAAGAACTGGAGAACACTGGGCCTCAGTGTCCCCTTCTGTCAATGAGCCGATGGGGCTGGCTGGCCCTGGGGTTCAGTCACCCACGCTCTACCAACCGAGGGGCTGCTGTATGATTCCAACTAAAACGGGGGCTGCCCCTGATAATGCCAAGTCGGGAATCCTGCACAACCCCCTCCTGTCCAGGGCGTCCCCCCAACAAAGACAGCCAGTGTTTTTCTGGGGACCCAATACCCTGGCCCTGCAGAGTCCCGGGGTACTCACGGCAGAACCTGAGGAAGTCTGATTGCAGCTCCTTCCGCGCGGTCAGAAACATTCTCCCCTTCTCGGTGCCCACCACGAAGGCGCTCTCATCATGCACAGCGACACAGGCCACCTCTGCGTTCAGCTTGGAGAGCGCCGAGCACTACAGGGGGAGCAGGGTACGTGAGCCGGGGGAAGGTCCCCCAGCCCCGCACACCTTCATGCAGCTTTGGGGGTGGGATGTGAGTTCCCACCAGCAGCTCCAGGGAGCAGTCACTCCTCCAACATTCTCAGTCTTAGAATCTGCAGGGGAATCAATGAATGACCTGGCCGTCCGCCCCCATCCCCCCTATCCCACCCACCCCCTTCCGAGCTTGGCCACGGTCAGGGGGAGAAGATACGTTTACGGAGGCTGGAGGAGGACCAAAGGCACAAGGCCGCTGCCCTTCCTTCTTCCCAGGTCCTCCCTGCTCTGGGGTGGGCTTCCTCTGTTAGGCCCGGCCCCGGCCCCAGGGACAATCCTGTCCTGGACTCTCCACGGCCTGGGTGAGGAAAAGGTAGGACGGGCCCCAGGAGAACCAAGGCTCAGACAGACCTAGGCTTCAATCCCACTTCAGCCACTTCCTGTTGTGGGACTGGGGCAGTCACACCCCTTACGGGCCCGTTTCCAAATCTGTAGAATGGAGACAAGCGGCCCAGCTCGAAGGGTTTCAGTGGGTTTGGTTGTGGGGATTCAAGGAGGCCTTGTTGGCGGGAAAGAATTTCTAAACCGGGCATCCATGTGGACATCCGGGCAAAGAGGTATTTTGCAGCCTTAGCGTTGAGGTTGGTGGGCTCACTGCAAGGGGCGCCCTAACACAGGGGACCCTCAACCAAGACCACTAACGTCTCAGGCCTCTGACCTATCTCACCAGGAAAACCCTGCCTGTAACTTTCAGCATGCAGTTGGTGCCTGATAAACGCTGGTTTTTCTGAGTTAGGTAGTGCTTTTCTGACAGTCAGGAAATCTGGCTTCTCATCTCAGTTCTGCTGCTGTGTGACCTAGACATGTTCCTCACCCTCTCTGGGCCATAACCATGCCTCTTGTCCAGCTCCATCCTGGAGTTGCTCTGGTGAGAAGCTGGGACATTGCAGGGCCAGCAGGCCTGTCCCCACTGATGCCCTATTGAGGGGGTTTTGTTTTCTGCTAAGATTAAAGCAAAACCTGCCACTCCCTTTCCCCACAGCAACACTGCAGGATATTAACAAACAAGACAAACAGATCTGGTTGTCTCTAACAAAGGAGTGGCTGCCAGAGTTGGAGGAGATCCCTGTGGTGTGGTCACTTCTTAGCTGAAGGAGCTGAGGCCCCGGCAGGGAATCGACTCACCCAAAGGCACCAAGAATGGGCGCCGTGAGGAAATGCCTGGGGGAGGGTCTGAAACAGGGGTGGGGCGGGTGGTGGTGATAGATAGCACTTGCCCACACCCCTGCGGACCCTGAGGACCCTGGCTCCGAGCCCTGAGGATGCCAGAGTTCAGTCACTTCCAAGCAAGTGCCTTGTCACCCAAGAAGGTCCCTCGGAAACCCGTTAAGGGCCTAGGGCGGGGGGGGGGGGGGGGGGGGACTTTTTGACTCGAGGGCCACAATGGGTTCTTAAACTGGACCGGAGGGCCGGAACAAAAGCACGGATGGAGTGTTTCTGTGAACTAATATAAATTCAAAGTAAACATCATTACATAAAAGGGTACGGTCTTATTTTTTTTTGTTTGTTTTATTCATTTCAAACTGGCCGGATCCGGCCTGTGGGCCGTAGTTTGCCCACGGCTGGCCTAGGGGCTGGGGGAGCTTGTCTTCGACATGTCACCAGGCTAGCTAGAGCCATCGGCTCCTCCAAGCCCCACGGAGCCTCGGAAAACCCTCTGGACCAGTGCTGTCCCATAGGATTTTCTGCCGTGACAGAGATATTCTGTTTCTGCCCTGTCCAATACCGTGGCCACTCGCCTCATGTGGCCACTGAGCACTTGAAATGAGGCTAGTGTGACTGAGCAACTGAAGTGTTTACTGTATTTAATTTTAGCTAGTTACAATTTAAATGGCAATGGCCTCCTGTGGCAAGTGGCTGTGGTGATGGCCATCAGTGCCTGTGTCAGCTGCGCTTCCACCACCGCCAGGCTAATGCTGCTGCAGGGCACGGGCGGCTCCCTCCTCATGAAGGCAGCTCTGCACAGGGCAGGGGTTGCACCCCGCCGCCTTCCCCGGGGTGCTGCTGCCTCTGGCCCAACACCATTTACGCGGCTCTAGGACCACCTACAGCAGAACAGCCCCTTTGTCGTAGGGAACTGAAGACTTTGCACCTGAATCCACTTCAAAAACTGGTCATACTGTGTGGCTTCAGGTAAGGGGGTGCTCTCTCTGAATTTCAACTTCACCATCCTAAAATGCAGATTAAAAAACACACCTGCCTACCCTCCATCATAGAACTTTCCCCGGAAAAGGATAGAGGGAAATTATATTATTATTTTCTCATTTGAGGTAAACTGCTACAGGCTTACATATGTAGGCAACGGTGCCAGCAGAGTAGTAATTTATGAAGTCCCGTTTCTCTCTCCCAGCCCCAAGATGCAGCGGCAGCTCTCTAACGAATCACTGCCCACACATTATCTTCCAGGTGCTGGGAGGGAGGCTTGTGACCATGCCAGGGACGGGCCTTGAACAAGAGTTAATGAAACGAGGAGCAGGGGATGAGGACTGGGGCCAGCCTCTATTCCCAGGACTGGATGTTTATGTACTTAACCTCACTTGAGCCTCTCGTCCCCTGACGTAGGCAGAGGTGGGACTCGAGCTCCAACGTCTGGTTATGAAGCTGGGTGTCCCACTCCCTGGGGTGGGCCGGGTACTCACCATGGAATCTAAGGCAGACACAAGGCTGGTGATGATCTCGTCTTTGCGGGCGAAGGCGGAGTTCCAGCGGTCAGGCCCACAGCCATTGGTGGGGACGTCACAGCGCTTCCCCAGCAAGGCCATGGTCACCTGGGTAGAGAGAGGGAGCAGACCGAGGTGGGTGTGCACCACGGGAAGTGGAACACGTGGTAGGGACCCACCCCGACTGGCTTGGCCCAGACCTCAGGGCTGTTTCTACTTCCCACGTGGGACAAGTCAAGAGCTGGCCTTCTCTTCTCCTAAGGGTCTTATATGAAGATGGAATCAGAGCCTTGACAGACCTGGACACGCAGCGGCTGGCGTGTGGCCTGTACAGGCATGGCACAGGTGGCAGGATAAGGAGACATGTGCCCCAGATACATCCCCCAAGTCTGCAGCCTCAGAGCTGAGCCCAGGACTATGACCAGTCTGTCCAGCAACCCAACCATCAACTCTCCCCATACACACTGCTCTGGCTATAGTTCTCTCTTGCTCACACACCCTATGTGGCTCCCTACTGCCCACAGTTCTGGACTCAGCTTGGTATTCAAGGTTCCTGGTCCAGACATTTTAGGTGTTCCAGGTATTTTAGGTGTCATCATCCCCCAAATATACCCACATTCTTTCAAAAAAATTTTTTTCTTTATTGATTTCAGAGAGGAAGGGAAAGGGAGAGAGATAGGAACATCAATGATGAGAGAGAATCATTGACTGGCTGCCTCCTGCATGCCCCACACTGGGGATCGAGCCCACAACCCGGGCATGTGCCCTGACTGGGAACTGAACCGTGACCTCCTGGTTCATAGGTTAATGCTCAACCATTGCACCATGCTGTCTGGGCAATGTACCCACATTCTTGTGGCTCCCCAGCGGTCACAGGTTCCACTCTCCCTGCCCCGACTGCCTTTCCTGGCCCCTTCGTCATCTATTGACTGCCTGCTCAGCTTTTAATTGTTGCCTCTGCTGTGAAGGTACCCCCTCTCACCCCACTTCCTGCCCTCTCCTGCCCCAGCTACCCTTGCTGTCCTCCCACATGTCCCCGAGCTCCTCCATCACAGCTCTGCATCAAGCCACAAGCTCCCCTGGAGAAGGCCACTGCTCCGAGGCCTCTGAGCCACAGTCTACTTCCTGGCTGTCGGGACTCAGTCTCAGAGATACAGAGGTTGCTTCATCTCAGACCTGGGTTTCTCACACACAGGACTTTGTCCCCTCGTCATAAGGCTCCTGGAGAACAGAGCTGCATTCTCCCCGTCTCTGGGGCACCCTCAGACCAGGGCTCCCCTATCAGGAATTCCCTAGGCAGGAAACTGGCCTGCCGCCCCTGTACCACCCAGCCTGGTCTGGGCACCCACTAGATGCAAAGGTCAGCCTCCCTCAGTCCCCGTCCCATCCTGCCCTTCCCCTTCCAGACCCCAGGAAACACATCCAGGGGGCCCACCCACAGGCTGCGGCCTTGGAGGGAGTTTGTAGATCCGGCCTCCTTACTCCAGCAGAACGGGGTGAAGGAGTCTGTGTACATGACTAGGGATGGGGTGGGCGGGGGTGGGAACCAGCACTGGGTCTGGCACCTTAAAGGGTGCCAAGCCTGGAGTATCTTCTATCAGTGCAGCTACTCCTGGACCTTAAGCTCTGTGAGGACAGGGACCAGTCTGCCTGTCACCGCTGCACTTCCAGGGCACAGCTCAGGGCCGGACATACACGATGGACCAAGGCACTGTGGTCCAAACCAAGGACTGTGGCCTTTAAGTGGCTCATAACGTCGATGACATAGAAGAGCAAATGTCGGAGTGTGTCACATACAACAAGGTGAGAGGTGTCAGACTTCAGTTACAGAAACATTCAAAGGAATTAGGGCTGCATCAGAGCTTGGCTCTGGCCTCAGTCTTGGCCCGAGTCTGCTGTTGGCTGCGGATAAATATTGATTTTAACAACTGGCCAGTCAGCAGTTGGCCAAAATGTATATTGGGTTCACTTCTAAATGTTTATTAAATGTATTTCTTCCCCTAGGTTGCAATCTGATAGACGTTCAAAATCCACAGTGTTAAGGATGCCGAGGGTAGAACAGGCCATGAATAAGGCGTGCTAATGGACCAAGAGGCAGCAAGCACCAGGGCCAGGGGCCTTCTGGGGCACGACCCGCTGAGAGGTTCGCCTGTCTGGGCTGCTTGTCCCTTCCCTCGGCTACCCCCGCTTGCCAGTCCCTTGAGCCATTCCCAGAAAGGCCTCTGGCTGCCAGCCTCCCAGCTGCTGAGTCCAAATCAAATCAGGGCAAAGGAGGAGGCACCAGACAGCGCTCCAGCCCTGGCCTCCAGGTTGACCCAGCCGGCTGCGGCTCCTAATCCATTTAGGAAGGATCCAGGGAGTCAGAGAGGGAGGGGTGATGAAGGGAGTGAAGGGACGCTGGGCTGGGGGCCATCCCCTGACTCCTTGTCTTGGCTATTTCGGCTCCTTGGAGCCTCTGTCCTAAGCCAAGGAGGCCCAGCCTTGTGTTCGGGACGAAGGAGAGAGAAGATCCTCCTGCAAACTCCCGGACCTCTGAGAGGGGCGGGTCCATGGGGCTGGAGCTGCTGCGGCTGGGGCTGGGGCAAGAGCGCTGGGCTGGGAGCCATGAGCCATGACCCCTGCACACAGGAGACCCAGACGCAGGTCTGCTGGGACCACATCAGATCAACCACGTAAACGGGGGGTAGTTCTAAACTGAAAATGAGAGAAGGGGGTAAAAAAATCACCCAATAAATCCAAAACACTATACGAAACAGAACACAAAGCACGACAGGCAGTTCACAGGAGGCTCGTGCCCAAGCCTACACAGGAGCAACGTCCCCGGGGGAGGGGACAGTGAGAACGGAGGCGGCGGCTTGAGCCATCACACACCGGCAAACAGAGGACGGGGCCAGGTGAGGGGCCAGGCTGGAGATGCCCGAGTGCCGCTCTGTGGTACCTGGAGAGGACACCAGAGCATGGGCAGCTGGCCCTGACCTGGGCACAAGTGGCCAGGAAGCCCTCAGTGACAAGGCACTTCCAGCCCCGCTGGGTTCCTGGGTGGGCAAGGACCGTAAGGGTCAAGAGGCAGGCAGGGAGACCGTGAGCACCCGCTCCATCCTCAAACACCTCCCGCGGCTGCCAGGGCGCCACACACCTGGTTTTCCTCCCACCTCCTGGGCACTCCCCTCCTGGCACTGACTGCGAAGTGCTAGTGGGTCCGGGGCCCTCTCCCCTTCCCTGTCCAACACCCTCCCTCACTGCTGGGCAATCTCTTGGCTTTAAATGTCACATACGTGCTGGTGACTCTCGATTTCTCTCTCACGTCTCCTGAGATGCCGCCTCCAGCCTGCCTCCTCCACTACTCTTCACTCTTCACCATCCAACGAGCAACTCACAGGGAGCACAGTGCGTGTTTCTCGCTCAGATCTGCTTCCCTCTGGTCATCCACCCAGGCTGGAACCGAGGCCTCATCCCGGAGTCCCTTCTCCGTCACTTCTAAAACAGCCGGGGGGAAGTCTCGCTGCTCGGCTCCAGAACCCACCCCTGTCTGTCCACTCCTCACCTGCCACCCAGGCCACCATCCTCGCTTACCCACACCCGGCAATGGCCTTCTCACTGGCCCCCCTGCCCTTCTGTGCCCCCCCAGTCCCTCCTGTAAACAGCAGCCACATCAATCCCATGCCGCTCTCCTGCTTAGAAGCTTCTTGTTTTCCCACTGTCCACAGAAGGGAAAGCAACCTCCTTTCGCTGCAGGCCCTGCGTGTCCTGGGCCCACCTAGGGTCTCCTATGCACTTCCTCCCGGCGGAATGCCGTTCCAGGTCTCCATCTCCTCCCGCTGCCTCCTTTGCCCACCACGCCTCCGCCCCATCACCAGCTCCTTGGAACCTCCCTTGACCATGAAGCCACAGCGGCAGTCCCCACCCCGTACACTCACTCCTCATGTCTTTCCTTATTGTCTTCATGGATCTGAATGACTTGTTCAGGAGCTTCTCGCCCGATTTCCCCAACTAGAATGTGAGCTCTGGGTGGCCAGGGCTCTCGAATTTACCGTATCCCCACTGTCTCGAACGCTGCTTGGGGTTTCATGGGCACTCAACAAGTACTCAAGAACTAACAAGTATGACAGTCGGCCACTTCAGGTGGGAGCCAGGACATCTGCAAGCTATGAGCAGAGTGTCTGACAACTTTGGCATGTCTGGCTCTCAAAAAACAAAAGGTGCCCAGCTGCTGTGGCTCAGTGGTTGAGGGTCGACCTATGAACCAGGAGGTCAATGGTTTGATTCCTAGTCAGGGCACATGCCTGGGTTGCAGGCTTGATCCCTAGTAGGGGGCATGCAGGAGGCAGCTGATCAATGTTTCCCTCTCATCATTGATGTCTCTCTCTCTCTCTCTCTTTCTCTCTCCCCTCCTCTCTCTGAACTCAATAAAAAACATTTAAACTGCCCCACCCCCACCCCCGCCAAAAAAATACCAAGAGGCAGTCTGAGAGATTGCAACTCTGGCCACAGTTAGATCATGGAGGAGCAGTCCTGGGATGGAAAGGGAGGGAGGCTTCCGGGTCAGACAGGTGTCCTGGACAGGTGCTCTTCCAAGATGGTCCCAGGCCTGCAGCACTGCAACACCCAGACAGCCATCAGAATGTCTGGGGTGAAGCATCACTGTGTGTGAGTAGGAAAGGACTTGCCTAAGACCCCCAGCCACTGGGTAGTGGGATGAGGTCTGTCCTTGTCTGTCTGTCCCTAAGCTTGGTCTTTCCTGTTGGGAGGACTCCTCCTCCCACTCGCCCGGACATGGGGAACAGGAAGACCAGGTGATCAAATCCACAGCTAACACTCAACCAGGTTGACCAACTCACCCCGATTCACCTGGGACTTTCCTGGGTTTAGCCCAGAAACCTGTTAGTCCCAGGCAAAGCAGGCGGTTGGTCAGTCCACCACACAGACAGGGACCAGCAGGACCCGGGGCCCAAACGCCCTTCAGGGCCTCTGAGAACAAGGACAGACACCAACAAGGAAGACAAAGTCATGGACGTTAGGTCCTATCTTCAGGTCCAAAATATTCCATCTCACTTAGGATGGTGATAGGCAGGCTGGGACAGAGAAGGAGCCTCCCAAGGAGGGCAGAGCCACTTCATCCAGGGAGCTTACAGGAGGCAGCGACCCTCCTGATGTGCCTGAGGGCCTGGCAGGGGTATGTGAGGGGGGGCAGGGAGGGGGACAGAAGCCCCAAAAGGCAGAGCTGGAGCGTGTGGAGAGCAGACCTGGGATCCTGGTCTGTGGGAACACTGCCCTATCACTCAGCTTTCCGGCCTCCCCTGCCCATCTGTGAGGGAGGCAGGCAGGTAGCACAGCTGCTGCCAACATCTGCCAGCCCAGCCCCGAGATTCCCAGGCCCCAGAAGCTCTCAGGTGACAGGTCCCCAGCCGGGCCCAGGACAGTGTATTTTGAAGTTCCCAGGGGATCCCGACAGGCAGCCAGGTACAGGTTGGTCTCTGGGGACATTTCTAGCTCCAACATCCGACTCCAGTTTCCTCGGCTTTTCCTGCTGCCGCCTCCCTCCCTCGCCGGGATTCCCTGCCTACACAGTGGCAGCTTCCTGGCCGCTGAGAGCTGGAGGCCAGCCCGGTCCCTGAGCCAACAGTCAGCCAAGCGCTAGTGTCCATGTCTGAGTCGCTGCTGCTATGACCCAGGCAGGCCTGCCTCCGG
This sequence comes from Myotis daubentonii, assembly GCF_963259705.1. Lineage (NCBI taxonomy): Eukaryota > Metazoa > Chordata > Mammalia > Chiroptera > Vespertilionidae > Myotis > Myotis daubentonii. The sequence continues at coordinate 32,884,256 of NC_081843.1, forward strand.
GTGGGAGGCATCCACAGAGGTCAGGCTCACCAAGCCCACTGCAGCCGGCCCTGGGGCCAGGGGGGGTGGACACCCAATCCCAAACACCCTGCACTCCCAGGCCAGCGGGGAGGTGACCCTGAGCCTGCCCTTTCCGCTGCCCATGGCCTAGACGCCTATGGGAAAGGCGCTTGGGGCAGGTTTAACACAGCAGTGTTCCTGCAGACCAGACCCCAGGTCTGCTCTCCACACGCTCCAGCTCTGCCTTATGGGGCTTCTGTCCCCACCCCCCACCCCCACTCCCACACACACCCCTGCCAGACCCTCAGGCACATCAAGAGAGTGGCTGCCTCCTGGTGAGTACCTGAGCTGCCCCAGGGCCCCAGCAGAAGTGAATGGGGCTGATGGGGTTAGAGGTCAGAAGGGGTGCAAGAGGTTGCAGATGAACCTCTCAGCTGTGCCCATTTACAACTCCCTTTCCCCACCCACCATCCTGGATGCTCCCTTCATCCAGGGATTCGACAGCCCCCACCCTCCCCTCCCTGCCCTGCTTCCACTGCCAGCTCCTTCCTCCTCTCCCAGGCTGGAGAGCCACCCTCACTCACGCCAGCCGACCACGGCTGCCCACCAGGGGCCCCTGGAGAGGGGCCTCGCCCTCCCGCTTGGAGGCTGCCATCCTGTTTATGAGCAATCTGACATCCATGCCCTCCAACCAGGGAGCGCGGCTGGTGAGGGGGAATGAAGAAACCGAGGGCACAGAAACCAAGTTCCAGAGGCAGGACATTCCTGCTCAAAGTGAGTGACAAAGTCAGGACGGACTTGGGACGTAGGACCCACTCCTAATTCAGAGGAGTGCGGCTGATGGTGGGACCCCAGGTGCAGTGACAGGCCAGCTCAGACGGGACCTGAGGCAGGGTTTGCACATTTGATGGCCCATGGCCCGGGTGCCGGACCCTCACACCATGAGCCCAGGGATTCAGAGACGCACACAGGAACACTCAAAGGGCCGGAGAGCCAAAAAGCAAGCGCCGTGGAAGTGGGCACAGCTACCACCCTCTCTGAGGGGGGCTCTGCCGCGGGGAGGCAGGGAAGGAGCAGCAGGGCTGTTTCCTAAGCTCCCAGGACTGGGGTACAGTTAACTCTCAAACCACTCTCATGTTACAGAGAAAATTTGGAGGCTCAGGCACCCCGACCAAAGGCCTCAGAGCCAGGATGTGGCGAAGCTGAGACCTGAACCCAGATCTTGCCGACTAAACCTGGGCTCCTTTCACCCTACGACAAAGCCTTCAGCCCACTTTCCTCTGAAATATCCCAGATCAATGGGCGTGGCCAGCTGGAGTGAGAGGGGACCCCATAGCAGGTGAAGGCAAGGAGACACCCAGAAGGGTCTTTCTCCTCCCTAGGCCTGTAGGAAGAGGGCTTGTCCCCGGAGCCCAGAGATGCCTTGGGCAGATGCCTTCCCTAGCCAGTGGTCCAACTGGGAACCCAGACCCCACCCTCACGTCTCTAGGCCCCTGGACACGCCTGTCCTCTGGCTGCTGGGCCCTGGCACCTCTGGGACCTTTGTGAGAGACACACCTCCCCTTTGCCTGGCTCACTCTTAGCTACTGTCAGGCATGGAGGTGCCTCCTATCCTGACTCTCCAGGCTGGCCCGCTGCCCCTTGGCTGGGCACCCACAGCTCCTTCTTCCCTCCTCCCCTGCATCTCTTCCTCTTCCAGACGCCACCTGCTCCTCTGGGACCCCTGGGTCTGCCCAGGACCAGCCTGGAATACAGAACGAGGCCTGGAAGGGTGTCTCAGGGAGGGGCAGGTTTGGAAGAATCAGGAGACACAAAGAAGGTAGGGAGGGAGGAAGGGGGCACTCTGAACAGAGGGGGTAGCACAGGCCGAGGCATGAGCAAGCATGTGGCGTGGGGTCCTCACTGAGGCTGGAGGGGAGCTGGTGCAGACTCCTGAAGCACTTTAGACACAGACCACGGTCCAATTCCGGGTCTGACACCTGCACTGTCCCACCTGTGGCTCCAGAGTTTGGGCCCGCACTTCAGAAGGTCCTGCCCAGCCTTCCTCTGCGGGGCAGGCAGCCTATAAGCCTGAGAGGACATGCCCCATGGGAGCCCACATCTTCCCCAGGCCATCTTCTGGCAACTCAGGCCCCCAGAATCATCTGGGCAAGCACCTCCGTTTCGGGCCCTGGAGGCCTGTTTGCTGGTGTGTCTTCCTTAGTGGCTTTAAATATGACAGCAAACTCTTTGACTCTTCTCCCATCAATTCCCTGAGGAAGGTGAGCGCAATTCCCTGCCGGGGTTCATGTCCCAGCATCAAGAAGGGTTCAGGAATCTGGAAAAGGCGCTGTGCATAGATGACATAGGAATCCAGAGACTAATAAAAGAGTCCGGAGACAAGATATAATTTTGAAAGGCATTGGGGGTCAGAGGACCTTCAGCTAAAGGAACTGAAGACTCCCTCCTTGTCTAGGACCTTTGCTTTTATTAACACAATTTGTCCCAAGGCAAGGTGGAGATAATACACTTCAGAGGGTAAGGTTTCAAAGGGTACAGAGTCCATTGTCAGAATGTGGGGATAGCCTAAGGCTGTTCAGGTGTTTGGCCAGTAGGAGGCAATAACAAGTAGATTAAGATGCCCTTTAACTGTCTGGCAGCTACAATCAGTTTCCTATTCAGGTTTGGGGAAATGCTTTAGCCATTCCCAACAGGTGACTACATGTGTGACTCAACCCTGTTGAGTCCCCAAGTTTCATCAACCTTTTGATGAAACTCTTAAAATTATGACATGCTGGAATTGGTCTACGGCAATTCCCCTCCTCTTGAACATGGGCCTTCAATAACTCACTTCTAACCAACAGAGCGCTCCGAAGTGCCACCACGTGACCTCCAAGGCCAGGTCCCGAAAGGCACTCGGCTCCTACCTCTGTCTGAGACACACCGCACTGGAACTCTGAGCCAACACGGCTTCAGCATGACAGGACCATGCTGAAGAGGCCGAGGGGATCTGGCCATGCCTGAGCAGACCCAGCTCTTCCCCAGACGGGGTAGCAGACCAGTAAGGAAGTCTCTGAGATGACCCTAGCCCCAGCTAGCTTTTGACTACAATTGTTGGAGAAACCTTGAAAAAGAACCACGAGGCTAAGTCCAGTCAAGCCCCAACTGTGGGAGATTAAATGGGAAATGACCTTGCTAAGTTTGGGGCTACTTGTTACACAGTGATAGTTAACTGATATACCCCAAGGATAGGCCACGCAGATGCAGGTACACCCCCAAGGGGCAGCTGCTTAGGAGCACGGATAGAGCTTGGATACATTTGAGGTATCCACAGGCATATGCACAGTGTGGGGAAGAGCTGAGATGGGAAGGGAAGGGGTGAGTCAGCTGGGAATCTCCACTTGCCCTCCTCCTCCTAGTTGGCATATGCTATGGGAGAGCCCGCCTACAAGAATGGCCACTCAAATTTGCCCGTAGGGATTCACGACAGGCTCAGAAATAGTCCCCAAAAGAAATGCATGCCCTAATCCCTAGAGCCTGAAATTTCACCTTGTAGGAAAAAAATCACTTCTGCAGATGTGATTACATAATGGCCTTGCGACTGGAAGATTACCTATTATCCAGGGGGGCCCTAAGCGCCACCACATACGTCCTTACAGGAGGCATACAAAAGAGGAGGCCACGTGAAGACGGAGCAGAGAGAGATCTGAAGATGCCGACCTGGAAAACTGGGGTAATGCAGCCACCAGCCAGAGAACGCTGGCAGGCACCAGACACTGGAAGAGGCGAGGGACTGATTCTCCCGGAGCCTCTCATGGGAGCACGGCCCTGCCGACACCGTGACTTTGACTGAGCGGTACTTTGTTCTGGTCTCCAGAACCGTGAGAGAATAAGTTTTGGATGCTTTAAGGCAATCTGTCACAGCAGCCCCAGGAAATGAGTCCAGGACCCCTTCACTCCCCACTCACAAAGCTGGGTCCACACCCTCAACTCCTGGGCACACAGTCCTCAGCTCAGACCTCTGCAAAGCCCAGGCCTGGGTTTGCCGGAAAGTTCTCCAATCCCTTTCTCATTGGGAACCCCAGACCACTGGAAAGAGCTGGAATTTTCCGGATGCCAGGGGAACACCTCTGACTCAAGTCTCACTGCCCTATGTACCAGCTGGGTGCTGGAGCTGGTGAAAAAATACACTCAACCATGCAAAAGGCAAGCGTACACACCACCCAAACACAGCCCCCGCACCATCCGCTGCCATATGCTTGTGTTTCTTGAAAAAGAAGCTTGAGAGAACAAACAAAAAGAAATCGCTCCTCTTGGGGGCAGGGCAGGGGCATCCCTCCTCCCCAGGAGCCCCACCCCCACCGGACACCCCATCTCTGTCCTAAGGCCCCTCAGTGGGGATGGAATTGCCTGGGCCCTTAATCCTTGCCCCCTCCTCACTGTCCACCCATCGTTGCAGCTGGCAGAGAACGAAGCAGACCACAGCCCCGACTTGCTCTCCTGTCTGCTCAGGCAGGCTCCGCAGGGCAGCTTGAGGGGGTCTTACCTGAGCCACATGCAATGGATGGCGATCTAGACTTGTGGTCAAGACACGTGAGTCCCAATCCCCATTCTGACCCCAAGTCCTTCCCCACTCCCTGCTCACAGAGCCCCCTGTGGCCTCATTTAAATCCAGGTGCGTGGGGCAGCTTGGCTCTCTAAGGCAGTGGTTCTCAACCTTCCTCATGCCGCGACCCTTTAATACAGCTCCTCATGTTGTGGTGACCACCAACCATAACATTATTTTCGTTGCTACTTCGTAACTGTAATTTTGCTACTGTTATGAATCGTAATGTAAATATCTGATATGCAGGATGTATTTTCATTGTTACAAATTGAACATAATGAAAGCATAGTGATTAATCACAAAAACAATATGTAATTATATATGTGTTTTCCAATGGTCTTAGGCGACCCCTGTGAAAGGGTCGTTTGACCCCCAAAGGGGTCGTGACCCACAGGTTGAGAAGCGCTGGATTAAGGAGAAGCAGGTAACGCTGTTCTGGCCACTGGGACACAAGGGGCTTCTAGGAAAGGTGTCCACACCCCATTACACGCCATTTGGTGATCTACCCACAGCAAGAACCTAGGAGTTGGTAGCAGATGCCGTCACTGGTTCACTCAACCCCCATTCGACCCTCTCCTCCCCTATCCACTGAGCAATCCCTCCCACCCCTTTAGATCTGGATGACCAAAGCCACTGCCTAGGAGGGAAGAGCCAGGGAACAGAGATGCCAGCCCCTGTGATGTCCCTGAGCAGCTGCCCCAGGGCTGGACTGCCCGCCTCCAGGCTTCTCTTTACAGAAAACAAACGCCTCACTTTTTCAGTTTCTGCTTAACAGGTTACTTACAAGCAAACACTTTCCTAATGGCAACAGATTCCACAGCAGGCATGTTCCATTCAGGTTCACTTTACTACAGTTTATGTCTTTCAAATCCCTTCTGAAATAAGGTGGGGCATAAATAAATGAAAACAAATCAATCCACCAACCTTTTAAAAGGCCTGGTGCTGGGCACCATTCAAGGAGAGAAAAGCCCGCCTCCCCAGGAACCAGTTTGATGAGTAGGTTACTGAATCTCCCCGAACTCTGCTTTCCTCATCTGTAAAATGGGGCAAATCAGACCCACCTCACTGCACTGCTGGGGGGATTAAATGTTAGCTGAAGTGGAATCTATACTTAAAGACCTCAGTCTCCAAGACTCTCCTGATGAATATCACTGTCCCTCAATTCTCACCATTGAGGAAAGTTTGTCCAAGCCCCCACCTGCTTCCTCCTGGCGGTGCATCTGGAGGTACAGAGGACATGCGCTTGAAATTCCCTCTGCCATGCTCCCACTCTTTCCTCTATCCTAAGCCCCACCCCCCACCCCCCAACCCCCCACCCAGTTCCTGGCCCGCAGACAATCAGAGGCATTAGAAGGCGGTGGACTCCCATCCTGCCCCTGGCACGAATCCCAGGTCAGAAATCTCAGCAGGAATTGGGATGGATAGACCCAAGCACTGGATAAGGGGTTAAAAGAGGTGACTTCTCAGATCCACTCTAGGTTTGATATTTTTAAAAATATATATTTTTTTATTGATTTCAGAGAGGAAGGAAGAGGGAGTGAGAGAGAGAAACATCAATGATGAGAGAGAATCATTGATGGGCTCCCTCCTGCACACCCCCTACTGAGGATCAGGATCAAGCCTGCAACCCGGGAATGTGCCCTGACCTGGGAATCGCACCATGACCTCCTGGTTCATAGGTCGATGCTCAACCACTGAGCTACACCAGCCGGGCAGGTTTGAGATCTGATATTAAAGTGATGTTGATAATAAAATAATAAACCCCAAAATGATATTGTACACCCATGTTCATAGAAGCATTATTTGTTAAGAGCCAAAAGGTGGGAGCGACTCATGTCAATCCACAGATGAGTGGATAAAGAAAATGTTGTATACATACACAATGGAATATTATTTCAGCTTTAAAAAGGAAGAAAATTCTGTAATATGCTGCAACTGGAATGAACCTTGAGAACATCATGCTAAGTGAAATAAGCCAGTCACAAGAGGGCAGACACTGTATGACTCCCTTCATGTGAGGTACACAGAGTAGTCAAATTCCCAGAGACAGAAAGCAGAACAGGGGTTGCCAGGGGCTGCAAAAAGGGGAGAATACGGAGACAGTGTGTAATTCGCGGTTTCAGTTTGGGAAAATGAAAACCCTTCTGGGGACTGGTTTCACAACAACGTGCATATACCTAACACTACCGAACTGTCTGCTTAAAGATGATGAAGACGGTAAATTTAAAAATAATAACAGCAGCAGCTGCTACCATTTACTGAGCGCTATCAAGTGGCAGCTGTTACACCGGGCCTGGTGATGCATGTCACCTCGCCCATCCCCGGCTCCATGACTGGCTTCTGAAATCCCACACGGAGTCCAGGTGCATTCACACCGAGCTGGTAGAGGTTACAGGGATGCAGGCTTTAGCTCCACCCAGGGAAACTCTTCCCATGGAGGGCTGTCCCCGGTCCTTTATGTAAAGCCCCAACTCTGGCTCCTGGTGGACGGGCAGGGGCTGCCCACAGGCACTGGGTCCTCTGTCCCTAGCGGTTTTCAAAGTGGAAGTAGGCCCCGTATTAAGCCCATGCTTTTCAAGGAGACTGACTACCTGCAAGGATCCTTCCACCTGTCATATGGCCTGGGGGTAGCATGGACAGAGGTCAAGGACAGTGCGGTTTGCTTTATGGAGAAAGGGAGGCAAGTTGATAAATAGCATTGCAAGAGCAAGCTCCCGCCACTTTAGAAAATAAACCCTTAGTGCTCTTTAGTTATACACTTAGCGACATGGGATTCAGAGCTGCATGGGCCCCACCTCCATGTGCATCTGGGAAAACCGAGGCCCGGAGGGGGGAGGGCTGCAGCCCAGGCCGGCACACCCAGCGCAGGTTCACGCCACAGCACAGCGTGCTCCTCCGTGTGCTTCACTGCTGTGCTGGGCACAGGTGCTTTCCTATTCTCCAGAGCAGGTCCTTTGAGGGAACACACTTTCATTTCTTTAAAAACGGGCAATTACTCTGATGGCATTCTGTGCCCACGTGTTTGCTTTCACTGCATTCTGAATCCCTGGTGCCTGATGTGTTGAAAAAGACATCAGACACGTAAACAAACCACACCTCGTGTGTGCAACACCCGGTGGAATCTCTCAGTCTGATGAGAGAATCACAGCACAAGAGGTCACGCTGTAGGACTCAGTCTGCACGGTATATGGTCCGAAACAGGCTGACCTCGGACGTTAGAGGTCAGGACGGTGGTCATGTTGGGAGGCAAAGGGCAGATTAGCACGAGGCATGAAAGGGGCTCTGGGGGGCTGGGAATATTCTTTTTTTAAAAAATCCTTATCCAAGGATATGTTTATTGGTTTAAGAGAGGAAGGTAGAGAGAGAGAGAAAGAGAGAGAGAGAGAAAACATCAGTGTGAGAGAGAAACACCAATCTGTTGCCTCCCACACATGTTCTGACCGGGAATGGAACCCACAACCTAGATATGTGGCTTGACCGGGAATGGAACCCACAGCCTAACCTTGTGGGGTATGAGACGACACTCGAAACAACAGAGCCACCCGGCCAGGGCAGGAATATTCTGCTCTTAATCTGGGTGCTGGTTAATCACCTGGGTGATTTGGCTTCTAAAATTTATTGAGCTGTTGACTTACAATAAACAGCATTTTCCCCTCAATAAAGTGTTAAGAAGACAGCAGGGATCGGGATTCCCCAGTTAGGCAACAAACAGGCAAGTTGCTTTGACACGTCTCTAGAGTTTTAACTGAGTCCCTGTGACCCAGCACTTCTTTCAATTTATCCTGAGAAAATCCTCCGAAACAAACATGAACTTGTGAAGGCATTTCATCAAAGCGGGTCACACACGTGTAAATACAACTGCACACACACACAAAAGGAACAGCAGACACTCCAAGTACCCTGGGGGCGGGGGGGGGGGTGCTGAAACCAGCGCTGTGCAGACCGACCTCAGGTACACACGGGAGAGCCTGGGATGCCAACTCCAGGCTGCTCGTCTCAGCGGGCTAGATCACCAGGGCCTTTTCTTTCCTTTCCTTTCCATATTGTGTAAGTTATCTGAGATAAGGAGACTTCACTTTTGCAATTTGGAAAGAAATAACAGAAACCTCATTCTGAGGAAAAAATTTAAAAATAACCAACTAACCCGCATAGCTGCCCCCCACCCCCACCCCCAGCCCCGGGCAGGAAATCGGCCCCAGGCTGGGCACCGGGCAGACCCAGGGAGGCACATGCTGCTGCTGCTTCCTGGGGAAAAGGAGGGCGGCCTCCTGCCCTCTCCTGGGCGGAGCTGGGGGCCGGGCAGGTCTGGGGCCGGGCAGTGGGAAGCCCCCTCCTTTTACTTAGCTCAGGATCCCTGAAGGCAGGGTTTTATCCCCCTCCGGTGGAGAAGGGGTTCAGGAAGGTGGGCTGTCTCCTCTCAGATCGGGCTCCCCTGGACCAGGCCAGGGCCATGCCTATGCTCTGAGCGCTGAGACAATGAAGGGAACCCTCTAATTCAAGTTCTGCCATATCTCTGCCCCCCCCCCCCCCAAAGGAGATGGGCGGGGTGCTACTGGCAGTATGGAGTGTCCTGGCTCTGGTGGGCAGACAGCTCTCCGGGGTCAGGTTTCCAGCCCTTTATTTAAAGCCCCACTCTGGCTCCTGGTGGACGGGCAGGGGCAGCCGCCGCCTGCGTGACCAGGATGAGGAATTGCAATCCTGACTCGGGCCTGCGTGCCTATGGCAACTGGCGGCGTGGCCTTGGAGACGAATCTCCAGGCGGCCAGCCAGCAGGGGCCTCTCCGGGAGGGTGATGCTCCCAGCCGAGGCCCTGGGCTGGGGAACGGGACCACCTCCTCTCCCCACTGAAGACGGGGCTCCTGGCCAGGCTCAAAACACACACGTTCCCACAGCACAGCCCAGCCGCCCTCCCTCCCACCTCACGGTCACACATGTGGAGACATGGCCACACAGACACACACCGCAACACCATCACACGTCATCCTACACAGCACGGGGACAGACAGCAGGTGCTCCTGCCCTTGACAGAGTCCCAGGCTGGGGGGAGATAGGGCAATTAGGTTACGAGGAAAAAAAGGTTAAAGCACAGGGTGACACATGTTGGAGTGGTGGTTACATGGGTGTATACACAGGTTAAAAAAATCATCATGCTGGACACTCCAGGCTAATGGATTTTACTGTAAGTAAATTATACGTCTGTCAAAGACATAAAAAAAATAAGTGACACGCAAAAAGCACAGGAGGACAGGTGGGAAGGTCAGGGGAGGCTCCGTGGAGGAGGTGACACCCAGGCTGAGTGGACTGTGATGTCATGGGGGAGAAGTTTGCAGGGGAGGAGCAGGGCCAGGGAACTGTGCCCAAACATTGCTCATCTATAATGGGATGACTGCCCCGCCCCCTGCAGGGCCCACCTCCCTAGAAGTAAATGCTGAGCAAATGCGTCCGTTTGAAGGAGTACCAAATGACTGGCTGCCCCGTGGGCTCAGGCAGGTTGGTGAATGGGGTGGGTCACCGGGTCTGGCTAGGCATGGCTCAAATGTTCAGGGCAGGGCAGGAAGTGGTGGGCAAAGAGACGGGCTGTCACCAGGGCTACGCCAGGGACCTCGGAAGATTATCCTTTAGGGGACAAGAACGACCAAAAGGGTTGGAGCGGGGGCAAGACAGGGTCACTTTAAGGGGTTCTGGCAGGATATGACAAACTACGGGAGCGGGGAACTGGTCCTTATCAAGCTTCTGCAATAGTCTGGGCCGGCGATGGTCAGGTCTGAGGCGATGCTGGGAGCGGACTGGAGAAGAGCAGAGCGTTATGATGGAGTGGAGAGGGGAGTCCTAAGGAGGGGTTTCTGGCTCCAATGATGGAGTGGATGATGGTGTCCCCAGTTCAGCAGGGAACAGAAGGGAGGAGGCTGTCAGATCCCTAGGGCCATCTGTAACCTGTGGGTGTCAGAGGCTGGAGGTGTGTGTGTGGTCGGGGACGACTCTGGGCAGCTGAGGACTAGGGAGAGTTGAAGAGTCAGGGGAGGGGAGAAGTATGAGTCCTGGAGATGGGAGTCCAGAGGTCAAGGAACCTAGAGGAACCCAAGGCTGGGGAGACAGACGAGTGAGCAGGGGAGCTGTGCAGAGGCTGAGGAGTGGGAGGGGGTGGAGGCTATGGGATCTGGGGAGAAAGGAGGTAGAGAAGGAAGTGGGGTATAGAGGGCTCACAAAGGCTTCATTCTTTATGAGGAGGAAACACGAACCAATGGGGTGGATGGGGAGACAGCCTCTCAGCGGGAGGCCGGCTCCCAGATGGGACCCAAGGCCTCTGGATTCAGGACAGGCCCAAGAGCTGAGCCAAGAGCCCCTGCGCCCAGGCCCTCTGCCAGGACAACGAAGGGTCCCCACGGATAGCTCATTCCACCGGTGAGGTGTGTGTGGGACGGCAGAGGCTGGAGCCAGAGGCCACCCTGGGCAGGTGAGGGAGGCAGTGGTCCACCAGCCTCCATAGAGATGTGCGCACCTGGGGGCAGGGATTTGCACGGCTGTGCCCAGCACCAGGTCAAGCAGTCCACACACACTTGCTGGGCGGATGAGCGAATAGCTAAAGGGAACTGGAGGTCTGAAGCGGGGGAGGTGCAAAACGCGTAGCCAACCATGACGTCCTTGGCATCAAGGCCCTCCCTGGCACTTCCAAGTCCACCACACCCACATCTGGCCAGCCTGAGGAGGGGGAAGCACCTGGGTGTCGGGGTCAACCAAAGCTGGGTCGTGTCCCCACCTGGCTGTCAGCAGCTGGTGGCTCCCACGGAGGCACATGAACTCTCCGTGCCTCAGTTTCCTCATGGGCAAAATGGTGTCACCAACTCTGCTGCTGGGCTGTGAAGAGCCCTGGGGCTCACGCGTGAAGCGTCTGGCACGGGGCCTGGAGGTCATGAGCGCCCTTTAAAGCAACGGCAGCGATGACTGCTTGGCGCTGACATCACCTGCTGAGCTTCCGTCCTCCCCAGTGAGCTCACTGCGTCTCCTCAACTCCAGCGTCCTGACTGGCAGCACAATGACCCTGCTGTTCGCCCACACGCGGGGGACCTGGGTGGGAAATGCAGGCCTGGCATTCAGCTGGGCGCAGGGGACCCTGGCACCCCCTCCGCCCCCCAGTTCTGGGTGATCCTCAGCAGCTCACCAGCACAGTGTAAATATGTGCTGATTCTTAAGCATCTGCAGTGCTTGGGGGCTGGGTGTCAGGAGATGGTAGGAAGCAGCCAGCGCTGGGGTGGTGCCAGGCCCTGGGGTGATCGTGTCCCCAGAGAGCCCCCTTGCCAGGCGGAAACAGGCCTCAGAAGAATGAGCAATGTAGATGAGGTAGCATCAGGCCCTTTCTTGTCAGGAAGAGGCTGGGCAGAGCAGGGCTCGTCCCTCGTGGGTGATCTAATCCTGGCAACCGGGCCCTCCACACTCCTGAGCTGGCCTGCTCCCTCTCCTCCTGCGGGCTTCTACGCAACCCAGTGCCCATCTCTGGGCAGGTAGGGGTGGGGAGCGGGGGCCCCAGGGACAGCTGTGCCCTGCTGTGAGCGAGGGGTCAGGAGACCTGGCTTCTAACTCCAGGTACCACTCCACCGTCTGGGCAACGTCCCTCTCTGGGCCTGTTTCCCACTCTGTACACCAGAACCTGGGCTAGAAGTTCTGTGAGGGTGTTCCCCTTGCCAGAGGGTGAGGGGCGTCACACAGGGGCCAGGCTTCCTCTCCGGGGGCACAGTGCGGTCCAAGGTGGGCTTCCTAGAGGCATCGTGGGCCCTGACAGCCAGAAGGGACCCTAAAGGTATGGAGCTGTCATTCTGAGCCAAAAGTGGGGCTATGCTGCCAAGATCATGGGCCCTCAGGGATGTTGGGGTGGGTTATGGAGACAGCAGGGGGAATTCCAGGAGCTGCTAGCCCTCCGAGCAGACCCCAGGTCCAGGCTGCCGTCTGTCCTCCTCATGTGCATCAGCGGACATGGAGCCAAGAAACTGGAACAAGTTTTCATGCCCCAAAGGACCCCCCTTTGAAGCCTGGGGAAAGAAAGACACTGCTCTTCCAGAGTTCCGTCCCTCAGAGGTACAGGGAAGTGGGGAGGGGTCGCAGGCCCTGCCCCTGGCATCCTCATGTCCCCCCCTCCCCCCCGCCATGGGCTCTGAGGACCAGCTTACAGAGTGAGAACCCTCCGCACGGGGCTGCCGTAGCTCCAAACCGGCTCCCCGAGGTGGTGGGCAGCAGTGGGCACTTGGACACAAGCCAGCTCCAACACCAGGCCTGCCCCCTCCCACACCCATTCTCACTGAAGTCTCAAGAGCTCTTGGCAGCAGCAGGACTGTGGATGCAGCCCACACGGGCAGTGACTCAACACCAACACCAGAATAAACCTGGGGCCTGCATCACCGAGCCTGGGTTCACCCCTCCTGGGGGTCACCACCCAAGATACCCATCGGCCCCATCCTGGTCTTAGGTACTTCCTACAGTGAGGGCATCAGTCCCTGGCAGACCCTGAGGACTGTGCCTGCTGGGATGTAGCCGGACAGTAATGAGGTGGTAGGGATACCCAAGGTTACAGCATGGGTTCCCCAGGGCCGACATCCGTGCCCCTTCTCTCCCCAGGGGGCCATCGGCCATTCCAGACTCAGCACCTGCCCCCTCCTGCCTCCAGGCAGCATCTGAGCACCCCGTCCCACTGTGAACGCTCAGCTCATTCGGGGTTTTGGAGGCCCCGCCACGCTCACTTCCCTGCTTTTCCCATCTACCAGCTGACTGTCACGATGCTCTGTCTCCTGAGGGGGCAGGCAGGGGAGGCTCAGTGGCACCTGCAGGAGGGCAAGGAGACGTGGATCAAGAATCAGGCGGTGTGGCTTTTGGATCTCGATTCTTTTAACTCCGGAACCTTAGTCAGGTGTCTTCCCAGCCCCGGGCCTCAGTTTCCCCATTTGAGAAGGAAGAGGTCAGCCCATTCTGAGGCTCCTTCCAGATCGAATAGTTCATGGCCTCAAATCACATGGCACGCCACCCCCCCCAGGAGGCTCAGGCACAGGGGAGGGAGAGGGGGTCCGAGGAAGGTGGCGGGAGGCCCCAGCCCTAGGCACAGGCCACGTCAGCCATCGCCAAAGACAGACCCAAACTCAACGGTTACGTTTAAAAGGGAAGGTGGCACCAACGAGAACAGCGGTTCTCCACCTTGGCCGCACGTTAGAATCAGCTGGGAAGCTTTTTAAAATCATGAGGTCCAAAAATCCGGATTTTAAAAAGATTCCCAGCTGATTCTAATGTGCAGCCACGGTTAAGAACCACTGAACTAGAACAAGTGGAACAGTTAGCCCTACATGGGGTTAATTTGGGAAGGCTGGTCCCCAAACCAGGTGTCCTGCTCATCCACGCAATTCACTTACTGGTGTACAGTTCTCTCAGTTTTACAGAGAAGGCAAAACTGTGAAAGGAGAAGGATGCGACCCATCAGCACCCCAAACGCCACTGTGACCCTAGTCAACCAACCCACCCCTACCCCTAAGCAAGCCCTGATCTGCTCTGCTCCTACAGTTCCACATTTTCCAAAATGTCACATAAATGCAACCGTACAGGATGCAGCCTTCGGGTCTGTGCCTTCCACTCAGTTTAATGCTTCTGTGATTCCCCCGTGCTGTTTGTATCGAGTTCGCTCACTGTCACTGCCGACTAGCATCCCAGGGCGTGGACGTACCAGGGTGTGTTTATCCAGGCACATTTAGACTGTTTCCAGTTTGGAAAATTATGAATAAAGCCACTATAGAGACTTCTATTCAGGTTTTGATTGGAATATAAGTTTTCATTTCTCTTGGGTAAATATCTAGAAAGGGAATAACTGGGTGATATGGTAAGTGCACATTTAACATACATATATGTTAAATATATTTTGATATATATATTACTGATTTCAGAAAGCAAGGGAGAGGGAGAGAGACAGAAACATCAATGAGAGAGAATCACTGATTGGCTGCCTCCTGCCCGCCCCCGACTAGGGATGGAGCCTGCAACCACAGGCATGTGCCCTTGACCGGAATTGAACCAGGGACCCTAAAGTCTGCAGGCCGACGCTCCATCCCTGAGCCAACCAGCCAGGGCACATTTTACCTTATAAAAAGATGCCAACATAGAGACACCATTAGTGGTTGCCAGGGGGCTGGGCGTGGGGGGAGAATGGGGATGCCTGTTAATGGGTATGGGGTTTCTTCTGCGGTGATAAAAGAACTTTCTGGAATTAGACAGTGGTGATGATTGTACAACCTTGTGAATACACTAAAACCAGTGAATACGTTAAAATGGTGAATGTTGTGGTGTGATTATATGTCAATGAAATAAATAAATTAAATAATTTCCAAACTCCTCTCCCAAAATGGCCATACCACTTCACACTTCACCCGCAGTGTAGGAGAGCCACGGGCCAGGCCAGCGTTAAAGGTGAGAAGTCCCAGCTCATTCTGGGTTGGGAAGCAGGAAGGAGCAAAGGCCCTGAGGCAGGGCCACAGCCTTCCCGGCCTGAGCAGAAAGGTCTCTGGGTGGGGAGGGAAGCCAGGGTGGCTGGGGAAGGGACTGACACTGCCCTCCACAAGGTGTGGCCCCGGGGCCCCTGGGCAGGGGCGTCTGATGGGCAATGGTCAGTCTGAGCTGCAGCAGAGCCAGATGCCCATTGGCAGGGAGGGGTTCCTCATCCCTCTTCTTGCTCCTGGAGAAATGAAAGCAGTCCCACTGCTCTAGGCTACAAGGGGCCAAGACTAGAGATCTGCTCGCCCACAAGCATCCCTGACCCCGTTCCTCTCCCAGGAGGCCAAGAAGCTGATGTCTCTATGTCCTTCCGGCTCCCTAGCAGTTAAGAGAGCTGGGCCGAACCTGTGCCAGATTGGAGAAGTCCCTGAGGAGGGCGTGCATAAAGGCAAACCTGTGAGAGGAGGAGAATGCCGCCCTAACTCCTGCTCTCCATCGGAATCATGGGCGTGAGGGCTGGAGGGGAGGTAGCCATCTCAGAAGCATGAGGCACAAGCATGAAGACGAAATCCAAAATGCTAAATCAAAACCATGTGATAGCACTTCACACCTATTAGGACTGCTCTAATCAAAAAGACGGATAATACCCAGCGTTGTCAAAGATATGGAAAAACGGGAATCCTCATTGCACTGCTGGTGGGAATGTAAAATGGTGCAGCCATTTTATAAAGTAATCTAGCATTTCCTCAAAATGTTAAATTGTCATCATGACCCATCCATTTTACTCCAAGAGAACTGACAACACAGTTCACACAAGACCTTTTACACACGTATTTACAGAAGCATTATGCACAATGGCCAAAAGGTAGAAACAACCCAAATGTTTATCAACTGAGAAGTGGATAAAAAAAATGTGCCATTTCCATTAAGCAGAAAATCCTTCTGCCATAAAAAAGAATGAAATTCTGACATATGCTACCCCATGGATGAACTTCAAAAACATTAAGTTAAGTGAAAGAAGCCAGACACAATGACCACGTTATGATTCCATTTATATGAAATATCCAGCACAGGCAGGTCTGTAGGGACAGAAAGTACATCAGTGGTTGCTGGGGGAAGAGGCGAGGGGCTGGGGGTGGCCCCATGAGTCTGGAGCTCTTCTTGGGGTGATGAGAATGCCCTGATATTACGTAGTGGTGAATATTGCACAACTTTGTGAATATATAAAGACACAACGAAGAATACTTTAAAGAAATTAATTTTAAAATAAACTAAAAACAAAACAGACGCCAACATGCCAGGGAGGAAAAGAACCCCTGAAGGCACCACTGCGCCCCATCCAGCCTCCGACCACCTACCCACGAGCTTTTTCTTGAGGAATAAATAAACCTCTTTGTTTAAGCTTCTGCAGTCAGATTTTCTATTACCGGGAGCCACACACACTCCTGACCGAGGGGCTCGGCCCCTCTGCCACCCAAGGAAACTAGAGGGGGCTCTGTATACCAGGCAATACTCGTCCCAGGCTGGTGGTCAGGACTCAGTGAAACGTCAAGTTATCCAGCATGGACATGGCTGGTGGCCTCCAAAATGCCACACATACATGAGTACACACACACATGTGTGTCCAAATAGCTCACAGGACTATTTTGAGGCTCCACACTTGTGTTCTTTCCAGGCACACCAGCTGCCCCTCAGAGCGGAAACCCCCCAAAACTGGGCTGCACCCAGCTCAGTAAACATGACACTCCCCCACCATCACCCCCACCCCCATCTCTGGATGCATGAGCCACAGCCAGGCCAGCAGAGGCAGCCCCTGGGGACGACCGGGGCGAGTCAGCAGGAGCTGGTATAGAAGGATGGAGAAGCCCCTCACTCCCCCCAAAGCCCCACCCAAATCCCCAACACTTGGCTCACTTCTAATTCATGCCATAAAGTTTGTACCAGACGCCTTTTGTGCCAGGCTGGGTGCTAGGGGCCGGCAATGTGGAGGGACAAGCGCAGCCCCGACCCACTGGAAGGTGACAGATAAGTATGCGATGAGGGCTACGTCAGAGACGTTCAGGGGGTTGTAGGGCCACAGAAGAGGGGCCCCAACACAGAATTAGAAGGGGCATCAGGGAAGACTTCTGGGAAGAAGTGACATCCAAGATGAGACCTGCACATGGGAATTAGTGAAAAGAACAGGGAGCATTTAAACGTGTTGTAGGGAGAAACAACAGTACTTTGGAGAGCACAGCATGTTCTAGAAACCAAGGGAAACTCATCACGGCTGGCACAGAAACAGGCAGGGCCTGGTCACGCCCAGCCTGGGAGAGTGGCAACCAGACGAAGGTCCTCACCTGGACCCGACACAACACCCCAAGCTGGTGCCTGGGGGACGCCTTGCCACCTCCAGAGTGGAAAGCTCACCCTGCTACATGGCCATCCCCCCAACCCCCAGAATGCCCACCCCTGCCTACTCCTGGGTCCAAATCCCACCGTCTTCCAGGGCCAAGCAAAAAGTCACCTCCTGCAGGCTGCCCTGAGAGTGGGTTTGTCTCACCTACACGGAGGGCAGGCTCTCCAAAAACCAGGCGCAGGGTCCACACCTCTGGATAGCCCCAGCCTCTCATAATGATGCCTGATTGATTACACTCCAGGGGGCTGAGGGGTGGACAGGCCAAGGGCGCTAACCAGTTCTACCCTTGGGGCTGCCCCAGCTTGCAGAAGCAGAAACGGAGGCACAGCCTACCATGCTCTCTGGGCAGATGGTGCTCCCCACAGGGGCAGGCGCTAGGAGAGCATGGGAAATGACAGTGTCCAGTTCCCCTCTGGGGTCATCATGTGACAAGTTGAGGAAAACACTCGTGGACGAAAAAGGGGTCCCATGGAAAGTAACCTCACAGGTGATCTGACCATACATTCCTCACTGGGCAGGTCATGGTGGCTGATGGCACTTAACTTCTTTAGTAAAAGGCTTATCTCTGCCTTAAGCAAGCCCTGGCCATTGTTTCTGTGCATCTAGGTTAACACATCTCTGAAATGCCCCCTTTCTGCCCGCCTTCTAAAGGGGACCACCCTCAAGCAAACACATAATCTCATTAACTATCCTGGAATCCAATCCCCATCTGACTTTCTTTCTCCCACCCTCCTGTAATCTTCCGTATGTTCCCTCCTTAATATCAAATGCATAAAAGAAACTGCAAACTGTTATTCTCCAGAGCATTTGAGATCTTGCTCCCTGGCATATGTTACCAGTTTGGCTCAAATAAATGCTTATAAAAATTCTTTACAGGTTTGGCGGTTCCTTACGTTGACATCCTCTTAACTGAAATGTCGACCGGCTTCCCCCGCATCCCCCCAACTGAATGTGCTGATCCTCCCAGGAACCCTGCTACGTTGGAATAACCATCCTCATTTGTCCAAATGAAGCTCAAAAGGGTGAAGTCACTTGCCTGAGGCCATACAGCAGGTCGCTGGTAGAACTGAGACTTGAACCCTTGTCTGTCTGGCTTCAAAGGGGTTCTGGTGGTTCCATGTCACCCTACTGCGAAGAGGGGAAGCCCTGAGGCAGCCAAAGGAACCCCCAAGGAAGGGCACTGGCTTCCTACCCAGGGCAACCAAGAGCATCTCTCTATCTACCACGTGCTGAGAGCGGTGTCTCGGGGAGCAGCTGGCCCTGGGCGGGGATGGCCCAGGATCAGAGGGAGGATGTGGTTAGCCCACCTGCCCTGAGCCAGGGAACAGGGCAACCACCTCCTTCCCAAACGCCCTATCTCTCCCAGCCTGGGCCTCTCTGCTGAAAGCGGCCACACCTGAAAAACCAGCTCCCGGATAAACATAAGACACCAGACTGGCCCAGTCACAAGACCCCCTTGGAGCCCGCCAGGACCACCCTGGAGCTGGTGGGTGTTGGAGCAGGGGTCCTGCCTGCTCAGGGCACCACCCAGGAGCACCCGAGGGCCCTTCTGCATAGGGCTCGCCTGCCACAATCTTCCTAGACTCCCCACCGAGCACAGCCACGGACCGGACTGAGGTGCCGGTCTTCGAGGACACGGGTGGGGGATGGGGAGCAGGGGGGAGGTGCTGGGAGCAGCCCAGCCCATCAGGAAAAGCCACTGACTCACACTCACTCTCACACACACACACACACACACACACACACACACACACACACACACACAAAGAGTTAAAACACCCGAAATCTCTTAAGACACCCACGCAGGCCTGGTTATCACCAGGGAGCTTCCTTTTCTTAGGAAGCCACGGGCCCTAGAAGACCAACAACCTCTCTTGGGCCCTTCCTTCGCGCAGGCACTGCTGTTCAGGGCGTCCACCCACCCAGGAGCCCCACAGGGTACTGTGGCCTCCGTTTTCTAGATGGTCAAACTGAGGCTCAGCCGATTGGGCAGCCATACAAGTCACACGCAGCGGGCAGGCGGCAGAGCGGGAATCCACTGGCCTAGAAGCTTCTGTGACCAACTGAAATCTCAGTGCTGCTCAAACTTTGAGGAGCGAGGGCCCACCAAACATTTTTGTCAGTAACATTTTATTTAGAGTCCTAACAGATAGCTCGGATAAAACTGGCCCTCCTCTGCCTCAAAGGGGGGCACAGGGAGCCGGAGGCACACATGCCCCGCCTCCTCTCCCCCTTGGCGGTCCCCCGGGCCCTCCAGGGCTCTAGGAATTCCACCAGCTTGAGTTACCCCCGCTGAGCCGCACGCTGCTCCTGCACACCAGATGCTCTGGTCCTCCCATTTACAGATGACCAAACCGAAGCACAGAGACGGGAAGTCGCTCCCCCGAGGTCACGCAGCCCTGCTGTTTGACCCTACATCATGCTCACAACTGTTCTTCCCGACCCCCAGAAGCCCTTCCCTGGTTTCAGGAAAACACAGAATTTCTACCCCAAGCTAACAAGCTACAGGAGTAGAGACCAGAGACACATGGCTAGGGACCCCCAGCCTCCTCGAGGAGTGGGGTGCAGAGGTGGGTGAGACACCCCGGGGCTCAGACGGCTCCCCTCCCACAGGCCCGCCCCAGAGCATCGACTGTCTCAGGAGCCCACCTGCCTGGCGGAGGACCCAGCCCCGAGGGCAGCGCAGGCAGGTGTAATTTCATCCGGGGCTCGCTGTATGTGTGAGTCACCAGAACCGGAGGATGAAATTCCAGCTCTGCGGACCGAGGCATGCAGCTCTCCTGGCTCGGGTCAGCTCTCAGAGCGGGTGGGGATGGGGTGCAGGCAGCAACTTTGTGAAAGTGAGAAAAAGGCACCCTTCCTCTGGGTGGTCCTGAGCAGAACAGGGCTTTGGCAAGCCAGGTGTGCTGCACCCACACTGCGTGGGGGACCCACACAATGGAATACTACTCAGCAACCAAAAGGAAGCAGCTCCTGATATAAAGGGAGAGATGCAATATGCCCAGTGAACAAAGCCAGACAGGCTGCGGACTGTGTGATCGCATTGACTGGTATATGACTATGTGACACCCTGGAAGATGCTGTACAGACAGAACACAGACCAGTGGTTGTCGGGGACTGGGAACAACAGAGAGGGTTGGCTACAAATGGGCCTGAAGGTTTGGGGAGCAGGAATGTTCTAGGTCTTGACAGGGGCTGGACTATGTGAGTGTGTGCACTGGTCAAACTCCTTGGATGGACTACTTAAGATGTGGGCATTTCACTGGCTGTCCATTGTCCCTCAACAACATATATATTTTGTAGGTGAGCCCCTCCTACCTGCTGGTCTGCAGCGGGATGCCAGAACCTGGCACCCCGAAGATCTGGCGCCTGTGCAAGTTTCTCACTGGCTGGTGCATTAACAGGCAAGTGGATAGATGGACAAAGACCTCCCAACCCTTTATGGTGGTTCTGAAAGTAGCCAAAAATGTACCTTGAGTCTCCACTAGACCTCAGCCAGCAAACAGGCCTGGCCCTGTCCCAGCCTCCAGAAGAGCAGCAGCCCGAAGGGTCTCCTCCAGCGATGGGCCCAGGAAGGACAAGGGCCCAGCTGCTCTAGCTCACAGCTCACCGTCCCCCCACCCCTCAACCACAGCCTGGCTGTGCGCCTGTAAGAGGCCCAGGACTCCAGCCCTCAAGCTGGGATCACTCACCTCTGACTTCCTAGCTTGTTTCTACTCCAGATCTGCACAGGGGTGACCCACATACCCACCAGCGGCTGTGAAGTCCACACCATGGGACACCAAGTTCACCAAAGACAGCACCACTGTGGGGCTCAGGCAGAACGGGGGGGGGGGGGGGGAGAATCATTTCCATGTTACATATGAGCATACGCCTGTACTAGAGAGGGGGGGACATGGCCGCGACACCCCGCCCTGCCTCACTTCCTGACCACGCTCCCCAACACATTCTAGGGTTCTCAGCGTAGCACAGGTGCTGAGGGATGGGGGTCCTGCCTCGATGGCAGCATGGCAGGGGAAGGGGGAAGGGGCGGTGAGCAGCAATTCCCAGCATCCAAAGGGGCAGCTCCTCAAACCTTCCCCTACCAGGGGCTCCAGAGTCAGGATCTCCAAACCTTGAAGGTGGGCATCGGAGAAACCACCTCCCAGTACTCAGGCCTCGCTCTGCAAATCTTGTCTGTAAATCCCAACTTGGTGTCTGATAGGGTGATCCTGGCAACTTCTCTCCTCCCAACATCTCTTTATGCGCCGTATGGACCACAATGGCGCAGAAGACAAAACCAGGGCTGCCCAGGCTGGGGACCCTGAGCACCCACACCTTTAGGCCTAACAGGAGATCTGGGCCACAGGCCCGAGAATGCCTGACCTAGGAAATTAGAATCAAAGCTGCTCAATTCAAACCTACTCCAGACCATCCCCAAAGTCTTGGCCCCAACTCCAGGCCTTAGCCACACCCTGAGCTCCTCCCTGGCCCCCAACAGCCTCGGTGCCCAAAGGCTGAAGCTGTAGGGTTGCCAGATAACACAAGACCCTAGTTCAGTCTGAACTTTGGATAAACAATGAGTTTTTAGTGTAAGTTATGTTCCCAATACGGTATTATTCATTGCTTATCTGAAATGCAAATTTAATTGGGCATCCCAATTTTTTTTTAATCCTCTCTGTAGGACATGCTTATTGATTTTAGAGAGAGGGAGAGAAAGAAACATCTATGTGAGAAAGAAATATCGATCCGTTGCCTCCTGCACGCACCCCGACTAGGGATCGAACCCGCAACCTTTCAGTATTCAGGATGACACCCCAGCCAACTGAGCTACACCGGCCAGGCGGCACCCCTATTTTTATTAGCTAAATCTGGCAACCCAAAGCAGGTGGTCCTGAAGGAGGGAGACAGGTGGGCACACAAATAACTCTGGGTCAGCCAGGCCAAGCTCTGACCCAAGAGGAAGGGTGTCTGAAAGGGGAGTTCTGCTCTTTGCCCGAGACACCCCCACCAGTCGCCCCAAGCCTGGTACGGACAAAATACAGCCTCACTAGCTCATTCAGGAAATCTAACTCACAGCACAAGTGCTCAGCCCCTGGCACCACCCTCCCCCCGGGCTCTGAGCCTCTTTGCTGTCATCACTGTAACCCACAGCACCAAGTTTGAAATGACCAAGGACTGGCCCGGTGAGCATTAGGATCACAGAGCGTCCCAGCCAGACATCCCTGCAAAAGAGGAACCTTGGTGCCCAGCCAGCGAAGGGACTGGCTCCCCTTGAGACCCTCAGAAGTCTCCACACCACCAACGGGGTGACATCTCACTGTCTTCTGACTAGGTTCACCACCTCCTTCCCCCACGCAGACCAACCCTTCCCACCACTCCCCCCCAACTTATGAATTCCTGCTGGGAGTTCCCTTCCAACCTCCCCAAGGTCCACGGCTCCTGGGTCCCAAGTCCCCCACCCCCCATCTCCCATCCTGAGCCCTTGGCCCTGGGTCCTGCTCTCTTCCCAGTGCTTGTGGATTAACCCTGCAGGTCTTGTTCCTGGGACCCCATCCTCCGAGGCCTCTGCAGGCCCCATGGTGCTAGTGACCCACACTCCTAGCTTGTCTCAAAGAGCCCGTGTCCCAGGCTGCCGAGCATCAGAGAGATGCCCACGAATGGCTGAGTGGGAGGACTGAGAGAAGCAGGATGGAAGACACTTGGGGAACGAAGCCCCAGACACAGGTTCAGGGGGAGACACAGACCAGGGTAATGGGGAAAGAGGGAGCCCCTGGGAGGACGGGGAGCAGGAAGTTCAGGGAAAGAACCTGGGATTCCTACCACTGTGGGAGACCTGTCCCCGAGATAAAAATGTAGGAGAGAGTTGCTTAGCAATGTGGGCCAAGGCTCTGGAGTAGGCCTTCATTCATGCATTCACTCACTCAAGTAGCCATTCAACAGGTACTTGGGTACCAACCCTGCTGGAAGCCGGTCCACCCTTGCTGCTTGACACAGTCGCTGCAGGGAAGAAACATCTGCACAGCTTATGTTTCAAGGGACCTGGCGTATATGGCATATGTTTGCTCCCCCTCTTAGCGCTACGTGTTTTAAACAGGACCACCTCCCCGAGAAAGGTTGTTTTCCCCAGGTGAGGATTTTTCCCTGGAGTTAGGGATTAACAGGACTAAGGAAGAGACTTATGAAGAACTTGGACTAAGATTGTTGGCAATAAATTTGGGACTTGTTGGGCCCACATCCCCAGGGGTCTGCCCACCAGGGAAAGCACCAAAGCCTATACCCCTGGAGATCCACCAACACAGGGCAGTCCCAGGGAAGGCAAGCAGCGAGGCTGGGAGGACATAACCTTTACTGGGTAGGATAATTTCCTTCAGTCACTTCCTTGTAGCTTATCAGTAGAGCAGCGACCTTGGAATAGCCCTTATAATGGAACACAGAGATTAACCTAGACAAAATTAAAATCAACAGAACTAGATAGAGACAGGATTTTTGGTAAAGGTCAGATAAGAAACTATGGAAATGAAACAAGGAACTGTAGAAGGTAACCCAAAACATACCATGATGTGATTACAGAGGCATGCTTATAGAATCAAATGGTATAAATACAGATGTAACAATAAAAAAAGAACCTGGCTATGCTGATCAACTGAACGCAGTCTCCGTGTCATTCCTTCTTCGCCGACTCCTTCCACACCTTTGGGAATCCCTGGACCTGCTGGGGTTGGACCCCAACAAAACCCTGGGACACCAAGGAATCAAAAGCAAGCCTCAGTCCCTGCCCTGTTCCTAGGGCAACTGAGGAGACAGCCATGTGGGACAAAGGACAGGATGTCATGGGAACAGAGAAGTAGGTAGCACTTTGGCCAGCCCTAGGGACGTGACAGCTAGCTATGTCCTGACCAAGGAGAGGAAAAATATATCTTCTACAACTCCTGCCCTCCCCCAAACCTAGTCAGGCAGAGCCATAAAGAAATCCTCCTATCCCCCCCAGGGGAAGAACCTTCCAGGTAAGAGGAACAGCATGTGCAAAGGCCATTCAGGAAAACTGCAGGTTCCAATGAATGGGCCAAAGAGGCTGAGGGTGGACAGAGGAGATGAGCCAGAACTGAGAATGAAGATGGAACGGGAGATGTGTTCTGTGGTTCCAAGGTCACACTTAGGACTTGAATGCCCCAAACTGTCACCCTGAGATTCTCACCTGGAGTCTCTGACAACCGGTCCTCTACCAAACTGTGGCCACGCTGGATGCTAGAGACAGGCGAGTGGTCAGAACAGCTGCCTCCAAGACCCCTATATTCAAGTCTGCCTTCCCAACTATATCCAAGCACCAAGCACTAACTGCCACCGTGCCAGGGGCTAGCCCAGCTCTGGGAGACTGCCTTAAATGAACACATAAAAAGTATGTGTGATTAGCACATTGCAATAAATGTCCTCTCCTCCAGCATCTAAAGAACAGTCAACTTAAGTAGGTTAAGTGCACGTCTACAACGCTGTCTTTAAGACCCAGTTTTGCAACCTTCAGCCCCAAGGTCTCCCACATTGAATGGATGGCTGTAGAGTTCCAACTCTTCCTCATTTCCTCCACTGGGGCCCTCTGGGACCCTTGAATCAGAGCTGAGACTTTCTAGGTCATCCTCAGAGCAGGCTCCAGAACCGGGTGTGGTCTTAAGCCTCCCACATCCCCCAAACAGGTTGGGGGTTCTGGCATCCTACTGCCTTGGTGCAGGGTCTGTGCCTTGGTCCCCAGTCCCTGTTCAGAAGAGGTCAGAATCCACCTTGCACCCTGCTGGACCCTGCAGTGGGTGGCTCATGATGGCCACCTGGCTGACCCCCTCCTTGCTGCCCTGTGCCCAGCCCCTCTCAGCCAGCAGCCAGCAGCCAGCAGCCTCCTAGCCACCGCCTCCTGCTCCGAATAGATAATCAATGCCAGTGCCCTTTCCCAGTGGGAATGACGCTGCTGAAACAAACGGGCTACTCTGAGGCACCTCCCAAGCCCTGAGGCCCACGGCCATGGCCAAGGAGCAGCCAGTCCTAGCCATGGGGTCACCAAATACACGGAGGAAGATGATGGTCAGTGAGAGCAACTTCTGGCCACCACTCCCTTCTGTAGTGAGCAATAAGAGGCCCCTGCAAATGCCCACTCCTCCAGAAGCTATCCGGGCCCACCTCGCTCCTTGCCGCCAGGCCCAGGCCAATCCCTGGGCAGCCCAAACCCCACATCATCCTTACCACATTCCATCCTAGGCCAGCGCTTCTCCCACATCCAGGCAGGGAAACCCCCTATAAGGTATGCTCCCTACCCCCTATAAGGTAGGCTCCTGTGTCCATCCCACCCCATGTCTGGTCCTGGGAGGTGGGACACAGGGCCAGATGTCCAGAGCTTGAGCCCTCTCCAGCACTGTCAGGAGGGCAGAGCTCTCAGCTCCGTGGTCCCCCTTTGCCCTGGGCCCAAGCCAGGGCATCGTCCCTTTCCCTGGCCCCAGGCGAGCCTGGAGAGCCCAGGAGAGACATCAAGTCCATCATTCCCAGAGACTCCGGATTGGGTGGGGGTCAGCACCCTGTGGCCCCTCCTCGGCCTGGCCTCCCGGCCCATCTGCAGGAACTCAGCAACTGCCCACAGATGGGGCATCTCAACTGCTCCTCTGAACCCTTTGAACCCCCCCTCCCACTGCGTGTCCCCCAACCAGGGGTTCAGCTGCCACCCTCAGGCCAGGCCCCTCCCCGAGACTCCAACAGGAGCCACTGTATTCGCTGTGTTGGACTCTGTCTGCGAGTGGGGGGCACCGGCCAGGGGATGGCCCAGCCCAAGCAAGGCAGAGGTGGGGGGAAGGGGCCCGCGGCCTTCCCAGCCCCCTCAGCTCCCACACAGGCGCCTGCCTCCGCGGGCAGCACAACTGACCTCATTCGCCAACTGCAGCAGCCTGCGGGCGCCCGCTGCCCGCCAGGGGAGCCCCCGACCTCCGGGAGGGCCAGGGGTGACAGCTCCGGGCTCCCAACCCCGCCCGGCAGGTGGGGGAGGCCATCCCTCCCCTCCCCCGGCCCGAATTATAATCCCAGTCACGTGCCTCCCAATGCACCTAAAAGCCGGACCCAGATTCGGTAACACCTGGAGGGGGAGGGGCGGGGGCCACCGGGGTGGGAGGAGAGGGGAGAAGGGCCGGGGCGCCCGCCCCCCGCAAAAGTTTCTCCTACCTTGGAGGATCCCCAAGCGCTCCTGCCAGCGGCGCCCCGGCCCCGGCCCGCGGCCAGGACGCAGCCTCCTGCCGCTGCCTCCTTAATTAATCCGGGAGAATGGGGGGCGGCGCGCGCGGCGGGGGCGGGCGCGGGGCGCGGGCCGGGGAGGGGGCCGCGGCGGGGGCTCTCGGCCGGCCGGGGGGCTGGCGCTCGGCGGCCCCCACCCCCGGCGCGGGCTGCGGCGGAGGGCGGGGCGCGGCGCGGGGAGCGGAGCCGAGAGCGGGAGCGCGGGGAGGCTCTTTGTTCTGTAATCCCAGTAAGATTGCCAGTCATTCGCCCCGGCCCTAATCCCAGCCCCGCGCAACACCACCCTCCATTGGCTGTCATTTACATACGGGATTAGCCCGCCCGGCCCGCCCCGCGCCCCGGCCTGGGCACCGCGGGGGGAGCGCCGCTACCCCGCCCGGCGCTCCGTGCCCCACGCGCGTGCCGCCCCAGCGCTCGCCGCCAGGGGGGCCTGCGGGAGGGGCGCCCGCGGCCTCGGCGCCCCCTGGCTGCCCGGCGAGGTCCCTCCATCGCCCTAGCGCTGGCTAGGGCAGATTAGAAAGCAGGGGCGCAGGGACCCGGAGGGTCAAGGTCACTCAGCGGGCGCGGGGAGAGCTCAGGAGGAGAGGCCAGGGCCTGGAGAGACCCAAGGCCCTGCACCTCGTCTGGGGAGACTGGATTCGGCGCAGCTGGCCACCTGCGCCTGGCCCCGGTTATCGGCTGGTGGTTTGGCCCAGGTGCCTCTTTCAGCCTTTGTCCCCTGGGATGTGGAGGAAGGCCGTGACATGCCCAAGGTGGCAGCAGATCCAGTTGGACGCACCAGGTCTCATCTTGTCTGGGCAGCCCTCCTCCTGATCCTCTGACCAGGTTTTAGCCACCCTTCCCCCCCCCCCCCCCCCCCCCCCCGCCCATACCCGGTGTCCTGCCGAATCAGGGAGCACACCTCCATCCTCGCCAAAGCCATGCATGTTCACGCAGCACAAGGAATGCCCTGTGTTAGGTCCTTGCCATGCTGGGCACTGCAGGGGGGACACAAACCACGTGGGTGGGAGCTCCTGGCCTGGATGGAGAGAGCCACATGTAGACTGAGAACCTACTAGGGCCTACCGAAGCCCAAGGGGTCTACGCCCAGCCCCCGGGGCCCCGCTGGACACAGTGAGCACTTGGTAAAGGCTAACTTGGGCTGGCAGAGCTCTCGCTGGCAAGCCTACAAACCCACCAGCCTGAGAGCTCCTCCCAGGCAGGCCATGTCGCCAATGCCCAGGCCAGGGCAGAGCCAAGTGCCCACTGGATGCCTTGCTCACAGAGGGTGTTGGCCGAGAAGTGGGGATTGGGAACGAGGCCACAGACACTCCCTCCATCCCATGCTGTCCCCTGCCCTTTTGGGGTACCGCCTCCTCTCCCGCATCACCAGAAGGCCTGGGGACACTTGGAGGTACCCCTGTGGTGTAGTCCCTCTCAGACCCACATCCCCACTTGCCCTGTGCTGTCCCTGGCATGGCAACCTGGCTGAGGGGAAGAGCCAAGGTCAGGAGCCTGATTGTCAGGTTCAAATCCTGGCTTTTCCTCTTACCACTGTGTGACCTTGGGCAAGGCAGGTCACTTTTCTCAATCTCCATATCCCCCTTCCTGAAGCCTCTCAGTCGCCATAGTGTGGCCCCAGAGCGGATAAAGTGATAACGGCCATGCTTGTTAAGCGTCTACCAGGGGCTGGGCATATTGCATATAAGATCTCTGTTCCTTACACTAAGCCTGCAAGAGGTGTCCTATTGGCCTCATTTTACATCGAAGTGAAGTGACGTGCTTAGGGACATATAGTGTGTGGGTGGCACTGCTGGGACTGGCTCCTCATTCTGCCGGTTAACCTGCATCACATCTATACCCACACCTGAGATTCTGGGAGTAAGGGCTAGGAGAAGTTGATCCCAGGAAGGACTGGCTGGCTAGGCTGCTGGTTTCTGGGAAAAAGGCTTCCTGGACCCTAAGTCCTGGGGGAGAGATCCAGAAGCCTTAGGCTCAGGGACCTGGAGGATCTGAGACCTGGTGTGTGCTCAGTACTGCCCTCTGCAGGCAGAATCCAGAGCAGCAGTAAGACAAGTGGGCTGTTGTGGGTGAATGCCACCCTTCTGGCTCTGGTTTCTCTTAGCGCTGGGAACAGCCAGCCTGACCCTAACCTTGTCCAGGCAGAGACTAGGGCCAGTGTGGTACAGCAGGAGGCCCTGGCCTGGCATGTCTAAGCCCCATTCAGCCACCTGTGACCGGGTATGAAGACTGGCTTCATGTTCACTGGCTGTGTGTCCTAGGCTTCTCTGGACCTCAGCTTCCTCATCTGTAAAATGGAGCTAAGACAGTCCTTCATAAGATTGCTATGAGAATTACATGACATACAACACAGGGAAAATGTTTAGCAATTACCCTTGATAAAGGGTAATTTTCACTTTTAAAAAAATGTGTTGGCTTCATCTAGGGACACAATCATAGTCACAGTCTTTGCTTGAACGGCTCTTCCTGGGGAGATAGAAATGTTAAGGACAAGATCATGGACGTGGACATTTTTGTTAAGTTCAGCTCCTTCCCTACAAAGAGCAGCAGCGGCTCCCTCAGTTGCGAGGAGAGTTTGAATGAGAAGTCCTTGCCAGTGGCTACTCCCCACCTTCAGGAACGTACCTTGCCAGCCTTATGGTGCACATTTGCACAGGCCCTGCCACATCCTCCCCCAGGCCTGGTCAGGTCACCCCAACTATGCAGGTGTGGAAACGGAGGCTCCTCTCAACAGCCTTGAAGCCACAGGACTGCTCCCTCGGCAAAGCCTTTTCCATGCCCTCTTTCCCTTAACCGGGTGGGCCTGACAGTCCCCATTTCTCAGAGGGGAATGTAGGACGCCGGATCATTTGCAGAAGTGAATGTGTACCTGGGTGTCCTGTTTCCCCATCAGCCCAGGAATGCCTAAAGCAGGAGCTGGTCTCTTCCTCCTGGGCCAGGTTCTCTGGCCAGCAGACTGGCCACCAGGGAGAACTGCCCCTATGGACTCAAACCCCTGCTCCCCTGGGGTTTGGGCCCAGTCCTGGGTGCCTGACCTCCTCCATGCATACTTGCCTTTCCCACAACCCTAGACCAGTTCTGGCTCCTTGTTCCTTGCTCCTTGTACCCAGCCATCCCAGCAAGGTATACCTTCTCTGAACACGGGGGCAAACCCAGAGGGAGCCTTGGACTGAGTTGCCCTGTATGTGACCACAAGGGACCAAAGGTGAGAACAAGGAGCCCAACACCCTCATCTTTTGGGTAAACAGACTGCAGTACCAAGCCCGGGGTGGACTCCCCACCCCCACCTGCCATTCCTTTTTATTATCACTATGGCTTTCCTTACGTTTTCAGGAATATGATTTTTATCTGGTAATTGCTATTTATCCTTTAAAAATGAGACAAATGGCTTCTGGGATCAACAACTATTTTTAGAGCAGCGTATCTCCTATTCCATCTTGGAAACCAAAGGGAAAATAAAATTCGATGTTTGGAAATATGCTTTCAAGGCAGCGTGCAGGATCCACGAAACAAGGGCAGACCAGGTGGCCATAGGCTCAGTAGCCTAGATGTTAAACGCGCTGAGCCAGGGCACTCAAGTGATGTGGGGGCCACAGAGTCTGTGACCCCCATCTCCGACCCCCTCCCGCCACAGGCCTCCTGTTGTCACCTTTCATCTCCTGCCTGAGCTTCGTTGGTTTTTCGTTTTTCGAATCTTTGTTTCCAAGGCTTCTGAGGACAGAAATCATTTCCCTCACTGGGGTTTTGATAAGCAGAGTAACCTCTTAGAGTGCTCCAGTGGATTCTTTCTGGAATCCTAAAAATAACGCCCTAGTGTTGGGATTTCGGGCGCTCTGACACGCTGGGGCGGGGACAACTCGGACAAAGGGAGGTCTTCCATTCGGGCACGGAACTGCAGTCCAGCCTCAGAACTGCAGTCCAGCCTCGCAGCCCTGGGGCTGGCCCTGGTGAGCAGTCTAGACCAGCGCTGGCCAAAAGAAATAGGACGCAAGCCACAAACGCCTGCCACAGAGGAAATGTGAAATTTCCTCGTAGCCATGTTAAAAAGGTAAAAAGAAGCAGGTGAAATGAATTCTAATAATATATTTTATTTAACCCACTATATAAATTATATGCTCATTTCAACATGTAATCTTTTTTAAATGGAGGTATTTTACATTTCTTTCCTTGGACTGAGTCTTTGGAATCCAGTGTCGATTTTACACTCACAACATCTCACTTTGGATGAGACAGGCTTTAATGTGTGACCAGCAGCTATGTATTGGACAATGCGGGTCGGGGGGATCAATTTCCAACCTTTTTTATGCCGCAGGTAATTTTCCAATAGGTTCTCACGTAGAAACTCGGTCCTTTCAAGAGATCATTGTGGTGCTGCTGGGGTGGGTGCAGGAGTGGGTCCCGGAGCTGCCCTCTCAAACCCCTTCATCTGCTAGTTCCTCTGAGAACTCCTCAGAGCAGACATTAAAAATACTAATAATAATGATAACTGCTGAAACCGGTTTGGCTCAGTGGATAGAGCGTCGGCCTGCGGACTGAAAGGTCCCAGGTTCGATTCCAGTCAAGGGCATGTACCTGGGTTGCGGGCACATCCCCAGGAGGAGATGTGTAGGAGGCAGCTGATTGATGTTTCTCTCTCATCGATGTTTCTAACTCTCTATCTCTCTCCCTTTCTCTCTGTAAAAAAATCAATAAAATATATTAAAAAAAATAATGATAACTGACATTTATTGAATGCTTACTCTAAGCCAGGCATGGTGCTACACATCTACATTATGCCCATTCTATGGACGAATAGGCTCGGGTTGGTGCCTCAGGTTAGTCAGCGTCACAGGGCCAACATCCCACCCAGCAGTGGGACTCACTGAGGCTGCCTGTGAGGCCTTCACAGGCCCTGGCTGGGAGGAGCTGGGACAAGTGGGGAGCAAGGCATTGCCCCTCACATCACCCCCACGAGGGCTCCCTGCTTCCCAGGCCCCAGCACCTCCAGCCTCTCACCTGGGACCAACCCCCAAGCCTGGCAGGAACCAGCAGGCTTGGTTTTCTAGCAGCTGCTCTGCTAAGCAAATTTGGTTATAAATTCGTGACGACTTAGAGCAACTTCAGGGCCAGAAGAGGAAAAACAAGGGGATGCGCTTCGAAGCCACTTGCCCAGACACTGTTGGAAAAACCAAGGCCTGCCAGAAAGTTCCGGGGGGACTTCTGCTTTGGTGTGTGCCTCTGTGGAGGGTCAGGTAGGGGGGACTCAGAGCAGCCAGGCACCTTCTCCCTGCTAGATGCTGAAACTTAGCAACGTCGTTTGGGGTGGTTTCTCCTCTGAGCCTCAGTTTTCTCATCTGCAGAGCGGGTTTCTCTCGCAGCCCGAGGCCTACAGTGAGTTCAGCTCCAGCCCTGGTGAGTGGTCTCGGGCAGCAGGGACAGATGTGGCAGGTGGACGAGCCAGAACTGGGCGCCATGTGGGAGCATCTTGCATCTCAGCTCTGACTTGGAGGGACCCGGGCCTCACTAGTCTCATTTCGTGTGCTTGTTAAGAGCACAGGTCCAGTCCCTTCCAAGAGATGTGTTGGCTCAGACACAAGGGGTAGGGGGGAGGCTCGGACTTTGCATGTCTTAGAACAGCGTCCCCAGCTCTCTTCAAGTTTGGAGAGTATTGGCCTTCGCGCTCTTGGAGAGCCATTCAAGCTCTGGCATGTGTGGTCTAACACACAGCCATGCAGTCCGGCCCTCGGCTTACCCCTTGTGCCATGGGGCACTGGATGCTGGCTCCTCTGTCACAGGCTGCCCGACTGGCCCTGAGATGGTAGGGCCCCGATTCCACACCAAAGCGCCCTCTGCACCCAGCATCACCCATCCCTGCACCTGGGGGCTCTGGGCCAGCAGAAGGGGCCCTTGGTGCTGGAGCCAGAGGGGGCACTCAGCTCAGCCTGAGGAGGGCATGGGAGTTGCTGAGGCCCATGAGGAATGGTGAACCAGCTGGACTCCAGCCTCCATGCCAAAGACCCACCAGTTCAGGGCCCCAGCACAGGCTAGAAAGTTCTCTCCACCCCAGGATTTTCCAGGAATGCAGGGCCCTACTGCACCCACCTCACCCCAGGAGAAGACTTATCACGCTGGTCTCTCTTTCTCCCCCACCTGCCTCCCATACCCCGCACCCTGCAACGCTGGCCCAAGTTCTTGCTTTTGCATCGGTGAGTGAAAGCAGGCCTTTGCATGGTGTCTTTGCACAGTGTCTTTCTAAACCCAGGGCCCTGCCTGCTCCGCCAAGTCAGCTCCAGCTCTCAGCCTTCCAGATCTCAGCCTTCCTGGCTGCACGGACAGGGCCACCCACCCCACCAAGTCTCTCAGGGACCCTTAGGAGCTCTCAGCACTTGGTCTGGTCAAAATTTTACATTGTGTGAACACTCCCTGTCTGACTCACCCATTAAACACCAAGCTCATGTGAGGACAGAGGTGGGGGGGTGGTCCTCGTGCATCTTGGTGTCCAGCCTGGCGCACAGTAGGGCTCTACAAACATTTGCTGAGTGACTGAATGAAGGAAAACGGGATCCAGGTGCCTGCCCTCAGGTGACTTGTTGGACCCGATTGTCTCTCTGCTTCTCTCCATCTGTTTGCTGCTGTCCTTTTACGTAGCTCTCTCCAGCAGAATGTGTGTGTGGGTCCGATCCTATGTCTTGTGTCTGCCGTGGCCTCTGTCTCTCCTCCCGTGTTCTCTCCGTGTTTGATCTTAACTGTCTCTCAATTGTCTCTGCCTTTGTCTCTCTAAGTCAGCTCCGTCTTTCCTGTGATGTTTGCTGTCATCTCTCTCTCTCTCTGAGCCTTCAGCTCTCCCAGGTTTGTCATTTCTCTCTGTCTCTGTCGCTGGGGGTCTCTGTGTCCATTGCTCTCTGTGTCTTTTTCTCCTCGAACCTCTGTGTCCGTTGTCTCCGCTCTCTGCCTCCTCCGATTCCGTCCTCTGGAATCTTTCAAGAGCACGAGAGGCATGTAATTGAGCTGGAGCCGTCTCCATGGTTGCAGCTGCAGAGTAACTGAAAGATCAATTTGGAACGACTCTCTGGAATAATTGTGCCTTAGTAGTGTCTGGGAGGCGTAGTGGGGCTCTGTCTGAGGTGGCCAGGACCTTCCGGAACCCTGGCAGGAGAAGGCCACCTGGAGCCCCCAGGGTCCCTGGGCCAGGCTCTGGAGGGGACACTTGGCCTTGGCCAGAAACAGGAGGGGGTGGAAGTGGGCGAAGGGGAAGAGGGCCAGTCTCAGCCCCCTATACCCTCCCAGAGGTGTTCCTGCCTCTCTGCTCCTACCCGCTGTGCCCACTCCTGTTTATAATTTATGCTTATGATCAGAATGATCAGCAATAATGATAACATGATTATAATTGCTGAGCTGCCTGGCTCAATTGCAGTGCTGTTGGTAAATATTATGATAGAGAGTAGCATGAGGTCACTGCCTCCCAGAGCTTGAGAGATGGCATGGGGGATGGCAGTGCCACAAGGGACCATGTAAGTCCCTCCCCCGCTCCCAGCCAGGCTCCCCCACCCCTCTGCTCCATCCTTTGCTCATCTATTTAACGCCAGCAATCCTCCCTGTGTCTAACTTAAATCATTCCTGCTGGCTTGGCAGTAGCCAGTTAGAAGGCTGTGGGGTGTGGCGGCACGTCATCTGCTGCCCCGCCACCAGAAGGCACTCCAGAGCTGTGGTGTGACTTTCACCTGGGCGGGGAGGCGGTTCAGAGAGGATGATCCCTCCAATCTGAGTTAGGTTTGGTGGCTCAGTCCCCTAGGAGGTGGTGTGAGGGGGCTTGGCAGAGAGCTAAGGAAGTGGATAGCGCCACTGCTGTAGGCACAGGTCCCGGGAGAGGGGCATTTCTGGCATCCAGAGACCTGCTTTCTGTCTAGGACAGTGGTTCTCAACCTTGACTGCACGTTAGAATCACCTGGGAATCTTTTTAAAATCCTGATTCCTGGGCCTCATCCTCCGGAAATTCTGTTTCGTTGTTATGGGGTGGGGCTACAACATGAGTAACAAAGAAACAGAATTTCCGGAGGATGAGGCCCAGAAATCAGGATTTTGAAAAGATTCCCAGGTGATTCTAATGTGCAGCCAAGGTTGAGAACCACAGGTCTAGGACCGTGGTCGGAAAACTGTGGCTCGCGAGTCACATGCGGCTCTTTGGCCCCTTGAGTGTGGCTCTTCCTAAGCCTTAGGAGTACCCTAATTAAGTTAATAGCAATGTACCTACCTATATAGTTTAAGTTTAAAAAATTTGGCTCTCAAAAGAAATTTCAATCGTTGTACTGTTGATATTTGGCTCTGTTGACTAATGAGTTTGCCGAGCACTGAGAGAAGTGAGGCTGGAGGCCAAGGGTAGCAGCAAAGGTTGCAACCTGCCTCAGACATAAAAATAGCCCCTTTTAGAGAGCCTGCCCAGATAACCCAAGGACAGGGGGAGAGGTGCCCACTGCTGCCACCCAACGGCCCACTCTAAACTGAGGCCCCCTTGATGTCAGTGGAACTGGGCCCTCACTCACTGTGCTCCCAGCAGCCTGGAATTGCCATCAGTCTCCGCTGCTATGAAGTCCGTGTTTAGAAAAGGCTGGTGGGGGCCTGGTCAGCGTGGCTCAGTGGTTGAGTAGTGACCTATGGACCAGGAGGTCATGGTTCAATTCCCGGTCAGGGTTGCGGGCTCGATCCTGATCTCCAGTGTGGGGCCCGGGCGTACAGGAGGCAGTCAATCAATGATTCTCTCTCATCATTGATATTTCTCTCTCTCTCCCTCTCCCTTCTTCCCTGAAACCAATAAAAATATATTTTAAAAAAAAGAAAGAAGGAAAAGGTTGGTGGGCTCAGAGTCGGTGAGGCCGTGAGCAAGGACTGCGATGCCCAAGGGGCGGGCCACAGTGGCACCGAGGACAGGACCCGCGCTCCACATGGCCGGTGGGTGGCGAGGGGAAGCTCAGGGCCCCTGTGGAATATCTGGGGGCGCTAAGGCTCAGAGGGGCCTGCCCAATTACGCAGAGCAGCAAGTGGCAGGGTGGGATTTGCCCAGGGCCCGTTTGTGGTGACTTGGAGCCTCCGGACGGACGAGCCAGCAAGGCCCAGCCCGATGTGCTGCATTATTCATAAGCCTCACATTCTCCCCGGGGCAGACATTCAGAAGGAGCGTTTCAAATCCACTCGCCTGCTCTGAAAATAAATGAGCAGAGAATGCCGGCGCACATGGAGGTGGTGGGCCGACTCCTCGCCCTCGGAAAGCTCACGGATGGCCTAGCTGTCCCCTCACCCGGGGCCCCTGAATGGTGGGGCCGAGACCCATGAGCTTGGCAAGCTGGGCCGAGCCTAGAGAAGGACCTGAAGCCAGGCGCCCCTCTCTGCCCACTTCTCCTGTCCCGGACTGGGCACAGCGCAGCCCCCAACATCCCAGGTGACCGTGACTCTTGGGACCTGTTGGTTCCCTGCAGTTGGTACAGCCTGGGGCCCTCCAGGAACTAGGAGCTGGCTAGGCACAGAGGGTGCCTTGGCTCCTTGCCAGATCAGGCGGATACACACTTAACTGGTGCTTTTGTGGCCTAAAAAAATTAAGAATAGAGGCACCACGCTGCTGTCTCCATCACCGGGAAGATGCCCGGAGCCCCCGCTCCCTGAGCTGCCGCGGCGCCTCACCATCGCCTCCCATGGAGCTCTTTATGCAGGAGGCCCTCAGCCCCGGACCGCCCGGAACTCCGGGGGGCCTTTCCCAGACGGTGCATCAAAGATGGAAATGTTGCCTTAACCGGTTTGGCTCAGTGGATAGAGCGTCGGCCTGCGGACTCAAGGGTCCTGGGTTCGATTCCTGTCAAGGGCATGTGCCTTGGTTGCGGGCACATGCCCAGTGGGGAGTGTGCAGGAGGCAGCTGATCAATGTTTCTCTCTCATTGATGTTTCTGACTCTCTATCCCTCTCCCTTCCTCTCTGTAAAAAAAATCAATAAAATATATATTTTTTAAAAAGATGGAAATGTTGATTTAGTTACACCCATATCAACACTGATCTTATTTTTAAATTTTTATTGATTTCAGACAGGAAGGGCGAGGGAGAGAGAGAGACAGAAACATCAATGATGAGAGAGAATCATTGATCGGCTGCCTCCTGCACATCCCCCACTGGAGATCGAGCCCGCAACCTGAGCATGTGCCCTTGACCAGAATCGAACCCAGGACCCTTCAGTCTGTAGGCCAATGCTCCATCCATTGAGCCAAAGCAGGTAAGGTTCAACATTGATTTTAAAAAGGAGGTCAGTGCTCTGGATCAAGGTCACAGAAAGTGGCCTTGAATTCAGCAGCAAGAGGGCAAACTGAGAACTGCCCACGTGAAGTTCTAGAGGGGGTGTGGGTTGGCCAGGATGGGGGGGTGGGGCCTGCTCCTTCACAGCCGGGCTGCTCAGATAAGGGAGGGGAGGGGAAGGGAACGTAGGTAGGGAATGTGGAAGAGTGTATTCAGCTCACTCATCAGCTCCAGCCCTTGAGAAGACAGCAGTGAGCCCTAGTTCCGCAGGCCACAGGGGAGCAGCCTGCAGATGGAGGAAGCTGGGGCCCACCCGCTGAATCTCCTCCGAATCTCCATAACCACAGGTCCCACCCCGGGGCCCGCCCCGCACCAGTGAGCTGAGCGTGGGCATGACCTCCATCCGTGCCTCGTGATGGGTCCTCTGGGGCCGGTGCTGAAGGCCTTCTGGAGCTGCTGCTCAGCTGGACACAGGTGCCGGGGCCAACCAGGCGCTCAGAAAACCCCGGGGCTCCTGGACCAATGACCACCAGGCGTCCTCAAAAGTCCCCTGTCTACCCCCAACATTCTGTTCGCCTCTCCAGACCCAGCTCTCCTGTCACTGCCTCCAGGAAGGAGTCCCCAATCTCGGGCTGGGCAGCCGCCTGTCTGGGTCCTTGCAGGCCCACAGTACCCTGCCCTGCTCGGTCTGCTTTGCAGAGAACTGGATGAAAACTTACGGCACACCTCTCCTCCTGCCTGGCCCCTGAATGGTTCAGACCCAGGGCGGGGGCCAGCTATATAGCTGCAGGATGAGAACGTGGGCACGTTGTTCAACAAGCAGGAAACGTGTGTCCTTAAAAGTACTAACACATAAAACATTCTCCTTTCTTCCGACGTATCATGGTGATTTTGTTGTTTTGATTTGGTATTTGGTGTCATTCTAAGTAAAGGAAAATGAGACGGTTTATTCACATCTTGACATCTCATTCTTTGCCATTCAGAGCTGCCTCTTCCGACCTGCACAGGGGAAATATACATATGGATTTCAGAGAGGAAGGGAGAGGGGGACAGAGACATCAATGATGAGAGAGAATCATTGACCAAACCTGCCCCCTTTCAGCGCGTGGGATGATGCCCAACCCACTGAGCCACACCGGCCGGGACGACTTCACTTTTTGTCACACGTTTCCCCAACTCCCTCTCCCTTTGGCTTAGGATGTGTACAGACTGAAAGGAAAAAGAAACTGTGAGTTGCCCCGTCTTTCCTTTCCCGTCTCTGTTATCCTTTTGGCTACTATGGAGAAGGAACAAGTAAGGATATGATAGGGTTTCTCAGTCCTTCGTGTTTCCTAGAAAGCCATTGCCTTTCTGCATGCGGAGAAGGTCTGGTTTGAACAGAAAGCGGGCCTTCTCCAGGCTCTCGGGGGAACCTTGATGTGACATCAGGGGTCCACTGGAGTTCCGTGCCCTGGGCATCACCAACACTGGATGCGAACATGACGCATGGAACAGGGACACGCATGTCCTGAGTCGCCCCTCCGTTCCCATTCCTGCTCACTGTCCTCTGGCCTTCACTCACAGAACACACATTAGGAGATGAAATGATTAAGATTTTCCAAGACGGCAACAGCAGAGCCTTAACCAAGCGTGGAGGCCTTCGGAGCACGCGGCCCTGTGTGGCCCGAGAAGCCAGCCCTGCCAAAGGGAGCAAATTTGCTCATCCGCCCGATTACACACCCAGCCACAGGACTGCATTTTTCTGCCAGAGCCCTAGGGGCCCAGCGCAGGCCTGCCAGGGGCCCCCACCTGAGGCCGGTCAAAGTCATTACCCCAGCCTGGCCTCCCTGGCTCATGGGCCCAGGCTTCTGCTTCCAGAGCCCATCTGCTCTCCTGCCTCCCCTCCCCAACCTCCTCCCACCCAGAAGCCAGAAACCTGCCTCCCCTCCCCTGCTGCTCCCGATCTGTGCGCCCCTGGGTGGGTACCTCCGCTCTCTGAGGCTCAGACAGAGGGGGTGCCATGGGCTCCCTGACCATCAGCCAGGCCGGGGAGCAGCTGTCCTCTCGCAGCCACCTCTTTGCCACACGTGGGGACACTTTAGGGAACTGTCAGTGTGTGCGGTCACGCAGATTCAGTCCCTGGGCCTGGGGCAGCCTCGCCCCCTTCCAGGTGGGGTGTTCATCCCCCGGTGCATTGGTGCCCTTCCCAGTGGGAGTTTCGCTGGCGCCGCCGCATTTCCAGCGCTGCACTGTGTTTGTATTTGGGTCAGGCCTATTTTAACTCCGCGGGGACTGGTGCTGGGCTGCGACCGCCTTCCGGGGCTGACACAGAAGCACTGGGCTGGCTCAGCCCAGCTGGGCTGCTGAGAGCTTGGGCCGATGGTAGAGGGAGGAAGGGAAAAGGCAGGAAGGGAGAGGTGGCTTCAGCCCCCAAACTCTGGCCCCTCTGAGTCCCCTTCCCCCTGTCCCTGCCTGGTGGAGACCCTGACACACACACTGGGCTGCAGGGGAGGGGACACGGCTTCTGTCCACCAATGTGCAGGATGACTGTGGCAGGTGACGCCCTCTCCTGCCTCAGCTTCCTCCCCTGTGTCATGAAGGACTGCGTTGACGACGTCAGCCAGCATGTCTAGGTCCTTGTGTCCTTGTGATTGAGAGCACAGGCTGGTGTCCTGGTACTGTCATTTGCCAGCTGGGTGACCCTGTAAAGCTACAAAACCTCTCTGCGTCCCAATGTCCCCAGCTGCAAAGTGGGGATAAAAATAGGACCGATCTCAAGAGGCTATGGGGAGATGACAGAGGCTGTGTCGGTGCTCACGTGGCCCCTGCCTGGTGGCCCGGGAACTGCTCGGTAGGAGGTGACGTGGGCAGTGATGTTGTATGTATTACCGGTCATCCGCGAAAGGTGCCCCTCACCGGCCAGCCCTCCTCAGCCCAGACTGAGCCGTAGAGGCCGGTACTCATTGACATTCTGACCGCCCGGATCTGTACGCAGCCTGAGTAAACCTACCCTGCGTCTATCGCCAGATCTGGTAATTAATCCCCTGGACGCTTTTACTGGAACGAAGCGGGACCTGCACATGACTTGCTTTTTAATTAATAACCAGTCTCCGCCCCACTCCCCTCTCCTCTCCCCGTTGCCCTTGAGGACAGGCTGGGGTGGGGGCCGAGTTGCCAGGCCTGTTCTACTACCTCTGGAGGGAGGGGTGCATGGCAGGGCACAAGAAGGTGAGCCTTGGTCATTCCCCTACATATACCCCAAACCTTCCCTGTGCAGATCGGAAGAGGCAGCTCTGAGTGGGGCAAGGACAGGGGTGGGGGGGTGGGGGGGGTGGAGTCCAGATGTGGCCTGGGAACTCAGGGAGCAAGTAGCTCAGGGTGGCCAGACCCATAGACACATTGATACCAAGAGCAGGTGCCATAGGAGAAGTCTCTGGAAGAACAGAGCCAGAGCAGCCAGCTTGGCCTGCAGGCACTGGGGAGGTGCCTTTGAGCGAATGCTTGAAAGATGGCTGTAGCCAGGCCGGCGTGGCTCGGTGGCACTTTACCCACGTGGCCGAGGCTGTTCCCAACCTGAAGTCCCCTGCCTGACTCTGTGCCTCTGCCCGAGAGAGATGTCTGTCGCCAGGTGAGGGCCTAAATGCCGTGCGGGACCCTCAACCATTAAGGAGTGGGAGCTGGTGACTTAACCCCCCAGCTGCCCCCATGTTGGGGGGACAATCCTGAGGCATCCCAGCTTCCAGAGGGTCCCTAACGAGACAGAGCCCCCAAGGTCCCCCTCTCCCTCTCGCTGACGCATTCTTCGCTGACTTGCCTCCCTGGCCCACCCCTCACGCGCACCCTAGTGTCTCTTCCCAATCACTTGCACCCACACCTTTGGGGAGTCCAAGTGAAGTCAGCCAGGATCCCCTCTTTCTCTGGGGTTGACTTGGGTCAGGAAGGGAAGAGGCGTTGCAGACAAGGTGGGAGAAGCAGCCCGAGAGGGCGGGGCAGGCTGGTGCCTGCTGCTATAAGGTTGAGATGCCCCAGATGTAAGGGTCTGTGGGAAATGGTGGCATCTTCACCCCCTCATTTATTCAGTGCTCTGGACTGCGCCTCGTTCCAGAGAGGATTTAGAGCCACTTCTAACCACATGTATTTAACACTCATGTCACAAGGTGTCATTCTGTGCATTAGGAAGCAACATCGCCCCCTTGCAGAGTGTTTAAGGTCACCACGTCAGCCTCCCGTTGTGCACACAGAGGCTCAGTGTTAACGTTGCTGGTTTGTCTGGCACCCCTGCCCACACCAAAGCCATCCTCTCTGGTCTCTGTTGGGTGTATGAGGGGAAGTTTCATGTGCTGGGTTTTTATCCTTTTCTTATTGATTTGTAAGTGTTCTTTATATGTGATAGATCCCCATCCTTTGTGAGTTATATGTGCTGCAAATCTTTTCCCAAACTCAGATTTATCTTTCATTTGGTTTTCAATATTTACTTATTTATTAATAGAATTTGAATATTATATTTAGGTCCCCCAATATTCCCAAATTATCTCGTGTCTTTTCTCTTTCATTTGTGTGCGGCTCTTCTTCCAAATCCCGAACCCTGAACCATGCGGGACGTGGAGGGAAGCATTTACAACAATTAGGAGTTTTAGATTTTAATTTAGTCACATTGTCAATATTTGCCTTTAACATTTGTGCCTCTTTATATCTTGTTTCAGAAAAACTTTCTATGGTCAATTCTGTTGGTGGTGTCCAATATCCATTCTACTCATCTTCCTTAATAACAAAATTCCAGGTTTTATCTGAACATATTGCACTGAGCTATAAGACTACATTTCCCAGTCTCCCTTCCAGCTGGGTGCGCCATTAGACAGACATCTGACCAATGGGATGTGAATAAAAGTGTCATTCCCTCCCTCACCTTCCTCACTCTGCCATCCGGAAGGTAAATGTGATGGTTGGAGCTCCAGCAGTCATCTTGTGCTTGGAGGTGACTTCTGTATGAAAGCAATATGCTGAGTAATGGCAGGGCA